>NC_064931.1:515606622-516806622 GCF_023897955.1 Schistocerca gregaria | reverse complement strand
AGTGCCTAAACTTGATACATAAAGTGCGCACAATAGATATATATTTTCCGATATGTAGCGGACCAGATATCCGCTATACATCCACATGCATGTGGGGTGAGGCAAAATGTTGGCAATGTCTACATGTCCCAATTCTGAAACGACATTTACAACCTCCTGACATAACGCACGAAATCTTACACCTAATATTAACGTAGATGGACAAACATCTCTGGCACAAATTTCTACGCACCTCTTTAACTACGGAAGTTTTCACTGAAATTGGTAATACTTCGGAACCTTCAGATGTGTAAGGCGGATCTGTAAGGAAGGAGATAGATCACTTGCCACAGTACATGTAGCCGACATCCTTATCAATTACTAATGAAAATCTGTTCCAAACATTGTTATGACTACCGTCTTTATTGATTCGAATCAAGCTTCGCTTTCGCACTCCTTCATTTCACGCTCATGCGTCATGATCCTACAACAAGTTGCTGAGCCGCAGTTCGAGCATGAGATGGTCGAATGAGCATCAGGGAAGTCGAGTGCAGTCGCTACTTGAGGCCAAAGCGGCTGTACTGACATCTACCAGACTTACGCGGAACTACATCCACCGAGCAACGCGAGCGAGCATAAGCCGTATATGTAGGCCTGTTATTCGTGACGTGGATTACATTGGAAGTTCCCTGTCAAAGAGCTCCATCTACGTGGCGAGAAAAAAGTTAGGTGTCTATGCAACAGTTACAGGAGTGTGTGCAGCGTACCAGTTGAGCACTGTTCGGATGATTTTACTTTAAAATAAGGATCTAAGGACTGTGGCTTGGTGTAAATTATTGCCAAGTTAACGGTGTGAGTTCTGACATGTGTTCATTGTGTCTACAAAAACTATGAAACGCATTTCACTCATGAGCCACACCACCACTCTTAGAGTTTCTGTTTAAATGATAAAAAATCGCAGCTGCCAAACAGTATCTGACAGGAGTTTCTTAGACGCTTGATGCCGTATCGTCTTTTGACTTTAAAACTAAGTGAATAACTATCTACATCTACATCTACATCCATACTCCGCAAGCCACCTGACGGTGTGTGGCGGAGGGTACCCTGAGTACCTCTATCGGTTCTCCCTTCTATTCCAGTCTCGTATTGTTCGTGGAAAGAAGGATTGTCGGTATGATTCTGTGTGGGCTCTAATCTCTCTGATTTTATCCTCATGGTCTCTTCGCGAGATATACGTAGGAGGGAGCAATATACTGCATGACTCTTCGGTGAAGGTATGTTCTCGAATCTTTAACAGAAGCCCGTACCGAGCTACTGAGCGTCTCTCCTGCAGTCTTCCACTGGCGTTTATCTATCATCTCCGTAACGCATTCGCGATTACTAAATGATCCTGTAACGAAGCGCGCTGCTCTCCGTTGGATCTTCTCTATCTCTTCTATCAACGCTATCTGGTCATTCAGTGTGGATCTGGATGTTCAGTGGTAGGGGAGCAGGTTACAATCAAAATTATGATACGATCATATGTTCAAACTACTACATAGGACAAACTGACAGGAACGTGCAAATTACACGTACAGTGAACACACCAGCTGTTACACAATAACCAATTTACGAAACAATCAGTAGCAAAAAACATAAAAACACTCATAAGCATAGAAGATACGCCACCACTTCCGAAAATCACATATAATGGATTAAATGGCGGAGCTGGAAATTTTTGTGCAGTACAAAAAGCAAGGAGAAGAAATTGTCGATGATGAGCTAGATAGTGAATCACTAAATTTTTTCAACTGTTTCTGCAGCATATGACAACTCTAGTAGTTTCCATAAATGTGTACATTACTCCATCTGCATCTACAAGAAAATAGAAACATAATCAATAAATCAATAGTCAATAAAGTTAAATAAATTTTATAATTGACGACTTTACATATTATATGTAATCCTCAGAAAATTTATAACCTGTGACTGTGTACAAACCTTTTGTGAAACTATACCGTGGTAATAATATCTCTGTAGCACGTTTGCTCACAAAAACAAACAGTGTACGTGATGATTTGCGTTTGTGTTATATTCTGAGTTATGGAGGAGGCACAATACTTGTAAATAGAAAAACAAATATGCTATCGCTAACATTAGCAAATAAAAAAATTACAATATCTATTTGTCCAAGTACCGATTGCAGTGTGGCCTCTAAAAGACAACTACAATCCAATAGAGTCAGAAAATCACACATGCAATGAACACAAAAAATATGTATGTAAACAAATACACTTGAAAATGAGAATAAATTCTCGAAATGCGTTGGGGTAAGCACGAAATGGCTCTGTGCACTATGGGACTTAACATCTGAGGTCAACAGTCCCCTAGAACTTAGAACTACTTGCACCTAACCTAAGGACATCACACACATCCATGCCCGAGGCAGGATTCGAACCTGCGACCTTAGCAGTCTCGTGGTCCCGAACTTTGCGCCTAGAACCGCTCGGCCACCGCGGCAGGCAAAGCACGAAAAAATAAGTAATTAAATAAGGAATTACATCACGTAACTTTACTTTTTCGAACTGATTATTTTAACTTTATGACTATCTCTTCTCTCATGTTTTCTTCACGTGCGGAAAGGATGAGTGATTAAATACCTCCGTGCATGCTGTAATTAGTATACTCTTGTCTCCGCGGCACCTGTTGCATCGATATGCAGGGTGCTATAATGTAATGTATTCCTAGATTTCCTCAGTTAGTATTGGTTTTTTTGCTGACCGAAGTAGCCGAACGGTTCTAGGTGCTTCAGTCTGGAACCGCGCTGCTGCTACGGTCGCGGGTTCGAATCCTGCCTCAGGCATGGATGTATGTGATGTCCTTAGGTTAGTTAGGTTTAAGTAGAGCTAAGTTCTAGGGTACTGATGACCTCAGATGTTAAGTCCCATAGTGCTCAGAGCCATTTGAATCATTTGAAGTATTTGTTTTTGAAACTTTGTAAGCAGATTAATAATCATAAGAAACCACTACAGCTGTATGGACACAATTTATGATCAAGGTTGTTTGTAAACATTCTTCCACGGGCGCTTGTCATCAAGCTTTCGATGTTCTTCAGCGTTTCCGCGATTCTCTCCAATAGACCAAACGAACTAGTGACCATCTGTGCTGCCATTCTTTGTATAGGTTCAATATCCTCTGCTACATTAAGGCGACAAAAGTCGTGGGATGCCTTCTAACATAATGTCGGACCTCCTGTTGCACAGCTTAATGCAGAAACTCGATATGGCATGGACTCAACAAGTTGTTGGAAGTCCCCTTCAAATATATTGAGCCACTCTGCCTCTATAGCCGTCCACAAATGAGAAAATGTTGCCGGAGCAGGATTTTGTGCACGAACTGATGTCCCGATTATGTCCCATAAATGTTCGTTGAGATTGAAGTCAGGCGATCTGTGTCGTCAAATCATTCACTCGAACTCTTCAGAATGTTTTCAAACAAATCCCAAACAATTGGAGCCCCGTGATATGTTTGGGAACATGAAGAGCATGAATGGTTACAAATGGCCTCCAAATGGCGAAACATAACCATTTCCAGTCAGTGATCGGTTCAGCTGGACCAGAGGACCCACTCCATTCCAAGCAAACACAGCCCACACCATGGACTCTGTACTACACTCGAACCCTACCATCAACTCTTACCAACTGAAATCGGGACTCATCTGACCAGGGTACGGTTTTACTGTCCTCTAGGGTCCAACAGATATGGTCTAGAGCCCAGGAGAGGTGTTGAAGGCGATGTCGTACAGTTAGCAAAGGCATTCGCATCGGTCGTCTGCTGTCATAGTCCATTAACGCTAAATTTCGCCGCAGTTTCCTAACGGGTACGTTCGTCATCAATCCCACATTGATTTCTGTGGGTATTTCGCGTAGTTTTGCCCGTTCGTTAGTTCTAACAACTCTACACAAACGCCGCTGCTCTCGGCAGTTAAATAGAGGCCGACGACCACTGCGTTGTCTGTGGTGAGAGGTAATGCCTGAAATTTGGTGTTCTTGACACGGTGGATCTCGAGTGCGGCCATATCGCGTCGGACACCTTTTCACATGAATCACATGAGTACAGATGACAGTTATGCCATTGCACTGCTCTTTCATATCTTATGGACGGTATACTATCGCTATCTTTGTATGTGCTTTTCATTAACCCATGACTTCTGTCAACTCAGTTAGTTCTATTTGGTATGGATCCACACACTGACATTCTAGGATAGGTTGCATGCGTATTTTCTAATCAATTTCGTTTGTAGACTGACAGTATTTTCTCATTTCCTGCAAATGAACCTAAGTCTTCCATGTGGTTTGCCTACAAAACGGAGCCTATGTAGACCCTTAATTTCATGTGCCAACCAACTGTTACCCACGGGTATTGCCGGCCGGGGTGGCGGTTCTAGGCGCTACAGTCTGGAACCGCGCGACCGCTACGGTCGCAAGTTCGAATCCTGCCTCGGGCATGGATGTGTGTCCTAAGGTTAGTTAGGTTTAAGTAGTTCTATGTTCTAGGGGACTGATGACCTCAGCAGTTAAGTCCCATAGTGCTCAGAGCCATTTGAACCATTTGAACCCACGGGTATTTGTGTGAGCTGAAGGTCTTATTGATATCAAAGTCTTCAGACACCATGCCTTTGCGTTGTGAGGAATCCGCAGTTCTGTAATTCTGAACACTTAAAGCTAGTCGCCAATATTTACACCACTTTGAAATCTTACCAAGATCTGACGAAGTATTTGTGCAGTTTATTTTCAGATAGCTACATCATCTGCAGCAAGTCTGAAGTTACTATCAGTATTATCTGCCAGGTTATTATACAACATAAACGCAGTTCCATGGTGCACAAGTGAAGCTACTTTTACATCTGTCGATTACCTTCTACGAAAATTTGTGTACCATGTCCTCAGTAGCAAGAAATCCGCAATGCAGTCATGAATTTCATTTGATATCCCATATGATAATATTTGCGTTTATAAGCGTATCGGAAATAGAGAAATACTGCATCTATGCTATTGCCTTCATCCGCGGCTTTTGGTAAGTCATGTGAGGAAAGGGCGAGCTGGATTTCTCACGACTGATATTCTCTGAATCCACGCTGGTTGGCGTGGAGGTCATTCAGTTCGCGGTACCTCATTACGCAAGGTAGTTTATATTCTGTGAAATATACGTCTGAAACGTCACATCTGCAAGAGATCACTGTATCAAATGATTGTAGGACCTAAGGAAGTTTATGTCTGGCGTGTGTTAATCACTTCCGCTCGTCGGCTTACGTCCAAAGCTCACTGGCCTCAAGCACAGTACGTGGAATCACATCCAACGCATAAGTAAACACACAGGTCTCAAGAAAAATATGTGCCGAGTAAGTCGATTAAGGACGGAAAAGACCCACCGTGGATTAACAACGAAATTAGGGAAATGCTGAGGAGCGCAGGCTGTTGCAGTCTCAGTTGAAAAGAGAACACACAAATGACGACGGACTAAAATTAGTAGAGATTCGTGCATCTGAGAAAAGATCAATTTACGAAGCCTAAAACTTCCACTGTCATACATTGCCAAAAGAACTTGGCAAGAACACGAAAAACGTTTGGTTCTACGTAAAATGCTACAATTCTGTTATTCGTTGACCAGTCCGAAGTGCCAGTGGAAGAGAGCAAAAGTAGAGCTGAAGTTTTAAATTTCGCGTTTAAGAAATATTTCACGCAATAGAATCGTAGAAACATACCATCGTTTGGCCATCGCACATACTTGCGTATGGATGACATAGCAATAGACTTCCCTGGCGTAGAGAAACAACTAAAAGAGTTGAAAATCAATAAGTCGCCAGATCGGCCGGAATCCCAGTTCAGTCTTACAAAGAGTACTCTACGGCATTGGCCCCTTACTTAACTTGCATTTAGGGCGAATTTCTCGCCCAGCGCAGTGTCCCAAACGACTGGAAGAAAGTGCAGGTGACTGCTGTATATAAGGAGGGTAAAAGAACGAACCCACTAAATTACTGACCAATATCTTTAACATCGGTTTGCTGCAGAATACTTGATCGTATTCTCAGTTCGAATATAATAAATTTCCTTGAGGCGGGAAAACCTCTGTCCATGAATATCAGCACGCTTTTTCAGAAAGCACCACTCGTGAGAAACACAGCTTGCACTTTTTCCTGCGAACTGCGGATGAAGGGTAACGGAGAGTTCATATTCCTTGATTTCCGGGAAGTGTTTGACACCGTATTCCGCTACAGACTGTTAACAAAGGCACGAACATACGGAATAGATTCCGAGATACGTAAGAGGCTCGAAGACCTCTTAAATAACAGAACCCAGTACGTTGGCCGTCAGACAAGGGTATCGTCAGGAGTGCTGCATGGAAATGTGATTGGACCGCTGTTATTTTGTACATACATAAACCGTCAGGTGGACAGCGTAAGCTGGTGTTGCTGTGGTGTACGGGAGTGTGTCGTCCTTGAGTGACTGTGGGATAAAAGATAATTTAGACAAACTTTCTAGTTGGTGTGTTTCACGACAGCTTGCTCGAGACGTAGAAAAATGTAAATAATTGCTGATGAGCAGGAAAAACAAACCAGTAATGTTCGAATGTAGCGTTAGTAGTATGCTGTTTGGCCGAGTCACATAGATTAAATATCTTGGCGTAACGTTGCAAAGCGATATGAAATAGAACGGACATGTAAGGACTGTTTTAGGGAAGGCGAATGATCGATTTCTGTTTATTGGGAGAATTTTAAGAAACGTAGTTCATCTGTAAATGAGACCGCATGTAGGTCACTAGTACGACCTAGACCTGAAATTCTAAACTCAGATTGGAATGTATATCGCAGAGACAGGCTGGACAGTGAAGGGGGAGGCGTGTTTATACCGATAAAAAGTGCAATAGTATCGAAGGAAATTGACGCAGATCCGAAATGTGAAATAATTTGGGTGAAGGTCACGGTTAAAGCAGGCTCAAACATGGTAATTGGATGTCTCAATATGCCCCCTGGATCAGCAGTGACAAAAAGCAAATTTCAGAATACTTGACGGCTCAACACAAAAGTTTTGTCTCAAGTACAGATAGTGTTGAGGATCAGTGGACAAAGTTCAAAACCATCGTACAATATGCATTAGATGAGTATGTGCCAAACAAGATCGTAAGAGATGGAAAAGAGCCACCGTGGAACAACAACCGAATTAGAAAACTGCTGCGGAAGCAAAGGGAACTTACAATGAAATGACAACCCTTAGCTGCTTACAGGAGTCCGCGACCGGGACTCGAATCCGGGATCTCCTGCTTACATGGCAGATGCTCTATCCATCTGAGCTACCGAGGACACAGAGGAGAGTGCGACAGCAGGGACTTATCTCTGGCACGCCTCCCGCGACACCAACATTCTCAACGTATTGTCCCGCACTACATTCGTAGTGCACCCGCTCATTATACTCATTACTCACGGCGCGTTGCCGATTCCCGCAAGAGTTCGGGCACCTTTTGTGCATCCGCACAGAAGAAGAAGATGGTCAAGTGGCCGGTGAGCCTTATATATACAAAGGGAACTTCACAGAAAACATAAACATAGCCAAAGCCTTGCAGACAAATAAAAATTACGCGAAGCGAAATGTAGTGTGAGGAGCGCTATGCGAGAGGCGTTCAATTAATTCGAAAGTAAAGTTCTATGTACTGGCAGAAAATCCTAAGAAATTTTGGTCATATGTCAAAGCGGTAGGTGAATCAAAACAAAATGTCCAAACAAGACACTCTGTGACGAAAATGGTACTGAAACAAAGGATGACAGACTGAAGGCCGAAATACTAAATGTCTTTTTCCATAGCTGTTTCACAGAGGAAGACTGCACTGTAGTTCCTTCTCTAGATTGTCGCACAGACGACAAAATGGTAGATATCGAAATAGAAGACAGAGCGATAGAGAAACAATTAAAATCGCTCAATAGAGGAAAGGCCGCTGGACCTGATGGGATACCAGTTCGATTTTACACAGAGTACGCGAAGGAACTTGCCCCTCTTCTTGCAGCCGTGTACCGTAGGTGTCTAGAAGAGCGTAGCGTTCCAAAGGATTGGAAAAGGGCACAGGTCATCCCCGTTTTCAAGAAGGGACGTCGAACAGATGTGCAGAACTATAGACTTATATCGCTATTGTCGATCAGTTGTAGAATTTTGGTACATGTATTATGTTCGAGTATAAGGACTTTTCTGGAGACAAGAAATCTACTCTATAGGAATCAGCATGGGTTTCAAAAAAGACGATCGTGTGAAACCCAGCTCGCGCTATTCGTCCACGTGACTCAGAGGGCAATAGACACGGGTTCCCAGGTAGATGCCATGTTTCTTGACTTCCGCAAGGCGGTTGATACAGTTCCCCACAGTCATTTAATGAACAGAGTAAGAGTATGTGGACTATCAGAGCAATTGTGTGATTGGATTGAAGAATTCCTAGATAACAGAACGCAGCATGCCATTCTCAATGGAACTAAGAGTGATTTCAGGTGTGCTGCAGAGGAGTGTCGTAGGACCGTTGCTATTCACAATATACATAAATGACCTTGTGGATAATATCAGAAGTTCACTGAGGCTTTTTGCAGATGGTGCTGTTGTATACCGAGAGGTTGTAACAGTGGAAAATTGTACGGGAATGCAGGAGGATCTGCAACGAATTGACGAATGGTGCAGGGAATGGCAACTGAATCTCAATGTAGACAAGTGTAATGTGCTGCGAATACATAGAAAGAAAGATTCTTTATCATTTAGCTACAATATAGCAGGTCAGCAACAGGAAGCAGTTAATTCTGTGAATTATCTGGGAGTAGGTATTAAGCACTCCGTCTTCAGGCCACAAGTGGCCCACCGGGACCATCCAACCGCCGTGTCATCCTCAGTTGAGGATGCGGATAGGTGGGGCGTTTGGTCAGCACAGCGCTCTCCCGGTCGTTATGGTGGTTTTCTTTGACCGGAGCCGCTACTATTCGGTCGAGTATGTCCGCAATTGGCATCACGGGGTTGAGTGCACCCCAAAAAGTGGCAACAGCGCATGGCGGCTGGATGGTCACCCATCCAAGTGCCACTTAACTTCGGTGATCTCACAGGAACCGATGTATCCACTGCGGCAAGGCCGTTGCCTGGGAGTAGGTATTAGGAGGGATTTAAAATGGAATGATCATATAAAGTTGATCGTCGTTAAAGCGGATGCCAGACTGAGATTCATTGGAAGAATCCTAAGGAAATGCAATCCGAAAACAAAGGAAGTAGGTTACAGTACCCGTGTTCGCCCACTGCTTGAATACTGCTCAGCAGTGTGGGATCCGTACCAGATAGGGTTGATAGAAGAGATAGAGAAGATCCAACGGAGAGCAGCGCGCTTCGTTACAGGATCATTTAGTAATCGCGAATGCGTTACGGAGATGATAGATAAACTCCAGTGGAAGACTCTGCAGGAGAGACGCTCAGTAGCTCGGTGCGGGCTTTAGTTGAAGTTTCGAGAACATACCTTCACCGAGGTGTCAGCAGTATATTGCTCCCTCCTACTTATATCTCGCGAAGAGACCATGAGGTTAAAATCAGAGAGATTAGAGCCCACACAGAGGCATACCGACAAACTTTCTTTCCACGAACAATACGAGACTGGAATAGAAGGGAGAACCGATAGAGGTACTCAAAGTACCCTCCGCCGGAGTATGGATGTAGATGTAGATGTAGATGAGTACTGCTCGAGTGATGGGAATCTGTACCAAGTCAGATTAAAGGATTACATCGAAGCAATTCAGTGACAGGCTGCTACATTTGTTACTGGCACGATCTAACGCAAGTATTACAGAGGTGCTTCGGGAACTCAAATGGGAATCCCTGGAGAGAAGGCCACTTTTTTTCTAGGAACACTGTTGAGAACATTTAGAGAACCGGCATTTGGATCTAACTGCAGAACGGTCCTACTGCCGCCAACGTACGTTTCGTGTAAGGACCACGCAAATAAGAGAAATTAGGGCTCGTATTGAGGCACAGACACAGTTGTTTTTTCTTCACGCTGTTTTCGAAATGGACAGGAAAGGAAATGACTAATAGTGGTACAGCGTACCTCCTGTCACGCACCGTACGGTGGCTTGCGGAATATGTATGTAAATGTACTGCATCTTAAGTGTCAGACGTGTGTGCAAAAAAATAGAGGGAACTCTTTTGGAAATAATTTTATTTATTCTCCTACATCGATGATATCTCCATAAAAATAATCAGAATTAGATGTTATACAATCATCACTTCATCCAGTCTCCTAAACACTCCCAGAGATAGACTTTTAGAGCTGTTTCTAGCTCTCGCAGTGATGCAATTATAATCTTATGCATGAGAACGAAGTCTTTCGCGACGGCATTGTTGCATAAAACATTCCTCTTCGTAGATTGACTGGAGCAGGTGGTGCGGCATCTGACCCAAGTCGATGCCGACGAGGTAAAACTTACCTCCAGTCGCATTTTAGCCTCAGCCAAGCCGCCCAAATGTAACGTCACCATAGAGAGACGGACTCCGTGCATTGTGGAAAGGTGGAGAACTTGGGGTACTTCTGACTGACAAGGGAAATGCCACGGTTGTTCTTAATACTACTGAATACGACAGCAAAGTGGCATCGTTATTGGAATATAGTACATTCAAATGTCTACAACAGGACCCAACTCTATCTTACAGCAGAAAAACGGTGGAGGTCCTGAAGAAATCAAACCTACACAGAGGATGTCATCAAAAATCTTAGAGCAGGACCTCCTAGAACTCCTAGGCTCTAGGAGTTACCTAAGGACCACAAGGAAGGTATTCCATTGAGGCAAATCATTAGTGCTACCTACAGGCTGGCCGAAAGTTTCACTAAGTTGATGATTCCACTAGTTGGTTGCTGTGAAAATCACATCAAAAACTGTCAGTTGTTCACTGAGAAAGTTAAACAGACTAGAGTTGATCCAAACGATATTTTAGTCAGCCTGGATGTAGTCTCACTATTTACAAAAGTTTTTGTGCAGGACACATTAAATCTGTTGACAAAGCGTTTTCCTCCTGAAACTATAAAGTTGTTCCGACGTGTTATGACGACCATCTGATTCTTGTATGGCGGTAAATTTTATCAAATGACGGACGGGATGGATGTGGGTTCTCGTTTGGCTTCAGCGATGGTCAACTTTTTTACGGAACATTTCGAGGAAAGTACATTAAATTTGGCTCTCCTTTGTCCATATTCATTTTATCGTTATGCCGGCGACACATTTATGGTCTGGCTACATGGCGTAGAAGCTCTTGACCACTTACGTGAACATATGAGCAGAATAAACCCAGACCTCCAGTTCAATGTGGAGACAGAGAAAGAGGGAAGGCTGCCATGTTTAGAAGTTTTGGTACAACTAAAGTCCAATGAACGTCTCGACCACTGAGGGGACTGCAAGCTGGCGCAGGCTGATCTATATCTTAGCCAGAGTTTTCACCATCCAGTCCGAAACAGAGCAGTTTTAAATACACTGGTACATAGAGCAAAAACTGTTTCTGACGAGGATCACTTGGATTTCGAAATTAATCATCTGAAGTATGTGAAAGAACGGCTATGGGTCACGTGATGTGAAGTTACCAAGGAAAGGAAACGTGAAAATGTTGGACATTCACTTGCTTCCTTTCCTTTCAGCAGCGCTACATCTTGCAAAACAGGCAGAGTCCTGGGAAGAAGAGGTATAAGATCTTGTTTTCGACCTTCTAAGAAGATAAAGGAGAAGCTACGCCCTGTTAAGGACAGTCTCTTCCTCAGGATCCCTGGGATTTTTAACACCCTGTGTCAGTGCGTCGATCAGTTCATCGGCACCGTTTCCGGCCGCTATGTATAACATCAAGGGTTCATCAAAAATCACGAACTGGAGAAATCTGCAGTTAATGCTGAGCACAACCTCACAAACAAACATAAAATACTATTTCCGAAAACAAAAGTTTCGCTCCAGGCATCTACATACTGGGATTCTGTAATTAAAGAGGCTGTAGAAATAAGAATGCGTGAGAAGGTCTTCAACCCTGACCGCGGATATAATTTTAATGGTGCACGGAAGCGAGCTTTCGATGCAGAGAAGAGCCAGAGATAGGTGGCGCCACCAGCGCAGACGTTGACACCACCTGCGACGGCATTGCGTAATTACCGACCAATAAGATGCCGTCTATGGGCTATAGAAGGACACCACAGCAGCAGTGTTGACAGTCAGTTGTTCCTTACGAAGACGGCGAAGATAATCGTCGGAAGCTCGAGGTTTTAACCCCGAATTAACGCGGCAAGAAGTCCGAGAGTGTTTTATACAATCTCATCTGTGCTTGTAAAAATACGGGCCTCCAAGGATTTTTTTTTAATTTTGAGATACAGAAGGAAGTTAGATGGTAGCTGGGCCAAAATTAAAGTATCGTTATGGGTCAAAAATTCACGAACAGACGACGAAATGTGAGCAGATGCATTCTCGTGGTGGAAAGCCATCAATTGTTTCACCACAAACTTGGGATTTTTTTCAGGTTGTTTCACTCAAACAGCGTTGCCAAATTACTGCATTCATGATTCAGGATCCTACGACTGTCATGCTAATATAAAATCGACAAAAGAGGTATTGTGCGTCCACCCGTTCAGAATCGTACAGCCACGTGACGTACCTTCAGTTAGAAAGTGGGCTTGCTTACAACAAGCAGCTTACTAAGACGTCTGGAGCAACGCTGATTTTCAGCACCTGGACCACTGTTGCAGCTTTCTTTGACGCCGCAGCAGAGAGAGGCGCGCTGACAATGGTGCGCCAACGACAACTCTGGGAGCAAGAGCGGCACCAAGTCGCGTTTTCAGGCAAGTACAGCTCTGCGTACAGCATCACGATGGACGTACCTATTTGTAGATACCTTGAGAAGAGCGAACGTTGCCTCATTGAATTCGTCACCTTTCTACGGACTCAATACCTGTTGTGATGGTATGGGGTACCAGTGGATACACAACACGATCGCCTCTGGCTAGCATAGCCAGTAATTTTGACAGCAGTAGTCACGTGTTAAGGCTAAACCATATCTCAGAGGTCTGCCTGGCGTTATCTTTCAACAAAATAACGGAAGATCACATACTGATCTACATCGATTCAAAGGATGTTACCACTACGTTCTCCAGATCTGTTACCCATAGTGATCACCTGTGCTAAGAGACTGTCACGCCACCACTCGATTGTTGTTGCGATTGATGAACTTAAACAGTTTTAATCTGCCAGCAAGTTCCATACCAGTGCACACTCCGCTGCAGAGTGAAAATCTCATTCTGGAAACATCCCTCAAGCTGTGGCTAAGCCATGTCTCCGCAAGATCCTTTCTTGCAGGAGTGCTAGTTCTGAAAGTTTCGCAGGAGAGCTTCTGTGAAGCATGGAAGGTAGGAGACGAGGTACTGGCATAACTGAAGCTGTGAGGATGGGTCGTGAGTCATGCTTGGGTAGCTCAGATGGTAGAACACTTGCCCGCGAAAGGCAAAGGCTCAGAGTGCAAGTCTCGCTCCGGCACACAGTTTTAATCTGCCAGGAAGTTTCATATCAGCCCACACTCCACTGCAGAGTGATAATCTCATTCTCGAGACAATATCTCTTTGAATTTAAATGAACTGGTATTGCTTCTGACTGATCCGTGCGCCTGCAAGGCAGTAGCTTTCATTAAAAGCGCGTGATGGTTTACGAATTTGTGTTTCGGTTGTTTCTGCGAGAAATACCAGCCGGTTGTGTGCTCCAGCACAGCAGTCTACTCCGTAACAACCTGAAAAAACCACAATTGAAGAAAGTTGGCTGTAATAATTTATTTATTAATGCAATTACGACAACGAAAGTGACTTCTTGATTAATTTTACATTACATTTACTGCTAAATTATGTTTTGTAGGAAGAGCCTGAAAAAAGAGAAGTTATCGGGCAGGATTTGAATCGGTACCGCCTGCGTGGCAGCCATGAATCTTCGCCTTTTCGCCACTCTCGCTTGGTCGAAATATACTTAAGCCCCAAAGAAACTGGTATGGGCTTGCATATCAAATACAGAGATACGTCAACAGCCAGAATAAGGCTTTGTGGTCGGCAATGTCTACATAAGACAACAGGTGTCTGGCGCAGTTGTTAGATCGCTTACTGGTGCTGCCATGGTAGGTTATCAAGATTTAAGTGAGTTTGAACGTGGTGTTACAGCAGTTGTTCAACGTGACAGAAATGAAATGAGCGTACAGTATTGTGGGCCGGCCGCCTAGGGCAAGTACTTATTGCATTGGATGCCACATTGGGTGACTTGCGCGTCGGAGATAGGGATGAAATGGTGGTGAGGACAATACAACACCCAGTCCCTAAGCGGAGAAAATCTCCTGCCCCAGCCGGGAATCGAACCGGGGCTCCTTGGCGTGGAGTGCAACCATTCAGCAAATTGCTGCAGATTTCAGTGCTGGGTCATCAACAAGTGTCAGCGTGCGAACGATTCAACGAAAAATCATCAGTATGAGCTTTCGGAGCCGAAGGCCCACTCGTGTATCCTTGATGACTGCACGACAGAAAGCTTTACGCCTCCCCTGGGCCCGTCAACACCGACTGTTGATGGCATGAAACATGTCGCCTGGTCGGACGAGTTTCCTTTCAAATTGTATAGAGCGGATGGACGTGTACGGGTATGGAAACAACCTCATGAATCCATGGACCCTGCATGTCAGCAGGGGACTGTTCAGGCTAGCCGAGGCTCTGTAATGGTGTGAGGCTTGAGTAGCTGGAGTGAAATGGGACTCGTGATACGCTACGTCTAGATACGACTCTGCCACTTGACACGTACGTAAGCATCCTATCTGATCACCTGCATCCATTCGTGTCCATTGTGCAATCCGATGGACGCTGGCAATTCCAGCAGGACAATGAAACACCCCACACGTCCAGAATTGCTACAGAGCGGCTTCAGGAGCACTCTTCTCAGTTTGAACACTTCCGCTGGCCGCCAAACTCCCCAGACTGGAACATTATTGAGTATATCTGGATCCCTTTCAACGGGCTGTTCAGACGAAGCCTCCACCTCCTCTTAAGTTTACGGATTCATGGGCAACCCTGCAGGATTCAAGGTGTGAATTCCCTCCAGCACTACTTCAGACATTAGTCGAGTGCATGCCAAGTCGTGTTCGGCACTTCTGCGTGCTCTCGGGGGCCCAAATCGATATTAGGCAGGTGTACCAGTTTCATGGCTCTTCAGTGTATTATCCACATTACGGGCATAGAATGTATGCCTAGATCTTCAACATCGATTTTCTCGGAAATTAGCGGCCGTCAAACGAAAAGGCGCTCTCCGGGTACTCAGGACAGGTTACTCTTCAGTATATCTAAGACTCATCAAAATCCATGACTCGCAGATGTAATGGCTCCCCTGTCAGTGCACAGCTGTGTTAGTTTCGGGCAGCGACGTGTTGGCAGCAGTGGCAACTCTCAGTACTAAATTTTGCACCCTGTACATCCCCAGTTCACCTACAATTTAAATCACAGACTCTTGCTGCTAACCAGAAAATCCAAACTGAGAAAAATTTTCTTATTTTCTATTCAAGCAATTTTAACTGTAAACTGTGTATGAAATTAAATCCACAGATATAAACTTTAACTGACACTAACGGTGACTTACGTCCACCCATTGCTGAAAAACAGACGCAAACAGAAAACGTTTGTTACAAACAAAAATGAAGATGGAATCAGCATTTCTGATGAAGCAGTTAGCTCCTATTACAACAGAGACACGCCCCTTATCGTGGTTGGGCAAAGTACAGCGTACGTCGCACTTGGCGGAACAATTTATATCAAGCGACCTTTCTTAGAACATTCAACTGATACTGTTACGCAACATTATTTACACGCGAAATTCGCGAGGAAACGAAAACAATGCGGCCATATTAATCGCAGTAAAATGGCACAGTGTGTGCTGACACAGCTTTTGACCCGGTGAGGCGACAAAACTTCATAGAGGAGGAGATTAGTGTTTAACGTCCCGTCGACAACGAGGTCATTAGAGACGGAGCGCAAGCTAGGGTGAGGGAAGGATGGGGAAGGAAATCGGCCGTGCCCTTTCAAAGGAACCATCCCGGCATTTACCTGAAGCGATTTAGGGAAATCACGGAAAACCTAAATCAGGATGGCCGGAGACGGGATTGAACAGTCGTCCTTCCGAACGCGAGTCCAGTGTGCTAACCACTGCGCCACATCGCTCGGTACAAAACTTCATAGAGAATCTTACTAGCTATGGACGCAGTTGTCACTTTTGAAAAGCTGGCGGCTGAAGCTAGCTGCTTAAAATGGTTCAAATGGCTCTGAGCACTATGGGACTCAACTGCTGTGGTCATCAGTCCCCTAGAACTTAGAACTACTTAAACCTAACTAACCTAAGGACATCACACACATCCATGCCCGAGGCAGGATTCAAACTTACGACCGTAGCAGTCGCACGCTAGCTGCTTAATTTGCTAGTTTCTTCCACTCGTGTGCGCAGATGTATTTCCGCCCAAGGTTCTTGGAGACAAATCACAGAAATAGGATATTAAGGCTCTTATCCACCTTATGCTCTCCACTATCACACTTCCTCACTAAATCGCATTACTGCAACATGTTAGCAACATTTTCATAGTCACTGTTGACACAGCATCCTTACTCTCTGAAGAATAGATCGCGATTTCCACTCCTTCACTCCACGCACTCAGCCTCTCGGCTCCAGAACACGACGAACGCACTCACCTCTGATTGGTTGAGACAAACTATGACCAATGAGCGTCGTATGTGCTGTTATATAAATAGGTACTATGCTTGATATGACCAACCATAAGCCTATAATAAATTTATATATTCTGTCGAATTACAGTCTCTGAAATGCCACATAATATTTTCTTTTTCGCACATCCATCTTCAAACGGCTAGTGGGACAACAGCTTATAAAAGTATGTAAATTCATAACAATATTTTAATTCCAGACTTTCAGACACGTAATGATAAATATTAAACAATGAATAACATCGTCAGGTGTATCTTTATTTATTATTTGTTTAATTATGACTGGTTCTGGTGGTCCACTCCAACGCCATCGGGGCCCTTCATAGCAAATGGTGGTCATATATCGTGGTGGTTTCGTTTGGCATAGAGGGATAACGATGGAGTGGACCATCGAAACCCGTCGTAATTAATTAATTCATTGATTCACATTTATCTTTACGTGTCTGAACAACTGCAATTATAATATTATTATAAATGTGTTTTGATGAAAATAAATGCTGTTTTTACATTATGCTTTCCATAATATGTACTTGTCCCTTTCCGCGAGTGCAAGAAATGGGCACACTCTCATCTCTACATCTACATCTATATCTTCATAGATACTCTGCAAATCACATTTAAGTGCCTGGCAGAGGGTTCATCGGATCACCTTCACAATTCTCTTTTATTCCCATCTCGTATACTGCGCGGAAAGTACGAACTCATATATCTTTACGTTCGAGCTCTGATTTCCCTTATTTTATTGTGGTGATCGTTTTCTCGGTGTCAACAAAATATTTTCGCATTCGGAGGAGAAAGTTGGTGATTAAGATTTCGTGAGAAGATTCCGTCGCAACGAAAAACGCTTTTCTTTTAATGATGTCCAGCCCAAATCCTATATCATTTCTGTCACACTCTCTCCCATATTTCGCGATAATATAAAACGTGCTACCTTTATTTGAACTTTTTCGATGTACTCCGACAGTCTTATCTGGTAAGGATCCCACACGGCGCAGCAGTATTCTAAAAGAGGACGGACAAGCGTAGTGTAGGCAGTCTCCTTAGTAGATCTGTTACATTTTCTAAGTGTCCTACCAGTAAAACGCAGTCTTTGGTTAGCCTTCCCCACAACTTTCTCTGTGTGTTCCTTCCAATTTACGTTGTTCGAAATTGTAATTCCTAGGTATTTAGTTGAATTTACTGCCTTTCTATTTGACTGATTTATCGTGTAACCCAAGTTTAACGAGTTCCTTTTAGCACTCATGTGGATGACCTCACAGTTTTTGTTATTTAGGGTCAACTGCCATTCGGATATCTTTTCTAAATCGTTTTACAGTTTGTTTTGATCTTCTGATGACTATATTAGTCGATGAATTACAGTGACATCTGCAAAAAATCTAAGACGGCTGCTCAGATTGTCTCCCAAATCGTTTATATAGATAAGGAACAGCAAAGGGCCTATAACACTTCCTTGGAGAACGCCAGAAATAACTTCTGTTTTACTCGATGACTTTCCATCAATTACTATGAACTGTAAACTCTCTGACAGTAAGTCACAAATCCAGTCACATAAATGAGACAAAATTCCATAAGCACGCAATTTCACTACAAGCCGCTTGTGTGGTACAGTGTCAAAAGTCTTCCGGAAATCAAGAAATACGGAATCGATCTGAAATCCCTTGTCAATAGTACTCTACACTTCATGGGTGTAAAGAGCTAGTTGTGTTTCACAAGAACGATGTTTTTAAACCCATGTTGACTGTGTGTCAATAGACCGTTTTCTTCCAGGTAATTCATAATGTTCGAACACAATATATGTTCCAGAATGCTGCTGCATATCGACATTAATGATATGGGCCTGTAATTAAGTGGATTACTCTTACTACCTTTCTTGAATACTGATGTGACCTATGCAACTTTCCAGTCTTTGGGTAAGGAAGGCGAACGGCTGTATATGATTGTTAAGTATAGAGCTAATACATCAGCATATTCTGAAAGTAAACTTATTGGTGTACAGTCTGGACCAGAAGACTTACTTTTATTAAGTGATTTAAGTTGCTTCACTACTCTGAGGATATTTACTTCTACGTTACTCATGTTAGCAGCTGTTCTTGATTCGAATTCTGAAATATTTACTTCGTCTTCTTTTGTGAATGCATTTTGGAAGGCTGTGTTTAGTAACTCTGCTTTGGCAGCACTGTCTTCGATAGTATCTCCGTTGCTATCGCGCGGAGAAGATATTGATTGTTTCTTGCTTCTGACATACTTCACATACGACCAGAATCTCTTTGGATTTTCTGTCAGGTTTAGAGACAAAGTTTCGTTGTGGAAATTGTTATAAGCATCTCGCATTGAAGTCTGCGCTAAAGTTCGATCTTCTGTAAAAGATCAGCAACCTTGGGGATTTTGCGTCTGTTTAACTTTGGCATGTTTGTTTCTTTGTCCGTGCAACATTGTTCTGACCCTTTTGTGTAGCAAGGAGGATCAGCTCCGTCGTTTGTTAATTTATTTGGTATAAATCTCTCAGTTGCTACCGATACTATTTCTTTGACTTCAGGCTTGAAGTCAAAGAAATAGTATCGGTAGCAACTGGTCTACACTTATATTATTAATTTGGAAGGAGTGGAGATTGTCTCTCAGGAAGGCATCAAGTGAATTTTTACTTGCTGTTTTGAATAGGTATATGTTTCGCTTATTTTTGGAGGATTTGGGGATTGCAATATTCAGTCTCGCTGGGACAACCCTGTGTTCACCGATCGCTGTATCCGTTTTGATGCTCGTTATTAGCTCAGGATTATTTGTTGCTAAGAGGTCAAGTGTGCTTTCACAACCGTTTACTATTCGCGTGGGCTCATGAACTAACTGCCCGAAATAATTTTCAGAGAATGCGTTTAGGACAATTTCGGTTGCGCGAAAAAAGGTTCCGTTCGAAGGACGTACAGTCCAGAGTCGATATGCCCATCAGGCAAAATCGCCGTGAGCACTGATGCAATCATCCCACTGGCGCACCGGATTGAAGATATCCGTTTGGTAAAACACCGTGTCCTGGTGCTTGAAGAAGCCCGTAACTGCCTGCTGCACGTCCTCGTCCGGCAGGAATCGTTGACCATTAAAGGCCGTTTTAGAAGGGCATCCGCATGGGGCGGATGCATGAATGTCTCCCCGGGAGTTGGCGTAACTTCTGCATTACAACATTCGCGATATGGGGACGAGTGTTATCGTAAAGCAGCAGCACCCCTTGCCGCAGTTTTCCCGGACGTTTCGCTTTAATTACAGGCGGAAAAATTTCTGCATTGTCGCGCAGTACCGTTTCCTTTCGATGGAGACGCCAGCTTCCTTGAAATCAATAAGCAGTGGGCCCCGCTAATCAAAGAACAAGGTGAGCATCATCTTCACAGCAGATAGTCGGCTCTTGAACTTCTTGGCACAAGGGACGGTGCTGCTCATACGCATTCTTCATCCCCCGATGGATGTCTATCGGTTTTTGTCCTTCGACAACCAAGAAAAGAATAATAGCACGTTGGTCCCGTGTAGATGCATTTGGTAGTAACGCCGCCATAGTTCACGTTTCCGCATTTAGCTCCCGCCGGTAGGAAAGACACGAATGCTACTTTAATCCCTTGCCCATATGTCGGTGCTTATGTGCCCGCAGCGTTGCACATACGCTGCAGTAACGTCCTCAAAAGGCCCGTTATACATGGTGATTCAAGAAGATTAGCAATGTAGCCTATTTCTATTGTTACAGGGATACGTTATCATTTCATATGTTGGTCCTCCAGTACCTACTGTTTTTTTTAAAATCTATTATCTTTTTTTGGTTTTGAGGTTCGAGTTGTGAAGTTTAACTTCAGTTTACATAATTGAATTTTGCAACTGTGATTGTGATTTGTAGGACAATCCTATTGCACTCCTTTCAGCATTATGCATGCTTTACATATGTTTTGAACACAGTCGTGAAACACAGTATCGATGACGATTATTAGTTAAATGAAGATTTCTCCACGACTTATGCTGCCAAAGCTACTGTCGTTCCATGAAGAAAACAGGAGACGTGAATTCGCTGTAGACAAGCTTGAAACATTAAAGTAAAAGTAGGTCGAATATCTTGTTTAGAATGCTACTGTTTGTGGTCAGGCAGTACGATAAAATCATGGGAGTGCCTCCGGAGAGAGATGTGTTCAAAAAAATTTCTGGTTATGACAACAACACTGCAAAATAACTCGTGGCATTAACCGTCCCTGTATTGACAGACCAATTGCAGTAAGCGTGGAGTTCAATCACACAAACTGACGTCCGGCACCTGTGCAACACAATGTATGGACGTCTGCACGCTTGCATTCAACATTTTGACGGTTACACCGGTTATTAAAGTACCAGCATTTGACATTTGCAATGGCTTATCTGGCACTTACATTAACTTGTGATCTTATAGTTTTAATCGCTTAAATGTTTCACCTAGACAAATCTATTTCCGAAATTTCGTTACTATACATCGATTATTTCATTTTTTTATTTTTTGCATCAGTGTTTTAACATCACCACTCTTGCTGAATTTAGTATGTTTTTATGTGACCATTTGTGGTAACGAATATCTCCTCTGAGAAACTCAACGGATTTCGCAAAAAGAGAACTTGCGAAACTAATCTCGCTCGGTTTGTCCGCGAGATCCAGAGCTTCTTGATCCGTGGCGTCCAGATTGGCGACGATGCCGTGTTCCTTGACTCTCAATGGGCATTCGACATATTATCGCACTATCGTTCAGTGAAAAAAATACGAGCTTACTGAGTAGTGTATTTGGTTGATTGGGATAGTCAAATGATTAAAGGTAATACAATGAAGAGCCAAAGGAACTGTACACCTGCTTAATATGGTGTAGGGCCCTGCGAGCACGCAGAAGTGGGGCAGCATGACGCGACATGGACTCGACTAATGTCTGAAAATGCTGGAGGGAACTGAAACCATGAATCCTGCTGAGCAAACTCTGAGAGTACGAGGGGGTGGAGATCTCTTCTGAACAGCACGCTGTAAGGCATCCCAGATATGTTCAATAATGATCATGGCTGGGGAGTTTGGTGGCTATTGAAAGTGTTTAAACTCAGAAAAGTGTTCCTGGAGCCACTCTGTTGCAATTCTGGAGGTGTGGGGTGTCGCATTGTTCTGCTGGAATTGCCCAAGTCCGTCGAAATGCACAATGGACATGAATGGATGCAGGTGATCAGACGTATGTGTCCCCTGTCAGAGGCCTATCTAGACGTATCAGGGGTCCCATACCACTCCAACTACACACACTCCACACCAGTACAGGGTCAATGGATTCATGAGGTACACGTCCATCCGCTCTGTACATTACAATTTGAAATTGGACTCGTCCGACCAGGCAACATGTTTCCAGTCATCAACAGTGTAATGTCAGTGTTGACGGGCCCAGGCGAGGGGTAAATCTTTGTGTCGTACAGTCATCAAGAGTACACGAGTGGCTCAAAAAGCCCACATCGATGATGTTTCGTTGAATGGTTCGCACGCTGACATTTGTTGATGGCCCAGCCCTAAAATATGCAGCAGTTTGCGGAAGGGTTGCACTTCTTTCACGTTGAACGATTCTCTTCAGTCGTCACTGGTCCCCTCCTTGCAGGATCTTTTCCGGCTGCAGCTATGTCGGAGATATGATGTTTTACCGGATTCCTGATATTCACTACATACTCGTGAAATGGTCGTACTGGAAAATCCCCACTTCATCGTTACCTCGGTGATGCTGTGTCCCATCGCTCCTGCGCCGACTATAACATCACGTTCAAACTCACTTAAAATCTTAATAGCCTGTCATTGTAGCAGCAGTAACCGATCTAACAGCTGCTCCAGACACTCGTTGTCTTATATAGGCGTTGCCGACCGCAGCGCCGAATTATGCCTGTTTATTATCTCTGTATTTGAATACGCATGCATATACCACTTTCTTTGGCGCTTCGGTATATATATCTGTAGTTGGGAGAATCTGCATTTGCAGATTACGAGTTTCGTGTTATTAACATTTGATACAGTTCTTCCTATTCGCCGTTCCACACTATCACAATTTTTAACATAAGCAGTGTCCTCCCCGATAGCTGACATTAAATGAGTCTTTTATAAATTTTTCATGGTGCTCTGCTCTTTTGGAGCCTTCAAAAAAGACAAAAATGTGGTCAGCGAGACAGAATGTGAATCCTCTGGGCCCGGGCTCGATTCCCGGCTGCGTCAAAGATTTTCTCCGCTCAGTGACTGCGTGTTGTATTGCCTTAATCATCATCATTTCATCCCCATCGACGCGCAAGTCGCCTAAGTAGCGAAGTAGCGAACGGTCTACCCGACGGGAGGCTTTAGTCACACCACGATTACATTTTTAACATAAGCACTGACTGTGTGTGTTGTTTTATATCACTTATTCTGTTTGGTTTTCGGCGTTTTCTCTGTTGTCATCGCTGTCTATCTCTTAGTTTCCATTTTAGTATTAGTCACCTTGTTCAAGTAATAGGTGTGTGGTAAGTACGTGTTCTATGGCCCTTAGGGTTCCTTCTGTGATGAGGTCGGGTATAAGTCGGAGGTTTTTGATTATAGCTCTGGGGTGGGGGACAGATGTACTGGAAGCAGGGTTTGTGCTTGTCCTTGCTATTGTCGTATGTCTTGCGTGTTTTGTCGGTTGGATAAGATACCTTGTTCATATCCTGCCCTGAGTCGTGAGCTGTTTCATTGACAACACTGGGGTGGGGTGACGGTGGGCTGGTTCTAAAATCAAGTTTGAGTATGCGTCTGAGTAGTAGTTGGTCAGAGCCTACGTTCCGCCTGCCTTTTATAGTCGAGACTAGTGCGAGTGCCGTGTTAACAGCCATTTGCTCCCTTACTCATATTGTATTATTTTAATATGAGCATCTAAACTATGCCTGGATGCGTGTTTTTGCCGCAAATCTCGCTACTTAACCAGAATATAGACATTATTAACAATATTCAAGAAGACTTAAAACAGTAAATTGATCCCTTCGAATATTTAACTAACCGCAAAGTAAACATCGTTATTTTTTATGTAAAATGACGATGATGTGGTTTCAGAGAAAATGGGCTGTTTGTCGGCTTTTATGCGCTGTGTATTACTTGCATCTACTTTTAGCATCTATTTTTGACGGTCGAAGTACGATCGCTCCCCTTCGTACACTGAAAATGCCTATTTTTGTAGTATAGTTGACCAGCACAATACATGAAGGCACTTCAGATTCTTCGTTTGGAATATCTGCGTTAATTTTATATGCGTTATCTCTTTACAAAAAAATACCACAAATTAAATTATTCACAAGAAATTCATTATTTTTACTTAGAAATAGTTATTAATCAGGAATTATTCAGCTGGATTCTTGGTTTACATCATTTTCCTTTTCATATCCCCGCTGCACCTACTAACAAAGCTATGAATTTTTAATGTTTATGGCCTTCTTCTATTTTTAATGTTCTTTAACTCTTTAACCAGTAAAGTCCTTGTTATACGGTATGTTCTTTGTCTTTCATATACTTTTTCGTTCACGTATCACACTATTATGTATCTGTATGGGTTCATACGCTCTCACTCTGTATTGTTTCATTTTCGTGGGAACTCCAGAGGACCGGGCACGTGTTCAGCGATCATGCAATGCCGGCGTCGTCCATTACCGGTTGCTGTAGCCACCTGCTGCCCTTCTACCTGGCCCAGCGTCTTTGTATGCCCCGCAGTTCTGATCAGACACTCGAGTGGTCCCTGTCTCGGATACCTCACCAGTTTGTCAGACAGGAGGTGGACCTGATCACCACAAACAGAAGCATGGACTGCCATTTATTTTACCAGTTGACAGTGTTATGGTGTTATCATTAAAAACTGAACAGGTCTATGTCTGAACCCAGCTTCCAGTAATCTGTCCCTGACGATTCGTGGTGCCTGTAAATTCTTCCTAGAAATCAGCTGTTGTCATCCATCTACTCATCAGAGCCTTTCGAACAGACCTACGATTTTCTCGTGGCATAGTTCTACACATGTCCACTTTTCTTTGCACACTGTTGTGCAACAGATGGGGACGTTCGCAAGACAACAACCATCTGCACGAACAGTTCGACGACGTTTGCAGCAGCATGGACCATCAGCTCGGAGACCATGGCTGCGGTTACCCTTGACGCTGCATCACAGACAGGAGCGCTTGCAATGGTGTACTGAACGACGAACCTGGGTGCACGAATGGAAAAACGTCGTCTTTTCGGATGAATCCAGGTTCTGTTTGCAGCATCATGATGGTCGCATCCGTGTTTGGTGACATCGCGGTGAACGCACATTGGAAGCGTGTATTCATCATTGCCATACTGGCGTATCACCCGGCGTAATGGAATGGGGTTCCATTGGTTACACGTCACGGTCACCTCTTGTTCGTATTGACGGCACTTTGAACAGTGGACGTTACATTTCAGATGTGTTACGACCCGTGGCTCTACCCTTCATTCGATCCCTGCGAAACTCTACATTTCCGCAGGATAATGCACGACCACATGTTGCAGGTCCCGTACAGAAAATGTTCGACTGCTGCCCTGGCCAGCACATTCTCCAGATCGCTCACCAATTGAAAACGTCTGGTCAATGGTGGCCGAGCAACTGGCTCGTCACAATACGCCAGTCACTACTCTTGATGAACTATGGTATCTTGTTGAAGCTGCATGGGCAGCTGTACCTGTACACGCCATCCAAGCTCTGTTTGACTCAGTGCCCAGGCGTATGAAGGCCGTTATTACGGCCAGAGGTGGTTGTTCTGGGTACTGATTTCTCAGGATCTATGCAACAAAATTGCGTGAAAATGTAATCACATGTCAGTTATCGTATAATTTATTTGTCCAATGAATACCCGTTTATCATCTGCATTCCTTCTTGGTGTAGCAATTTTAATGTCCTGTAGTGTATTTTGCGATCTTCCTCCAGTGTCGCTAGACACACCCAATAGCAATAGTGTTCACACCATTTTTCGTTTGTAGGACTGGCTTTCTCCTATACTGGAAATAAACTCTAGTAACGATGAAATCTTAACCAGCGTATTCCAAAGGCACGGTAATACTGGATGAGCTGTTTTGTAGCTTTCGGTAAGTTCATTTAGAGATCTAGTTTGACAGGTATGGAATAGGTAGTAGGAACCACCCGGAATTCGTTTAAAGTAATCTAAACAAACTATGGAAAGCCTAAACCAGGATGACCAGTTGGGTATTAGAGCCTCAATCCTCACGAAAGCAAGGCAAGTCTGTTAAACACCGCATAACTTCGTTTGATGTATCCTTAGTATATAATACTGTTTTGTTTCTATATTTTTGCATACACAGGTTGAAGCGTGTCACTTTTTTAACAGGCTTCCGACCCGCCATCTTGAAAATTACCTAAGATTAAGACACAATATCTCGCGTCTGTAACGAGATATCGATATAAATGGAGTTGTATACGAAACAGCGATTTCTGTACACTCGTGCGATTTGGGACTCAACTGCATAGCGGAATAATATGATGCTGCAACGCAAATAAACCGCACCCATACAATTGTGCGTATCGGGTCTGAAAGGGCTTGGATATCAGATTTTCATTAGAAATATTCACCTACAAAAATATTAGTACGTCAGATAGTCGTTAACGAGTAAAAATGCTAATACAATTGCAGTTTTTTGTTCTCCTAGCGCTGAACTGAGTGACACACCACTTTCAAATGTTTGGAGACGCAGATTTCATTGAACTAGGTACAAATCCCCTGAAGAGCAATACGAAACTGAGCTTGGCGAAGAATTTAATCGCTGACAGTAGCATAGTTCGATGAAAATTGGCCCATACATAGAACGAACTGCTGCAGTGTGGCACAGAAGAGAACTGAAAGATGTGCGCAATGAGACGAACAGAAAGGAAACTTTTATTGAAAGACAATAATCACTCTGTATGACACTTTGATTTATGATGGTCCCCTGGACATTACAAAGGACGGCACATGGTTCTCGATACGCTGTGTGGTCAGAACCGATGGTAGCGCACACTCTGCAATGTGCTCCTATGTTGTCCACACGATCGGTAAGGAGTTCTTATGGTAGTGCATTCCATTCCTCCATCAGCGTAGCTGACAACTGCTAGACGGGCAGTAGTCAGTCTGGTCCCTAGCGCGCGCTAGTGGGCGTCCCAGCTCTCATGGTGGGCGTTAGGCGGCGGCTTTAATACCATTTTCATCTGGTTTTTATAAAATTTAAACACAAAGTATTTCGTAAGTAATTATTATTATAATACGCTCTAACTTGCTGTAACCCCGCTTTATAAATTTTCCTTAAGTTGTTTCCCTACTTTACAAATCATTATTATTGAGGAACCGGTGGACGGTTAGAAAATTGTACTACAAACACAGATTCAAAAGTGTGCGGTAGGTAAAAAAGCTTGGCTGCCCCTGTGTTAGATGGTCGCTGATACAGGTGCGCATGCTGCAGTACGGCTGCCCAACGTATCTCAAACGTGCTCGATTGGATTTAAGTCGGAGGAACGAGCGGGACAGTGCATTCGTCGAACATCCTCTCGTTACAAGAACTCCAGCTGCACTATTCGTTGCAGTTGCTCGTCGACATCCATAACAAATAGTTAGGGCCAAAAGCCCTCTTGCAAACAATCACATGGGGAAGGAGTACATTGCCATAGTACCATCTGGGCTACCCCACCACCTACTCCTACCTGTATGGGCATGTAGACCCCTCAGTGAAGACTGTAATCTATGATTTGTTACCCAAAGGGTTGTTATTAAATTATAGCTTTTCAGACTTCAATAGATGGTGAATAGTGACCAGGTGAGATACGTATGTAATGAAAGGCAAAGTTACCATCAGTTCTGCTGTTTATTATAAATCCTAACACAAAACGGGTGCAGTGGTTGCACTGAAGTATAGCACGAACATGTTTAATGACATCCTATTCACTGACAGATTATCACAAGAACATGAAACAGTTAAAAGTGACTAGGCTTGGCAGAGATTTAAGACAAGGAACCGATAGAGATGTTGCTACATTATTAGCAAACTAATCCGTTTCCGCGATCTGACCACAGTGATTGCCAAGATTTGAGTTCGTAAAATTACGGATGCCCGAAGGGTGTGATCCTCCTAGTCATTAACGCCCTAACTTTACTGAGTACATTGCGATCTATACATGCCGAAGCCGATTGCGGATACCAATTTTTTTTTTAACGGCGTCGTTATGTTGCCCGTCAGCGCCGCTGTCGGCAGTCACTGTCGGACGATGCTTGTGAATTCCGAAAAGTTGCCTTACGCAAACCTTACATCACGCTCCAATTGGATCTACGAAGTGGAATGACTATTT
Source organism: Schistocerca gregaria (assembly GCF_023897955.1). NCBI lineage: Eukaryota > Metazoa > Arthropoda > Insecta > Orthoptera > Acrididae > Schistocerca > Schistocerca gregaria. Next base: position 516,778,514 of record NC_064931.1, on the reverse strand, counting down.
CTCACACCGAATTCTGCGAACAGAATTCGAAGTGATTCTCTCACTAGCAGTGGACGAAGTGTCACCTTAGTTCCTCCTGTCTTCTCTTGTAACATTCGCACTTTCTTCAAGAGCCAGTCCTTGCCTCTCACGAGCAGTCATCCAAGGACAAGTGTCATTTCTCGTGGTGCGTCCTCCCACTTATTAATGTTCCCAAACTACTACCCAAGACCAGGCTGAACAACGATATTCTCTCATTTTCTCACCCAGAGGCTTATAGCTAAAAAAAGGAGCATGTTTTGGCTCTGTCCCGTCGGTGCTTCAAAGGAGCACGTTAGCATGTTGATTCCTATGACCCGTCCAAGTTTCCTATCTGCTTTATGTATATGAGAAGCCAGCTACAGGTATTTTTGGGGCGAGAAAGTTGCAGACTCACACTTATAGAATCCTCACACTTCGCCAGCTTTGTTCTGCCGAGAGCATAGTGCCATACATACCTGCAGATTTCACAGAACCTGCATAATATCCACCGGTATATTGCTTTCCTATCGGCAGACTGGCGCCGTCTTCTCTGCATTCTTTGCCCAGGGCTCATTGCTGCCCGCCTTTCGTGATCTTTATTGTACTTTACAACCCCCTCACCGCACAAAAACGCTTTAGGAATGTGGGAGCGGCGGTCATCTCGTGCAAAAGTCCAATGATTCTGCTGCCGTCCAGACGGCCGCTGCCTTACCTGCTGTGCGCATTGTGTCGGCTCGCGAAGGGCAACCCCTCGCCTTGACCAGTCAGTAAACACAACAGCCTTCGGCGAACAGTGTCCTACTTGGCGTCGGCGTCATCTTTTACAACCGGCGTAAGGTTAATGATGCCTTTCTGTCCGCTTTGATTTGCTGTATATCTGTGAAGCTGTCAGCCAGCCAAACGTAATTCTCAAGAAATAAAATGCCTACAAGTACTTTATGTATTGACAATCACACTCGGATAATCTTTAATTCCTTAATAAAAAAGTAAATGAATAGGCCATATACTGATGATCTGAAAGTCGACGAAACGGTCAGTTTCCCCATCTTTCACAATGACCGGTGGGGATAACGTGTTCAAAGATGTGGAGGTGAGCATACCTATGCAACGTTATACCTCCCCACAACACCTGGAGAGCCAGTTGACACGATTCTGGAGGTACCCTCATATCGTGAGAGGATGCATCGAGGAACAATGTTGAACATGATCGTTTTGATGGTCCTGATGTTATGGTGGTGGTTGGGGGAACAAAGTTTCACAGCCATACTAACCTCAAAACCTTTGAAAAAGGAACACTCCCCAATCAAAGTTATTGTGACATTGTACGCATTTCTAACGTGCGTCTTTTGAATGGTGCATTCTCCTCTGACTTAATTTTTATGGATGACAATGCGGGACAGAATCGATCGGTACAGGCGGAAGGTCTCTTGGAAGAGGATATTTGACGTCTGGACTGGCCTTCCCCTTTCCTCGACATGAATACCATCGAGCATGTGTGGAATGTGTGGGGAACCATATTGCAGCACGTCACATGCACCAACAATCGTCTAGCAGTTGCCAACCGCGCTGGTGGGGAAAGTCAACGCCGTACCACAAGAACTCGCTACCGACCCTATGTCCATAATGGCAGCACGTTGCAGAGCATAGTTTGCTGCCCGTGGTGATCACACATTAAGAACCATGTGCAGCTTTTTGTATTTTCCAGGTGACCATTGCAAATCACGGTGACTTCAGTGTAATTATTATCCTTCAATCAAACTGCCATTTGCCGGCCGCTGTGACCGAGCGGTTCTAGGCGCTCCAGTCCGAAACCGCGCTGTTGCTACGGTCGTAGGTTCGAATCCGGCCTCGGGCATGGATGTGTCTCATATCCTTAGGTTAGTTAGGTTTAAGTAGTTCTAAGTCTACGGGACTGATGACCTCAGATGTTAAGTCCCATAGTGCTTACAGCCATTTGAACCATCAAAGTGCCATTTCTGTTCGTCTCATTGCGTATTTCCTCCAGTTACCGGCTATACTGTAGCAGTCCTTTCTATGTATGGGTTAATTTCCGTCGAGCGATATTACTTGACAGTGACACATCATGCGAAAGTTAGTTTCGTCATCAAATCTTGCACACCAGTGTATTATATAATATGTATATAAGTATTATACGTATGTGTTATATGTATGATTTTTAGGTTACGGCCGTCTGTATGTAAGTGGATGAAGGCAATATTTAAAACTTCCTGGCAGATTAAAACTGTGTGCCGGACCGAGACTCGAACTGGAGACCTTTGCCTTTCGCGGGCAAGTGCTCTACCGACTGAGCTACCCAAGCACGACTCACGCCCCGTCCTCACAGCTTTAATTCCGCCAGTGCCTCGTCTCCTACCTTCCAAACTTTACAGAAGCTCTCCTGCTTCTGTTAAGTTTGGAAGGTAGGAGACGAGTTACTGGCGGAATTTTCAGTAGTAAGCTCCTTGCTTTTACTGACCTGTTTAAAGATAATCAACAATTTACTAAGAAATTTTAATTTTTAAAGGACTATATCTAAATGTACTTAAGTAGATTCACATGTACTATAAATGTTTGCAGCTAAACTTAAATAAAAAATACTTGAGGCGCCAAAATTGTCAACCTTAGGATCAGATCAGTTTTGGGATGTCAATTTTAGGTGCAATTTGAAGGTTCAGTCCCCATTTTCTTTTACAAAAGCGTATTCTATCAGTTTAACAAACCATGGTATTTTAGATGATAGTTGCGATTCTGAAGCTTCAGAAAATTATTTTAGAACACACAATTATTTAATAGTATGGCCATAATGTTGGAAGGTAGAAAAAAGTTATCTTAACGTGACAACGTGACAGTTTCTAAATATGGGCAATGGCTTTCAAGCAAGGCCTAACGTTGCCAGTCTCTTCATAATTCTTTACGATTCTCTCTATCCTGTCGTCCAGCTTCAAGTACTTCTTCTTCCTCTTCTTACCTTCAAGATTCATTTCCAATTTCATGTACATGCAATTTGTGAGCTCTGCTTCCTTTTTCAAGCACTCCACCAAATAGTTGATTATAGGGTGAGGGGTTCCAATAATACAATTTATTTTGTTGTGCTAACCTTCAACAGCATTCGTCGTTCGGTGCCTTTTTCTGTAACAGTCCCACATTTCTATTCCGATATCCTCATTCTCTAGCCAGTTATCCACAAAGTAGTCAAAAAATTGAGAGAACCTTCCGTTATCAGGAGCTTCTGCATGAATCTCAATCCATCCATTGCTTACGTCCTCCGGTTTTACAACTGCCAGCACTGCACACATGCTGACGTGAAGTCTTAAATCCTTGTTCTAGCGGTACTCCTCAGTTAGACCGAGAACTCTAATTCTTCTCCATAAACTCTTCTTCATATGGAAATAGAATCCATTTATTTCAGTTATGGGAAAAACTTGAGGAATGGCCAGTATCGCAGCTGCCTCAAAGTCCACCGTTACTTGTTTAGGACACAACTCAGAGACTGCCTGTTTTATCAGACGAAACGGGCGAACATATGTGTCTTTCTTCTTATTAGGGAGCAGTGCAAATACAGTAGGAAGAATGTTTGGTTCTTTAATATGGCCTCCTAAGTCTATGTGTATGGTGTAGATCTTTGCAAAGCGCTTGCTGCATCTCTGAAATGTTCCATCCATAAAAAAATAGGAACATGTATTTAAACTTTCTTTTCCTTTGCTTCCACTAAAAATCATTACTCTCACCTCTAATCTATCATCTTCCAGAAGAAAACTACTGCAATCTCCCATTTTTAGTAGATCTTCATAAAGGTCGATTTCATAAGAGTTCTTAGGCTCTTGTTGGTTCCCCCGCTTTTGACTCCATCGACGAAGCATGGTTCTCTTCATAGATTCTGAATTAGGCATCACTGTAACAAAGTCATCAACTTTATTATGTAGATTTCCCATTTCATCCGCATATATCTTCGATAACTGTGTAGTTTCTTCTCGAGACCTTCTCTTCGCCCTTTCCACTTGCTTTCTCACTTTCAGAGCCGCATCGTCAGGTGGTCCACAGAGATGTTCTAATATGTTCAACACTTCTCCGTTCCTCGAAAGCAGCTTTCCCTTGCAATGATCCGCTTTTCGGCGTAAGGACATCCATGTAACAACACCTTCTTTAGATTCCCCCTGTTTAAGATACGCGTAACCTTTGTAATGAGCAGAAGGCCTGCCCTTGTTCGTTGTAATAACTTCCATACTGATGGTCACATTAGGAGCTTCGAAAGCAAACTGGGCAGGTGGGTGAGGAGGAGGAGGAGAGCGGGGGAGACAAGGGACCCAACCCTTAGGGACAGGTAAAACCTTGGGAAATGTCCGGCGTGGTAAATGTCCGACGTGGCAAATGTCCGGACACCACTGCCCAAACAGCCAGCAGAACTTTGGAGCACATTTACACAATCTTCTCACATGATAGAGTTGTTACCAGAGGTCAGTCTTGCTGCGGCTCGGCTCTAGCTGGCCATCCAGGTCCCCTGATCTGTTAGTGTGCGTTTACTTTGTGTGGGAACCCCTCAAGTCTAAGGTGTATCGCAACAACATCCATAGTCTTCAAGAACAGCAGCAGAACATTTCGGATGAGGCTGCAGCAATTCCAGCAGTCCAGCTTAGATCCGCCTGACCAGGGCCCAAAAGTGTCAAAAGATGGCTAGTGCTCACTTTGAACATCTGCTACAATAAGGTTACTTCAGTATTTCCTTACCTTTGCTGTGTTTCTTTGTGCCCTGGAGCTCTGTTCTCTGGACTACTTTTATTTGCTATCTATTACGTTCAATTGCTCTTTAAGTCCTTTGCAGTCTATGTCAGAAGAATTAAAATGTCGTTTGCAAACCCCAAAGTCTTATATCTGCGCCCTGAACTTAAATTCCGTTTCGAAATACGAGGGCTGTCCAGAAAGTAAGTTACGATCGGTCGCGAAATGGAAACGACTATGAAAATCCGATAAGCTTTGCAAAGATGTGTTGGGCAGTGTGTCTAGTATGACTCTAGGTAGAATTTTGTCGCTCTTTTCATTCCTGAGCTCTTAGTGAGCGCGTAAAGATGTTATAGAAAATAGTGTCTCCCGCCAAGTACGAGGGCCTGTTGAGAATTCTCCCCTGAAGCTATGCAACCAACATTACATAACTGTCGTGCGGTTTCTTCTTCAAGACAATTCTCAGCCTCATTCTGCAGGGGCAATGAAGATGTTCCTGCATCGTTTCAATTGGAAATGTTTGGTTACCAACAATACAGCCCGTAATTGTCTCCCACTGAGTTTCATCTCTGCTCAAACGAACCGCTGGCTATGAAGACAACATTTTGGCACAGACAACGAGCTTTAGGCCAGCGTAGAGAATTGGCGGTAAGCCCTGGCGGCTGCCTTCTATGATGAGGGTATTGGAAAGTTGGTACAACGCTACGACGAATGTCTGAGTCAGAACGGCGACTACGTAGAGAAGTAGTTGGAAGGTGTAGCTAACTGTTACAAATGAAACATTACTGATTTTCATTTTGCTATTAATCGTAACTTGTTTTCTGGACAGCCATCGTATCTCATTTGTTTCCTTTATTGCTTGCTCAATTTACAGGTTGAATAACGTCGAGGAAAGGCTATAACTATGTCTCAATCCTTTCTCATGTACTATATACCTTTCATGTCCTCCAACTCTTATAACTGCAGTCTGGTTGCTGTACAAATTTACTCTGCTATCTTGAGATTTCCAAGAGAGTATTCCGATTACCACTTATGAAAGCCATAGGCATGAACGAAACGTCAGTTTGCCAGTGGAGGGAAATGTGAGAGGTAAAAATTGTAGCGGGAGACGAAGTTTTGAATACAGTAAGCAGCTTCAAATGGATATAAGTTGCGGTAGTTATGCAGAAATGGAGAAGGTTGCACAAGGTTAGGCTGGAGAGTTGCACCATATCAGACTTCTGTCTGAAGGTCACTAGAACAGCATTTGCTTCTGTTTAAATCAGTGAATTGAAATTTGATATCTCTGTTTATATACATACTCCGCAAACCGACGGTGCATGACGGAGCGTGTCTTGTACCACTGGTAGTTATTCCATTTTCTGTACCACTCGCAAATGGAACGAGGGAAAAACAACTGTATATATGCTCTCGTACTGCCCTGATTTCTCTTATCTTGTCTTCGTGGTTCTTGGGCAAGATGTATGTTGGTGGAGTAGGATCGTTCTGCAGTCTGTGTGAAATGCCAGCTTCCTAAACTTTCTCAGCACTGTTTCGAGGAAAGAATGTCTTCTTTCCTCCACGGATTTCCATTTGAGTTCGTGGAGCACTCTTTTAATTAATTTACGATTGCAATTGGTACCAACTCGCGCTTCCTGCCAATCTGATATTGTCTGCATAGGTTATGAAACAAGAGATTTTATACTTATTTTTTATGTGTAATACCTTTGGAGACTGTATAAATGTAATTAAATATGACTTCCTTTGACTAGAATATTAGAATAACGCTTAGTAACAATTTGTAACATTTCCTCCATTTAGTGTTCTAGTGTTAAATCTAGCTTGCTACCGAGAGGGATAGCGCAGTTGTTAGCACACTGGACTCGTATTTGAGAGGACGTCGGTTAAAACTCGCATCCGGCATCCTAGTTTAGGTTTTCCGTGATTTTCCCTAAGTCTATTCAGGCAAATGTCGGGATGGTTCCTTCCTAATGGTACGGCCGCTTTCCTTCTCCATGTTTCCCTTATCAAAGCTTGTGCTCCGTCGTTAATGACCTCTGGACGTTAAACACTCATCTCCTCGTCCTTGCCTGCTGATCGAACCTACTGGTAACAAATATAGCAGTACTCTTCTGGTTTGCTCCCATTTCCTTCTTTAATGCTACCTGGTGGGTATGCCAAACACTCGAAGGAAGTTATATTTTAACTTTCCGTCGACAGCGAAGTCGTTAGAGACGGAGCACGTTGTCAGATTACAAAACGGTGGGGAAGGAAATTGGCCACACCATTTTCATAGGAACCATTCCGGCATTTGCCTGGAAGGATGCAGGGAAATCACGGGAGCCCTAAATCCCGATGGCAGGACAAGCATTTTAACCGTTGTCCTCCCGAATGAGAGTCCACTGTGCCATCCTCTGCGCCACGTCCCTCGGTCCAAACATTCAAGAACTACTCAACAGTCGGTCGTACAGGTGTTCTGTGCGCAGTCTCCTTCACAGTTGAGCTACGCTTTTTTCGATGTGACTTACATCGTCAGGTACACTTTTCCACTAATTCTTAATGTTCATTGCTTGATGTGTGAATGTTTTTGTTATCAATGACTGTGAGCTCAGTGGGATAAAAGACAGAAACGAACATAGGAGTCGCGCGTGGTAGCCGTGCGGTCAGGGGCACCTTGTCGCTTTTCGCGCGGCTACCATCGTCGGAGGTTAGAGTCCTCCCTCGGGCTTGGGTGTGTGTTGTCCTTAGCGTAAGTTAGTTTAAATTAGATTAAGTAGTGTATAAGCGTAGGGACCGATGACCTCAGCAGTTTGGTCCCATAGTCCTTACCACAAATTTCCAAAATTTTTCCGGACATGGGACTCATTGTGTGTGTATGGGCAGACCTCGCCAATCTAGAAGTGGCAAGTAGTGCGAGGATGAGATAGCACAACTTTCAAAGGCGGTTTCCCAGTCTAGCTTAGCGCGGGAGGACCCACAGACGCCGGCCGTTGTGGCCGAGCAGTTCTCGGCCTTTCAGTCTGGAACCGCGCGACCGCTACGGTCGCAGGATCGAATCCTGCCTCCGGCATGGATGTGTGATGTCCTTAGGTTAGTAAGGTTTAAGTAGTTCTAAGTTTTAGGAGACTGATGACCTCAGATGTTAAGTCACATAGAGCTCAGAGCCATTTGAACCATTTTTTGGACCCAGAGAGTCACTCGGGGTGGCTCAGGGTCCTTTCGTGTTAGAGCGGTCGGCGACCTCACGGACTGCATTTAGAGGTCGCAGACACAGTGTGCACCTGAGCTCGTTCGGCGTCTTGCAGTCGTGCCTGGAAATCTCGTTGAACTATAGAGAAGGAGTTTGGAATGTCCTAAAGCCGTCGGCACACGGACCGTGCATCCGAATTTTGAGCGTTGAGCGTGCCGAGTTTCTGAATTCATAGCGTGGAATAGCACGTTGGGTAGTCTTCCTGAACGTGCAGAGCAATATCTAGGAAGTCAGATGTTCTCAACCTGCTTTTGAACGTTGACCAGTGAGATGGCACAACGCCATCTACGTCACATACACGCTATCTCCCTCCGATGCAGAGTTGTGATGTTCCATAGTGACTTTCAGTTCAAGCCCGTATTTTTATAAAGGTATGGCTTTTCTGAGCGCCAGCTAACCGAGAAGCTCTCGAAAATCCACAGTTAATTGTATGATTCATTGTAATAAAATGACGAGAAACGTCCTATTCGTGGTAAAAGAATTATTATAACTTGCGTATTGTGAGAGTATACCATTGGAAGTCAACGGCATGTTGAGTATACACTAAAATGCGTTGTTCTAGGTAAAATTTGTTATAATTAAATTTAAGTTAATAATATAACTGCGATTAAACCTTTCAGGATGTGGTAACAAGCTACAGTAGATATGGTCAGCCCACAGTCATGGTCGCTTTAGAACAGTTGGCCATCAGCAACGCAGCGGCGAGGACGTATGCTTAGCGTCCTGCCCGTCTAGTGGAGTACTCGAGTTTGTTTACTTCACGCGAGCGTGAATTGCTTACTACAAGTTTATTGAAGTAAAATGGCAACTTACTATACGAAGAACCCTATTAAGAATACGTTCCAAGCCGAATAGCCACGTATGTGAGCATATGAAGTATGAAACATTTTGCGTGAGGAACTATGTCTAGATCCACAGGACATAATTAGTATCCACTTCTCGATCACAACAGTGTAGTCAGTGTTAAAATGATTAACGAAGAAGTGAGCGCGAAGGTGGTTACCGGTGCTGCTGGCAAACTGTAGTTTAGACGCTCAAATGGACATACAGTATCAGCGCTGTTACTGCTAAATATACAGAAATGAAGGCCTAGGTAGGAGGACCCTCCGTGTATTCGAGCTACCTTTTAAGATACCCGCCGAGTCCGTTACCTCCGCTCTTAAACAGTACGGTATGTCATCAGCAACATGGCTGAGAAGTATCTCATCCTTAGTGGAGTAAGACAGGTCAAAATAGAACTCATAAAGTATGTTGCTTCATACTTAGACATTGTCGGTTGCCGTGTATTTCTCATGTACGGCGGACAACCGCGCACTTGCACAGGATGTGGACACGTGGGTCATGTTCGCTCTGATTCTTTGCAGCGGCGGATCACTCAGATTCCATCAGGAGAAGCGGTACGACATGTTCCTTCTACGATTCTACTAATTACTTATTCACAAATGACGGCACCTACAACGTCTGGCGGTGGGGATCGGGGTTAGGGTGCCACTGCAGACAGATGGACACGCAATTGATGAGTCACATACCGCCTGTACAGTGCAGAGGGAATCGCCAGATAAGCCCGAACAGCAACTGTCACCATACAACAAGCGGATGGGTGTTGATCCACGAGTCGTGCCAACCCAAGTGTTCCTCTCGGAAGGCGAAGAGGAGACGGATCTATACTCACATTCTGACACGTAGAAGCAATGGTTTGATCAGCAAGCACAATAAAAGCCGACGGACGCTATCTGGCGACTGTCTCTTGCGGACAGATACACACGATCGTACTGGTTTCTACAGTGTTGTGGATGCTCCTGCTATGAGAGGCGTCGACCGACACTGCTCCCACTTTAGGAACTGAGACGATGGATTATTCTTCTCCTGGACACCCGTATGGAGATGGAGGGGGCGCTGGCACACCGTCGAAGACGCGAGGAATCACGACAAGGGCCTCTTTGGTAGCCGATGTGACACAACGATAGCCTCTCTCCGTTGACACGTGGGTGGATGACGTGAAAGACGACTATTTGGCTGGAACATCACTTGCAGAAGAGGGGGAGCTACACAGTACCCCCCCTCCCCCTCTCCTGCTGAAAGCATTATAATAGAGACGACAGGGTGGCGTTGGGGTGACCAAACCCTTCATCACTGCGTACACTGATGACTGCCGCTACCTTTGAGAGCGAACGGCAGTCATATCGATTCACTAGTATCAACATCAGTACCATCCAGTGGCGCACTAAGGTGTCATTTTTACGCCACACACTTTATGCGGCCGAAATTGACGTGGCCTTATTGCAAGAGGTATACGTTCTTGGCGCCCTGGACATCTCTAGATACACGATATGCATATCACTTACGTCGGATACGGGCATTGACGTCGCAATACTTATCAAGGAAGGTTTAATAGCGGCACGTGTACATTACCAACCGAAGGCCAGAGGAATGGCGCTTATCGTCCAAGGGATACACATCGTCAATATTTACGCTCCGTCTTGTACCAGCAAGAGGCGTGAACGTTCGCTATTCTTTACTGAGCAATTAAAGCACTTATTCCAAGGCAAGATAGATGACATGGTGATTAGGGGCGATTTTAACTATATACCATCTCCCAATAACCAGGCAACGGCCTTGCCGCAGTGGATACACCGGTTCCCGTGAGATCACCGAAGTAAAGCGCTGTCGGGCGTGGTCGGCACTTGGATGGGTGACCATCCAGGCCGCCATGCGCTGTTGCCATTTTTCGGGGTGCACTCAGCCTCGTGATGCCAATTGAGGAGCTAATCGACCGAATAGCAGCGGCTTCGGTCAATAATACCATCATAACGACCGGGAGAGCGATGTGCTGACCCCACGTCCCTCCTATCCGCATCCCCCACAGAGGATGACACTGCTTTCGAATGGTCCCGGTAGGCCATTCGTGGCCTGAAGACGGAGTGCTTTTCCCAATGACCAAATGCCTGGCCATTTCCAATGCCCAACACTCGGAGCTGTCATTCGCGAGCTCTGTTTGGTCGACACTTGGAACATCATCTATGGTGATAGACCGACTTTTATGCACTTCACGGAAGATTCGTCTAACACAATTGACAGGATGTATACGTCCCGCTCACTCATGGATGCGGTCACGACAGCAGATTTGTGGTCATCAGCATTTACTGACCAAACTGCTTACATGTTTACCATCAAGCTTCGACGCCAGCAGATGTGGCGAAGCCGCAGCCCGTGGAAATTTATCACCGCTTGCCTGACCTCACCGGCATGTCTTGGCGGTGGGAGACACATGGAGACTGTGCCATGACGCCGAGGAGCGTAAAAGTCTGCTTTACAGTGGCGGCTGGACTATGTCAAGCTGAGACTTCGATGCACCTTGCAGACGTTTAGTAGAGAAGCTGCAGCATGGAGGCGCAGCACTATACCCACATCTACATCTACATTTACACTTCGCAAGCCACCCAACGGTGTGTGGCGGAGGGCACTTTACGTGCCACTGTCATTACCTCCCTTTCCGGTTCCAGTCACGTATGGTTCGCAGGAAGAACCACTGCCGGAAAGCCACCGTGCGCGCTCGAATCTCTGTAATTTTACATTCGTGATCTCCTCGGGAGGTATAAGTAGGGGGAAGCAATATATTCGATACCTCATCCAGAAACGCACCCTCTCGAAACCTGGACAGCAAGCTACACCGCGATGCAGAGCGCCTGTCTTGCAGAGTCTGCTACTGGGGTTTGCTAAACATCTCTGTAACGCTACCACGCTTACCAAATAACCCTGTGACGAAACGCGCCGCTCTTCTTTGGATCTTCTCTATCTCCTTCGTCAACCCGACCTGGCACAGATCCCACACTGATGAGAAATACTCAAGTACAGGTCGAAGGAGTGTTATGTAAGCCACCTCCCTTGTTGATGGACTACATTTTCTAAGGACTCTCCCAATGAATGTCAACCTGGTACCCGCCTTACCAACAATTAATTTTATATGATCATTCCACTTCAAATCGTTCCGCACGCATACTCCCAGATATTTTACATAACTAGCTGCTACCAGTGTTTGTTCCGCTATCATATAATCATCCAGTAAAGGAACCTTCTTTCCATGTATTCGAAATACGTTGCATTTGTCTATGTTAAGGGTCAGTTGCCACTCCCTGCACCAAGTGCCTATAAGCTGCAGATCTTCCTGCATTCCGCTACAATTTTCTAATGCTGCAACTTCTCTGTATACTACAGCGTCATTCGCAAAAAGCCGCATGGAACTTCAGACACTATCTACTAGGTCATTTATACATATTGTGAAAAGCAATTGTCCCATAACACTCCCCTGTGGCACGCCAGAGGTTACTGTTACGCCATACTCAGGGACTGTTTCGTTATGCCCCCATCACTGGACCGTCAGATGACTGTCAACAGAGTAAAAGTAAAGACTGTGACGTTGATGCGTCAACAGTTAGAAGGGAACATCCTTCGTACACGTCAAACGGTCGGAATCGCCTACGAACGGCCCTTCATGTACCATATAGCCATGGAAAGAAAGCGCAGAGACTGGATATTGATCCATGAGGTGACAGCAGAATATAGCGTCCGTCACGTCACGCAAAGACACATAAGCAATGCGAACTTTCCCAATTATTCTCACTTGTACGAGGAGAAGAGATCTGATACAGAGATCACTGCTGCCGTCTCTGGTTCGATGCACACCACTGTTACTCCTGAGCTCCAACAAGAAATGCTAGAACCGGTGACTGAAGAAGAATTGTTGGATGCCATAGGAAACGGGGCACCCATTAAGTCACCAGGACCGGATGGCTTACCCCTGGAGATTTATAGGACGTTCCAGGGGCTATTGGTACCCTATTGAACTACTATAAGTCAAGAACTCAAAACGCCAAAGGTGCAACTTTTGGCTACCTTTGTGGAAGGTGTCACGATACCAATCCGTAAACCTCGTTGAAGATCACATATTACGGATTACCGACTATTAACTTCGTTGAACTGTTATATGAAAATCTTCCTACGTCAACTGGCAGCTCGGATTCGGCTTACGACGTCTCGTGTCCTATTAATGGATCAGGCATCGATGGGTAGGATGTGTAATATCCGCGTCTTACTGTCCCGCTTCACTGAACTGATTGCCCTCGCTAAGGTACGTCGCGTAGCGGGAGCGCTGCTGCGATAGACTACAGTCAAGCGTTTGATTGCGTCAATCATATGTACTTAACTGTTGTTCTTCAGAAAATGTGTTAACTGGGCTCTTTGGTCTAGACGTTGCTCCGTCTTCTATGTGGCACAACATCGAAAGTGCTTACCAACGACAGACTGTTGAACACCTTGAAGGTTCGCCCCTCTGTTAGGCAGGGATGCCTCTTAGTCCCATCAGCAGTATCGTACGCTTTGGCATTACAACATTTGTTGTGCTGCCTGTGACACCTCCTGCTGGGTCGGTCTCTTGGTTGATTCATTTTTAGGTGCACTGCGTATGCAGAGGATATGATGCTAAATCACTGTGATGAACATGATGTACGCAGAGCCTTGGATTTGTTAGCCATTTATGGTGCAGCTTCGTGGAGCTGTGTAAGTGTATATAAATCGATGGCCTTGAATATTACCAATGGAACGCGCCCCACACAGACTGTGCGATAAAATCCGCTGTCTTGGACGACATCTCACGCACGACGACGCTTAATGAATTTGAGCCTCTTGCAACACATCTATGCTTGACGTATGGATCATCGTCTCCATGCTTTGGATCTTCATCAAAGGACCGAATTTATTCCTATCTATCAGCATCACGAATTCCGCATGTAGCGCAAACCCTACCGATGCCTAAACGCATAGCTCGGAACCTCATGGCGGCATTCGGCTCATTTGTCAGCTTTGGAACGATATTTAATGTTCCATAGGACTCCCTCACTCTTCCTAAAGAACGGGGCGGACTTGACATTATCAGTGTTCATGACCAAGCAATGTCTCTATACATTGGTATCACCTCAAGCTTTGGCGGCGATGTTCGACTAGCCTCACGGTGTTACTGATGGAGGCACTGGTACCATGTTCCCTTGACCCTTCGGTGGCGCTTACTTCGATACCGGTGCCACTTTCCCACTTTGGGAGGTTTTATTTGCCGTATAGCTACCTACGGGACGTTCCTCCTGTCTCTCGCTTACCAACGGCCAGTGATATCTGTCGCACACTACTTCGCCTCCGATCACCTAGTGTCGTCTGTCGTCTAATTGACGTCTCCTATCGTAGTATGGTACACTGTCAACGTGGTAACGGTAGATTCAGACGCACATTCGACCTGGTATTTGACGGTGAAGAGAAAACAGATTACTCGAAAGAGACTCCATAGGATCCATCTTGCAGATTCGCCTTTATGTGTGAACTGCAACGTTCAGGATGCAGACGAACAACGGCTACATTGTGGGCCGGAGGAAGAGAACTGGTATTTTGTGCGTCAAATTTTGGCTCTCTTTTTACGGATGTCGCCCTCTTACGTCGACTCACGCACTCTCCTCTACCCGGACACTGTTTATTCAAAAAAATGGTTCTGAGCACTATGGGACTTAACTTCTGAGGTCATCAGTCGCCTAGAACTTAGAACTACTTAAACCTAACTAACCTAAAGACTTCACACACACCCATGCCCGAGGCAGGATTCGAACCTGCGACCGTAGCGGTCGCGCGGTTCCAGACTGTAGCGCCTAGAACCGCTCGGCCGTCCCGGCCGGCCACTGTTCTTTACCCGAGGTAAGAAACACATCGCTGTCACGTGACTCACAGGTCACGCGATTCATTATTTGTTAGGAGTTGGTGTCATAGGACTCACGGATTTTTGTAACTATTTAAACGAGCGTCATTCTGTTGTTGCGAAGAACCCTAAGTACACTCAACGCTTCTCGAAATTCTTGCGGAACGTCTCCCACGATCCGCCCCGTAGCTGAATTATTCATTACGGGAGATAAATTTGATACATTCACACGTAGGAGATGAACAGATAACAGTTTCTACACGACATTACGAGAAGATGTGCCATGAAAATAGGGCGGTGGTGTCCGTGGGCTACCGGCGCCGCATGTGCATGTTACGGGAGTGTAACTTTGTGCTTGTTTTCTTTTTCTCAAACACAAGTTATGGAAAAGTTGCATTTATTTTTTGTCAGTAAATTAATGAATATTCTGCTGTGGTCATTTACGCCTTCCATATGGCCCTGTTTGGCCAGGTCTCGTAAAATGATCCCTGCCTCTTTGCTCCAAGACCATTCGCTTTACTTAAAAAACAAGAAAAAAGTACTAGACCGCCACATTAAAAACAATAAATACATAAAAATGTAAAAAAAATAGCGCAATGAGTAGCGTCACAGGATCATGACGAAATGGGTGATATGTTGGCAGTTCGCATCCCACTACATCCAAATACTTTTTTCTAGCCTTTGGGTTTTTAATAGGTTCTGATACTTTTTTATTAGTTTAATATAATTATATACTATAATGTTCGATGTTTTGTAAATACATGTGCGCTCTTTTTGAGAAGTGAATTTGTTCGATTAGCTTAATCTGCAGGACACCTTGCACTGGTTGCAGTAAGATATTTTCCTGTTTTCTTCTTTGAAGTTTTGTAATTCACATGTTGTAGAGATTCTGCTACTAAGTAGGAACACTGATCAAGTAAGAATGGTCTTGGTGATTTACTAAAAAGTGAGAATGATGAAGTAATTTTTATCTTATGTAGAGAACTATTCTAAATTTTTGTCGTACTATTTATAATGGAACGTTTATAAGCCGATTTCCTTATTGACCGGACAGGGTACTTTCCTTTTTGCCTTATAATATTTTCACGGATATTGAAGTTTTTGTTTATGTATAATACGGACAGAACAACCTGACTAGCATATGGACAAGATAGGAAAGTACGTTTTAATAGAGCTAATATAGGAGTCTACGCACATCCATTTCGTAAACAGAGTGATTTACGAGCCAGATACAGCCGACAACTGCTGCTGGGGCGTGTTGCAATCGCGTATACCACCTTGGGGCCCACGTACCGTACGCGCAAGTCGCATAGTTTCAACGTTGACGTTCGACAGCACGATCCGTGTGTCGACGACTTCAGTGACACAGTTGTCCCAACAGCCGTTAGCTCGGCGCTCATGCATGCCAGGCTGCTTCCTGCGAATTCTTCATCGAGTGGTCACCGATTGGTGAAATATTTTTTAGACGGAAAAGCAGAGACAGATTCTAGAAGTTTCGATGCCATAAACCCAACGCTTGGTAGGCGTCGGAAGAATAGCATAGAGGGTGAATGTACAGTTTTACTGGAGAGGCAACAATTTTGAGAGTCTTCCATCTGGACGTTCTTGAGGAACGGACGTCTTACGTGTCAGCTCTTGTTGACGACGGACGGACTTGCTGTCTTTGATCTCAGGCGAACTTGTATTTTTCAGAGCAGTTAAGGCACTGTACTTGTTGTTCTCATCTATTATGTATCATACGGCGATCTTGAGACCACTTCTCTCGTTACACTTTTCTCGTTGAGACGTTTCTGAACTTCACCGTTCTGGCTTGGAGTTCACGTCTCTGGTCTGTTGTGTGTAGGGTAGCTACGAGACAGCATTCAGATTTAGTAGTCTGTGCACGGCGATCTGCTGTCCAAGGTCAGAATATTCTGACGGACAGCTTTGCTGACGGCGCAGATTTCTGCGAGCATCGTCACTGCGTTTCGCCACCATGCTGCATTCACAGTGATACTGCGATTCGCACCCGGTATTGTAGGGCTGTAAAAGTAAATTGATGTGATAACTATTAACGTATTTTTTTATCTCCACTGAGGATTCGGAGTAGTTTCTTGTAGACTTTCGTACTGTGGTGATTTCAGTGATTTCGCGATTTATTCCGCAGATCACACATCCAAAAACAGTACAGAACTGAGCAGTTATTGTTAGTATTAGTTTGGGATGACTTTTTATCAGCCATTAATTTTACAGATTTTATGGGAGTGAAACAGTACAATTGAAAAATATGAGTACATACTGCTGAATGGGGTCCCTGCCGTTGATCAGTGTTACGGGTCCCGAGCGACCTTAAAACGGCCTTGCCATTGACAGAAGAGGCAAGTTTGAACAGAGGCTGCCGCTAGCGAGACTAGAAGCCTCTCATCCGCAGCCGCACAAAAAAAGAGGTCATGGCGAGCAGAGAAGAGGGCAGCGACGCGTGGGGAAACACAAAAAACGCGCCCAGGGATTTCCGGATGCGGCACGATACGGCTCTGGCTTTTATTGTCACCGCACAAAAACAGCGCACCGCAGCCCCGCCATTAATTCACAGCCCCCCGACTCGTTTGCAAGTAAAAGACCATGTCCACAGAATTGGTAAACAACTGTCACTTCCGGTTTCCAGCTGCAGCCGGGATTTTATGCCCGTATTTCGCCGGAACTGCAGACGAAACCGTGGTGTGATGAAGTCAGAATAAGTAAGCGGCGCCACATATCTATAATACGAATAGACATGAATTTACTGTAATCACCTCTATAAAATTAAAGTTTGCATTCTTCAATGTACAGTCATGATAATGAAGAAGAAGCCGATTTAAATTACGTAGTATCTGCATGCACTAACTATTGATCACAGCAAAAAAGAATTATACTGCAAGCTAAATCAGCTGAATGTACAAATACTTACATCCGTTACTGTCCTCACATTCACGAATGATATTAAGGGGCGGTTTACAATCTTTGGCCCGACAAAGCATGTTCTTTGAGAATATTTTTCTCGGGATGTGTTATAGATATCAATGTCGAATTTGGTCAAAATGGTTATTGATATTTCCTCTAAAAACTGGAAATATCGAAGAGCTATGGCGGAAGTGCCGATGGAACGAACAACATTTCGATGTAGACCTCCACGCGCGGCATGTCACAGGTCAGCCGGCTCGTCTGAAATCAAAATTGAGTTGACGTAATGAAGTATATAAGATTCTTTAAGAGCTGTACCTCGCTTAAGTTATTTGGACCAAAGGAAACAAAATGGCGGCCATTTGAAAAAATAGGTTTTTTTGATCGATTTCTCGACTTCATCGGCAAAGTAAAAACATTTATAGTTGATGGATCGGAATAAAAGTGGTATAACTCCTAGACAATTTAGTTAGCTTCGTCGGAAACGAATTATGTCAATTGCTTCAGTAGATTTGAAGTTATCATACCGCGTGGAAAAAAAAAAACCGTCATTTCGAGTTAAACGCGTTTGAAGTTTTGACTACATATAAATGCAATATTATGCAACGTACGTTCAATCTGCTATTCCGGGTCCATAAACTAGTCCTTCCTCTTCCTCATAGAGAGCGTTCTGCTCGATCTGGGCCATCCTGCGCTGCTCCAGAGCCGCTCGTACGGCCGGTGTCAAGCGGTTTTCCGCCGCTTGAATCCGGTGGTCGTCCGAATGCTTGGCGAACTGCGTCGAATAGAGTCACAGGGTGACGTCCATCTTTGTCGTGGTCTTCAGAATTGCTGACTACCCTTCGTTGAAGCTGCTCACTGCCAGGAAAGTCGCAATCTTTACAATCTTCGCATCATAATGCAAAACAACGGTCGCTGCGTGCAACAGCCTCTGAATGGAGGGTAACTTGATGGAGAATGCAAATGCTTAGGGGCTAACTTCCAAACACACGCGTTCAAACTTTCATTTGAATTTTGTGTGTTTCCTCCCAAGCACCGGTACAATAACTCGTCCTCCGAAAGAAAGAAACTGGTGCGTGAAAAAGGCCGATTTCAGGCTGGTGCATTGTTTTGTTCAACCGCGAATAACAAACATTTCCGTTCCGTATTCGGAAAAACCGTTTCAGGGGTGGATTCTAAAGACTTTAATGGATCCAAAAATGCAATTTTAAAAAAATCGATCTTTGAACCAGAAGATAGTAAACCTCCTCTTAAGTATTTATCAGATCATAGGAATATACCTAAAAGACTCAAATACCAAAATTTGATTTCATTTTTTATCGCACATCAGGCTTCATAGAGGGACGTTCATGTAATGATAATATATTTATGATAAGACAAATTATTGAAAAACGTCGGGAATTTGGCTTGCAAACACATTCAGCATTTTTTGATTTTGAGGAAGCCGTTGATTAGGTAATAAGACCTCTTTTATGAAAAATGTTGGAAGTTAAAGGTTTTTCAAACAATCTTATTAATATAGTAAAGAGTCTGTATGTAAATATAAAAATAGTTACAAATTCGGTTTCGAAAATGTCAGATGAAATTTTAATAAATCAGTGTCTTCGACTAGGGTGCAGTCTATCACTCATTTTATTTAATTTGCGTATTAACGGCCTAGTTATTACGTGGAAAGATGAAATGCACTTAGGATCTAGCGTGCCGTTAAATACTCTGTTATATGCTGATGACAGATAATTATACAGAAAGCAGAAAATAATCTACAAAGAGCAATATGTAAATTGAGCCAAAACGCAATATGTTACAAATTAACTGCATCTGCAAATAAGACGAAGATGATGATTTTCGAAGGAAAGAATCCAGTCAGATCGAAAATAATAATAAATGAGGAAATTTTACAAGTATCCCACTTCAGTTAACTAGGATGTGATATTAGTTTCAACTATGACACAGACGTTGAGAAAAAGGTTAATAAATATCAAGCCATCTGCGGAACAGTTGGGAGAACTTGGGGAAGAAAAACAAGAAAGGAAACAGAAATGAAATTTTATAAAATTATGGCTGTTTCTGCTCTTGTATATGGTTCCGAATCAGAGAAACTAACAAAAAAAATTACGTATACAGTCAACAGATATGAAATTCATAAGATATGTAAGAGGCTGTAATGAAATGGATAAAATATGGATGAAACAATACGATCAGATTTAAAAATATTTCCAGTTTATGACAAAATAGAAGAGACCGGAATGAAATGGAAGTATCATGTTTATAGAATGACAGAAAATAGATTGATAAAAGAATGGTAGTAACGTATCGGACAACTGGAAAGAAAGAACTAGGTAGAACTCGTAAGAGGTGGAATAATCGATAATAAGAGACCAGAGCACATGATTGCAACATCTAATCCTTGCAGGGAGATGGTGGTGATGACGGTGGTGATAACTGGATATTTACATCGGTATATGTAACCATGTAGACACTGCCTTGCAGCAAAAAAAAAAAAAAAAAAAAAAAAAAAAAAAGTACCCAGAAGATATTGTCGGCTGGCAACGTAGCTTCGTAAACATACACACCATTGGTGGGTATGTAAACGACTGGAGTTGCAATCACCAGTGACGGGCAGAACGGCCAGCAAAATACATTAGTGTTGTTCGTGTTTAGTGTTGTTTCTAGGCTTGGTGGGTTACACAAGGACGTGAACAGAGTCAGATATTCAGTGGTCAGTGTGAAGCACATGGAGATGTAGCATACTCGTATGAGACAGTGTTATCAGCAACAGACATAGTTGGAAAAAGGCCTCCAATTGGTGAGCTGGTCGAATCGTGCGTTATCCAGACTTCAGATGTGACAGTCGTCCGATGTTGAACAGCACAGGAACGTGATAGCAGGCATGATTTTCGTCAAAGTTCTGGAGGACCACATCTGACCATCTCAAGAGATGTTAACCATACCATGCACATCGTAACCCTTTCGCATCGGCGCTTGCCATCCGAGAATAAGTAATGCACTCTCTGCTACATTCTGCATCATCCCGTACCATTGGTCGGAGACTAGTAGCAGCCAGACTAGTGTCTTCAGTTTTAGAAACGTTCAGTCATAAATAAAGTAGTTGAACAAAAGCAATGTCTTGGTAGCAGACTTTCTTTATACCAATTGCTTCACATTCTATTAATTAATTAAACCAAATTAGCAATAAGCCTCCTAATTCAGGCGATAACAAGGAAAGGTGTTTGTATCATTCTCACTAATCGCTTTTTCACAATAAAGAACAGCGGTAATTGTTTATTTCCTATTGTACTTCGACGAAACTTGAGTAATTCATAATCATACCAACAGTGTTTTGTATTTTGCGTGATATTTTTAAGCCCTCCGGGAGATATATTGAATGACGAGCTGTGTTAGCATAATGGTTAAAGTGTTTGGAGTTCAAACTTTGATCGGTGCTTCATATTTTCTTTATTTAAAAATAATATCGAAGTGTCTTACTTCATGAATTTTATTCATTTGAATATAATTTTTTGAAATTTCTAGTGGCAAGTAAAATTGACCATATGGAAAGTATACGCTATGGACTTTTACCTCTGCAAACTCTTCCAAATTTCGTGCAATGGTTTACTACATCTAATGCTGCACAACAACTGCGTTGAACATCGAAACAAAATTAAGTCATTTATGGGGGGAAGGTATCAGTCAAGAAGATGTGTAAAAATCAAATTTTTGGGCCAAATAGTTTTTGTGAAATCGAATGATAAAGTGTGTCAAAGCAGTCGAAACACCATGTGTCTGCACAGGCGAGCAGTGCAATGATGACAAAATCAAGCACATCGCGGAATGCGGGGAGCACGTCTCTGTAGCAGCGAAAGGGTTAATGCGGCCGTGGTGGCTTTTACTTCATAAACTGCGCGCTCCCCCCTAAACGTAACTTTGCGAACTATACTATGGCGCTGCTTCTCTTGGCGCGTACAACTGGCAACGCAGCAATCTCCCGCGCCTGGGCGGGCATGAGCGAACCGCGAAGATAAAAGAATTCAATTATAGGCAATTACCGCCCATGCGTAGACTGCAGTTGACACAAAACAAACAGCTGCCTATGGGGTGGTGTAGTGACCGGGATGTATGGATTGTTCATGAACGGTATCACATTGTGTTCACTGATGAATGGCCATTCCGCACTACCTCGTACGACCATCGTCGACGAGTATGGCTGGAACCTGGAGAGAGGTTCCATTCTTCCAAAGTTTTGGAGAGACAAAGCTGTGTTATGCCTAGCATCGTGGTGTGGACATAGAAAACGTCTCAATGAACTGTCTGCATGATGTTGAGTTACTCTTGTGGCCAGCAGGATCTCAGATTTGTCCCCGATAGGACATGTGTGGGATCAGTTCAGACGTAAACTTCGCCCCAGTGCCAGTATACGTGTTATCAAGGACCAGTTGTAATAGTTATGCGTCAGTGAACTCTTTAAACCGATACGACGAGTGACAGAGTGAGAGTGCAGACTGGCATAAAAAATGTATGTAGCTAACTAGACCTGGATTAGACTGACGTACCTCGTACTTGAGTCTCATCGCTGGAAAATGTATTATAGTTTTTGGCTCCACTCAGCTGAAATCGGCAACAGTGGGCGAGGAATCGATTCGAGTATGTTCAGAGGTGCTTCTACTTCACTCCCATTAAAACAGAATTATCTCAGGTGCAAGAATAAAATGACGATTCGTTATGATTAGGTAAAGTGACTCGAAGAAAGGGTGAGACGGTTGCTGTAACGATTGTCGACGGCAGGCAAAGGCATAGGCTCGCTATAAAGTATGTCGCCAGGACTTCGTATATGGGGAGCTGAATTTAACAAATCTATTGTCACACGAAGGAATGTGATATGTTCAGGACCCTGCAAAGTCCAAACAGCGCTTTACGTCAGGGTTTCCTTGGTCACAGTAAGTAGAATAGAATGGTCTTTCGCTGCAATTGGCAGCACTGTCATCGTTCACCGTCTTTGATGTGATGTGGTGAGCAGTGCGAAGTTCGATTTTCTCGTCCTGCACGTACACGTCTCGTACAATGTTGGAACTTGCAGAACAGTGATTTTAACTTCTGAGAGCTTTTCAGCTTTTATTTATTTATTAGTTTATTTATTTTTACTGAGGGAAAAAGGCACAATGGCTCTTTCATCTTTTTTTATCTCGCATTTTCTCGTTTCTTTTATTGAGTAGGCTCGTTGTTTGTTATACAGTCCTGGGCATTGTTAGAACACTTGTTGGCCAGTTGCCTTTACTGACACTACTATCCTCCCTTCCGCTCTTCCAAGGGAAGAAAAGGTGTGTACCCCCTCCGTCTGCGACCAATTTGATTTATTGTGTGATAGCTTTTTAATTTGGGTGCGTTGTCTAACTGAAGTAGAACTGAGGAACCAGCCCATTATTTACTAAGACACATATGGGAAACCACCCACAAACCACATTGAAACTATCTCCCCAGCTCCGCTCGTTAAGGCACGAGTTGGGCTCGAACCAGGGCTGCATTGCCTTCCTGATCGAGAGAACGAGTGCTCTGTCCGCTCGGATGTTCCGGCGAGATTATTTATTTTCTGACTTAGATGAGCCTGCCGCTGTGGCCGAGCGGTTCTATGCGCTTCAGTTTCTAACCGCAGTGCTGCTACGGTCGCAGGTTCTAATCCTGCCTCGGGCATGGATGTGTGTAATGTCCTTACGTTAGTTAGGTTTAAGTAGTTCTAAGTCTAGGGGACAGATGACCTCAGACGTTAAGTCCCATAGCGCTTAGAGCCATTTGAACCATTTTGACTTAGATGTCAACAAGCTCGACAGCAAGAAGTACGTTTTTTCAATGGCAAATCATAAAAGCCCCCAGGGGAAATGAAAATAATGACTCAACTCTGTCTTCTTAGCTTTTATAGTAAGTTACGTATTTTCTAATAAGAAGACAGGCTCTTTACTATTACAGTTCGTAACCACAAGAGATACAGGGTGCCCCACCTGACTTTGCGACAATATTGCTTGATCTGTCAGAAAAAATAAACTGTACTAAAAAAGATAGTTGAACGAAACGCGGGAGTCAATATCAGAAAAACCATGAGGCTTAATTGTTAAGGAGCTATTCCCATAATGTTAAAAATGAATGTTAAATGTCATGTCAAAAGGCTGCCTTATCTATGTGTGTTTCTTTAGCAAGTTATGAAGTATAAAAATGCGAAGTGAACCAACTCTGTAGTGACAAAAGTCATCGTATACCTCTTAATATGGTGTCTGAGCTCCTTTTGCTTAGCCAAGCCAGGAGCTCGACGTGGCGTGGACTCAACAACTCGTTGGAAGTCCCCTTCGGAAATATTGAGCCATGCTGCATCTATAGCTGACCATAATTGCGTAAGTGTTGCAGGTATAGAATGTTGTACGTGAACTAACCTCTAGAATACGTCCCATAAATGTTCAGTGGGATTCATGTCGTGCTATCTGGGTGGCCAAATCATTCGCTCGAATTGTTCAGAATGTTCTTCAAACCAGTCGCCAACAACTGGGGCCCAGCGATATGGAGCACTGTCATCCATAAAAATTACATCGTTATTTGGGAACATGTAGTCCATGAATGGCTGCAAGTAGTCTACAAGTAGCCGAACATAACCATTTACGGCCCATGATCGGTTCACCTGGACCGGGGGACCCAGTTCGGTCCATGTAAACACATCCCACATCATTATGAAGGCATCAATGGCTTGCACAGTGCCTTGTTGACAACGTGAGTCCGTGGCTCCGTGGTGTCTGGGCCACACTCGAACCTTGCTGTCAACTCATACCAATTGAAATCTGGACTCATCTGACCACACTAAGGTTTTCCAGTCATCTAGGATCCAATCGATATGTTAATGATCCCGGGAGAGGTACGGCAGACGATGTCGTGTTGTTAGCAAAGGTACTGCTGCCATAGCCCATTAACTCCAGATTTCGCCTCATTGTCCTAACGGATACGTTCGTCGTACGCTCCACATTGATTTATGAGGTTATTTCATGCAATGTTACTTGTCTGTTGGCACTGACAACTCTAAGCAAATGCAGCTGCTCTCGGTCGTTAAGTGAAGGCTGTAGGCCACTACGTTGTACGTGTTGAGAGGTAATGCCTGAAATTTGGTATCCTCGGCGCACTATTGACACTGTGGTTCGCGGCATACTGAACTGAATGTCCCACGCATCTAGTTCTAACTACCATTCCGCGTTCAAACTCTGTTAAATCCCGTCATGCGACCATAATCACGTTGGACACCTTTCCACATTAATCACCTGAGCACAAATGATATCTCCCCCAGTGTACTGCCCTTTTATACCTTATGTACGTGATACTACCACCTTCTGTATATACACTCCTGGAAATTGAAATAAGAACACCGTGAATTCATTGTCCCAGGAAGGGGAAACTTTATTGACACATTCCTGGGGTCACATACATCACATGATCACACTGACAGAACCACAGGCACATAGACACAGGCAACAGAGCATGCACAATGTCGGCACTAGTACAGTGTATATCCACCTTTCGCAGCAATGCAGGCTGCTATTCTCCCATGGAGACGATAGTAGAGATGCTGGATGTAGTCCTGTGGAACGGCTTGCCATGCCATTTCCACCTGGCGCCTAAGTTGGACCAGCGTTCGTGCTGGATGTGCAGACCGCGTGAGACGGCGCTTCATCCAGTCCCAAACATGCTCAATGGGGGACAGATCCGGAGATCTTGCTGGCCAGGGTAGTTGACTTACACCTTCTAGAGCACGTTGGGTGGCACAGGATACATGCGGACGTGCATTGTCCTGTTGGAACAGCAAGTTCCCTTGCCGGTCTAGGAATGGTAGAACGATGGGTTCGATGACGGTTTGGATGTACCGTGCACTATTCAGTGTCCCCTCGACGATCACCAGAGGTGTACGGCTAGTGTAGGAGATCGCTCCCCACACCATGATGCCGGGTGTTGGCCCTGTGTGCCTCGGTCGTATGCAGTCCTGATTGTGGCGCTCACCTGCACGGCGCCAAAAACGCATACGACCATCATTGGCACCAAGGCAGAAGCGACTCTCATCGCTGAAGACGACACGTCTCCATTCGTCCCTCCATTCACGCCTGTCGCGACACCACAGGAGGCGGGCTGCACGATGTTGGGGCGTGAGCGGAAGACGGCCTAACGGTGTGCGGGACCGTAGCCCAGCTTCATGGAGACGGTTGCGAATGATCCTCGCCGATACCCCAGGAGCAACAGTGTCCCTAATTTGCTGAGAAGTGGCGGTGCGGTCCCCTACGGCACTGCGTAGGATCCTACGATCTTGGCGTGCATCCGTGCGTCGCTGCGGTCAGGTCCCAGGTCGACGGGCACGTGCACCTTCCGCCGACCACTGGCGACAACATCGATGTACTGTGGAGACCTCACGCCCCACGTGTTGAGCAATTCGGTGGAAGGCCCCACGGCCTCCCGCATGCCCACTATACGATGGAGCTCCGTATGCCACGGCAAACTGGCTGACACTGACGGCGGCGGTGCACAAATGCTGCGCAGCTAGCGCCATTCGACGGCCAACACCGCGTTTCCTGGTGTTTCCGCTGTGCCGTGCGTGTGATCACTGCTTGTACAGCGCTCTCGCAGTGTCCGGAGCAAGTATGGTGGGTCTGACACACCGGTGTCAATGTGTTCTTTTTTCCATTTCCAGGAGTGGATGAATATCGCTATCCGTAACTTTCTTCACCTCAGTGTGGAATTACACGTGCAAATTAAATTCATGAGTACTATTGTTACACTATCATATTATGGCTCGGTAGCTTCTTTCCAGAGTTTCCTGTTAATGAGCCGGTCGCTGTGTCCGAGCGGTTCTAGGCGCTTCAGTCCGGAGCCGCGCTGCTACTACGGACGCAGGTTCGAATATTGCCTCGGGCATGGTTGTGTGTGATGTCCTTAGGTTAGTTAGGTTTAAGTAGTTCTAGTAAGTAAATCTAGGGGACATGACCTCAGATGTTAAGTCCCATAGTGCTTAGAGCCATTTTGAACCTGTTAATGATATTATTCTTGTACGATAATGTCCTCAAGGTTTCATAAATGTTTCCTTACAAAAACAGCACTGATTAACGATTCTTACGTGGTCGACTTGCTAGATTAAACAACACTGTATGTTGTAGAGCAACCGGTAAACAGAGAGAAGGGCTGGGTGTGATGCGTACGGTGCGGCCATTTTCACTGAAATACCTGTATCGTTTAATGGCCAAGACAGCTTACAGCACTCCGTCTACTACCTGCTTTTCCATAAACAGACGGTATCCGGCAAGAACGCTCCTGTCTGGTCGAACTCTGCAGTTAGAACACAAGTCAGCAACTCGTGACCTTCGCACTTCCTGCAATCCATGGAAATTGTTGGAAATATCATTGTGACTGCCTATAATTTATTAAGTTTACATAAGCATACTATGTATGTGAGTAAGAGTTCAAGATGTCCCCTTTTCACTGGATCACTATTTATCTTTTTTGTACCCTAATTGGCTTCAAACTGCAGCCTCTGTGCAGTGTAAGGTCCAAGCGGATAGATAGGGGGTGGGGGTCGACATAGCCATGAAGGAGGCTCATTTCTTTTTTTTTTTTTTTTTCTAAAGTGAGAATTAAGATAAGTTTTAATAAATACGAGATTAAATTTTGACTGTTGAGCATTTACAATAACTGTTAAATTGCAAAGTTTCGTAGCAGCTGGAGGGCGCGATGTCTGTAAGTTATTGATGCTAAGTTGAGCTTGGATTTATACTTTTTATTGGTACATATTGGGTCACTTCGTGCCTACTTCTTATGTTTGCGCCACTGCCAACTGCAGTGATCTAACAGCTGTAGCACTACAATAGTGCGGTGAGCTCGTGCTGTGTGTCAACCGAAAAATAAATAGCATAAAGAATGTGTCTGAACATGAACAACTCTATGATATGCTTCCATATAACTTCGTTACTGGAAATTTGGGGTAAGGTCTTACGGGACCAAACTATAAGGTCATCGATCCCTAAGCTTACACACTATTTAATCTAACTTAAACTAAATTACGCTAATGACGACACACATTCCCATGCTCGAGGGAGGACTGGAACCCCCGACGGGGGAGGAGACATCAAAGGACCTGGAAGAGCAGTTGAGCGGAATGGACAGTGTCTTAAAAGGAGGATATAAGATGAACATCAACAAAAGCAAAACGAGGATAATGGAATGTAGTCGAATTAAGTCGGGTGATGCTGAGGGAATTAGATTAGGAAATGAGACACTTAAATTTTGAATAATGATTTTTGATTTTTGGTATTTTTGGTATTTGGGGAGCAAAACAACTGGTGATGGTCGAAGTAGAGAGGATATAAAATGTAGACTGGCAATGGCAAGGAAAGCGTTTCTGAAGAAGGGAAATTTGTTAACATCGAGTATAGATTTAAGTGTCAGTAAGTCGTTTCAGAAAATATTTTTATGGAGTGTAGCCATGTATGGAAGTTAAACGTAGACAATAAATAGTTTAGTCAATAAGAGATTAGAATCTTTCGAAATGTGGTGCTACAGAAGAATGCTGAAGATCAGATGGATAAATCAAATAACTAATGAGGAGGTATTGAATAGAATTGGAGAGAACAGGAGTTTGTGGCACAACTTGACTAGAAGAAGAGATCGGTTGGTAGGGCGTATTCTGAGACATCAAGGGATCACCAATTTAGTATTGGAGGGAAACGTGGAGGGTAAAAATCGTAGAGGGAGATGAAGAGATGAATACACTAAGCAGATTCAGAAGGATGTAGGTTGCAGTAGGTACTGGGAGATGAAGAAGCTTGCACAGGATAGAGTAGCATGGAGAGCTGCAGCAAACCAGTCTCTGGAGGTATTGAACAGAACAGAACAACAACAACATACAAGTTATTTTCGAAGACAAGAAATTGGAGCATACAAGCGTTTTCACATCGCTAAAGAATCATTACTTGTTATGAAAACTCTCTAACACTATAGTATAGGCTACATTTCCTATAAGTATAGTCTCATCAGGTAAACAAAAATCTTTTCTTCTCTGTTACGTCATGCATCAGAGGACTAGAATGTTAAACTCACTTTAGCTCGTGACGGAGAGCTAAGAGCATGCTGTACCTCTGTCATGGGATGCCTCCTCACTTTCGAACTCTCTCTTAAAGTAACCAAACGCCTCACCACATATGAAGTCTCTTAAGGTAACAGCAAAGAGAAGTCGTAAATATCAATTTTATATTGCGAATCACTTCATAAATTCGGTAATGCATCTGATTTTATTACGATGGTCGTCTCTCCCTGTGTAGGTGAGAAATCGAAATTTCGTTAAAAGATATCGCTGCAACGTAAAAAAGAGCCTGATCATCACTCCAAATCAAGAATTGTATCCGTGGTACCTTAACCATCGCTCCCACTCACCAGGTGGCATGTCATTAATATCAAATTGGTAGGTTAATTAATTCAATTGATCATGAGAGTCACTTTGCATGGCGAGTAATTTTTCTTTTTGAGCAGTAGCATTACTCTCACAGATAACTGAAATGGGAATCCCCAGAGGGAAGATGATGTTCTTTTCAACGAACATTATTGCGAACCGACATTTGAAGTTGACTACAGGATCATTCTACTGCCGGCAACCTACATTTCGAGTAAGGACTGCAAAATTAAAAACAAGATCATAAGCGTTCTTGCCGGATACCGTCTGTTTATGTTACCGTCACCCTGCATAAAAAGTGGCCTTGGTTCTACAGGCACACTCAAGAGTCACCAATAGTGTTATACTTCCTGGCAGAAATTCCGTTAGCGATTCTAATCAAGTCTCTCCATTCAACCACATAATTACGTTGGATCCTATGGAGATGTCTTTTATTGATTACAGCCACTAGTTCACCATGTTTGTGCCACTCTCATAGCTTGAAACAAGTCACCTTTTTCTACCCCATAAAGAAAAAAATCCAGTGCGGTTTTTAGACAATCCCTCTTCATTTTTGCCGGCCGCGGTGGCTGAGCGGTTGTAGGCGCTACAGTCTGGAACCGCGACCGCTACGGTCGCAGGTTCGAATCCTGCCTCGGGCATGGATATGTGTGATGTCCTAAGGCTAGTTAGGTTTAAGTAGTTCTAAGTTCTAGGGGACTGATGACCTCAGAAGTTAAGTCGCATAGTGCTCAGAGCCATTTCCACCTCTTCATTTTGTAACTGTTCCTCAGTCCCTGCCTCCCCCCCCCCCCTTCCCCCTCTGCACCTTTGTCAAAATGATCGTTCCGATTTAAGTCTTTTTCCCACCAATTTCCATGTGGGGAAGGGGAGTGAAAGGGCTAAGGGGTCTCCCAGAGGGGGAGGGGCTAAGTAATTGATCAAGATAATTAATTAGTCAATCTAATTGATATCAAAACTGTGCTTGTATCCATGAGGTCAGTTCCCAGAGGGGTGAGGAAGAGGAGAGGAGGGGGAGGGGGAGGATGGTTTATCCCCAGCGGGAGATTAAGGACATGTCAATCAAAAGAGAACATTAGGTTTGGCCATGAATGTATACTTGCACCTGATGTACCCAAAATATGGGGCGGTACCACCGTTGCCCTACTACTGATGAGTGGTAGACCACGGCCTGGTCAGATGTGCCCCAGTTTCATTTGGTAAGAGCCGATGACAGGGTTCGTGTCTGGCACAGACTCCACGAAGCCAAGTGGTCAAGAAAGCACAGTGTAAGCTGGTGGTGGCTCCATAATGGTGTGGTCTCTATTTACAAAGAATGGAATGGTTCAAATGGCTCTGAGGTCATCAGTCCCCTAGAACTTAAAACTATTTAAACCTAACTAACCTAAGGACATCACATACATCCATGCCCGAGGCAGGATTCGAACCTGCACCCGTAGCGGTTGCGCGGTTCCAGACTGAAACGCCTAGAACCGCTCGGATACAGCGGCCGGCGAATGGAATGGGTCCTCTGGATGTTTGGCTGGTTGGAAACCATTTGCAGCCTTTCATGGACGTCGTGTTCCCCAGAACCATGGAATTGTTATGGATGACAATGCACCATGACACCTCTCCACAATTGTTGCGATTGGTTTCGAGAACATTCTGGGCAGTTCGAGCGAATAGTTTGGTGATCCATATCGCGTGACGTGAATTCCATCAAACATTTATGGGTATAAGTGAGAGTCCAGTTCGTGCACAAGATTCTGCATCGCCACCACTTTCGCAAATTTGGACGGATATAGACAGCATGGCTCAAGTTTTCTGAGCTGCAGCACTGTGGTGGGCAAAAGGAGATCCAACGCGACATTGGGAGGTATCTCATGTCTTTTTGTCACCTCATTGCATACACCGATGAGACAAAACACTACGAGCACTGCCACCACGAGACTGAAGGCCATCTGTTGACGCTGTAGCCACGTGACGCTGTAAGGAAATCAAATAAGCGAACCTGAGATGAAATAGGAACCATTTTAGTGACAGTACGGGCGACAAAGGAGGAAATTCACTGACGGAGCGACTTCGGCTACGAGCTGGTTGTTGTGGCCCGGCGCTAGGGAACGAGAATCACGGATACGGCGAAGCTCGTCGGTTGTTCGGGTACTACTGTTTTGAGCATAAGCGGAAAGCGGTTGAAGGACGGGGAAACCACGAACAGTGACAAGGCCTTCGACACCTACGTATCATCACAGAACATGCAAAAACAGAAACAAACTGAGACATCAAGTGACTGTTGTGCAAACTGCTATGTGTTGACAGCATCCGTCACACTGATGGACATACAAGTGTTTCTACAAATAGCTTCTCCATGTCCAAAACTGACATTATTGAGCTGAGAATGTCAGAAGGCAACGGGGTGTAAATCTGAAGCCTGAGTGTGTCTTCCGCTGTCATAATCATTGCAGGCAGTTGACTGTGTAATGAGTTTCACAGTTGTTCATGTTAATTGTTTTAGAAATAATGTTGTTGAATTAATTATTTTAATCTTTAAAGTTGCTGGAGAGGTTTGATAGCTGCAGAAAGTGGAACCTTTAATGTACAGATTTGTTTGCTTAGGAAAAATACTGTGTCTCAAAATGTTATGTCAGAAATGTGCATGGAGAAGTACCAAGTTTAAACACAAGTGCATCATTTCAAGCGCCTCTGCATCACTAAATAACATAGTATGCAATTTCTTAAATCTCAGCTGTCAGATGCTAAAGGTTTCTGCATTTATGATTTGACCAACTTGGAGCTCTCTCAACTTTATCATTGAACTTCATCCTGTGAAACTGTGCTCACCTAATTCAAGTTACGAAGCATTTTCAAAAGGTTTCCTTTATTCGGGGAAAAAGGATTACATGTGGGCGAACAATTTACAATACTGCTGCCATAGATTGAGGATTTACTATGTTATATAAAAGTGTTGGGAAATGTAAAGTGTGTTAGAACTGTAGAGTGGCCATGTTAAAATAAAACTGCTCAATGTATTAGAATTTGTATTAGCTTGGAGCTTTCTTGGTGCATCAGCTGACCATTCTACAGTTCAAAAGATTGTGGTACAATTTGTAGAAAATGAAGATCAGTTAGTTGTTTATGATTGAGGGCAAGAGAATATTCCCATTTTGTTGTTCTGGTGGTATGACACGGAGTGAAACTAATACTTAAAGAGGAATGTGGCATAAATAAATTTTGTAAATACTTGGGTCACAGGATTATGATCAGTGAGATGTATAATAAATCTTTGGTGCTTTTTATATTGAAACCAGTGAACTGAAAAGTGTGTGTACGAAAAACAGTGGTGATAATCCTAAGGTTGGACTCCGTTAAGTATCTCTGGGACAATACAAAAAGATACAATTAATTATTTTACATAAGTTAATGTAACCATATTTTTTATGTTTTATATTGCCACTGTCCATTGTGATCTAAGACATCTTGCAAGTATGCATTTCAGTGTTTCATAGGAGCTTTAATTTTTTGTATATGTGTTTAATTTTCAATCATATTGTCAAACAAAGAAATGAGGAAGCATTCTGCTGTGAAACTTTTTCTATGTGTTAGTTAACATCTCCAAATTGTGATACTCAAAATTTCGTATGCTACATTTGCTATATAAATTCTGCAACCCACAGAAGAGCTCTAACTCAGAAATTAATTTAATCAATCAATCAACATGGGTGCCGTAGGCTTATCTCCTCTGTGAAGCAGGATAGGTTCAAATAGTTCAAATGGCTCTGAGCACTATGGGACTTAACTTCTGAGGTCATCAGTCCCCTAGAACTTAGAACCACTTAAACCCAACTAACCTAAGGACATCACACACATCCATGCCCGAGGCAGGATTCGAACCTGCGACTGTAGCGGTCGCGCGGTTCAGGACTGCAGCGCCTAGAACCGCTCGGCCACTTCGGCCGGCAAGCAGGATAGGCTTCAACTGTGGCAGACCTGGCGACAGAACACAATTCTGGTGCAGGTACAAGCAGTTTCGGCTCGATCAAAGTGTTAGCAATGTGCTAGAATGTGGTGGCCTATAGCCTTTTGACTTACAAGGGTTTAATCCTGACGCAATGGAATATATTAATCTTACGTATATAAATTGAAATGTTTAAATGTATATCAGTTCTATAATTAAAAGCTGCACATCTGCATCTACGTCCATATGATTGCTCTGCAATTCACAATGAAGTGCCTGGCAGAGCGTTCATCGAATCACCTCCGAGCTACTTTTCAACCATTCCACTCTCGAACGCTGCACGGGAAAAGCGAATGCTTAAATCTTTCCGTTCGAGCTCCGATTTTTCTTATTTTATTTTTGTCCCTATGTAGGTGGGTCCCAACAAAATATTTTCACCTTATGAGGAGAAAGTTGGTGATTGAAATTTCATGAGAAGGTCCAGCCGCAGGGAGAAACGGCTTTGTTTTAATGACTGTCACCCCAATTCGTGTATCATATCCGTGGCACTCTCTCCCCTATTTCGCGATAATACAAAACAAGCTGCCCTTCTTTGAACTTTTTCGATGTCCTCCGTCAATCCTATCTGATACACCATACAGCAATACTCCAGACGAGGGTGGACGAACGTAGTGTAACCAGTCTCTTTAGTAGACCTGTTACATTGTTTTGCCAAAGAATGGAACTCTTTGCCTTGTGTTCCCCTTAACATTTTTTATGTGGTTGTTCCAATGTAAGTTATTCGTAACTGTAATCTCTAAGTATTTAGTTGAGTTTACGATCTTTAGATTTGCATGATTCATCATGAAACTGAAATTTTGCTGATTCCTTTTAGTGCTTGTGTGGATGACTTCTCACTTTTCATGATTTAGAGTCAGTTTCCACTTTTTGCATCATACAGATATCTTGTCTAATATTTGAGTATGATTTCTTGCCATTTCTGCAAGAAGCTACTGTGCCACCGCCCAGTATGAAAAAGACGGTTGTTTTCATTCCAAAATTTTGGTCATGCAGTCGAATTCATGAAATAAGCGAAATTCTCGTCCATGACATTGCCAACTGCACTGACTCGTCCCCACTATGTAGATTTTCATGTAAGTAGAGAGCTGAGGAGGGAAAAGGAAATTCCGTGGAATTCGTGTTCCAGCCCCCAAGCAATTCCTCTCCCTACCACCGTCTGGTGCTAATGGGTGTACATTTTGCTGATTTTGGGGGAATGTATATTTCGCAATATACGGTGGCTTGATCTGTACTTTGTGCAGCTTGCTTCTTACTTATTCTCACATCCAACTTGATTAGTGATTTTGTCTCATTAACGCTGAATTCTGAGCTGCCCAGATAAGGGCAGTCTTCCATATAATTTGGTACCATTCGACAGAGTTAACTTCTTCTTGTGCGAAATAAATCCAGACTGTTAGAAGACTTCGCTCGCTGTTAGCTGCTTGTGCATAGTGTCCAATAATTAGAGCAAATAAAAATCTGTTACTCTCAGACTTGATTTAAATCACAAGAGCCTTTAAATTGTCCTACAACTTCTCTGTGGTTAGGCGACCCACTAAAAATAAATATAGCGTGTTACACACATCAGCCTGTTGCTCTCACTGCGATAATGTTATCGTTATGCACAGTGGCCAAACTCAGCCATCATTCTCTTATTATCCAGTGAGGGTAACGGGCATTGCACTCGCTCGTCTTGTTTGGTTGTAAGTCTGTTTATTGACTAGTGAAAGCTTTGACGATTTCCACTAGGATTATAAGTTTGCTATGTATTGCTTCATGACTATTTGCCTACTGACCTTCCAGTTATTCAGACGTAATAATTAACAGTTTATTGCAACGCCATACTATAACGCAGGTCTAAGATCACTGCCTACAGAAAGAATATAAACTAACACCTGTCTCACACGCTTCTCAACCACTGAATTTCTTTCATGCACTTCAATTCTTATAACTGCCGTGTGGTTTTTGTGCAAGTTGTAAATAACCTTTCGCTCGTTGCATTTTGCTCCTCCTACCTTCAGAACTTCTAAGAGTGTATTCCAGTCAACATGGCCAAAAGCTTTGTTTAAGTATACAAAAGCTATAAAAGTACGTTTGCCTTTCTTTAACTTATCTTCTAAGATAGGTCGTACTGTCAGTTTTGCCTCATGTATTCCAACATTTCTCTGGAAACCAAACTGGTCTTCCCTGAAGTCGGCTTTTATTAGTTTTCCAGTTTTCAGTAAATAATTCGTGTCAGTATTTGCCAACCAATACTTATTAAACTGGTAGTATGCTAATATTCACACCTGCTTTCCTTGGAATGCGAATTACTACATTCTTCTTGAAGTCTGACGGTATTTCTCCTGTATCATACTTGTTGCACACCGGATGGAAGAGGTTTGTCATGGTTGGCTTTCCCTAGGCTCTCACTAGTTCTGACGGAATATTGTCAACCTGGCGCTTTGTTTCTACTTACAGTTACATCTTTCAAAGCTTTGTCAAATTATTCTGGCAGTATCAAATATCCCACCTGATCTTCATCGAAGCTCTCTTGCCTTTCTATAATATTGTTTTCTAGTTCATCTCCATTGTATAGACCCTCTATACAGTCCTTCCACTTTTCAGCAATCCCTTCTTTACTTGGGACTGGTTTAACATCTGAGTTATTGATATTCATTCAACCGCTTCTATTTACCCCAAAGGAGTCTTCAATTTTCCTGTAGGCGGTATCTACCTTTCCCCTAGTGAAATATGATTCTAAATCCTTACATTTGTCCTCTAGCCATTCCTGCTTAGCAATTTTGCTTCTCCTGTCAATCTGATTTTTTAAATGTTTGTAATTCCTCTCGCCTGCTTCATTTGCTGCATTTTTATATTTTCTCATTTCGTCAGTTAACTATAACATTGAAAAAATCCGCTCCATTGAAGGAGAGAAATACTTGTGTTCGACTGTATTTATAGCTAAAAAACAATGGATAAGCTAAAAATTATGTATGTATTGAGTCCATTCAAATATTGTTTGATGTGTTTGTACAAAATAAATGTTAGTGTTTAGAAATGTCTAGACGACACTTTACCTATTGTTTTAATTTTCAGCTGTTCAGTATACAAACTTACATACATACATTATGAATTTCTCTTTGACCATTAATAAACTTCATCATTGTTAGTTCCTTAATTCCCATACTATATACTGACATTTGCATCATACGCGATACCTCATACTCTCATTGTCACCATTCTGCAATCAGCTAAGCAAGGTGACGTCGTGTTTCGTTCCGTGTAAGCACACCAGTACTGTGTGGAGACGTCATCTTCTTTCTGTTTCGTTCCAGCGGCGCGGAGTGGCCGCGCGGTCTCCGTCGCCGTGTCACGGATTGCGCGGCCCCTCCTGCCGAAGGTTCGAAAAATTTGAAATATGTGGTAAGATCTTATGGGACCAAACTGCTGAGGTCATCGGTCCCTAAGCTTACATACTACTTAATCTAACTTAAGCTAACTTACGCTAAGGACAACACACACACGCATGCCCGTGGGAGGACTCGAAACTCCAACTGGGTGAGCCGCACGAACCGTGCAAGGCGCCTGAGATCGCACGGCTACCCCGCGCGGCTCCGGAGGTTCGAGTCCTCCCTTGGGCATGGGTGTGTGTGTTGTTCTTACCATAAGTTAGTTTAAATACTATGTAAGTCTAGGGACCGATGACCTCTGCAGTTTGGTCCCTTAGGAAGTCACACACATTTGAAAACTTGAACATGTGTTCCGCTTCGTTGAGATATTTTACTTGCCATACGCTGCTCGAGGTCACGGGCGAATCACCCCTTTCATCTTTCTCTCCTAATTACCCGTACAAGTAACGATTCTTTCACGGGCTCAGTGCTAACTACACTATGAGATCAAAACTATCCGGACACCCCCCAAATCATACGTTTTTCATATTAGGTGCACTGCGCTGTCACCTAATGACAGGTATGTCATGTCAGCGACCTCAGTAGTCATTAGACATTGTGAGAGAGTAAAATGGAGCGCTCCGCGGAACTCACGGACTTCGAACGTAGTCAGGTGATTGGGTGTCACTTGTGTCATACGCCTGTACGCGAGATTTCCACACTCCTAAACATCCCTAGGTCCACTGCTTCCGATGTGATAGCTAAGTGGAATCGTGAAGGGAGGCATACAACACAAAAGCGTACAGGCCGACCGACTGACAGAGACTGCCGACAGTTGAAGAGGGTCATAATGTGTAATAGGCAGACATCTATCCAGATCATCACATAGGAATTCCAAACTGCATCAGGATCCACTGCAAGTACAATGACAGTTACGCGAGAGGTGAGAAAACTTGGATTTCATGGTCGAGAGTCTGCTCATAAGCCACACATCATGCCGGTAAATGCCAAACGACACCTCGCTTGGTGTAAGGTGCATAAGCAGTGGACGACTGAACAGTGGAAAAACGTTGTGTTGAATGACAAAATACGGTACACAATGTGGCGATCAGATGGCAAGGTGTGGGTATGGTGAATGCCCAGTGAACGTCATCTGTCAGCCTGTGTAATGACAACAGTAAAATTAGGAGGCGGTGGTGTTATGATGTGGTCGTGTTTTTCATGGAGGGGCTTGCACCCCTTGTTGTTTTGTGTGGCACTATCACAGCACAGGCCTACATTGATGTTTTAAGCACGTTCTTGCTTCCCACTGTTGAAGAGCAATTTGTGGACGGTGACTGCATCTTTCAACACGATCGAGCACCTGTCCATAATGTACGACCTGTGGCGGAGTGTTTACACGAAAATAACATCCCTGTAATGGGCTGATCTGCACAGAGTCCTGACCTGAATCCTATGGAACACCTCTGGGATATGCTGGAACACCGACTTCGTTCCAGGCCTCACCGACCAACATCGATACCTTTCGTCAGCGCAGCACTCCTTGAAGGATGGGCTGCCATTCCCCAAGAAACCTTCCAGCACCTGATTGAACGTATATCTGCGAGAGTGGAACACGTCATCTACGTAACACCATATTGAATTCCAGCATCACCTATGGAGGGCGCCACGAACTTGTAAGTCAATTTTCAGGCAGGTGTCCGGATACTTTTGATCACATAGTGTATGTGCCGTTCGAGAGCCATTAAGATTTCTGGCCTTCTGTAAGACTATCCCACTGCACGTGTGCAGTCGGTACTATTCTCCCATCATCACAGGCACGTCATATTCTCTTTTTTCAAAAAGATGGCCATGAAGCTCTGCACTATTGGAAAGTTATGACTCATTTCCTGACCTCTGTTTAGTATAGCCTGTCGGGAAAGAGAAGTGCGAGCAGCGCTTATTGCAGGGAAATAGCCTCCCGTTCAGGATGAATAGAAATAAGTTTCCCGCCTAGAAATACAGTGTAACATATTGTGATTTACCTAACTTCTGTTTGTGTGCTTTTCTTGTATTTGTTACTAATTTTTGTATTCCGTAGGTTGTTAACACAGTTAATGGAAAATAAACACTCACAGACGTGTTTCGGCACTCCATTGTCATTCATTTGAAACGTGCGCTGCGGGGAGGCCTGTATAACATAAGAAAAGAGCCTGTAGGTACTCCGTGTGACGCAATTGACTAGAGAGAGTGGGGACTCGTCTGCTCGCTGTTCAGTTTACCGACAGAATACGTTCTTCGTTCTCTTGGTATTTCTCTTCACACCAAGATATGACCCTTGCAGCCTGATGAGCTCTTCCATTAAATTCTAATTCTTTCCGATATATATTTGCCCTAGCCAATCGCCAGCAAAACATTTGCATAAATTCGTGATGATCTTGCGTTCCTATCAGACATGATTTGGTGTCATCATAAACCTTACAGTGGGGAGTTGAGAAATAGACCGAATATGCCTGTGTGGAAAGTAAGGAGGAATGAAAGTGAAATGCCTGGCATCTTCTGACTCTTTTTCAGCACAATTAGAGAATCTAGAAGAAGCACCCACAAATCTACGTCTTGGAAGAGATCACCAACTAAACAGGACTCAGGATTTTACGTGCAAAGACGAAATTTATTACAAACAAGCATGGACCAACATTCCATAAAACAGAGCTAGAACTGTTCGAAAGAATCAGGAAGTGCAAATACGACAAGTTGTAGAAAACGTAGTAGACCTAGAGCTACTAGCGTAAACATCCAGTAGCTTCATGTGAGAAGAAAAATTAACAAATAAGCCCACTGAAGTTAGCAAAAAAAGTGCTGAAACATGTTTGGACAAAAACAAAACTACAAAGGTGTCTTGCATAAGGCGGATTCCTTCAAATTTTCTTAGCAAGCGCGGAAATAAGAAAAACCGCAACATTCACAAGATAATAAGATGACATACAATTCTTTAAGTAACATTTTGATGTTATTGAAATTGGGAATGACTGCCCCATATCATGCCGGTACATAATACAGCGCCAATTCTGTACTACACAATATGAGACTGTTGCTGTTAAGCCACTACTCACGACATTGCCACATCACGAATTTGACACAAAACGTAGACTTTATGCTATACTTTGTCGTATTTACCAATAAGAGCTGGACTTTACGAAGTCAAAGAATGAGACCAATGTAACTACCAAAGGTTTTCATGGCTGTAATCGTAAAAACGGGCTGCAGGGACTACTATTTGATGATAATACATGTTTTTGGCGAGTTTACGTGGCAGATGCATATGTAAAAATGTCAGCACTGTTTGACGAGTAGACAAGACCCAAATTTCATCTCTGTGTTCAGACATGACAATGCGAGAATGTAGCACTTCGATGACGGATAAGTCACCGCCCATGATGACTAAAGAAAAGTGTGCATAGTGCTGACAGATTCTCACCAGTCCCTATCACAATGTCAGAATTTGTACCGCTAATCTGCTTAAAAGTATAGCAGATGTGTCACCGAAGACTCTTTCAGGAGATTGATAAAGCTTTTCGCTGTAATCGATTCCCCGCAATTAATCTGTACTTAACTGCCACACAGTTAACGTAGAGCGTAGCAGTAGTCATGGCTACCTGCATTAGACTACCATTACTGTGAACGATGTACACGCTACTCAACATCTCGTGGTCTTGTAAGTTAGTTCTGATGAGTAGTCATCACTGGGCCACGAGTTCGATTCCTCGGCAGAGCAGGGACCTTTTTACCCGCTCGGGACTGGGTGCGTGTGTTGTGCTTATCATCATTTCATCATCATCGACACGCAGGTCGCCGAAGTGGCGTCAAATAAAAAGACTTGCACCAGGCGGCTGAACTCCATATTAGGGGACTTACATTCTATACACAGATTTCATTTTCATTTATATACACCCTGGAACCATTGTAGCACGGTTCGAGCATTGTACACAGCCAGCCAACTTGCTGAAAGTGTAAGGCATACATACAGCGAATTTTATTGTTTTTGCTATGTAATTGCAGTGGTATTGTATAGCTTTACGTAGAGACCTCCGAGAAACAGACTGTTATCAAAACACAGGGCAGCAGCGTCTGAGATGTGAATTTAACGGTATGCTGCTGATATTGTACTAAAGTCGTGAACAGAACACTAGTCCACTCAATTCTCTCTATCGCAATGACCGTCAAACAAATGACCACAAAAAATTTTCACACACACATATCATGAAACTGTATAAAATGGGTAAAATTTGAAAGACAAACGGTGTACATACTTCATCATCGTCACCAATTAGCTTCACTGTTTGACAGACTCCGACATCAACAAGGAGTACAACTTTATTTTTCAATTGAGTGACGATACCAAGGAATTTTGAATTGAAATGGGTGAGGTTACAGATATAGCTAGTCTCTGAGCATCGATATCTACCGTACACGTAGCGGCCTAGCGCAGGAGCACTGCCCCCAGTGATCGAGAAGATCGGTTTGGCGCCAACGGATGTCAAGACGTGGTTGGACGATACATGGCCGCGTGCCGTGAGAAGTTCGATAAATCCGTTAAATGTTGCGATATTCGTGGATGGAATTGAGAACTCATCAGTACTAGAAGTAAATCGTTAGCAAAGATCGGTAGAAGCAATGGTTACCACAGAAAAGTTATAACAAGCCGACATAAAAGTGAACGTCAGTAAGCGTACGTAGAAACGTTAGGAACGTGTAACGTGCCTCGTACTAGAGACAGTAAACCTTTCAGTCCTATGAAGTCAGTGTCTCCTCTCGAATCCTTTTCATATCAATTAGAACTAACTGAGTGTGAAGATTTTTAATGGCAAGTATGGTGATTTTGATAGGGTATGTGCTGGTAGGCACAGGGTCCCAGTTTTAATCTTCAGTTGCATGTTTCTTGCGTGGAAGATGCCGACTCTAAGCTGTGCAGCATAAATATTGGTTCGATCGCTGTGGTTACATCAACACAGCTCGTTTTAGAGAGGAACTTGGCCCGTGATATGTACAGACAAGGGAGTAACCTTCTTACAAGTGGGTTTTCCAGCGCCTTAAATCCAACCCAAAGCAATGATGTTACACGCAGTCGCTTTTATAAGGTCACAGTTTGTAGTCTGATAGAAGTAGAGCGAAAATCTCATTCCTACAAGTACCGCAAATAGATGTAGACACGTCAGAGTAGACCTTTTGCTTGGTGAAAAGCCTTGCCTCGCTGCATACTACATGAATAGTGACAAGTGCTGCAGATGCGATTGAAGAAGACATGCAGCCGGCCGCGGTGGTCTCGCGGTTCTAGGCGCGCAGTCCGGAACCGTGCGACTGCTACGGTCGCAGGTTCGAATCCTGCCTCGGGTATGGATGTGTGTGATGTCCTTAGGTTGGTTAGGTTTAAGTAGTTCTAAGTTCTAGGGGACTAATGACCACAGCAGTTGAGTCCCATAGTGCTCAGAGCCATTTGAACCATTTTTTTGAAGACATGCAGATCGGTGGTACTTATCCATCAAGAGGTGGGTGTCTGATAGAAACACCAAATGGGAGAAAACGGTTTATGGAGAGGTTTTCCGTCTCTGGAAGGACGTAGCCACTCGTTAGCATATGACTGTCATCATACGCCACCATTATAGAGTGACATCACACACATCCATGCCCGAGGCAGTATTCGAACCTGCGACCGTAGCGGTCCCGCGGTTCCAGATTGAAGCGCCTAGAACCGCTCGGCCACTTCGGTCGGCCCTTACAGAAGGCTGAAAAATCTTATTCTCTGATCTGGAACAGTCAAATGCTATTGTCCTTTTGTGCACAGTGTACGAAATGAGTTTGACTCATTCTAAAACCATCCTATGCGAAACATTTTAAGTCTTTAGTCGAGAAATATTTAACTAACATACACAGTACGTTATAACAGTTGACAATAGCCGACCTCTTCTCAAGAAAGTAATTTCGGATTACCTGTTAGACATAGACTTGATCCTGCAACTCTGAGCATGTCTGCTGCCGTTAATGATCCATAAAATAGGGAACTGACTGAGGGTAAAATAGGAAACAATCGTCACCAATATACTAGTGGATTACACAGAAACTGTATCTAGTGCTACAGAAAAATGGATAGTTCATGAGGAAACGTCATACGCTAAATGTAATATAGGAATAATAACTCAAAATCAGAAATCAACACAGTATACAGACGGACCCTCTGATGCATCGACTGATGCTTTGAAGCAGTACGGAAAACTGTTTCCATAGAAGTTCCACCAGGCAGCTTCTGATATATTGGAGTGGAACACACAGAGTGGTTTCCAAACATTGAGTTACCAGTATCTTCATCGTCTGTACCACTCATCGAGCTCGTAGCATCGCATAGTGTATTGGTGATCGTGATTTTATCCATTGCAGTGTTAGATGTGATGCTATAGGCTTGTTATCAGATCGAGAGTTCGATGTTCTGTTAATTTTCGAAAATCCACGATTTAGTGACATGAAAGTAGTGCTGTCATATTATAACTGGTATTAATTATGCTAGAATTCAACACAAATAACTGCAATTTTCAACTCTCAAATTTTGACAGTGCTACTGGATTTCCATACAAGCTCTCTGAGGGACTACCCAGGAGCAGTGAAATATACAGCAACAACGAGATAATCATGCAGCGCACACACTTTCAGGAATCCACATTGACAGACCTGATGTATGTCAGCAAAGCCATCCAATGTATGATGTTCTTACATGTACTGATTTTATGGAATATGCAAAAAAAATTTATATTGTGGGTATCGACAGCAATAGAATTCAACCCTGATGAATAAGACAGCCTTAGCTGTTTGATAAACTTTTATATCTGATCCAACTGGTTTCGCAGCGTTAGAGCCACATCTTCAGCGTTTCATCTAGGTGGTCGCTGCAAACCTCATGTTGTCACGACGGTGTTAACCCTCACTTTTCTTGTACCGCAACGACGTTCCCTTCATTCTGCTTAATTTTAAATTAAAATACCGACCTTTTGACTGTTAAACGGATTTATCACAATGGAGTAAAGAATGTTGAGTCATCTAATGCTTATCATTTGTAATATATTATAAATCTCTATTCCTGAAGATGTGGCTCTAATGGGACGAAACTAGTTGGATCATAAATAATGATTTATCATACAGCTGACGCGATCTTCTTTTTGGGGGGAGGGGGCTGACACCTATTTATACCAGACCGACTTTCCCCGATACTACTTCAAGTCTGCAAACATGTTATTCACCCACCAGAAATGTGACATAGTGAACCACTTACTGGGCCAATGATATTTCTGTGACACAACCTACAGATTCTAATCTGCACGGATCTGTAGTACATTCCATGAGCTCTCTAGCTCACATATATTCCATGGCTTGCACAAACTGTATGGTTTTCAGGTTTTTCTTGGCTCCAACTAGATTCTGCTAATGTCTCAGTGGAGGTAGGTTGGTTCAAATGGCTCTGAGCGCTATGAGACTTAACATCTATGGTCATCAGTCCCCTAGAACTTAGAACTACTTAAACCTAACTAACCTAAGGACATCACACAACACCCAGTCATCACGAAGCAGAGGAAATCCCTGACCCCGCCGGGAATCGAACCCGGGAACCCGGGCGTGGGAAGCGAGAATGCAACCGCACGACCACGAGCTGCGGACGTGGAGGTAGGTTACATGTGCTAAGTTTAATGTCCAAGTGGTTACTTGTGTTAAGTATAAAATCCGAGATAGTCACTTATCCTACCAGGGTCTCCTTCCATTTATATGGGCCAATTTGTTACAATTTCACTGTAACATAGGCTGTTTTGTTACAATTTTTGCTGCAGCTTGGGGTAGTTTTGTTATAATTTTTACTGTAACTGGCATAATTTGTTACTATCTCGACGTGACACTGGCTAATCCCCTAGCATGGAGATACTACGATGTTTGAGTGACTTTGAAATGTAGTGGAATGAAGACAGTTAAAAGTATAATTGCCTGTACAAAAATGTGTTACTAGTGCTCAGCATGCTACCTTACTGATGTGCTATGTAGTTTCCACTGTATGACAGCAGAAATTAGTCTCTGAAAAGAGCACTTTGACTTGCAAGTTGGATCAGTGGTTGACCTAAGTGCACCTTTCAATGTTAGAGAACAAAGCTTTAAGTAATTTTGACAAATTATACCCATAACGATTGCGGT
Organism: Schistocerca gregaria; assembly: GCF_023897955.1. NCBI lineage: Eukaryota > Metazoa > Arthropoda > Insecta > Orthoptera > Acrididae > Schistocerca > Schistocerca gregaria. Next base: position 516,733,922 of record NC_064931.1, on the reverse strand, counting down.
ATACATATTCTCACGAAAGGTTCTTCCAACAGATGACCACTGTCAAGGATCTTTTGATCACATTACTGCTGTGGCGGGAAGAATGTGTGACACGTTCAGCTGTCAAGAGGATAGGATTTCTGATGACTTAGTAAATAGATAATTGAAGTTCTAAGAAAAATCAGCATAATCTACAGAGAAATACTGGTAGTAAAAAACATACAGAGGAACTCTAGGGAATCGTAAGAATGTAAGTTCAAGAGGAGATGCTTGGACTGAAAAGGGGTAAGACAGTTTCCAGTCCTACTACTTCTGAGTTCAACTTGTACTACCATGCGCAAAAGCATACGAACGACCTGAATTGTGATCCGCCCGATTGCCATGCAACCAACATAACGGAGCTGTCTAGCGGATCCTCTAATCTCTTCGCGGTACAGTCGTTCGACTATACAAAATGGATACGACGAGAGACCACTAGACAGCACTATTCTTTAAGGCAACCAGTACGATGTAACATCACACCATGATACTGCAAAAACTAGAAAAACACGCAACTAGAGATGAGTTAGTCCCTAACGCTTGTACAGGTTACAATGATTTTCAAAAGCGTTACCATCTGATTACAATCTGAAACAACTAACTATGGCACATAAACTATGTAGCAATCCTTAAACAAAGTAAATGTTTGCATGAACAAGATGATCTGAGACAATGTCTGGACTAATAAAGGTCTATGACAGTTCGAAGTATTTTTCCTCTGTATAAGGTATTCCAGCGCCTGCTAAAAGGCCCAGTGACGATTGGTTTTTGCATGAACTGGTCGTTGAAGGAACTAGTTAAAGAAAACGCGATAAACAGCGGTAAACGGTCTATAGAAACCGCAATGTTAATGGAGTATAATCAGTAACGTCACTTTAATAATTATTCATGAAGAATTATTTGCCCACATGTTTGAACTATAAATGACATGACGAAATTTTTTGTTCTGGATCTGGGCAGAAACCCAGCAGACGTAGCCACTGCTAACTGAAATACACTTTCGCACCTGCCCGGTACTTGATCAAGGCAACGATCATCAATGCTGACTAGCCGTAAAGAGACGTGAAATACAAAGATTTTCACCAGTATTAGTTAACACATTTGAACTTGAAACGAAATGGCGAAATTATTACTACTACATCAAAACCATTATCGCCCTGTTAACTAAACACGAAAGACGTTTAATGTACTGTCCTTCACAAGTATCCAAGTGTGCATGTGCTGAAAATTGGAATGCAATGATTTAAAATGTTGTGACAGGGTTTTCTACCCAGCGCGTTATCGGATTGTTAACTAAGTAAAATCAGATGTTAGAAATCGAATTTATTTACCAGCAGCGAGCTTTATCAATATGAGATGAGGGTATAATTTGTTTTGCTTGCCCGGGAATCGAAACCGGCAAGTACTGTCGCTGTTTCCCATCCATAAATAGACGTTAAGTATCAACTGCCTGCTCACCAGTAGTGAGATGCTCGCATATTTCTCTAGAAATAACGGTACCTATCGTTATTGTTGACTATTCATGAACAGACATTAAATATGCAAATAATTTTTCGGTGGTAGGTCAGTGTGCACATGCTATGGCCTAAAATGAAATTATCAATATGTTTGTGCTGGACCAGTATTGCAACCCAGATACGTTCCATTCCTAGAGATCCGAATTTGAATTTCAGTCGAGGACCAAAAGTTGCAACGTCTCAGGCTCAAATTAAATATGAACACTGTGAACGAAATAACCATTCCTAAATTGAATGAAATAAACTTTTTAGTGTTAATTTACTGGCGACAGTGTTTGTGCCTTCGGCGGCTGCCGCCTTTGTTATGGCGCCTTTTAAACAGGCTCTGACGCTGATGGTAGTGAAGGGACATTGTGTTTAATGCGGATTCTGAACCACTATGCGACCTAACATTCTGGACTTGGCGTTAGCATAGATGAATTAGATCTTTTCGTGAATGTTAAAAATGGGCGCTATGAGTGAGAATCGACTCTATACCCCGCAATCATCAAGCTACGATCAAGCCAGCAGCCCACTGCAACTCAAAGTTGGCAACGTCCTGATTGTGGTGTTGTGTCGGACGACGCGCCTAGAAGCACTGAAAAAACACGGCTCTCTCGATTAGCTGGTTAATTACCTGCTAGTTTCTAATGCGGGTATTATTCTAATCTCATGACAGCGTGATATAAGGACCATTCTAGTCTTCATATCTCCGATCTGATGCCAATGTGAAATTTTTTCTGTGACAACTAATCCTTTAGTTCGAGAAATACAACTGCAGCGTGTGGGGTTACCAGATAATTCGATGATTACTGTCATGATTGCTTTTATTATCTTCATTGTGCTGCTACTGCACATGTGCTTAAAGGAAAGGTATATGCTCTTTGATCGTTTTTAGAACCATCTGCCCAAATATAGTGATTATGTAGTTCCTTCCATGTATAGGGAATACTTTTCGATTTAATGTCGGAAATCTCCAACTCTTCGTTACTCACATTAAAATGAAATTAATTGCTGAAACCTTTATTTGAGAGCAGAAATCGTGTTGCTTTTCTTAATTTATTTGCGCTTAGCAACAATGCTTGTAAAATGCGAAATCTTGGTAAAACTCTACTCAAAATGCAGAGATTTTAATGTCTGGCGTTAAATGTCAAGTGTATGCTTTACAGGTGACGTGGTCAGACTGTTGCGAATCATATGGGAGTTACATTGTTGCTGATTACTATCTCCCTCATTTTTGTAGGTCGTGTTTAATAAACTACCGAAAAGACCATATGCAGTGTGCAATATAGTAATAAAAATTGATTACAACTTATCATGATAACGGTACAAAAAAGTCTGCCTTCTTAAGGCAGAATACCTCATATCATTAGGAATTAGCAATAGAAAGTTAAAAAGTCATTCAGTGCCACACTTAAGTCAACATTATTGACAGAAGCAGAAAAAAAGGGATTAGCATGTGTGCAATTCTGTAAATGTTTTGTCTATACATCCTCAAACTAGATAACAGAAGTAGCGATATAATGACAGATAGGTTTTCATTCGAAGCCTTTACTGATTGTTGGTCTGCCTTCGAGATTCTATTTTACAGAGGATGAAAAAATATTGTCGCCACGCGGTTTTAAACGACAGCATACGCAGTTGGCCATTTCACGTAGAACCACTTTACACTTTCGCTGGCACCCATCCGCTACAAATCTTGCCTTCTTGTCACCCCAATCGAAGATTCGTCAGCTAAACAGCGACGTAAATAGCGGAACCAGCTGCAGTTTCTGTTGAAACGCGCTTCCTGGAATCAAAATTATTCATTTCGTCATGTCATTTATAGTTCGAACATGTGGGCAAATAATTCTTCATAAATAAGTCGTACAGTGACGTTACTGATTATACTCCATTAACATTGCGGTTTCTATAGAGCGTTTACCGCTGTATATCGCGTTTTCTTTAACTAGTTCCTTTAACGACCAGTTTATGCAAAAACCAATCGTCACTGGGACATTTAACAGGTGCGGGAAAACCTTATACAGAGGAAAAATACTTCGAACTGTCATAGACCTTTATAAGTCCAGACATTGTCTCAGAATATCTTGTTCATGCAACCATTTACTTTGTTTAGGGATTGCTACATAGTTTACATGCCACAGTTAGTTGTTTTAGATTGTAATGAGATGGTAACGCGTTTGAAAATCATTGTAACCTGTACGAGCGTTAGGGACTAACTCATCTCTGATTACGTGTTTTTCTAGTTTTTGCAGTATCATGGTGTGATGTTACATCTTACTGATTGGCTTTAAGAACAGTTTTGTCTAGTGGTCTCTCGTCGTATCCATTTCGTATAGTCGAACGACTGTACCGCAAAGCGATTAGAGGGCACGCTAGACAGCTACGTTATGTTGGTTGCATGAAAATCAGGCGGATCAGAATTCAGGTCGTTCGGATACTTTTGCGCGTGATAGTACATACAAGAAGAACCTAGAGCTACTGCAATGTTACAGACAACTGTTCTATCAGAACAACCAGTCAACCAGTTCTACTGTATATGGTCTGATTGCAGAGTTTTTAGATGCTTCTTTGCTGATTGTGCCCAACATTCCTCCAACTATCACGGTGTCATTTCAGTGTAAGAGAAACGGTGTTTCTATCTTGTCATTGTCTGTGACGGAGATGAACTTGGAGAATTTTCCTCATAGATACTTGTTAAATGCACAACACTTATTTTCTTCTCTAACATGGCAGACTGACTCTTCGGCTATTTTTCATGACAGCACACTTGATCATGAATTTTACCCAGCACGATATTGGAACGAACCGGTTCTGTAATGGACGTGTGCACGATTAAATTACTCTTCTTACTAAGAAACATGCCACTTTCAGTGCGATTTTTGCTATTAATTTATGCTAGATTGATCGAGTTCTCCAATAATAACCTATAACCAAAAGATTCATCAGTTGTCTTGAACGACACATTTTTTGTCATTTTTTCCGAGAAATTTCATTGCAAAAACATTAACAAACCAATATATTAATACACTCCTTTCAAACTGTACTGGGGACATATTTGCTGAATGGTCTTAAGGGATGCTGTAAGTGCTACTGCACATCTCACAACCGAAAAAGGGTAGTTTAAAACTTAGGGAAAATTGTTGCTAAACGGACAAGAACCAGTGGTGTCCTACACCAGGCTAATGTATCACTTACTGCTACTGCATTTACGTACATTTAGTAGACGTGTGGTTTGGCACAGTGACTGACTGCAGTCAGATTAGATGTCCATTGGTATAGCAAGCCGCGTCAGGTTCTAAAATTGAGACATTGTTATGGTCATAGAAATGGGTCTGGAAGCTATGCATTCCGAATGAGTAGGATGGCAGAAAGTATCCAGTCCTAGGATTAGAGCAATCTTAAGTGTGAAATTATGTAGCTGACTGTGGTGAGGGTGCAGGTGACAAACACCTACCCACATTCCATGTGCATGAAATGGCGCCAACTAGTTAAGACATGTATTGTGATGGTGAAAGCAGGTGGGTGCATAGGAACAAGTGGCCCACTGGAGCATCTAGTGCTCAGTTGGGAATTCGAAATCTTAGGTGCAGGATTTAGGTGTGGCTCATGGCAGCCTGCTTGGCAGGGCGGGATGTGTGGGACCTTACTGGCAGAAAACTTCATCATCGGCACATACAGAAACTGTCATAGAGGACACCCTACTCACATTTTCTTTAAATAAACACATAAACTTTCTTGCTGTAAATGTTTAAACAACACTTGGTTTTAAACTTAGGCTGGCAACCTCTGACATCTGAGGGGTAAGGAAAATTGTTTAAACATCGAATATGTGTATTACACAACTGGACTATTTTGAATTTCTGCCTGTTTTTGAATTTCCGGCCATTCTATACTTCTGATCCAGTATTTAGAGTTCAAGAAACCTGGCAACCATACACTCTGGGCTAGTATTTCTTGTTCAGCCGTCTTGGATTCCTGGCAACCATACACTCTGGGCTTGTATTTCTTGTTCAGCCGTCTTGGATTCTTACATCATACAGTGGGGTTAATCTGACAACCATGCAGGCTGGACCCATATCTCTCTTCATGCATCTTCAGCCAATAGTATAACTGCTGATCTTGGATATTTGGATTTCCCACCAATTTACACTTAAGACAAGTACTTTACATCCACAGTGAAGTCATAAGAGTGGAGGAAAACCTTGTAGTACAATTAGGATATTTAGAAATCCACTAATTTTTGAAATTCCCGAAATTTTATATATAGAGCAGTTGGCCTGTGATGCCAGAGGGGAGAAATCTATCAACGGCGCATGATGACAACATCGATGATGTCATCAGATATCTACCAACAATGCACCTTTGGTTCTGACTCTCTTAGCCCCACTACTGTTATGGTACAGGAGATTTAATGCTACAAAGTATCTTAAGGAGCAAATAATGAGGACCACTACTTGTGGTATGGCTAAGCTACTGCTTCCAGCGAAGTATGAACGAGAACTTGTAAACTTGTTGTTTGGAGAGATATTTAAATGAATTAACTGGAGCAGAGAGCGAAAGCCATTTGTTAATATTAAGATATGTTACTGCCTAGATTTTTAGACTCCATTGGTTCTAGCTATTGGAAACCAATCTCATTGTTGCAGGTAACGGCTACGGATCCCGTGCGTAAGATCACTTTAATTATTACTATTATGCGACTGTGCATAAAAGTGCTGTCCCAATACACATACCAGCAATATTTGTATAGACTTATAAGAACTTACACTGTCGGACAAAAAAACAACAAAAAAAAACCAAACAAAAAAACAAATGAGAAGCACCCAGAAGACAGGGTCGGACGTCAATGGAACTTCCTACATGTACACACCGTCGGCAGATATGTAAATGATTAGAGTTGCAGTTCTCTGTGATAGAACGGCCGCCAGAGGGCATTAGTGTTCTTCGTACTTAGAGTTGTTACCAAGCCTGGTAGTGTACGAGTATATAAGTGAGGTGAACAGCGTCAGATGTTGAGTGGTCACTGTGAAGGACACGCAGACGCCGATGCTCGAGTGAGGCAGCGTTATCAGCTCTGCTGTGTGGCGTCATACTGTACAGTATGTCTACGACCAGCAAGCAGCAACACCCACCTTTAAAACTGGTAAGTTGCTAAGACAGTTTTCATGGTAGTGCACGTGAACGTAATCGTGAACGCTCCTGAAACCCTGCTCACGGGCAGAATAACTATGGTGATCACTGACTACCAACTTCCGAAATACACACTGCTACACCACTGGCGCTCAGTCCGGAACCGCGCGACTGCTATGGTTCGAATCCTGCCTCGGGCATGGGTGTGTGTGATGGCCTTAGGTTAGTTAGGTTTAAGTAGTTCTAAGTTCTAGGGGACTGATGACCACAGATGTTAAGTTCCATAGTGCTCAGAGCCATTTGAACCATTTTTTTGCTACACCACTTCCACTCCAGAGGGCTCAAAAGTTGTTTATAGAACCGAAGAGAATTGGTAAACGGATTCTGATTTCGTGAGCTCCAAAACCGCTCCACATAATCATATTATGATTCAGGCCTATACCGAGCGTGGTGTCGCAGTGGTTAGCACAATGACCTCACATTCGTGAGGACGATGGTTCAGTCCCGCGTCCGGCCATCCTGATTTAGGTTTTCTGTGATTTCTCTAAATCGCTCCAGGCAAATGCCGGGATGGTTCCTTTCAGAGGGCACGGCCGACTTCCTTCCCCGTCCTTCCCTAATCCGGTGAAACTGATGACCTCGCTATTTGGTCTCTTCCCGCAAACAACCCAAACCCTAAGGCCTTTCGGCCAATCAGTCTCACGAACAGAATAAAAAAATTTCCATATGGGCATCTAAAGTTCCCACTAATAGACCTGAACAATGAGCTACGTCCTGTCAGGGCTTTTCAAGTTGGTTGCCCACGGGCAGTGAAAGCCAAGGATCATTCAAAGGAAGCTATTCGACCTTGGTAAAAGAATGTTAGTCCCAGAAAGACAAAAATAATGAGAAGTAGCAGAAATGAGAAAAGCGAGGAACTTTAACGTCAGAATTGGGAATCACGAAGTACACAAAGTTAAGGAATTCTGCTACTTGGGCAGCAAAATAACCCATGATGGACGGAGCAAAAAGGACATAAAAAGCAGACTAGCAGTGGTAAAAGGGGCATTCCTGCTGTAGAGAAGTCTACTAGTATCAAAAATAAGCCTTAATTTGAGGAAGAAATTTCTAAGAATGTACGTCTGGAACACAGCATTGTATGATATTGAAACGTGGGCTGTGAGAACGACGGAACAGAATAGAATCGGAGCATTTGAGATGCTAGAGAAAAACGTTTAAAATTAGTTGGACTGATAATATAAGGAATGAGAGAAGAAGTGTATGGGAAACACTGACTAGAAGAAGGGACAGCATGATTGGACGTCTGTTAAGGCGTGAGAGAATAGCTTCCATGGTACTAGAGGGAACTGTAGAGGGTAAGACTGAGATCGAAATTAATCCAGCAGCTAACTGAGGAAAACAAAGCCCAAAAGCTACTGGACAACCATCTACCCAGCCACCCGGATAGCTAAACGCCTTGAAGTCCCCGTTACCAGGACAAGGGAATTCTCACCTGTTGGCGGTTTTCAGCATCAGTTGATGTAAATACCAGTCTGGTTCCCCAATCCTGCCTCAGTTGTATCACTCACAAACCCAATGAAAAACGTTGTGACATTTAACCACACAATGTACAGGTTGGTAATAATTAAATTTTTGCTAACTGAGCCAGTGCAGTCGTAAAATTCTTTTCCAGATCGTTATCAAACTTTATAGGAATGATTTTCAGAGTGTGCGCTGCCGGATTTGCACTGTTTGTGGTGTTAGTGTCATGAATTACCGTTACGTGTCCGTACTGGTACAGTGACGTGAAACACAAGCATCAGTGTGCATTACAGCTGCAGACAGTCAACATGAGTATGGACCAGGTGAGCATGGTTTTATTCATAAAGCTGTTTTATCAAAACTACAGAAACAGAGCTGCTGCTCTTCGCTAGTATCGACACATGAAAGGAATAGGCAGAGGTCCTCTTTCTGCTCCAGGGTTGAAGAACATGATTCGGAAGTTCGAATTAACTAGCGATTTGAGAATTGTTCCTGGGAGTCAACTGCGCTACAAATTGTTGATGAAGTTGTTGTCTCCACGGCTGAGAATGCAGGATGCAATGTGCGATCTGCAAGGATTTTACGAGTTGCGTCACAGCAGCTGAGTATACCATGGTCCACCATCGTTTTCGGCAGCAGTAGAGCAGCCTCCTGCGTGGTTTCAACCTGTCATGGATGCAGATGTTCGTCACAGTGAATACAGCTAGTAGTCTGAAACGTAAACGTGGAATGCATTTGCCAAGTGTTACCGTTTCATATGGAAGTTAAAATCTCTTTCTTCTTGTGGTTTATTCATTATTTGTCCTCTGTATGTCCTTACAACTGTTTCCACAAAGTCTCATTGTTCAACGATCGCTGGCCTTTCACGATGACCCTTTCAAGCAGCAAAACTTTAATTATAACCACCCTGTACGCAAGACGCAGATAGAAGGGATACACGGATTCCTCCCTGGTAGAGGGGAAAGGGGGTGGCAGCAGCTTTAAAATGCCTTAGGGAGCAGCGATCCCATCGTAATAATAGTCTACGCACATGTATGGTTTGTTCTCCGTGTAATTAGAGAAAGACCATACCAGTCCCTACCCGGCACTGGCTGGATAATGGGCACCAGAATGGATGGGTAGATACCGGCCAACCACACAGGCTCGGCCAGGAAATGATGTGTTACATGACTAGCTGGCGTTATTTTCTCACGGACATGTGATTCGCATTTCGTTATTGTTTGGTCTTTCTCGACAACCGCTTATGACTCAGTGTCTATAAGTCAGTGAGCGTGAACAGTGCCATATCGAAGATTTGTACCACATACAGGGAAAGAGGAAAAACATTATCTGCTAAGTCACAACAAGGAAGACAGTGTGTATTGAGTAATCACTGAAGAGAATTGTGACGAAATATGAGAAGACGACGGCTGCAAAATTGAAGTCGCAGTCGCGAATCCTGTCAGCATCAAAACAACACGGCCGGCCGCGGTGGTCTAGCGGTTCTAGGCGCTCAGTCAGGAACCACGCGACTGCTACGGTCGCAGGTTCGAATCCTGCCTCGGGCATGGATGTGTGTGAAGTCCTTAGGTTAGTTAGGTTTAAGTAGTTCTAAGTTCTAGGGGACTGATGACCACAGATGTTAAGTCCCATAGTGCTCAGAGCCATTTGAACCATTTGAACCAAAACAACACGAAGGGAGCTTCTTAATCGGTGAATTACAGAGCGATCTGGAATTCAAAAACCACTCATCTGTTATATAAATGTCCGTAACACGTAAAGAAGTTGCTAAAGCCATAAAACCTGGGCTATGAAGCAAATGGGAGAAAGTCATATGATCGGGTGAGAATAGTTCTGCACAGTTTCTGGGCGAGTTTATGTCCCAGGAGTGAAACATAGTGGTGGTTTGGTGATGATTTGGGCACTCATATTGTCGTATTCCATGATCTCTATGGTTACTCTGTGAAGTCGTGTTACTATCAATTAATATGTAACCATTTTGGCTGATCAGGTCCATCCTATGGTGCAATGTTTGTTCCTCAATGGTGATGCCGTGTTACAAAGTTGTCAGGGCCCCTGTTCACACAGCTCACATTGCCCAGGGCTCATTTTGTGAGCAGGAGGATGAACTGTCATATCTTCCGTGGTCACCACAGTCACCACATCTCAATGTTATCGCGCCTTTGTTCTCTGCTTCGGAGAGAAGGATGCGTGGTAGGTACACTATGTGATCAAAAGTATCCGGACACCCCCTAAAACATACGTTTTTCATATTAGGTGCATTTTACTGCCACCTAATGCCAGGTACTCCATATGAGCGACCTCTGTAGTCATTAGATATCGCGAGAGAGCAAAACGGGGGGCCCAGCGGATCTTACGGACTTCGAACGTGGTCAGGTGATTGGATATCACTTGTGTCATGCATCAGTAAGCGAGATTTCCACACTCCCAAACATCCCTAGGTCCACTGTTTCAGATGTGATAGCCAAGTAGAAACGTGAAGGAACACGTACAGCACAAAAGCGTATATGCAACATCGTCTTTTGACTGCGAGAGACCGCCGGCAGTTGAAGAGGGTAGTAATGTGTAACAGTCACACATCTATCCAGACCACAACTGCATCAGTACCCACTGCAAGTGCTATGGCAGTTAGACGAGAGATGAGAAAACTTGGATTTCATGGTCGAGCTGTTACTCATAATCCACACAGCACGCTGCTAAAAGCCAAAAGACGCCTCGCTTGGTGTAAGGACCGTAAACATTGGACGATTGAACAGTGGAAAAACGTTGTGTGGAGTGACGAATTACGGTACACAATGTGGCGATCCGGTGGCAGGGTGTGGATATGGCGAATGCCCGTTGAACGTCATCTGCCAGCGTGTGTAGTGCCAACAGTAAAATTCGGAGGCGGTGTGTCATGGTGTGGTCGTGTTTTTCACGGAGGGGGCTTGCACCCATTGCTGTTTTGCATGGCACTATCACAGCACAGGCCTACACTGATGTTTCAAGCACGTTCTTGCTTCCCACTGTTGAAGAACAATTCGGGGACGGCTCTTGCATCTTTCAACACGATGAAACACCTGTTCATAATGCACGGCCTGTGGCGGAGTGCTTACACGACAATAACATTCCTGTAATAGACTGACCTGCACAGACTCCTGACCTGACTCGTATTGAACACCTTTGGGATGTGCTGGAACGCCGACTTCATGCCAGGCCTCACCAACTAATATCGATACCTCTCCTCAGTGCAGGACTCCGTGAAGAATGGGCTGCCATTCCTCAAGAAACCTTCCAGCACGTGATTGAATGTATGTCTACGAGAGTGGAAGCTGTGATCAAGGCTAAGGGTGGGCCAAAATCATATGGAATTCCAGCATTACCGATGGAGGGCGCCACGAACTTGTAAATCATTTTCAGCCAGGTGTCCGGATAATTTTGATCACATAGTGTATCTACCTCCATCATAGTTAACTGAACTTACCACTATTTTTCAAGAAGAATGGTGTACGGTTCCACTGAAAACCATACAGGAGATGTATATAAGCATTCCGAGGCGATTGTAAGCTGTTTTGAATACCAGTATGTTTCTCACTCTGCATTAGGCACGGTAATGTGTTTCTCGTGTTTTCATATTTTTGTCCATCCCCTGTTGTTCTGGTCACGCCCACAGATGACATCAACGTTGCCGGAGGGCTCCAACATGGCTGCACTACTTTTCAATGTCAGTCACGTGTACTGAATAAAAGCATGTCAGTATCAGTCTGCTCGTTGGGTTCTTACATGATCACAGAGCTTTATGAGAGTTAGACTTGTTCGAATCGACTCCGAGTTGCCTTCGGATTGCCTTTGACTTGCATTCAACTTTTATTCGAGTTTTATTCGAATTCTCACAGAGTGCCTGCGATTTGTATGTATGTGACACCGAGAGCTCAGCTGTGGTGTAGGAGTGTCTTCTTCCTGGACTAAGCCCTGAAAGCCAGCGCCGCTCGAATGCACTTAGAATCTGAGACGAGTAAACTACTCTTTTTAGGACACAGTGGCCAACTGATCACTAGTGGATTTGTCTATTTAAGTTAGTACTTTCCATAAAAGTTAGATTTTTATTAACAGCAAGTGTAATAAATTTCGTGACTTAGATTCTATTCTGTCAATCTGTTATTGTGTATCCGCCTTGATAAACTGAAATAATAACTGTAGTGTGCAATACATCATATGGTGATGACAGTCTCCGGAGGATTCAGCGGTACTGACCATCCACCGTGTCATCCTCAGAAAGCAGCCATCACTTTATGCCGATCTGGAGGGCTATGTGGTCAGCACATTGCTCTTCCGGCCGTTGTCAGCTTCCGTGACCGGAGACGGCAGTCAAAGCAGCTACAATACTTTGGTGTGGGCCCTATTTTAATCGTATAAGACGTAGACGTAATTATTTTGATAGGGCTTGATCGGATGAATTTTTCAGTGACAGCTGACACAAATTAAGCCAACATTCACCAATAAATCACTGTGCTGCTTCAAGCCAAATTCCCATAGGTGACAGTCAAAATCGCTAAGACTTTTAAAAGAATGATCAATGGAATTTTGGTAGTTTGAAGTTATATTATGAGTAACTGTGACTTAGATTCGATTCTGTCAATCTGTTATTGTGTATCCGCCTTGATAAACTGAAATAATAACTGTAGTGTGCAATATATCATATGGCGATGACAGTCTCCGGAGGATTCAGCGGTACTGATCAGGTATAAATCTTTACGTTCTGTTTTGTTTTTAAAACGTATAACCAGTAAGATTATTTGAAACTTTCGTTTTGATACTGATTGCTTAGGAAAGTATTCTGTTTAAATTAAGTGTAAGTTGGTTCTAGCATTGATTCAAATGGCTCTGAGCACTATGGGACTCAACTGCTGTGGTCATCAGTCCCCTAGAACTTAGAACTACTTAAACCTAACTAACCTAAGGACATCACACACATCCATGCCCAAGGCAGGATTCGAACCTGCGACCGTAGCAGGTTCTAGCATTCCTTTTGTTGTTGTGCACATGCCTAATGAAAATGTTTGCTTATAGTTACAATACCTTGTTTTTAAAATTCAAATACTAGTTTTGATCAGGTATAAATCTTTACGTTCTGTTTTGTTTTTAAAAAGTATAAGTGTTCATGATGGTATTATTTAATCGTGCTGAATGCATTAATGATTCAGTTCATAATAAATTTAAATATCATCAATTCCTTAAATGAAAAATTGCTGATTAAAAGTTAAAAACTAAATCACAAGTATTAAGTACTGTATTATAGGCTTTTAATTCGATAATTGCTCTAAAATGCTATTTTTGTCAGTTACCACAAAATTTATCCAGGTTGGGTCTGCACCACAGGTTGAGCCTGCTCTAAGCTTCTTTCTAAGCTGGTAGGTCTTAACAACATAGTGCTCGGGACTGTGGCAAAAAAGGGTACATCGTAGTTATGAGAAAACCGCCTCATTTGAACAACCAATTTGCCGGTCGATTGTTATTTCGTTTAGTCGGTTTTTTTAATCGAATGAAACAACAACCAAATGAAACAAGTCTTGCAGTCACGTCAGCCACATGATTCTTTTTCATTAACTCTTTTGGATCTGACTGCTTTCACTTCATGTGAGACATCCGACTGGCACGTCTCTAACAGTTAAGTCTGCTGTGTAAACGCTTTTCACTCAACCTGTTGGTTTGACTGATTTTCACTTAGTTTTTCAGCCTTCTCCCCGTTCGGGGGCGCCAACGCTGTTGGGGCCGAGAGTGTGGCACCGCCGCCGGCAGACTTCGGCAGCCAGGAATGCATCCGGCGCAAGGAGGTGGCGTGACGCCGGTGGAGTGCCAAGTCATGCGACGCGCTAGCTGGTCACCTCCTCGCAACGGTCACGACCCTGGTAGGCAGCAGAAGGAACGGACGGACACACTCGCCACCGCCTAAATCTGCTAATTCTTTAAATTTAATTAATTAATTGACACCCAAACACCTTCCTAGTAAAACTGAATGCAGACAGTCGTTAAAATTTTTAGTGTTCCTTTCTTCCTTACGTACCCCTGAGTAAACTTTGATGCTCAACTTTGTACCCCAACAATACAACCGAGCAGAGTAGCGCACTGGAATGGCATTCAGAAAGATGACGGTTCAGACCTCCGTCCGATCAACTTGATTTAGGTTTTTCGCGAGTTCCCAAAATGCCTAAGGCAAATTCTAGGATGGTTACTTCGAAAGGGCACAGCCGCTTTCCTTCCCTTATTCGAGCTTGTGCTCCGTCTCTAATAACCTCACTGTCTATGGGACTAATCTCCTCCTCCTCCAAAGATACAGCACCTCAGTCTACAGCATAATGTTAATCTGTTTTAAATGGTCAAAAGAAGAAATTGTCTACTCAATATACAATTAAATGCATACGTATAACGCTTATTTTAACTTTCGTTAACTCCTACAGTGCCTTCACATAGTCTTGTGTGTAGGACTACCTACCAGTTCTGAAGAATGAATAGATAGCGCAGTCAACTGGTATCAGTTGAAAAAACGGGTAAAAATACATGCTTCAAACGACAGAAAAACTGTATAGACTGGTTTCGCTTGAAAAGGAAGAAGCGATAACTCGATCATTAGGCAAAACTCTGTCGACTGTTTTCATTTGTTTGCTCCCACAACAAACAGGTTTCACTCGAAAGAAATGAACCGATATGTAAAAGTACAACCGACTGAATAGACTGTTTTCGATCGGTTGCTTAGGTAGATTGGTTTCACTCAAAAACAAAGGAATGAATAATTCAACCGATACTTAAAATTACAAACGAATGAGTCGATCGTTTTTCAACAAGCGACTGAATTCATTGTTTTCATTCGGTTGTAGGCGCTAGTCTGTCGGAAAATTTGGTATTCTTGTGCCTAACAGCTCGCTTTGGCACACTTCATTTCTTTCAGAAAGATCTGCAAATTAGTAGCCCCCGATTATACTGAATAAATTACTAACGTTGTTAGTCTCGCAATTTATAGGATGCAAGTCGAGAGACTGGCCAGTCCGGGGGTTTTACAAGGTGTTCTCTATTTCTACCGCTTTCAGTCATAATTAACTGCATATCGCTTGGTAATTACATCTACAGCTATACCCCACACATCACTCCACTACGTGTGGCGGAGGATACTTTGTGTACCAGGTCACTTCCACCTTTTCCTGTTCCATTCGCGAAGGGTTCGCGGAACGGTCGCTGTGGGCTCGAATTTCTCTGATTTTATCTTCGTGGTCTTCTTGCGAGATACTCGTGTACGTATGATGAAGTAATGTATTGGTTGACTCTGCAAGGATCGTACGCTGTGGGAGCTTTAACAGTAGACCACACCATGATGCAGAGCGCCTCTCTTGCAACGTCTACCACTGAAGTTGACTGTCCATTTCCGTAACGCTGTCACTTAATTAAAATGGTTCAAATGGCTCTGAGCGCTATGGGACTTAACATCTGAGGTCATCAGTCCCCTAGAACTTAGAACTACTTAAACCTAACTAACCTAAGGACATCACACACATCCATGCCCGAGGCAGGATTCGAACCTGCGACCGTAGCGGTCACGCTGTTCCAGACTGAAGCGCCTAGAACCGCACGGCGACTGCAGCCGGCTGTCACTTGATTACTAGGATCTATATCTAACAATCATTCTCATTGGAAGATGCGTTGTTAAACACTCATTCACTCCTGCATGTTACATTGCAGTGCTAGTTAGCATTAAGTTGTATAGAAGGGTAGCTGCAATCTCACAAAACACGTTCGAAAAACAATATGCTGCAGGCTTCTGTGAAGTTTTGAAACTAGGAAAAAGGTACTGATACAACTGAGGCTGTGAAAGCAGGTCGCGATCACACCTTGATACTTCATTCAGTCCAAGGATCTGGACTCGCGTCTCAGTCTGAAAACACAGAACTTTGTTCAAATGTGTGTGAAATCTAATGGGACTTAACTGGTAAGGTTATCAGTCCCTAAGCTTACACACTACTTAACCTAAATTATCCTAAGGACAAACATGCACACCCATGCCCGAGGGAGGACTCGAACCTCCGCCGGGATCAGCTGCACAGTACATGACTGCAGCGCCTGAGACCGCTCGGCTAACCCCGCGCGGCACAGAACTTTAATCCGCCAATCTGACATATATGGATTTCTCTCCAGAGGCGTTCTGCAGTATTTGCGCATTTCGCATCTCAGAGAGGTTTGGCCACAAGAGCACTTTGCGATTTGACCCTCAGCGATCACCTCTGTTTATGCATCAATACGGCGTGCTGTAGCTAGTCCCTGTTTGGACGCCGCGGCCTGGGTAAGTGTGCGGCAGCTGTCTGCAGGAGGAGCGCTTGTTTACTGCGGAGTGTCGTTTATGCTCAAGACAAGTTTCTGCAGAACTGTAACTAACGTATCTTTCTCGTGGAGAGTAACCTTGATATTTAGGTTTGAAAGTGACATCGAAAAGCCAACCCTCCTCATTATTTGGAAATATTTGGTCGACGGTACAAAGCTGCTTGATGAGAAAGCGATAGGTACTCAAATTAACAACGCTGTGAACTGTGTGTATACTGAACATATAAATAAGGAAGTTTGTGAGTGAGTAGTCGGGAACACGATGGTAGCGTAAAATTTAAGCACAATGATAGACCTGTCAATGCGTCACAGGTATTGGCTTATGATCTGTGAGAATCTCTTATTTTCTGTACGAAGTGCCGTTTGAAAAGATCAGGGAAGTTCTTAGTTTATACGGGACAGTTTACGGTATTAGAGAGGAGGTGCGGTATGAAAACTTTTCTCATGGCAAGTTCAATGTCAATCGAAAAGCCAAAGTAAAATTGGAAAAGCACACACTCTCTTATGTGACTGTACACGGACGTAGGCTGTATATTGTGTATGAAAACCAATCTCGCGAATGGTCCATACGCAATTCAAGTGAACACTTGTGCTAAAATTGTGGTCTTAGACGCCTGTACAGCATCCTATTGAAAACTGTCAACCAGGGGTAATGACATATGAAACTATTCTGTTAGGGAGGACTGACTCCTCTGCAGGTGCGTTGGAGCCAGGAAGTCGGGGAAATGTGAATGAAAAGTTAGGGAATGTATCGCGAAAGAGCAGGGGATCGTTATGGAGAGCGATAACGTAGACAATAAAAATAAATCAATCGACGAAGACGATATCGGCGTCAGTAATACCACATATGACGAGGAATGCACTTATGCAAATGGAAGAGCATGTGCAGATGGCAGCAAGAGTTAAAGAAACTACTGCAGCGGAACAACGGAACGGAAAGGAGAGCGGTAGAGCAATGAATAAAAGTCAACCAATCGAAGATGCTATAATCGTCGTCGACAACGTAGAGATCGAGGAACATCAGAATGCGCCTATGGAAGTGGATGTGGAGATGACAGCAAGTGTTAGTGAAAGCAAAGGACAGTAGAAAAAACACTAAACATAGCTATTCCGAATACGCAGAAAGCACATGCGACGACGAATCTATGTACGATGAAGGCACCATACTGTAAAATCCGTGAAAAATGGACGCAGTAACAAAACCTCTTATGTACTGTAAAAATATTAATTGTGGAAGTATAAAGCAAGTGGAAAGAAGACAACGAAATCGGGCCAATATCTTTGTTGTGTTTAAAAGGAATTCATGAACAGCATAAAAAAGCTAGGGAGCAAAACATTGTATCCTGGGAAGGTGACCCACCGAATGAAATCTAACTTCGTACACTAGGAAGTAATGGTGATCTGACGCAAACTGATATAGGCGATGTAGATCCTCGTTTATCAGAAGGAAGCGCCAAGCTTATTGATACAGCACGCGTAGGTTCCCAGGGCCACCTGGGGAAAGAAAGATGGAAAATATTAAGTCCGAAACTGTGAACAAAATATAACCCATACATAAAGGCTGTCACATTGAATCAAGAAGAAAGACACATATCTGTGATCATTTTAAATCTCTAAAGAAACCTTACCTAAACTAATTTCTAAAATGAGTGGTGTTTCACATTTAATAAACACATAAAGCTCACCTAACTGCAAACGATATTTCAGCTCAACAACTGAAAAACACAAAAGGTGTTAACTTAGATTTATACATGCGCTAGAAGACTCACTTATCATTTACAGTTCCCATTCTTCACAAGTTTTCATCAGCTGCATTATGTTTCTAACAAAACGTAGAGATATATAACTCAGTTCATCAAGACGATGTTAATTTTACATTTTCTTTCCTTTCAAATTTTTTCCTCTTTTAGAAGGAGTTATCTTTCTTAATGGTTAAGAAAAACTTTTTAACTTATTCGCTATAAAGGACAAACTTGTAAGTCTAACAAGAAGAAGGATTAAATTTTAAATACAAATAAGGAAGAAAAAGCGGTGAATTGTTCGCCGCTCCAAGGGAAGAGATAGCAGTCGGCTAAATTTCGCTGGAAACAAAATTATATTTCTGTGGTAAAGTTACAATCAGGCAGATCGAAAATCATCAAGGAAGTCTTACGACTAAGTCTTTCTCATAAGTCTTTCCGCAAAATTGATTCAATGTCCTTTACACATAAATGCAAAAACTTAAAAATAGCTAAGTGTTCAGTGCATTCGCCTGCCATGCGGAGGTACGTGGTTCCATTGCCGGAGCTATCACGGTTTTCTTTCCTCCGTCTGTGGACTGGAGCAATGTGCACTCACCCTCGTGTGGTGAGTGAGGGGCTAGTTTAGTGAGAAATAGCAGCCTATGGCGTAGCAAGCCGACGACGGGCGATAGAGCGGGTGTGTTGACCCAATGCCCCTCCATATTGCATCCAAATGACGCAATAAGGCGGAGAATGACACAGTTGCTTGTCAGTACAGGACAGGTACGGTATGGTGAGCTGTACGGTGCTCAGTTGCACATAACATATGAACTGCCTCGCATTATACATCAAGCGATTTCTTCCTTCGAGTTTGCTCTTTGTCCTTATAACTCTGTCGCTTTTTCTGTGGCAACTTTTTGCAGCAAGTATTGTATTTCTATCTTCCTCATTACCAGATGAAGGTATATTACTTGTATTATGAAAATGGCTGTCTTACATGTCCTCCTGTAAATATTAGTAGTATGATGCTTTGCATTTTGCATAGACCCACTTTAGATTTAGCTTCCAAGGTGCTACTCCAGGAGGGTGTAAAATGAATGTGCGCAACGGAGAATAATACACGCTAAAATGAAGATTTGGCCCTGTCTGACTACCCCCTGCAACAGGTCTTAAGATCTCTTCAGTCTGTAAATTACAATCTAAACATAAATGAATAATGAAGGCAACTAATCCTACTAAATGATAAACGTTGTTCCTGCTTATATATTTATTGTAGATTAAAAAGAAACCTTTATATTGCAAAGTTTACATTTCCTAAGTAAAATTACTAATCAATTTTCCATCTCTGCCCTTTACTATGCCTGAGCGGTCTAATATCAATAACGCAAAAGATTGACATCATCTACGTACCAAACACTAAAAGACACTACTTTCAAAGATGATCTACGGTGGTGTGGCACCTCAGTGGAAATAAACTAGCGTGATCACAGCTGTTTAGCTTTGATAGCCCTAATAAGCCGAAGTAACCTGCGATATCATCGTATGTGCTGCGTCTGGTGCGTCGAAGTGATGGTTCTCGTACTCGTCTGCGACGATGGAAGAACTACAGCCACAAATAAAATCTTTCAAACACTAGTACAGCAGAAGGCGGTCCTCTCACTAATATACTCTAATGCTGTCTTCTCCTTTCTGTGTTCTACAGACGAGAAACGCGAACTCCCAGCCACAAGGACGGAGCTCAGATAACGCCTCAACGTAAGTATAGGTAGAGGAAGTGCTCCCAGTTACTGGATGCTGCGTACTCAACGACGACTTCAAACCCGGAGCTGAAGTCCAGAATCGTATAGGTTCGCAACAGTACAGAGCCTAACTATTCTAACTATAAACTCTCCTGAGAGCAAGGACAGCAAATCCGTCTGTATCAACAAAGCTGATATCGAGCGACCGTCACACACGGGTGCTCACAACGGAAGACCAAGTCTCTCCAGCGCTGGCTTACCAGTATGGCTCGGCTCCCCACCATCGTAATTCCGAAAACGAATCATATTCCCGAAACCATGGAATATTCTCCCCCTCTACAGATTCTTCCGAACGCCGACCAATCATATTTTAGTCTTTTGTCCTCCAGCGCGGAAAGTTTGCGAGGAAAAACCTATACTCGTACAATGGTACGCTTCTGAGTAAAAATTCTTGGAAATAACCCAGCCTAAGTGGTTTCAGAGGTGCCGTTTCTTCGTTCCTCTCAACTGCGTCCACCACGGGCCGAACCGCACAATAACCCTGGGTTCGGTGTGGGGCGGCGGAGGGGTGAAGTGGACTGCGGTAGTCGTCGTGGGGTTGTGGACCACTGCGGCTGTGGCGAGGACGGAGCCTCTCTGCCGTTTCTAGGTCCCCGGTTAACATACAACATACATACAACATGGTGGTGTAACGCAACTACGCCGGTGTACTGCGAGAACGTCATAAAACTGAAAGCACGAATTGGAAGAGGTGGTCTACACAGGGGCATCCTCTCCTTCAGTACGACAGTGCGACATCTGCAACAAACCGATGCCTTGGGTTCGCTGTCATCGATCATCCACCATACAGTACAGACTTGGCCCCATCCGATTGTCGCTTGTTTCAAAAAGTTATATTGTGAACAATATAAGCTACGATCTTCTTTAGTTTCTACGTAGCTGATAAGCCAAAACATTGTAACCGCTGCCCACGGAATCAGTGCTAACTGGTGACTTAGCACGCACGTGGTATGGTAAGGAAAGTAAATAAGCGGAGCAGGGACGAATGAGGAATCATTCTATCATTCTACCTGCGATACGAACCGCAGCTTTGGAAATCCACTGACATAAATGACTTTGACAAGGCCAGATTGTTGTGGTCCGCGCCTGGGAACGAGTATTCGGACACGGTGAAGCTGGTCGTATGTTCGAGGAGTAGTGCAGCGAATATCAATGGAAAGTGGTTGAAGGACGGTGAAACCACGAGCAGACGACAAAATGCCCACTCCTCATGACAGAATTTGATCTGTGGCAGATCTGACGACAGAGCTCAATGCTGGTGCAGGCACTAGTGTTTCAGAGCACAACGTTCAACGCATATTGTTGAACATGGGGCTTTGCAGAGGAAGATCCTTTCGTGTTTCCATGCTGACCTAACGATGTTGTCAATTGCAATGGCATTGGACGCAGGATCACTGGGATTGGACTGTGGGGGAAATGGCTCTGAGCACTATGTGACTCAACTTCTGAGGTCATCAGTCCCCTAGAACTTAGAACTACTTAAACCTAACTAACCTAAGGACATCACACATATCCATGCCCGAGGCAGGATCGAACCTGCGACCGTAGCGGTCGCGCGGTTCCAGACTGTAGTGCCTAGAATCCCTCGACCAGTTCGGCCGGCACTGTACTGTGGATCGATGGAAACGTATCACCTGGTCGGAAATTGTTGTTAATATGGTTGCTTTACGTAGGGTGTTAGCATGTAGCTTTTGGTGTTTTACACAAGACATTGTAAAATAAATTAAGAATAAAAATAATAATTATGATTTGGTCACACCGAACGTTTAATCATGATTAAAAGTTCTCTTTAAAAAAGTTTTAACATTAGTCTTAAGTCACATGTATCACATCATGGTTAGTGAGCTGTTCCACTAAGTCATTACACTAGTTTTTATAGAATAAAAATCTTCAGTTACTAGTAATTTTTCTTAACTGATTCCGCGCACGGTTTACAAGCCTAAAGATTCATCTTCAGGTGCCACCAATAATTATGGAAATATGAACATAGAGCCGTCGGGCCAGTCAGTCATTTAGGATCACACACACGTCAAACAAACGCATTGGAGCGTAGGACCAGCAACCATTTCCGCACCGTGCTGTTCAAGCGGGCGCTGTGGTAGCTGATCCTATGCTCCCATGCTTTTGTTTGATGTGGATGTTATCCCCAATGACTGACTGTCCCGACTGCCACACATTCATGTTGCCAAAATTATTTGGTGGGACCTGAAGTTTAAAAAAAAAAAATGTTCAAATGGCTCTGAGCACTATGGGACTCAACTTCTGAGGTCATCAGTCCCCGAGAACTTAGAACTACTTAAACCTAACTAACCTAAGGACATCACACACATCCATGCCCGAGGCAGGATTCGAACCTGCGACCGCAGCAGTCACGCGGTTCCGGACTGAAGCGCCTACAGCCGCTCGTCCACCGCGGCCGGCCATGAAGTTTAAGATTTAAGCTTCGAAACCGGTCGTGGGATGAATTAAGAAAATCACTAGCAAGTGAAACGGATTATTATTCTATAAATAATTTGTGTTTCTCAGTTGTGGATATTCACCTGATCAATTGTTTTGTCATTATGCTGCTCTTACTCTACCTTGTCATCTGTTTAACGCAAAACTGTTATATTACTACAATACGTATTTGTCTTCGTTTATTTTAATGCAAAATTTGTTTGAACTGCTATTCTTACACAGATGTGTGGAGGGCGTGCTTCATCCTCTGTGACGTATACTGTGCCTCGTCGTATAGGTTTGTAAACAACCTCAGTTTGAATGAAGCTGCGTACTTGCTAAGGTAGTGCAATAACATGTGCATTTACAAGCCTGTTGAGTCTACATGGATCACTCCATACGGTATTTACGTTCTAATGAGTCTCGAGTACTGTGTAACTGTGATACATATCTCGTTTCATGCCATCCAGTGTCTGATTCCTTTGTATTTCTTATATTTTCTAGCACTGATGGTAGCTATACTTAGATAAGGTCTGGAGTAAAATACAGATTGAACTGCGACTGATTGCTGACTTCCTTCCTGTTTGACATTTGCTTTTTCTGCCCGTTTACATCGAGATAACCACCTGCTTCGAACAATAACAGCCCGAGTTTTATAGACAATTTCGTTGCAGTTTGAAGAAGCCCAACTACACATGGTCTTATTTATTTCACTATAAATTTAGTATTCAATGTAAAAGTAGTAATCACAACGAAATGACAGTACTATCCGCACATGAAAGCAGTACTGCAGCTAGCGACTAAGTTCGGTCTGCAGCTGTCGGCCTAGTGACGTCGCAGCAGGTAGCCATTTTTGGCCGAGTTTAACGCGGGGAGCGGAATACACCCTCTAGATTCTATGCTGGCCACTCTATTTCCTCCCGTGTGACATGACACAGTCAGCGTAACGGGATTCTGCTTATCAGCCTCCCATTAACTTCTCGTCATCCTCGGACTCGTTACGAGCAGCTGGTAGGGCTTCTTCCGGAATGTTGTCGAATAGTTTGTAACGACAAATGCAGGGTGTTACAAAAAGGTACGGCCAAACTTTCAGAAACATTCTTCATACGCAAAGAAAGAAAATATGTTATGTGGACATATGTCCGGAAACGCTTGCTTTCCATGTTAGAGCTCATTTTATTACTTCTCTTCAAATCACATTAATCATGGAATGGAAACACACAGCAACAGAACGTACTAGCGTGACTTCAAACAGTTTGTTACAGGAAATGTTCACAATGTCCTCCGTTAGCGAGGATACATACATCCACCCTCCGTCGCATGAAATCCCTGATCCGCTGATGCAGCCCTGGAGAATGGCGTATCGTATCACAGCCGTCCACAATACGAGCACGAAGAGTCTCTACATTTGGTACCGGGGTTGCGTAGACAAGAGCTTTCAAATGCCCCCACAAATGAAAGTCAAGAGGGTTGAGGTCAGGAGAGCGTGGAGGCCATGGAATTGGTCCGCCTCTACCAATCCGTCGGTCACCTAATCTGTTGGTGAGAAGCGTACGAACACTTCGACTGAAATGTGTAGGAGCTCCTTCGTGCGGAACCACATGTTGTGTCGTACTTGTAAAGGCACATGTTCTAGCATCACAGGTAGAGTATCTCGTATGGAATCATGATAACGTGCTCCATTGAGCGTAGGTGAAAGAACATGGGACCCAATCAAGACATCACCAACAATGCCTGCCAAAACGTTCACAGAAAATCTGTGTTGATGTCGTAATTCCCCAATTGCGTGCGGATTCGCGTCAGCCCACACATGTTGATTGTGAAAATTTAGAATTTGATCACGCTGGAATGAAACTAAAATGAGTTCTAACATGGAAACTAAGCGTTTCCGGACACATGTCCACATAACATCTTTTCTTTATTTGTGTGTGAGGAATGTTTCCTGAAAGTTTGGCCGTACCTTTTTGTAACACTCTGTATATGTTTTCTATTGATGCAGGGTGCGGCAGCTGTTAAGTATAGACATATGATGTTCATCGTGAATAGTCACTACATCATGCCGAGAAGTCACTGCATAGGACAGACGCATAAGTTGTCATGCATCGAGTCAATCTGGGAATAATGAATATTCGCCATTGAGTAGTTCTACAGGATGGAAAGCGAATGGGTACTTGTAACTTTTTTTGCGATGTTGACATAGGGTAGCATGTTAAGGAAGAAGAAGACAGTGGAGGGTGTCAATTAAAGCGGATAAACATAAGAATTAATTACTTACAAGTAAATTTATGTTCCTAACCAGCTATTCTAAACAAAATTATTTATTTAAATTATATTTAATATGTATTTCAGAAATGTGTTGAAATTTGTTGTTTTAATGTAGGTTGTGGCAGACTTTATGACAAAATTATCTGGAATATTCTGGAGGTGTATTTTGCTCCCAGCGTTAAATTCGGTCAGCCAAGGCTAAGTGCTGAGTCGTCACTGGGCCGACAGCCGCAGGCAGCTATGTTTTGTATAGTGGATTGTGCAGTATACATACCGGGTATGTCTCTTTAGTTTCGCCAGGCGCCTTTTCTCTGATGTTTCGGCGAACATTTAAAATTTAGTTTTTGCATTGTGTAGCTGGAGTCAGTCCAAACAACTACTGGTCGCCGAGTCTTTCACGCTATGCCCAGTAACAACAGAGAGCGTCGGTTTGTTTACCAGTACAACAAAGAAAATTTTTTAAATCGGAATTTTCCGTGCCCATTCGATAGAGCGCTCTCAGATTAGTCTAATCAGATATTCATTTTGTCAATATGTATTAACAGGGACATTAAGATACGTAGAATAAAGAGCAATCGAGCACCGACTTAGCAGTGCTGGATGCTTGGCGGTTGCAGTCAGCATAGGCCAGAGCAGTGCTGTCACTGTTGGAGTATTGGTTATTCTTCGTGTTTTAACGTCCATGTCAATACATATCGATATAACGAATATAGAGTAATTTGGAACCGCATTATCGAATAGGCACGTCAAATACCGCTTTAAAAATCATTGTCTGTGTAATGGGAAACAAACCGACGCTTTCCGTCGACAATGAGCGTCGCATGAAAGACGTGATGAGCACTATTTGTTTGGTGTAACTTCAGCTGCTCAATACAAAGAAGAAATTGCAACTATCTGCTGAAACACTAGAGGAAATGCGCCTGAAGATTTAGGAGAGACACCCTCAATCTACAGTGTGTTTGTTTAAACTTGAGACAACTTAAAATATCTCTAAAACAATGCATTGTACGAAAAAAATTGTCAAGATGAAAAGTTAATATCAGTATATGGAACATCCGTTTGTGCTACAACAGGTCACCTTCTAACCACCTCTTCTGCGTGTGCGGGATCAGCTTTATATTTTCAAATGCCAACCCCCATTTTCATTGCATATTCGGATTCTACGCAAAAAAATACGTGCGGTTTACTCAAGCAACTGTTTTCTATTGGTGGTAGATGGCGCTGTGATCGAAAAATATCACGTGTGCCTGCTTTTCCAATGAGAAAGCGACACATTTGATTCTACATCTCATTTGCGATGTAACTGTAAATGTTTGTGTTCTAGTGGCTGATATTTATGTTCAAAAGTTTTCCTTTAGTGTTGAAAAGTCGATTCTACAGTTCATGAAGCACTTATTCGATGTATATATACATTCACGAAAGTAGTAAGATAACCTGTGTTCGACACCACTTTGTTTGTGTGGCTTGCATACATTCAGAGGCAGACTTGATTGATTTATGACCCATTCCCCTTCCCTTAACCTACTGTTTTGCTAGTTGATTTATGACCCCTGGGGTTGAATTATGATCCCTGGGGATAACTGTCGTCCTAACATCCCCACACCCACCCTTCCCTCTCCCCTTCTCACCCTATACCCCTATAAACTACAAGTACACTTTCAGGCATGAGTTATTCGAATAGCCCCCTCTGACTCTATCAGTTTGATTGACTAACTAGTTAAATCGGTGAATTAATTAACCACTTCTTCTCTGAGGGACCCCCAGCTCTACCCTCCCCTAACTCACTTCCCCCATCCCCTAC
Source organism: Schistocerca gregaria (assembly GCF_023897955.1). NCBI lineage: Eukaryota > Metazoa > Arthropoda > Insecta > Orthoptera > Acrididae > Schistocerca > Schistocerca gregaria. The sequence goes on along the minus strand of NC_064931.1, from coordinate 516,707,386 downwards.
CACATCTGGAAATTGGTAGGTCTGTGTTAGAGAGGAAGGATCCCAAGACAGGAAACTCAGTTATATAGCAAAGGACATATTATTTATTTATAAAATTCAGTTCACAGGGACTGGATTCCTCTTGCTCATATAGATAAGAAACGAAGGTTTGCCTTGCCTTCAACTACCTAGTTTCAACTACTTTTCAAGGTTATCCAACTACCCACACCTTTCTCAAGCAGATCATAGTAAACAGCAGTGCACTTCCTTGTATTTTTTGGCAGGGTAGAGAGAATTTGAAAACAAACATTTCTCAGCGAAATATTTATTAACTTCTACGTTTATATTTATACATGGAAAACAACTCTTTCTTTATTTTTGCTCGGTGTGGTTTCAATAACATCCAACTTAATTTTTATTTTATAATTTAAATCTACATTGGGCTCTATTAGTTCTTTTTCCAAGCAGTAATTTTACAGATACTAAGAAGGAATGTTCTCGTATTCCTAAACGTATTTCATTTCTTTCCCATAAACTATGTTTTTTATGGCCTTAACAAAGAACCCTGTTCCATCCAGCAGAAAAGAGCATTCAGCGATTTTAATCTTGCCTCTTATTTATTGCGTAACATTGTTGTTTTAATACTCCACATCTTCTTGGGTGTACGCACATTTTTGAAGAATTTCCGTGTAGAACTTTATGTTTACACCTTTTGCAAATGAGTGGTCATTAAATGTCATTATGCCATCGGATTTAACCTCTGAAAACGATTGTTATGTTGCTAAATGGACAAAATCCAGTCCAGCACCGTTAGATACAATGTAACCATCGTTTTTAAACAGATCCAGATAAGTAGAGAGCTTTATAAACGGGTTTTTCGTGTGTCCTTTAATGTGGTAAACGTGCTCCAATTCATCCTTTTCGGCCAGAACTCCAACATAAGGCCAGTTACTATCGATATTAACAATAAATGTTGATATGTTACATGTCCCAGTGGTAGGCAGATTTCGCCACACGCTATGTTTAAAGCGATATGTAATTCTTGCCTGACACTTGCAATAGCTTCTTCTTTTACCATTTGCACTTTATATTCATCCCTTAAGGCAGTTTTCATCGGCATATACACCAGTTTTTTTTTTTTTGGCTTCGATCTCTTCCATTTCCAGTTTTCTTTCTCGTACACACGCCACATTAAGTCCACTTAAAGGTATAATTTCTTTACTGGGGAATGGATTAAGTCTGTTCGACACATTGTTTCTTTTCCTTGAATCCTGTGTGATAACATTGTTTGTGGATACCAGTCCTAGTTCGGCGACATCTATATCTGAAGGTATTGTGGGGATAAATGTCCTGGATTGGGAGAAACATGTTTCTCCTGTTTTAATGTAGCACTTCAGTGTGATACTTACATTGTCTTTGTTGGAGTTAATGTTACGAATCTCCACGTAGTTTGCACGTATGCAGACAGCGCATAACTTACATGATTTTCTCGGTCTTGAGAGTGTGGCAGACTTACCAGCACGCCAGTCAGTTTGCAGGTATTCTTGTTCCCTCAGTTGCTGAACTGCAGAACGTTATTAACCACCACACAGCAGCTGTTCTGTAAGTTATTAGTTAACTGACACCACATGGATGTGATTGGCTTAGAGTACCCTGAAGCACATTGTAAATACTGTTTGTTAGATTTTAAAACACTTAAACAGTCTTTCAGAGGGTCAAACACACCATCCATTATGTAGTTGTATATTGTAGCCTCCAGTCTGGCAATACCATGTTGTTTACCCAAGAAGGATGTAATAGTACTAGTGGCATGTCTGGACACTTTATAAAATTTATAAGGTGGTTACCAATAATTTAGTTTACACTGACATATAACTCGTTATATATCTTTACTATACAATTGGAGGTCATTCACGTTAAACAGTCTATTCTAACAGACTTATTATTCTCCACAGTCACATTACTGTTTCCTTGGCGGTCTCTTTCCATGTAGAAACCCTGGTTTGATATTAGATAATCCCAAATCTCTATTTGATTCAAAATCCCGGTGAAATCCTAAACAAAAACTTAATAATCGTATACACTTATTCCAGACAGATCCTCCACTAGAACATCGGCTTTAACATCAGGTGACACCACATTATGTGGTATAGTCACAAGATTTTTATACAATTTCGAAATAGTTTCGAGTGCTTGCTTGCCGATCTTATCCAATATCCCTCTTGCCGTCACACTGTCGCTCCCTTGTAGGAGAAATGGTAGCTTCGCCTTGAAACGTTGTCTTGCAGTGACGATCTTGCATAATTTTCTATGTATATAATAGTTAAATGAGCCACACAGCTCTTTCTTTAACATTACAGATCGTCCCTTCTCTAATTGTTCCTGGCAGTCCACCTGATCACAGATTTTAACTACCATAATGTTATCCCAAAACGGTTCTATAATAGACAGAGGTTCCGTGTCTTTTTTGTATGTCGCCTCTCATTTTCATCAATTTAATTAATGATTTATATCATTTCACGGTGGGAATTGGCTGAATAAGGTTATTCTGGTGAGAGTATTTGTACTGAGAGCTCAAACTACTTTTCATTTGGCTACAATGCATGATGGGTACTGTATGTGGTATCGCTTTTAGTTTTCTTTGTTACTTCCCTGTGGGGCTTGTTGCGAGGTGGGCACGGACGACGCGACACACTGCGTTTTCGTCGGGGATCTGCACTTAGCGAATGCGTAAAGCGTCGTATTCAACTAGCTTGAGCGCCTCGCGGGGCGAGACTGACCTTGGTCGAGTTTCACCTACTGTATGGAGGGCGAAACGATCTGCGAGCCATCTGAGTGTCGCCATAGTTTATGTGTTTACCGTTCTGGTGTGTCTGGAACGAAGACTGGTGGCGCCGACTGACTGTATTGTCTTCATGATTCTGAGAATTCTTGTGGACGGTGGCCTGCTCGTTGCGACTATCTGGCGCTGGATGGCCGATGGTCTTGGAATGCTTTTTCGTAGCCGGTCATATGACAAGTTCAGTGCTCCTACCTAAATAGCTGAGGCACGATTAGTCAACTAGCTGACGTCATAAAGCCCTGCACGAAATTGGAGGGAACGGTCGCTACTGGCGCGAATGATGCTCTAAGACAGTGTGGGGGGAATTTTGGAATCAGCACTGAATGCTGACTCGCGGCTTTTCGAGGGTAGTGGGGAGTTAAATAACGTTGGCTTCGTTGCACTGCGCGGCCGTAGGGCATTCAGGATCTGATCTTCGTCGGAATCGGACGGTCTTGTGACTTAGTCGCACTTTCCCAGAATCGTTGTGGAGCATGGCATTGGTCATACTCCAGTTTCATTCTGCGACTTAAGACCCGGAATCTTGCTCTGAGTTTTCTCAGCTGTACCGACAGGACGAGTTAGGCGGCTTTGCTGTGTCTCTTCCTAGAGATGCATCCTTGTGCATCCAAGAGTTTGTCTGCTTCGGCCACGCGAGCAGAACTTGAGTATTCTCGGACGGCATTCGAGGCCACGGGTTGAAAGAGAGTTGCTGCACAGCAGGAGTCCGCACCTACATCAACAGAACACTGCCTACCGACGACGCGGTGCAGGTTTCAGGACTGGTAAAGTATTTTGCGGCTCCGGCATTGTGGGACCTATCATTTTTATACTGAAGTCCTCAGCAACACGCCCGCTCGCTTTGCTACAAGTCCACCTTCTGTGTTTCTCCATGTGTTCTCATTTGAGCTCTCACTAATAATAGCGATACTGCATTATAGTCGTGGGAGTAATATTTGATTCATTAGAACCTCCATTCATTATCGTCAATCTATTGTATCACAGAGAGAAGGAGGCTTCTGTTCTCGAGCCAACTCTTATTCTCGTAATAGTTCAGTATATCCTATCTTTTAGCTTACTGTTTGTATAGACAATCAAGTACCTTTGTGCTGTGATTTATAATAATTCTCAGTGTCATATTTAGTACGCATACTATTTCGTAGATAAATGCAGAATCCCATTCACTGTCGTTTATTACGATGAAATTCCCTTTCTTTTAACGAAGTAGATAACTATTTTTATTAAGTTATTGTGAGTGCGCACTCCTTATTTTACCAACTAGCTGCGTCCACAATCAATTCCTTTCGTTATCGTTGTGCACATAATTAATTAGGTGGTAGGTAAGGAGGTGGTCGAGTGCATGTCTAGTTCTCATGCAAAATTTGCCGGAATTAAAGAGGTGCAAGCTCTTCTCCACCCCAGAATGTCGCAATAGGAGTAGGCACATTTAAATTCTTCTTGCTAAGGAGCGTACCATTTTCTGTGTCATTTATGTTGCCATTGTCAGAAACAAAATTGGCCAGGTTCAACAGGAGTCACAATAAACCAAAGCATTCGGCGGTTGGTCTCGTCCACCTCACTAACAGCTGGGGCATGTTAAACACTTTGGAGGAATCCTTGTTGATACTTTCAACTACCACAGACGACAGACAATTGCGGCTGTCAGGTCTTCTTTTATACTTTAAAGATCCAAGATGGTGCCACGTCCGGTCACGTGATTGTACGGTCATACATTCTACATTTGGTTGCATTTGCAATACAATTGTAAACTCCTAGCCCAATTGTGCTATTTTGTGTGCAGGGTGTCTGTGGGAGGGAGGAAGACTGCCCATCACAAGTATCACCATTATGTATGGAATATAACCAACGCATTAACCAGGAACTTATAGTACAGCACTTTACTTGCAAGTGTTTTTGAAGAGCATACTACGGCGAAATATCCACACAGTCGAGAATGGAGCTGTACCTGTACGTGGTTTAGGACAGGGTGGTACAGCACAGTGTTCATACACCAGAGTATAGCACTGTACTAGGGCATGAATTCAGGTGGGGTGGATGGAACAGTGTAGTGTTGTATTCGAGCGTGATAACGGGACTGTGCTCTGTGGGACAGGATGGTACTCGTGAAGGGCAGTCTCTCTCTCCCCCCCCCCCCCCCCCCCCCTCGGGCACCTTCCACACAAAACAGAGCAATTGGGCTAGGAGTTTGCAATTGCATTGCAAATACGACCTAGTTTAGAATGTATGGCCAGAAGATCATGTAAACCACCTCCCAGAGGGGGAGGGGTTAATTAATTTATCGATTTAATTAATTAGTCCATCAAATCTATAGTCTGAGAAGAGGCTATTCGAATAACTCAGGCCTAAAAATGTACTTGTCTCGATGAGGATGAGGGGAGGAGGAGGGGAAGGGTTTCTCTGAAGGACCGATTACTGCCCGGAGTCTAAATCAACCCTATGAAGCTCTGGAAGTAGGTAACACGAATTATGAAATGTCCTATTTATTTGGGAAATACTGTACAGGTGCAAAAAAGATCAGGAAAGTGAAAGAGACTGGTGACTGCTTTGAAATATTGCATCCAATGTACGGTATTTAAATATATAATGTGTACATATAATCTCAAACTGTGTTTCTGTTTTATTTCATACCTCTCTCATTATAGTCCAAGTATTACACTTATAATTTTCAATGCTGTGTCTATAATCATGCAGCAGCATACAATTGCCCTATGTGCAAAACATTTTGCTGTGTGGGGTGCTATACACTAAGTGAGTAGTGGGTAAACCTGTATTCTATACCACTTTGTTACTGCGGGTTGCATACATTCTGGGGCTGACAGTTCACTATCGACATAATATGGACATCACATGAATGTAGATGTACTTGAGAATGGCCAAAATAGTCTGTTGTGAATAAGGATTACTTATAATAAGCAGCTATTTGGTGCATCTATTCTGATAATAATGCTGTTATAAGACATATATTACACTGCTCGCCATAAAGAAGAAAATTTAAACATAGTGCCTTAGCATTCCTGTTACAAAAGATGTACTGTGAACACAATGGATCAGAGATTTACCACACAAACACTGTTGGCATAACATCAATCTTCAAATATACATCTCTGCACCAAACACGGATTTGAATGGTTTAGAAAATGCAGGATGGTTCATAGATGATCTGGTGGATAGAGCAGTTGCGGAGTACAAACGATTTACTGCATCATACCTCTAAAAATGGTTATGGGCTACTTTGAGGACATAAAGCAGATTATTATGAATGCTAAACAGGAACTTATTCTGATACAGAGTGGGACAGGTAATAGCTCATACATTCAAGGAGTTCAAGAGAAGAATATGATGACGATCAACAAGATAATACGGAAAATGCCTTACACCCGTGTATCAGACAAGGAACGTTTGAAACTTTTAAATGTTCTGAATGCTGGTACATATCTATCACTAACATTCTGCGCTTAGGAGGTGTTCAAGTACCCAGTGCTGCTGACTGCAAGCAGGCAAACGTGGGCTATTAAAATTCCTCTCAGCTAGAGACTCCAAGATCCATCATTCTTGCATTTCAGACTGACTGAAGAGGGAATATAGCAAATGATTCCACTATATTCGACAACTGCAACTTAACTAATGACAGAGTCTACCTGAATTCAGAATTCTACCCAGATGACAGCTTAGTTTTGTAATGTCTACGGTATAGCATACAACATGAATGTGAGGTTCCATGCTTCTTACTATGAAAGTGAACAAGAAGAAGAAGAAGGAGGATATCTACTCAGTCCACAGAAATTCAAGGAGCTACCACCAATCATTGAAACAGACTGTTCAAAACAGAATGAGATAATTAAATCAGAACGTAAAGTTGTACAAACTGAATTTGAATCTTCATCAAATGTTCTAGAACACACTGCAGTGTATGCTCCAGTTCTACATGACGATGTGATTAACTACTGACCACTCACCAGTGTTATGTAACGAGCTGTGTAACTGAATAGGTGCCACACCATACCCAGCACATTCCACAATCGTATCTCAAGGTGTGCACATCACAGCAGACCATCAGGTATTCTATGATGATGAGTGTAGACAGCTCATATTTAAAGATGTTGCTGTTGTATAATAAGAAGATGCCAGAATAATAGAGATATTCTCAGGAAATATTGTGTCTCTGATGTCTTTCAAGGATATGAAGTGTGCTAGAACACAGAAGAGTGCAAAGTGGTTAACACATTTCTACCATCAAATTCACTGGGATGATCGTGGCATAGGCTATAAAGAAATGGTGTCATCACTTTGATTATGCAACGACATGGATGCAATCATCTACATGAAGGGGAAGGAGAAGATCTCATGGATGAATTGAATTTTCAAGTATGCTGCTGTTCAATAATTGGAATTCTACAGGTGCCCCGCTCTCCATCTACTCAAGAAGAAGGTGTGTGAAAATTTTGTTACTGTGTCTGTTTATGAAAATGTAAAATTGCTTTTAAGCTGGATGAGAAATAAATAAATTTTTGCCTCATAATGTGTGTGTGAAATTGTTTTTGTTGATTTCACCCTGAGACATGTAGTTTAGCCCACATATTGCGTCTGTGATTTTCCTCAAGCTCTGGCAATATGTTTGCAGACATGTTTCCTATATTTCTTTCAAAGTGGACACAGTCAATATTTGCTTGCATAGCCAAATAAGGGCAATACTATATTTTGTTTTTCTTCATTTTAAACATCATCTTCCTCATGCTTCAAACTAATTCCTTGTGCATCTTCCACAGCCTCTATATACCTTTGTGAGGGCACCGATTTATGAAATAACAACAAAGACATATGGCACCGAATAGCAATTTTCATTTATTCAGACATAAATATTCACAATAGTAATATTGCTTTACATTCACAAATCATCTTGTTTTTACAACACATGATTTAACACTGCTTTTAAATTCACAGTTCTTGTTGCTGTTTGAATTTTTTCCTATGCACACACACACACACACACACACACACACACACACACATTCACAGTTCTTGGTTTTACAAATTATAGTACTGGTTGAAATTATTTTTACTTAACTTTGCAGAACTGATTGAATATTACTACATCGCTAATGATGGAGAAAATGTACACATTACAACACTGTAATGATTACAGCAATTGCAGAGGTTCAGTTTCTCTTGTACTAATACTATTACTATTACTAATGAAATTCTATCCAAACAGAGGACTTAATTTATACGTTGAAGTAGGTGGCTCTAAATATTTTCCACCTCAAGCACCTGAAATAATTTAGTTATGTAATGAAATGGGTGGCTGCAAAACGTCCATCCCAAACAGCTCCACCAAAATGAACTAGGTAGAGCTCACACTTGAAACTAGTATGACTTGGACAGCTAGCGATAGGTGAAATTTAAATACTATTCTATTTGCACATGCACTCACACAGCTACACATACAAATGAAGTGCAAAAGAGAGGAATACTGTAGAACTATATTTTTTCTCCATTTACAATTTTTAACCTTTTTGATGATTTTTCTACACTTTTTAAACTTTTTTGTATATACACTGCACATTTTTTTAACTTTTTTATAATGTTAGTATTTTTTAACTTTTTCTAGCATGTGGTGCTTGTATTATATATTCTTGAAAACATAGTATGCTATTTATTTAAAAAAATGAATGTATTTACATGCAGGCATACATATTTACACAGGCTTCCACACTCAGATGCACTCACATGCATACACACAGCCACATATCATCACATGTGCAGGCACACCATACATTACGCATATGCAATATTTATGCTATGATAAAAGAGCCATATTATTCAGCACAAGCTCGCACTCAGCCAGTCACTCACTCTCTCGCCCTCGCTATCATTCACACCATTGGAGTCCCGCACTCCCGTAAATAGTGTGAGTATGGGAGGATTTGTATCCCGTTATCACAAATGGCTCTTTTATCATCATGAGGAGACAATCTGACTATAGATTGTAGTACATTATACATCTTGTGACATCGCGATCGAATGCTAGTTTGCCATACCATATGCAGAGGTTGCAGTGGAGCACCATGAACACCACTGTACAGGCAATGCAAGTACTCTTCACCCGTGAAGACACATGACATTGCACACTGCAGACCCTTAGCCTGCCTCTGGGTGGCCCCATCTATTGTATGATATTCATACATTTGTGACCTTAGACCCACAAACACCACAATTGCAATCCATTCGACTCATCTTTCATTAATCCGATAACCTTCCTGTTCTGAGGAACCATACCATAATGATTATCGGCTGAGTATCCAGAAGTGTCGAATTCATTACCATGACACCTCATTACTTGATATCGGTTGCAGTTCTCCACCCAATAGATGGAGATATCTGTAAGTGACTTTGGTTCCACGAGATGAGTTTTAGCAAAATCATAGTTGAACCGGTATGTATGGAGTTTGGAGATGTCCAGTATACACAACCCCAAATAGATAGGTTTCATAAACTACTGAAACGTTCAACGTCTCCAAAGCAACGAAATTCTCACTGAAAATAGTAACTCGGTTAAAATTTGGTCTGGCGAATCAATTTCTTACACCACTCGGTCCTAATCAAAATATCGCGTTCATTTCGTATTCTACGTGGTCTGACCGAAAATGGAATTATTTAAAATTTATAAAAATCTTTTTTAAATTACTAATCGGCCCGCCCTCTTATCGAAATTTGATTCAATATACTCCTTCAACCAGGAGGACTGCTTGAAGCAGATACCTCAGACGATCCTATCTAGCTCCATCTGTAAGCTGAGACATTGCTGCACATTACAATAATGAACTATAGATCTCTGCTTATTTTCAACAGTGGTAATTAGTTTAGGGACTTGTTGCACAGGATAAAAATGCAAGTCGTTTGTCATTTCATGCACAGTAACAGGGTATATGAGATCTGCCTCCACCACATATCCTACAACAGAATCAGCTGCCAGGCCCATTACACTGCTTAACAGATTTAAACTTTTTTCTGGATCTTATTTGTAAATGGGTGGATTTACCTAATTTTGGGGCGCGTAATACACTGGTAAAGTCAGTTTTTCTCTATGACGTGACATTTCCTAGATACGCAACAGAATAAAAAATGAATCAATACTATTTTGTATGTACACTCCTGGAAATTGAAATAAGAACACCGTGAATTCATGGTCCCAGGAAGGGGAAACTTTATTGACACATTCCTGGGGTCAGATACATCACATGATCACATTGACAGAACCACAGGCACATAGACACAGGCAACAGAGCATGCACAATGTCGGCACTAGTACAGTGTATATCCACCTTTCGCAGCAATGCAGGCTGCTATTCTCCCATGGAGACGATCGTAGAGATGCTGGATGTAGCCCTGTGGTACGCCTCTCCATGCCATTTCCACCTGGCGCCTCAGTTGGACCAGCGTTCGCGCTAGACGTGCAGACCGCGTGAGACGACGCTTCATCCAGTCTCAAACATGCTCAATGGGGGACAGATCCGGAGATCTTGCTGGCCAGGGTAGTTGACTTACACCTTCTAGAGCACGTTGGGTGGCACGGGATACATGCGGACGTGCATTGTCCTGTTGCAACAGCAAGTTCCCTTGCCGGTCTAGGAATGGTAGAACGATGGGTTCGATGACGGTTTGGATGTACCGTGCACTATTCAGTGTCCCCTCGGCGATCACCAGAGGTGTACGGCCAGTGTAGGAGATCGCTCCCCACACCATGATGCCGGGTGTTCGCCCTGTGTGCCTCGGTCGTATGCAGTCCTGATTGTGGCGCTCACCTGCACGGCGCCAAACACGCATACGACCATCATTGGCACCAAGGCAGAAGCGACTCTCATCGCTGAAGACGACACGTCTCCATTCGTCCCTCCATTCACGCCTGTCGCGACACCACTGGAGGCGGGCTGCACTATGTTGGGGCGTGAGCGGAAGACGGCCTAACGGTGTGCGGGACCGTAGCCCAGCTTCATGGAGAAGGTTGCGAATGGTCCACGCCGATACCCCAGGAGCAACAGTGTCCCTAATTTGCTGGGAAGTGGCGGTGCGGTCCCCTACGGCACTGCGTAGGAACCTACGGTCTTGGCGTGCATCCGTGCGTCGCTGCGGTCCGGTCCCAGGTCGACGGGCACGTGCACCTTCCGCCGACCACTGGCGACAACATCGATGTACTGTGGAGACCTCACGCCCCACGTGTTGAGCAATGCGGCGGTACGTCCACCCGGCCTCCCGCATGCCCACTATACGCCCTCGCCTTAAAGTCCGTCAACTGCACATACGGTTCACGTCCACGCTGTCGCGGCATGCTACCAGTGTTAAAGACTGCGATGGAGCTCCGTATGCCACGGCAAACTGGCTGACACTGATGGCGGCGGTGCACAAATGCTGCGCAGCTAGCGCCATTCGACGGCCAACACCGCGGTTCCTGGTGTGTCCGCTGTGCCGTGCATGTGATCATTGCTTGTACAGCCCTCTCGCAATGTCCGGAGCAAGTATGGTGGGTCTGACACACCGGTGTCAATGTGTTCTTTTTTCCATTTCCAGGAGTGTATATATGGGCATGATACCAATAATATGTAAGTCCACATTAGTTCAGAAGATATTTTCACCTTTAATCGTCTTTGGTTTTTGAAAAATGCGTCTACAGAGCTCTTCTTTTGTCTGCAGTTTCATCACTCCCCCTAACAAGACCCCAGTAGTACAACCATCATCGAAGGATTCCAATGGCCTTGGTAACGGTGTTCCATGGTAAGAATGTCTTGGTGAAGACGTTCACCATGCTCATCGCTTACAGCTTCCAAATTTACCGGGAGGAAATCAAGGTAAGAAAGTAAAAAGTGGATTTTAAACGATATTTTGCACCCTATGTACTTATAGTTGTCCAACAGACCATTCACGATGGTAACGGTTTTTGTCTTTTCCGTTACCCAAAAATCCCTTCACAATTGCTTTATAAGAAGTTAAAGCAGGTAACAGGACATCTGTGAGTTTGATATCTTTCAGCAATTTTTTTATTTCTGGTCCAACAAATATACCCTCTTTAAGCTTTGCCCCACTTTATTTGGGAAACTTTTCTTTTAAGTGATTGAAGGCCTCACCTTCTTTAGTCAGAGCTTTTAAAAAGATCTTGTTAAGGCCCAACTTGATATGAGGGGGATGCAAAATGATTTTATCGGGATGAAGCAATGGGGTATTGTTCACATTTACGTTTCCAGGAACATATGACTTATAGGCCATTCCTTGACTGTATAATGGTATCACGGCTGTCCCAAAGACACAAAAAGCAGCAGTATTTCTTGAATCCAGCCTGTAAACCTGTAAGAAGTACAACAACTGTTAAATCACAGCAAAGCTGTCATTCTTGATCCCTATATTTGACTGCCTCTAGCAGCAAAGCCATGGTTTCATAAGTTTCTTTAATTTATACTGCGAAAGCCAAAGGTACCGATGGAAATGCATTACCATTATGCAGTAGTACTGCTTTCAAGCTGGTTTTACTGTAGTTAATAAATAGTCGCAACTCCTGTGGATTATATTGTACACCATTGACATCTCTACATACACACAATGAATTCTGCATATCGAAATATTGAGCGAAGGAAGCACCTCTTGATCTGAAACTAGAAATTTTTGTTCCTGGAAGGTTTCGTTCTTGCAGTCTCGACCCCAAGATTTAAATTTGCTGTTTGGAAAATTTTAGCTCGGGTACCAAATCGTTCAATTCCTCTTGGTTAAAGAGCTGAGAGGAAGTGTCATGGTATTTAGAGGCGTACTTTTCTGTATGTTCAACACTTTCTGATTCACTTGACGTGGTGTCTGGTACCGTGGCTTTCAAGTTACAGACAGGAACATCATGGGGCACAGGCAAATTCACTGAAGATATATTTGGATACTTTATTTTATGTCTAGTTTTGCTTGAATGTCCCGAAATACTTGTAAAACAGAAGTAACAGTCTGAATAATGGTCATTAGGCTTACACCACACAACCAGAACAGCGAATGGCATGGCTTGGGGTTTTCCTTTCAACCACTCGGTTAAGGTTGTAGTACAGCTTATGCACGCAATATGAGGCGCAAAACTTTTATCTTGGCCACCAACAGGACAATCAAAATAAAATTTATATGCCTTCTTAACCAAACCAGTGATTGGTTTTCTTTGGGCTTTTGGAGTGAATTTCCCACACACATAACAAAAGCTGTCGGTGTGGTTTAGACAGCAACGAGATTTACTAGTTGCCATTTTTCTGAGTGTAAGTTTTAAACGCAAAATGTTTGCAGTACCTTTCACAGGAAACACTCACCGAGGATCTCTTTCTCACCACTGGATTACTACACTAACCATTTACTGACGATTTGTAGATCTTCTAGCTCTCCTCTGAAAATCAAAAACAAACAATTAAACATCAAAACAGAAGAACAGCAAAAAGCGAAATACTGAATACGAAAAATAAAAATAACCTTTAAAACACAAAAATGATACCTGCTAGAACATTTTGAAAGGTATATTCGGATTCTACACACCAAAATACATACTACTTGGTGTATCACATCCCAGATGCAAATATGCTGTTGACTAGTGTTATTTTTCCACCTGATACCTCTAATTTGTTTCTGGACACCCATTGAAACCCAACAATCAGTGTGCCTATATTGATTATTCACATTCAAATATAGGATATAACTTGAGGAATGCATTGAAACCCACACCCATATGAGGAATATTTGCCTTGGCGTATCTATGGACACACTGGCAAAGTACCCAACAAATGCCACGCTCAAAGAAAAGAAGCATATCAGCATCAGGCAAAAGTTCGATGCTGGACCTCGTTTTCTTGAGCATTGCGACACATGGAAACCGAGGTGTCGTGTAATGTGAGTCTGAGTCCAAAGAATTCGTGGCGATGCATACACTCTGGAACTTTTCGAAAACATCCACAAGCAAGCTCACGTTGGTGTCCATGTATAGTCTTGCGTATTCATCCAAATTTGGGAATTTGGAATTCCCGCCAGACATTCACGACATGCTCATAATCTGTACAAGTTATGGCATCGCCTGTGAGAGTACTGATCAATTCAAATAGGTCGGGTAGCTTGGTTTCGTCAAGTTTCGCCTTACTATCTAGATACTCACAAGGGAAAATTCCTTTCCTAGTCACAAGTTGAAACTCCCATCATCGGGGTATGCAGATCGGGTGATGTGCATATCCTCCAGAGGTAGAATATCAATAAGTTTCTGAAGCGAAGCCGGCATGAAACGAAAAGCGACAAGGGCGCAGAGCATAATTTTTGACGTCATTTGTTTCGAGAAAGAAATACACTTCTCTACACTCTCAGGCAGGACACTGATTAATCTTTCTCCATACTGAAATCAGGTATCTACTCAACTAGAAAGTGAGCCTCATACCTGCTTAAAATATGGAAAAAAACGCGTATGTGTTGTGGTAACTTATACCTCAAAGTGCATGTGTTGTGAGCTGCACTAGGAACTTCCCAGTAAGATGACAATGATCTCTATGGCGAGTTTCAGCATATCTATCTAATGGCAGCCCACAAATATGGCAGTTAACCGTATCATTGTATAATTTTTTATCCTCCTTCAATTTGGTCATGGGAATGTTGGTGCTGAAATCCTATCAACATCCCATGGGAGTTTTTCAAGCTCAGTGAGCAACCAAACTGCAAGATTATCCCTGACGTAAGATTCATGGCGGTTAGGACTTGAATTATGTGTAAATACAAGTAAGTATGTTCCAGTATATAGTACATATTTTTGTGTGAAGGTGGTGTGGGAGGCTAAGGGGCTCCCTTCACATTGGGCGATAGGGGCAAGGAGACATTCGAAGTCAGTGTATACAACAAACGGACATCGCTCCCAGTGGCGAGAATTATGGAATTTAATGATCTTGTTTTCTTCTTAAGTCACAACACGTACCGGTTCCTTGGGTTCACAGTCCTTCAAATGCCTTTTTAAATACTTTTCTTACGAAAAGGTATTTAGACACCTGAAGCAAATATGCTGTTTGCCGTTGTGTTTACTCATCTGCAAGGTGAGAAGGTGGGACATGTCTTTGATCCATATGTAATGAATATTATGACCTTCAGAGAAGAGCAGCATTTTTGCATGAAAATGACACTTACCTGCATATTTTGAAAAATGGAGTGGTCCAACTACAGTATTCTGGTCTTATTCATCTGGCTTGCTTTTTTCTCCAGGCCATAATTATAAACTGATATCCTGGGATTTTGTGCTACAGATTTAGGTATGTCCTGAATCTTTACAGGGAACTCGACACTGTCAAGATTATAGCACCCACAGATGTTACGACCTATTCCATATCGAGATATGTCCTGTAGATGTATATTATGATTTCTCTCGCACTCCAGGGTTGACCATGCAAAACAAGCGTTATCCTGTTCATTTTGAACGTTAACACAAGCCCGCTTGTTCTTAGTATCCTCAGAGAGTTTGATATAACTGGAGCCTCCATTTAACGGATCGTAGACATGAATTGGATGGCAAGGTTTTATATTTGGCTGAGTGCTGTAGATGACCATCTTACTTCCATCTCGGAAATCGTGCCAGTGTAGCACACAAGGGAGGTTCACGATACCACTCAACGATTGATGTGCTCCGAGATACAGTGCCATTATCACCCTCAGATGTAGTGCAGACTTTTCTCTTCAGCAGCACCGCACTGTTTAGGTGGGTGAGTCAACTCCCAACAGAGTACTGTGTTACATGTAATGACATTGTATTCGGATCAGCTTGGGCAGATGTTTCCAAACCTTTTTCTCTCGTAGACCACTTTCAAAGTTTTACTTTTTTCGGTAGACCCCCAGCTGCTACATTTCTACTATATTACCAAAACTCTTAAAAAATGTCACAGTCGAGTCCCAACCCTAAATTCGGAGTGGCAAAAATAAAAATAGAAATAGCACATATTCTTGTGTCCTATTTATTAAAATAATACCTATGATTATACACTTAATATGATATATACTTAATATGATTAATTTAATGTACGTCTGAATATTCTCATGAAGACATTCTGCCTGTGACATGTTTGGAAACTGGGTGAATTCGAGCCGACTAACATTTTGCTTCATAAATTTCCATTTACCAAGAAAAGCCGAAATTACACCCTCTGTTTTTATTAAATTTAGGCTGTCCCCTTGTAACTGCAAGCTAACGTCATTAAATTTGTTGAACAAATCTGTCACGTACGCAATGTCTGCTTTAAATTTGATCAGATTTTCTTTTAAATCTGGATCTTCAGTTTCCAGAAATTCTATAACTGATTCGAAAAGTGAGTAAAATCTTGGTAAACATGCATCCATAACAACCAGCATACTTCAGTATGTAAGAGCATTCGTTGGAAATCTTCATCATTTTTATCGCACAATAGTACAAAGGAACGGGTATTCAATGCATTGCTTCTTATTTTGTTAACTGCGTTAATCACAAATTGCAGCGATTGGTGCAATTTATCACTCAAATTTTTCGCTACAAGTTGGATGAGACAGTGAACTGCAGTTAGTTCTGATATCATTCTTTTAAGATGGCTTATAAACTCACGATATCGCTCAAACATGGCAGCAGCTCCATCTGCTGTCACCAAAATAATGTTTTTAAATGGAATCGATTTTCCTTAAAAAATTACTCAGGACATTCAATATTGATTCGCCTTTAGTGTCCGTTTTCAAAGTTTTCGCGGATAGCAGCTCTTCATGGATTTCTTCGTCCATAAAAAATCGAACATATGCCAGTAATAATGCTTCATTATCAGATAAAGTCGACTCGTCCAGTTGAATAGAAAAATGAGTGGTTTGCAGATAATTACACAAGATGCTTTCAATATCAGAGCTCATTTCATCAATACGTCTTTGTTCAGTGTTGTTACTTAAAGGAATTCTTTTGAGTACGTCAAATGGAGCTTTGTGCCGAACAGTTTTTAAAACATATTCAATAGCGGGTAAAATTAACTGTTCTCCGACGGTGTGCGTTTTTCCAGATTTCGCTATAAGCTATGAGATATTGTAAGATACCCGCAAGCCATCATTATCATTTTGAGATGTTGAAGCAAACATATTGTCCACGGTGGGTCTCTTTTCATATTTTTCCTTCAATGTGAGAAAGTATTTCAAATCTTAACCTATTTCATCAGGATGACACCATCTTAGATGATCTTCGAGCTTCCATGATTTCATAGAGTTATTGCTCGAAACTTTGCTGCATAACAGACAGATGGGCAATCGTTTGTCTGCCTTTGATGGAGGAAAACCAAATTTATTTCAAATAATCAACACTGTATTGTCGACCTTTCTTCTTAGATTCAGCCATTTTTCCTATTAGTTGTAACCTATAAAGAAAAAAATGTTTGTTTTAAGAATCATCAGGCGATTTTAACAGGCTATGTCTATTTAAACATAACAGAATAGAATTAATTATTGCAATGAAAAAACCAAAATGCCAGCGTAAAAACTGTTTTTAAAACTGCTAAGACTCGTTGTTTAATCGTCGAAGCTTTGTCGGCCACGAGATTAAATAGCCAGTTTTTAATTAATGATTAAATAAAATATATACCTAATTCAGGAGACCAATGCCTCATTTCATCAGCGTAGATTCTCTTTATTAGTGGACTGTGTTATTATTTAGTTGTACTGCACTCAATAAGAGCAACGATTTATTGATTAGTACTTATTCTTGTTGTTAATACAAACAATAAGACTGAGAAGCTTGGAAAGCTATTTATTATAAATTTAGTATATAGCTAAATTTATAAACAAGCAAGTATTACAATAAACTGGTAGCTTAGTCTTTGTGTCTGCTAACAGCGGGAACATGTGTTACGCTGCACTTGTGCTTTAACACCCATATAGAGGTTTTCACAAAAAGGCTGAACCTATTTTATTGTATTATAAAATGTTTTTTAAATAATTATGTTTTAATACATTTCCAAATATTTTTGGTCGTTTAGCATCAGCAGGTACGAGGACACTGAAATATCTACAAATATGCAGATCAGTCATACATCTCTCTTTTAATGACTCGCCACTGTGGAGTAAATAAATATTTTTATAATGAGAATTACTAAGAATTCAATCTTTCTTGGCTTTTTGTTCTTTAACAGAAGTATAGAATAATCGCTCCTTTCAGTATTTAATTTTTGTTGCGTAACTACTACATGAAAATACAACGAATATAACATGATTATAATGCAAAATAAAAATATGAATCACAAATATGCAGTTACTTACTTTTTACGGCACCGGCCAACACTGACATCTATTCATTCACACTTTTATTCTCAAAATTGCGTAAACAAGTGAGTAACGTTTTGTCCCTGGCATTCGTATTTATATTAGTAACGCGTGCAAGATTCGTTTTGTCGTAAATATCTGACGCAGTATTCTTTCTTTGTATCTGTGTCATCCCGCTTGCACATGAAGATTAGTTTTCTGTGGCACCTTTTAAAACCAAAGGACACACATAGAAAAATTTTCCCCGGAGTTTCCTTGCTAACCTTAAAGTTCAGTTCCGGGAGAAAACAGCTGTGAAGTTGTAGCAGCGTTAGTATTTCATTGCATCACAAAGAAATCCCACAGGGTTCAGTCTTGGTCCTCTCCTATTCCTTATATATGTGAATGGCTCTACACTTAACATTCAAGAAGCAAAATTGATGCTTTTTGCAGACGAGACTAGTGTTAGAGAAAATATCTTTAGAGATGAAGCAGCAGAAGAGATGGCGAATAATATTATCCAAAGGATTATTAAGTGGTTCTCTGAAAATGGACTGTCCCAATACTTTTAAAAAAAAAAAACACCTCACATTCATTTCTGCGCAACAAATAGTCATACCAACAACTCATGCAGCACATGAGCAGGAGTCAGTAAATAGGGTACAGTGCTTCAAATTTTTGGGTGTATATACTGATGAAAACTTGAACCGGAAGCTTATTACCGACCTTCTCAAAGAATTAAGATCACTCACGTTTGCTCTTAGTACAATGGCTAATCTTGGAAACAAACGTATCAACCTCCTGGTATATTTTGTATATTTCCACTCAATAATTAGTACGGTATCATTTTCTGGGGTAACTCATCACTCAGAAAGAAAGAACTGATTGCACAAAAGCGAGCAGGAAGAATAATATGTAGTATTCACCCGCGAACGTTATGTAGATACGTCTTCAAGGAGCTAGGCGTTATGATTGCTCCGTCACAATACATATATTCGCTAATGAAATTCGTCATAAATAATACACCGCACTTTGAGAAGCACAGTGATGTAATAAATGGAAAACGCTACTCTGCTTTTGTTCTACGGTATTACTTTTATTGCGTTAACCGGTTTTCAGCCTACAAGGTCATCTTCAGACTTTTATTGACTATTGTCGCCAAAGAAGTTAAAATGTTTGCACACGACATTGGAAAAAAAGCTACACATTTAGACTTAAGCAGAAACGCACAGTAAATAACCTCTTTGACAGTGTGCTGGTAATGCAATGTAAAAAAGTGAAACATTGACCAGTAAATAAATTAAACGGAGTGAGCAGGAAAAAATTTAACGCAAAACTGGAACGGCAAGCCCACATTATGGTTTATATTATTAAACAAAGCCAATAAAATAAAATTAGAACTTGTCAACGCTACATAACGACGTATAAAACATGGAGAGTGATACACAAATCAATTAAAAGAAGAAAGAATTATCAATGTAACTACAGAATATATAAGTAACTGCATCAATACCAATAAGATAAACAGAAATGAATAAATTCAGGAAAATGGAACAGTCTGAGGGAACATAAAGTAAACGCCATCTTTGAGAGTGTTGTGCTACTGCATTTTAAAAAGTAAAAAATTGAACAGAGTACAAATATTAAAGAAGCGAACAGGAAAAACATTACCACTATACTCAAAATTGTGCCGATGTAACAGTTTACATTAAATAAATTAACCAAGTAAATTAAAACCAGTACTTGATGAGACAACAAAACGAGACATTAACCATGGAAATAATACAAGTGCCAGTTAAAAGAAAGACTGAATTGCAGTCCGTACGGACTACATAGACTATTTCAATATAATAAAAGAACTCATTGAATACAGCAAAATGGGGTAAAGTGTAGGCACAGACAGTGAGGAAAGTAATGAAAAACACAGAGGATTACGCGAAGTATAAATGGCTCTGAGCACTATGGGACTTAACATCTGAGGTCATCAGTCCCCTAGAACTTAGAACTACTTAAACCCAACTAACCTAAGGACGTCACACACATCCATGCCCGAAGCAGGATTCGAACCTGCGACGGTAGCGATCGCACGGTTCCAGAATGCACCGCCTACAACCGCTCGGCCACACCGGCTGGCTGTGAAGTATAGGAAAGCGAAGTCCTAAGCTGTGTCTGGTCATTTAAGATTAGATCTGGACTATGAACTAGATGTGGGTTAATATCTAGGGCTTCCAGCAGGTTGAGTTTTGGCCTATGTTTGCTAAGTGAAGGGCAAAGGGTTCTGGCTGGTAGCTGAAGGCGGCCTTGTAAGCCAAAAACCCGTTGACACAATAAAAGTAGTATTGTAGAACAAAAGGAAACTAGCGCTTTTCATTTATTATACTGTTGTTTAATCGAGAACCGACGTAAGATTCAGTAACAGCCTCGAGGAGTGGACACGTGGTTTAAGGAGCTATGTTACGGATTGCGCGGTGCCTCCAGCCGGAGGTTCGAGTCCTTCCTCGGGCATGGGTGTGTGTGTTGTTCTTAGCATAAGCTAGTTTAAGCAGTGTGTAAGTCTAGGGACCGATGACTTGAGCAGTTTGGTCCCTTAGGAATTTGCACATATCTGAACATTTTTTCAATAACACTGACGTACACTCCTGGAAATGGAAAAAAGAACACATTGACACCGGTGTGTCAGACCCACCATACTTGCTCCGGACACTGCGAGAGGGCTGTACAAGCAATGATCACACGCAGGGCACAGCGGACACACCAGGAACCGCGGTGTTGGGCGTCGAATGGCGCTACCTGCGCAGCATTTGTGCACCGCCGCCGTCAGTGTCAGCCAGTTTGCCGTTGTATACGGAGCTCCATCGCAGTCTTTTAACACTGGTAGCATGCCGCGACAGCGTGGACGTGAACCGTATGTGCAGTTGACGGACTTTGAGCGAGGGCGTATAGTGGGCATGCGGGAGGCCGGGTGGACGTACCGCCGAATTGCTCAACACGTGGGGCGTGAGGTCTCCACAGTACATCGATGTTGTCGCCAGTGGTCGGCGGAAGGTGCACGTGCCCGTCGACCTGGGACCAGACCGTAGCGACGCACGGATGCACGCCAAGACCGTAGGATCCTACGCAGTGCCGTAGGGGACCGCACCGCCACTTCCCAGCAAATTAGGGACACTGTTGCTCCTGGGGTATCGGCGAGGACCATTCGCAACCGTCTCCATGAAGCTGGGCTACGGTCCCGCACACCGTTAGGCCGTCTTCCGCTCACGCCCCAACATCGTGCAGCCCGCCTCCAGTGGTGTCGCGACAGGCGTGAATGGAGGTACGAATGGAGACGTGTCGTCTTCAGCGATGAGAGTCGCTTCTGCCTTGATGCCAATGATGGTCGTATGCGTGTTTGGCGCCGTGCAGGTGAGCGCCACAATCAGGACTGCATACGACCGAGGCACACAGGGCCAACACCCGGCATCATGGTGTGGGGAGCGATCTCCTACACTGGCCGTACACCTCTGGTGATCGTCGAGGGGACACTGAATAGTGCACGGTACATCCAAACCGTCATCGAACCCATCGTTCTACCATTCCTAGACCGGCAAGGGAACTTGCTGTTCCAACAGGACAATGCACGTCCGCATGTATCCCGTGCCACCCAACGTGCTCTAGAAGGTGTAAGTCAACTACCCTGGCCAGCAAGATCTCCGGATCTGTCCCCCATTGAGTATGTTTGGGACTGGATGAAGCGTCGTCTCACGCGGTCTGCACGTCTAGCGCGAACGCTGGTCCAACTGAGGCGCCAGGTGGAAATGGCATGGAGAGGCGTACCACAGGACTACATCCAGCATCTCTACGATCGTCTCCATGGGAGAATAGCAGCCTGCATTGCTGCGAAAGGTGGATATACACTGTACTAGTGCCGACATTGTGCATGCTCTGTTGCCTGTGTCTATGTGCCTGTGGTTCTGTCAGTGTGATCATGTGATGTATCTGACCCCAGGAATGTGTCAATAAAGTTTCCCCTTCCTGGGACAATGAATTCACGGTGTTCTTATTTCAATTTCCAGGAGTGTACATACCTACAACACTAGAAAGAAAAATGACCGTTATCAATCATTGTTAATGCTGTTAGTGGTTCAAAATGGAGCTCCGTAAGCAACAATCATAACTTTTTATCATTTGCCCAATAAAATAAAATATCTGACAGGTGGCGACGCAGTTTTAAATCAAGTTTAAAATAATTTCTACTGGGTATCTCTTTCTATCCCATTGATAAACTGTTACTTTAAAGCTGGTAGCCAGTAAAACAAATACATAAATGAATAAAGCGTAGCCGCATGTGTAGGAATAAAAATATCCTGTAAACTGACTCGTTCCATATCATTTCGACAAAATAATCGTTCAAACTGTCTCTGGAATATGTAACTATCTAACTAACTTTCATAATAACGCAATAATTGCTCCCTAAGACATTTATCTAATGCACTTCACTTCTTTTTCTTTGGGGTAGATAACAGAACGCCACTCCGCTCAGCATCGTGTCTCCCTGACGTAATTTGTACACTATCGACTGTCTCAACTTTAATATTTTCCTTGCACGCACCGCCGTTTTTTCCGGCAGCACTGCCATTCCTTTCTCCTTATCACCGTCGATAAATATAATACTGTTAACAGAAAATCGTCGCCGCTTTTTGCGAAGGCGTTTTCCCCGATCGTTTTCCGTACATGCATTGCGAGCTAACAATGTGCATGTAATACTCTCCTTTACAAGACACTATAGAAGCCGTGTGAGTTGTTATGTTACTAAAAGTTTGGGCATGATCGTCTCAGTAATGTTTAATTTAGGCAGTAGGACACAAAATTAATGTCTCTTCTCCAAAAAATTCCGTAATTAGTGTACAAAACAATGAAGGTTGCAAATCGTTTTTTATAGCAAGGTAAAATTTCGGTCACCAGTCCCATTCGATCATACTTTTTAATGGGTAAAGACAATGGAGCAATTCAACCTAAAATTTCAATTACTAATTAACTATGTCTATTAACTATTTCGTGAGAAAGCTATTGAACCAAATTTTACGTGTTGTATTGACTATGTACTTTACTGTAGACTCTAATTCATCAGCAAATCCTTCTCTCACATTAACGGCTAAAAAAACATCCTATATGGTCTGAACAAAGCAACAACTAAGGTAACCGAAGAAATTAATCTGCAGCTCTATTTTGTTTAGATGTGTATCCCATAATTACACGTACACATAAATGAATAAATATATTCGCCACACTTAAAAACGAATTAACTTTTTAGCTTGAGTGTTTTATAGAATAATAAAAATGTTCAAATGTGTGTGAAATCTTATGGGATTTAACTACTAAGGTCATCAGTCCCTAAGATTACACACTACTTAACCTAAATTATCCTAAGGACCAACACACACACACATGCCCGAGGGAGGACTCGAACCTCCGCCGGGATCAGCAGCACAGTCCATGACTGCAGCGCCTCAGACCGCTCAACTAATCCAGCGCGGCAATGAATAATACTTTCAGAATTCATTTACTTTTAGATTACTCTGTCGTTTCTCATGAAAATCTGATACTTCCGCAACATTGCACAACAAGCAACATCTGTGGCCGGTTTTTTTTTCTTTCTTCAAACCAGACTGAATCTTTAAGAGGTTGTTAAAAAAAACATTAATCTGCAACAGTATCCGTTAAGACAATAAGACGGTTTTCTCTTTTAAATTATACGCTAAGATAACTTTAAGGAGTAGGGCTAGGAACCAATTACAAGTAGCATGACATGGGCCAATACCAGTCTGCACGCACACGTAAGTTAAACTAAAATGATACAGGAACACACAATAAATACTGGCCCCATGTTATTTACAATACTAAAGAACTCTGTTAATTTTGGGGGGAATGGATGCGAAGCACTACGTCAGCGTCGTCGAATACTGTGTATTTTCAGCCTCTGCTGAATGGATGTGCTAATTAACAGCTGCCGTGGGACACCATATCTTTAGTATCGGAACCAACGACCATTCGAGGCGATATTTCCATGGAGTTGTACAGATTCTAGCCTTGTGTAAGATCCGAGATGAGCTTCCCACATAACTTCCATCCTTTCCATTAGCTCGCGTTTGCCTGCTCAACACAGAGCGACTTCTCTCCAGCTTTCCTATCTTGTCGTTACAACTGCATCGATTCCAAGGCTCTGTCAGTTCAGGGTTTTGAGCATCACTGTGACTTTTTCCCTTGGGTCGAACAATCATGTGACCATTTGCGCTGCCCTTCCTTGTTGGTCCTGCCTGGCACTGGTTCCACACAAGTGAGTAATATTCTAGGATGGATCGCATGAGTAATTTGTAAGCAGTCTCTTTGGCAGACAGATTGCCCTTAACTTCACCTTCATTATATGGAATCTGTTGAGGTCAGCATCTGCATTATAAAATTATAAAATAATGCTTCTGATTCAGCTAATTTTTAGCAATATTTACTAGCACGGCGCCTTTCGTCAGCATGGTGCCATAATTCCTGTACATAACGTCACTGGCATACCCAGCAAATAGACCTCAATATACTTTAAAAGACTGTATAATTAAAAATTACTGCTTTGTACGTGTAACTGTAAAGCGCTTGATGGTGACAGCATGCAGCCGAAGCGCGTCGCGCTAACAAATGTTGGCATAAAGTTATTGAACCAGAAGAACTATTTTATAAAAAGTGATTGCATTTTCCAAGTATCCTGGAAATGAGCCAAAGTTTGTGATCTATGCCCCGCGGGGTAGCCGCGCGGTTAGATGCGTTATGTCATTGATTGGGTGTCCCCTCCCGTCGGAAGTTCGAGTCCTTCCTCGGACATGGGTGTGTGTGTTGTTATTAGCGTAAGTTAGTTTAAGTAGTGTGTAAGTCGAGGAACCGATGACCTCATCAGTTCAGTCCCTTACGAATTCACACCCACTTTTTTTGCCATCTATCTTACCTGCAAATGAGTATGTGTGATTATTCCATTTTGTATCCCTACAAATTACTGCATCCATGTATTTTTACCAGCCAACTAACACCAAATGTGACCCATTGATGTTGTAGCATAGGCTAACTACGTTAATACGTTTTGCGCGCAGTTTTACATTTCTGACCATCTAAAGCAAGTTCCCGTCTTCACACCACTTTCAATTTCATCAAGATGAGATTGAACATTTGTGTAGCTTTTTTCAGACGGTACTTCATTATAGATAGCTCCCTCATCTGCGTAAAGTCTGAGGTTTTTATTAACCTTCCTGCCACAAGGTGGAATATCGGGACACATGTCACAAGGCCGTGTTGTATACGACACTTAGTTAAAAAACAGTTTTCCCCTTATAAATCAGGTTCATTTGGATTACATAAATAACACTCGTTAGCGCACGCTAACGCTGTTCCCTGTGCAAACGAAAACAAACAAGATGTGTGGGATCCGACCCTATCCTGTGGTTGGAAGGTTAATATTATCTACCAAGTTGCGTTGTGTAGGTATACATAGTGCCGTTGAAAGGGAAACAGTGATACAAAAGGGAGTGAGACAGAATGTTAGACTATTCCCGATGTTATCCAATCTGCACATTGACTAGTCAGTAATGGAAGTCAAGAAAAATATGTAAATTGAATAAATGTTCAGGGAGAGGAAATAAAACCTTGAGGTTTGGCGATGACGGTGTAATGCACTCAAAGACGCCAAGGACTTGGAAGGGCAACTGGACGGAATGGAAAAGGTCTTGAAAAGAAGTTGCAACATGAGCATCAACAAAAGTAAAATAAGGGGAATGGAATGCAGTTGAACTAAATCAGACGATGCTGAGGGAATTAGACTAGGAAATGACATATTTAGAGGGGCAGAGGCGTTTTGCTATGTAGCAAAATAACTGATGATGGTCGAAGCAGAGACGATACAAAATGGAGTTTGCAATGAAAGCATTTCTAAAAAAAATGTAGTTGATTAACACTGAATATAAATTTAGATGTTAGGAAGTTTATTCTGTAGGTCTTTGTCTGGAATGTAGCCTTGTACGGATGTGAAACGTGGACGATAAGCGGTTCAGATGGGAAGCGAATAGAAGCTTTTGAAATGTGGTACAACAGATGAACACTGAAGATTTAATGGGTAGATCGAGCAACTAATGAGGTGCTGAAACTAAGTGTGAAAAAAATTATGGCACAACTCAACTAAAAGAAGGATCCGGTTGACGGGAGGCATCCTGAGGTATCAAGGTAACGTCAATTTGTCAACGGAGGGAATTGTGGGTGGTAAAAATGGAAGAGAGAAACGAAGGGATGATTACAGTAGGCAGCTGCAAATGGGTGTTCGTTGCAGTAACCACACAGAGATTATGAGGTTTGCACATGATAGAATAGCGTGGTCATCTGCATTAAACCAGTATTCTGACTGAACATAATAACAACAACAATAACAACCTCGTGCAGTACCTTCTATTCGAAACAAGAACCACAGAACAAGCGTTTAGTACGAAAGTGATAACTGATTGACCTCGGTGCCTGACCCACGACATACATGCAACTCTTCAAAATGATTTAAAGATTTCAGATCCCGATTTGAGTAGAAAGTGAATCTTATCTCCAGTGTCTTTGATTCATCTGTAACAGTTTGTCCAGCAGAGCAATACCTACGCACACACAGCCTGCTGCCACGTTTACTGCGATCCGCGAAACGGAAATTCAAAGTCCTTTCTGCGAGGGCAACACCACGCCCCGTTTATCTCCTGCCAAATATCTTGTCTCGTGCATGTCGAAATGCTTTTATTTCCAGAATTGAAGTTATTTAAAGAGATGAATGTTCGCAGCGTCTTAAAGGCTCAAAGTCTGATTGACACATGTCCAAATGACACGCCCAGCGGGCAGTGCAAATAACACGGATGACGCGCGAAGCAGGTCAACACTCAAGGCTGAGATTGCAGATCTAGACGCGGAGTCAGAGCCGGATGTCGACGGAAAGTTTCTGGAGCGAACTACGGCTCTCATCTCTGTCTCACAACTTCCCTCGAGGAGGATTTTAACTGCCTATTAGAGATAGCAGTTTCCTGACCTCGCTTTTAGATTACAATGTTGTTACCTTAAGTGCCGATCCACAACAATATCTACATGATTGCTCTGCAATTCACAGT
The DNA here is from genome assembly GCF_023897955.1 of Schistocerca gregaria. Taxonomy (NCBI): domain Eukaryota; kingdom Metazoa; phylum Arthropoda; class Insecta; order Orthoptera; family Acrididae; genus Schistocerca; species Schistocerca gregaria. Next base: position 516,680,161 of record NC_064931.1, on the reverse strand, counting down.
TTGGTACAGGGTTCACAGGACTACTTTCAGCCTATTTATCGATCGTTCCACTCTCGAATAGCACGTGGGAAAGATGGAAAGGTACCTAAATATTTTCGTGCGAGCTCTGATTTATCTTATTTTATCGCAATGGGGGTCACAAATATATTTTGGCATTCGGAGGAAAAGACTGGTGCTTGTGATTTCGTGTGTAGATTAAGAATAGCAAAGGGCCTGTAACGGTTCCTTGGTAAACCCTTGGTATAACTTCGGATTTAATGAACCACTCCCCAGCTGGTCCCGGTGGAGGTTCGAGTCCCCCCTCGGGCATGGGTGTGTGTGTTTGTCCTGAGGATAATTTAGGTTAAGTAGTGCGTAACCTTAGGAACTGATGACCTTAGCAGTTAAGTCCCATAAGGTTTCACACACACATATACAACGGCTTCTCGTCAGTTACTACGAACTGTGACTTTTATGACAGGAAACCATGAATCAAGTCGTATAGCTAAGACGGTACTCCTTAGGCACGCAATTTGATTGAAGGAAAGAGAATTTTTTCACACGTAAATGAGAAAGATCTGAAATATACTTTCTTAAACTTCAATCGGTAAATATTCGTATAACTTACAGGTCACAGAGGTACAAATATTCACACTCCTTTTCTCAAAATACGGTTACTGTCTTATTTTCTTCTATCTCCTCATTCCACTATTTCGGATACGATACAGCGACCCACATTAAAGTATGCGGTGATTTCCCTCAGTCCTTAAGGCAAAACGCAGTTTTTAAAATTTTTATTTATTTATTTAGTTTGGCTTTAGGTAACATTGACCATACAACCAGCAATAGTTACATCAGCATAAAGTTAAAATAATATAACATTTCATAGTGAAGACCAGATGGTTTCCCTGAAAGAACACAGCAGCTTACCTTCCTTCTACTGGTCCTGAACAACTTGTGCTCCATCTCCAAGGACTTCGCTATTGACGGAAACTTAAATCGTGTTCTTCCTTTCTTCCTACTCCTTTTATATTGAGCTTATGGACAACTATCTCCAAAAGATTTATGTATTTAAGAATACACTGATTTTGCTTTGTCTACATAAATCACAAGAAAATTGTTCTCGAACTATTGTATTTATAAGGGGCAGTCAAACAGGTTACGTTTGAATGCGTTGCTGCAGCGTATATGCTATTTAGCGCGACTCTGATATGGGCGTACATGCACCGAAACGTAGACAAAGTATTAGTGTGGCAGTCATGCCTTTCTGAAGAGTGTGTGGTGAATGCGGAAACAACTACAGCGACATTATTACCAAATGTGCCCAAACAGGATCTACGTGCTGTTATTCTTTTCTTGGCTGCCGAAGAACTAACACATGTAGGAATTCATCGGAGAATTAAAAATGGTTCAAATGGCTCTGAGCACTATGGGACTTAACTTCTGAGGTCATCAGTCCCCTAGATCTTAGAACTACTTAAACCTAAATAACCTAAGGACATCACACACATTCATGCCCGAGGCAGGATTCGAATCAGCGACCGTAGCGGTCGCGCGGTTCCAGACTGTATCGCCTAGAATCGCTCGGCCACCACGGCCGGCTCGGAAAATTAACAATGTGTACGGGGCAGTATGTCTGTCGAAAACCACCGTTGTGGAATGGAGTGCCAAGGGGTGCCACTGCTTCATGATAATGCACGTCACCATTTCCAAATGTCCTAACGCAGAAGCTACGCCAACTCAAGTGGGAGACAATCGAGAACCTACCCCACAGTGCTTGAAGGATCAACGATTTCTGTCAAACGAGGACGTGCACCGGACAGTTATAGACTTCTTCACGCAGCAGAACACAGTGTTTCACCAAACGGGTGTACTGAACTGGTTGGGTCGGTAGGATAATTGCTTCAATGTTCACGGCGATTTTGCCTGATCGGCATGTCGAATCTGGATTGTACGGGCTTCGAACGGAAACTTCTTGATCCCGCTTTATATAGGAATTGGAATATATTTTGCGTTCATATGCTACGACGATGTTCGAGATCGAGAAAATTCTCTAAGAAATCAACATGGATTCTCCAGACAGAAATCTTGCGAAACCCAGCGCGCTCTGTTCGTTAAAGAAATCCAGAGCGCCATGAACATCGACTCACACGTTGCTACAGTGTTTCTGCACTGTATGAAGGCATTGCAAACATTTCAACACTGTCGTTTAGTGAAAAAACTACGATCTTACCGTACATCGGATCAGATATTTGATGGTACTCAGGACACCCTCGCAGATACAACTCAACACGCCGTTATTACCGGAACAAAATAGACAGGCGTAAGGATAATTTCAATAGTACCTCAAGGGACTGTGATAGGACCGTTACAGTGTACAGTATATACAGGGTGAACGAGAACTCCAGCGACAAAAATTCAGAGGTGGTAGTGCGGACCAAAACAAGAAAAAATGTCTATTGAAACTAGGCTCTAAAATGCATACCTTAAGAGCTACGAACCTTTGTACATATCCGCTTCTGCGAGACACATTTCTTCTATTGAAAGCTCTTTGCTTTCCATACTTCCATATGTTGAGAATTGGCAGAATGGGCTAAAACAAGAAAAAAAGTCGTGTAAACAAGGGCTCTAAACTGCATACCTTAAGCTTTATGACAATTTTCTCATCTTCGCTACTGTAAAACACATTTCTTCTACAGAAGAAGTGCTCATAGCTCATAAGGTGTGCATTTTAGAGCGCATGCTTCTGGATATTTTTTCTTGTTCTGGTCCATAATACCTCCTCCCAAAATATGGAAAGCAAAGAGCTTGCGATAGAAGAGGTGTGTCTCACAGTATTGAAGATGAACAAGTACTTACTGCTGTTAAGGTACGCGTTCGCTAGACTTTTTTCTTCTTTTGGTCCATACTACGATCTCTGAAAGTTTGTCGGTGGAGTTTCGGTTCATACCGTATACAAGGTGGCCCGAAACAGTTTGAAAAATTTGTAAGGGTGTTGCAGGTTATGCTGTGTTCAGAAATAACTGTTAAGAAAGAGATTCGATACGTTGCCCCGTTTGCGAGCTAATTAGCATTGAAGTTAGCCAATGAGGCCGTAGAGCGCGCAAATTCAAGCGGCACACCAGAGACGATGTCGCCAAACGTTTTCTACGTTTGATTTCCTAAAACCGAAGTAGAGGACGGTAAAAGTTAAACATGGGATCTTGGGTTCCGCTAAATAGATCAGCAGTCCATAACACGCAGGAGGTGGATACACAATTGATGGGTCTGTGTGGCGTGGACTCGATGGTTTTTTAGTTTAGAGGGTCTCTGGAAAATACAAAAACGGCTTCAGTCTTAAAGCGTGCAGATCGAACACAGGAAAAACTTAGGTCTGGAACCATCGTTATAACAAGTGTAAATTGTCATAATTCTGTCGGGAAAGTACCAGAGCTCCAAGCACTAATAGAAAGCACTGATGCTCAAACCATTATAGGCGCTGAAAGCTGGCTAAATCCAGGGATAAGTTAAGCCGAAATTTTGGCGAAGGACCTAACAGTGTTCAGTCGTTGAATTTCACTAGGTCGAGTGGGCCTATTTGGGGGGGGGGGGGCGGGGGGGGGGGCGGGGGAGGGGGAATGGATAGATCGTGGAACTCGAACACTGACCTGGTCCAGAGCTACTGAAAGAGATGGTGGTGCCTACACCAGTAGGGTCAGTGCACACCATAGCTGTCCCACAACCCCCAGAGAATAATGGAGCGCGACTTTCCTTCTTGTCCGCGTAACTTCGAGGGTTCAGATGCCGCTTTACCAACTTGCTACCGTGGGAGAGTCTGTTGCGTTTGCTCTAAACATTTGGTTTAACTAATAGTATTGAGTCACACTGGACTGAGTTCTTGGTGCACAATGTCGACCAATCACGAAGACACTGCTCCGGCTGATGCCAACTTCGTGTTCACAAGTGTACGTCTTGTACTCAAAAGGCGGGAAATTATATGCTCTTTCCCCTGCTCTTCCATGAATTCTCACCCGTCAGAATTGCAACATCATCTTCTCCATGTAGAGTTCTTCTTTTCATTTTAGAGAGGAGACGGTCGTGTGAAACCCAGCTCGCGCTATTCGTCCACGATACTCAGAGGGCCTTAGACACGGGTTCACAGGTAGATGCCGTGTTTCTTGACTTCCGCAAGGCGTTTGACACAGTTCCCCACAGTCGTTTAATGAACAAAGTAAGAGCATACGGACTATCAGATCAATTGTGTGATTGGATTGAGGAGTTCCTAGATAACAGAACGCAGCGTGTCATTCTCAATGGAGAGAAGTCTTCCGAAGTAAGAGTGATTTCAGGTGTGCCGCAGGGGAGTGTCATAGGACCGTTGCTATTCACAATATACATAAATGACCTGGTGGATGACATCGGAAGTTCACTGAGGGTTTTTGCAGATGATGCTGTGGTGTATCGAGAGGTTGCAACAATGGAAAATTGTACTGAAATGCAGGAGGATTTGCAGCGAATTGACGCATGGTGCACGGAATGGCACTTGAATCTCAATGTAGACAAGTGTAATGTGATGCGAATACATAGAAAGATAGGTCCCTTATCATTTAGCTACAAAATAGCAGGTCAGAAACTGGAAGCAGTTAATTCCATAAATTATCTGGGAGTACGCATTAGGAGTGGTTTAAAATGGAATGATAATATAAAGTTGATCGTCGGTAAAGCAGATGCCAGACTGAGATTCATTGGAAGAATCCTAAGGAAATGCAATCCGAAAACAAAGGAAGTAGGTTACAGTACGCTTGTTCGCCCACTGCTTGAATACTGCTCAGCAGTGTGAGGTCCGCACCAGATACGGTTGATAGAAGAGATAGAGAAGATCCTTCGGAGAGCAGCGCGCTTCGTTACAGGATCATTTAGTAATCGCGAAAGCGTTACGGAGATGATAGATAAACTCCAGTGGAAGACTCTGCAGGAGAGACGCTCAGTAGCTCGGTACGGGCTTTTGTTAAAGTTCCATGAACATACCTTCACCGAATAGTCAAGCAGTATATTGCTCCCTCCTACGTATATCTCGCGAAGAGACCATGAGGATAAAATCAGAGAGATTAGAGCCCACACAGAAGCATACCGACAATCCTTCTTTCCACGTACAATACGAGACTGGAATAGACGGGAGAACGGATAGAGGTACTCAGGGTACCCTCCGCCACACACCGTCAGGTGGCTTGCGGAGTATGGATGTAGATGTAGATGTAGATGTAGAGAGAGTTGGGTGCCCTTCGCCACGAACCGTGAGGTGACTCGCGGATTATTTATGTAGATGTAGATGAAGATTTTCGGTCTCCTGGAATGACATGATAAGCGATAGTAAAACAAGTTCCAAAATTCTGCTGAGTGGTTATATTTAAACTTACCGCGACTGATCATAGGATACTGAAACTTTATGGAAACATTCGTAAGGACATGAGGAAGAGAAATGACGAATAAACCATTGAAGGAAACACATCTTAATTTCCACATAGGAGGTTAACACTTGTTATTTGCGTACCATGTTTACGTTCAAAGCTACAAATGTTTCTCAAAGTGCCGACCATCGGCATTGACGACAGCCTGGAACTGCACTACAGATACCATTCCACAATTGTTGGCAGCACTTTTAGAACGGTGGACCATGGAATGTTCAACTTCCGTGACACAGCTTGTGTAGTGCTTGAAGATAACAAATGACGTCCAGCAATCTCAGCCATGGAAACAGTAACGTTTTAAACAAATCATGGAGCTATTGGCCGTCGGCCTCTCCCAGAAGCAATTCCCAAATCGCCAGTTGATTCGAACTTCCGAATTATGTTCTTCAACACCTGTGTGGAAAGAGGACCTCTCCTTTAACGCGTCGACGCTTGCGAAGAGCAGCAGTACTATTGCTGTAGTTCTGATAAAATAGCTTTACGAATAAAGCCCTGCTCACCTCGTCCAGACCCATGTTGACTGGATGCAACTGTAGTGCACACGGGTTGTGTTTCAGCCCTACGTCGCCGTACTAGAATCAGCGCCTAATGGAAACTCATTACACTAACACTACTAACAACGCAAATCCTACAGCACACAGCGCGAACATCATTCCTATAAAGTTGGGCACCCATACGGTAAATAGTTTTCCGTTTACAGTTGCTCAAGTAGCGAAAGTTTAATTATACCAGCGTTGTACAACAAATCGACATCAGAGATATAGGCCTGTAGTTTTGCGCGTCTGTACGACGACCCTTTTTGAAAATGGGAAAGATTGGAGCTTTTTCCAATCATTAAGAACACTTGGCTCCACCAGAGACCTATGGTACACTGCCGCTAGCAGAGGGCAAATTCTCCCACGTACTCTATGTAAGATCGTGTTGGTATTCCTTCAGGTCCAATGGCCTTTGCTGTGTTGAACAACTTCAGTTACTTCACTGTCTCATGGTTGCTTATTTCAATATGTCATTTTGTTGCTGGTGCAACGATTTGGAGCAGGAAGTACAGTGCGACCTTCATCTGTGAAAAGGATTTGGAAAAAGACGTTTAGTGTTTCAGCCTTATCTGTGTCATTCTCCGCTTCGGTGCCATAATGATCAGGGTATCTGAGCGCTGGACGCTACTTTTCAAAAATTGATTTGCGCGACGCTTATCTTCAAATAGCGCTCGATGTAGAATCTCAAAAAGTGTGTGTAGTAAATACTCATTTGGGCTTGTTTAAATATTTGCGTTTGCCTTTTGGCACCCGCCATTTTCCGGCAGTATTTGGTATAGCTGCCTGCTCAAATGACAAACTATTCATACTATTTGGACGATATTATAGTAGCAGGTCGTACACCTTAAGAACATATTGCAAATTTACGTGCTTCGTTTTGTGTGTTATCTGAGGCAGGACTTACGTGTAGACTGGACAAGTGTGATGTTTTTAACCGGAGCTGCAGTATCTTGGTCATGTCATAAACAGTTAAGGTGTACATCCGCTTCAGTCGCATTTGTTAGCCATACGAGATTTGCCAGTCCCTCGTAATGTCACAGAATTGCAGTCAGTTTTAGGGAAAATGAACTATTATATTCGGTTCATACCGAATGCTGCGCAAATAGCAGTTCCTTTGCATGGCTTGCGTCTCAAGAACGTCCCCTTTGTTTGGACAGATGAGTGTCAAGTAGCTTTTCAGAAACTTAAAGATGCATCGCTGTGTGATCGGTGCTTAGTTCACTTTGATTCTGAAAAAACAGTTGTACTGTAAGTTGACGCTTCCTCTTACGGCATAGGTGCAGTGCTTTCGCACAGAATTGGACGTAAAGACAGGTCTACGGCTTTCACATCAAAAGTGTTGTCCAAAGCTCAGTGTAACTACTCACAAACTGAAGAAGAGGCTTTGGCTATTGTGTATGGTGTCACCAAATTCCACCAATATTTGTATGGCAGAAAATTCTACTTAGTAACGGATCAGAAGCCTTTGCAGTCCTTGTTTCATCCGGCAAAACCGGTTTCTGTACGAACTGCCCAAAAGTTGCAAAAATGGGCTTTGTTGTTGTCTCAATACAAGTACGAGATTGTGTATCGTCCGACAGCTAAACACGGCCATGCGGACGCGCTTTCACGTCTTCCGATTGGCCTTGATACAACTTTGACGCTTCTGCTGCATCTTGTTGTCACATCGATGCTCAGGATTCTGAATTACTTCAGTATCTTCAGCTGAACTATAAGAAAATTGCACAAGCCACGGAAGCTTATTGTAATTTGAACACTATGCTCCAGTATATTCGCACATCTTGGCCTCCCTCGGTGACTGGCATAAAGAACTCTGTAGCGCGCCGATACTTGGCACGCCGGCACAGCCTCGCTCTACAGAAAGGTGTGATTCTTGTTCAGAACGACAGTGGCCAGTCTTGAGCGTTGATCCCTAAAGATTTGCAAAAAGAATTGTTGCAGTTACTTCACCGAGCACACTGGGGGATTGTTCGTACGAAACAGTTAACGCGTCGACACTGTACTTGGCAGGTTATGGACACTAGAGATGGGCAAAGTCGTTCGCCCTTGGGAACTATTTCACTGGTGATCGTTCTTTTTTGGGAGCCGTTCGTTTTCACTCGTTCACCTTTCACTGTACTTGGTATATGGTTATTATGAAAAACTGAAAATTAGTAGCATAGGTGACTGAAGATGGAAGGCGCTAAGAGGAGCACTTGCCTCCCCCTTGGAGTACAGAGTTTTTATTCATAACACTTGTAATTTTCATGATTCTGCGAAACATATCGTTTAGCCAACTGCAGCGTTATGTGGCTGATCGCAATGAAATAATATAATGTGGCGCATGAAAAACCGGCTCCGAGTACTGACTGCTTGCCAATTGCACACGATTTGTTGGTCGCTACGAGAAGAATAGATAAAAATGTAGTAATTAGGCAGTGAAGAAATAACAAGCTAATGCAAACAACTTCGAAACAATAGATGACGACTGGTAAGCGACAATGAGCAGTCTAGTACTCGGGGCCGATTTTTCGTACGCCTCCCTGTACCACTGAAATAATATTGTAGGAGTTATCATATACTCTTTACAAAATGTGACACCAAACACTCGATTACGAAGCGCGGGCGTCATTTGGTTGTAAATCGGTCTCCCTTCCATAACAATGAACATGCTCTTTTACCTTGGATCAAAAAAAGACGGAAAACGACCACTCATGTGTGCCGTGCGGACGTCCTTTGCATGTGTACTAACAAAAAAAATCTAGCCTTTTTTCAAGTATTTCTTCTACTGTTTATCGAAATAATGAAGTATATATTATACATCACGAAATTTTTATGTAATTGACGTTATTATAAAATACATTTTAATTACCGGTCGTGGACCCTGAATAGAATACCAAAAGAACCAGAGGTTCAGAGTTCAAAAAAGGTTTGAAACAGATGTAGAATGGGCGTGCGAAGCGAACGAAACAAACAACAACTCGATATTGAACTATGAGCAATCGGCAGTGGCACTGCGACGAGTGGCCACGCGAAGAAGGAAGAGTCCGGCCGAGCGAGACCGAGACCTACACAGACGGGAACGAGACGGAGGCTGGAACGAGACCGGCCGACGTGCCGTTCGGGAAAGAGACCGACCGTTTCCCGCTCCCGGGAACTATAAGTATAAGTGAACTATGAAAAACCGTTCCTTAGAATTCGTTCCTCGCTCGTTCCGTTCATTTTGGTGAACCGTTCCTTTGGACCTGTTAGTTCGCGGACAACCCATCTCTAATGGACACCCAAATAGAATAGATGACGTCGAAATGTCTCGCATGTGCGGAGAAACGGTCCGCTCCCCCACAAAAATTCTCTGCTTGGCCTAAGTTGCAATCGCCATGGTAACGTGTGCACATAGACTTTGTGGGGCCTTTTTGGAACAACTGTTGGTTGATTGTGGTTGAGTCATATAGCAAGTTTCCTTTTGCTGTGCCAATGAACTCGACAACGCCACGTAGCTCAATTCAGGTGTTGTCATCGATTTTTTTGCCTAGAAGGTTTAACTGAAGTAATAGTGTCAGACAATAGCCTTCAGTTCACATAAAATGAATTTGAAACATTCTGTGAATGCAATGGCACACAGCATCTAGCTAGTGCGCTCTTACACCCACAGTCAAAAGACGAAGCGGAATGTTTTGTCAGAACATTCAAGCGGCAGATGGCCAAACTACGCTCCGCACGCACCAAGGATCAAGCATTGCAACTTTTTCAGTGCCTCATATGGTTCGCACCCACAATATGGACCATCGCCGGCGGAATTGCTTCACGCCCGATGCCATCGCACAGTGATCCACCTGCTCCACCCTCATCAACATCCGGCACCAAAGGAAGGCCACAAGTACCGTTGTCTTTTACAGTATTTTTAGCGGCAGCAGATGGTGGGCTCGAGGCGAGATAGTCCGCCGACTTGGCGCTTGCATGTATCTTCCTTCAGATGGTTTGCAGCGCCGCCATCAAAATCAACTTCGCCTCTGTCACTTACACGATGATCTTTCAGTCTACGTTCACCCAGATTCACGGGTCCAGAGGACAGTGCGGCCGCAGCAGCCACCAGAGTGTGCCATCAAGACACCGCGGGACGACTCCGTGGCGACAGAGCCTTCGCTTCCTCTACCTCCTCTCGTCATACGAATGGAGCTGGAGCTGCCCAGACTGCAGCAGTCGCTGCCTTCTTCATCTGGTGCATGGCAGCAGGAGGTGGACGCATACCTCTCTGGTAGTTTTCCAGGGGATGTTTCTGCCAGAGCGCAGGGCCGACAGCACACTCTGATGGTGGTGCTGTGAACTAGGTGAGTTGGACTCTGGACCTCATGGGGAATACATTGGATGGAGCTACTGTCTATGAAAACTCAAATTTTGCCGTGAACACATAGCGTGTTGTGGGGTGATCACTCTGTTGTAGAAATAATTCAAAGGCCAAGATCGCTTAAATACTGTTTACTGGATGACTGGTTTCAACACACTAAAGGTGCCATCATTGGATCTGAATGTAGCTTAACATTTATAAACCATTTGGGTAAAAGGATACATGAGGCAGACCAGCTGATATAAAATCATTGTCACAGAAATAAAAAATAAATACAACTGCTCTCATGGTCATTCTATTCCATCAGATATATAAAACCGAAGTCACAAGATAAAACTATTTGGTACGTGACCACTATTAGACTGACAACTCAAATTGTTTAAACAAGAAAACATATACTTACATCCATCCTATCCGGCAGCCCAGCACAGACTGAGACTATTTCCCACCAATTTTGAGATGAGGGAGGGAAGGAGAAGGGAGCAATGCATGAGCCTGCCGGTGTGGCCGAGCGGTTCTAGGCATTTCAGCCTGGAAGCGCGCCATCGCTACAGTCGCAGGTTCGAATCTTGCCTCGGGCATGGATGTGTGTGATGTCCTTTGATGTCCTTAGGTTAGTTAGGTTTAAGTAGTTCTAAGTTCTAGGGGACTGATGACCTCAGATGTTAAGTCCCATAGTGCTCAGAGCCATTTGAACCAAGCATTGCATACAAAATAGGGACTTACATTCTGTCCTATTCGGCAGCCTAGCACTGACTGAGTCTTTTTCCCACAAATTTTCAGATAGAGGAAAGGGAAGGGGTGGAAGGAGGGGAGGGTGTGTGGAGGCGAGAGGGATGGGAGGGGGCTTAGGTTGCTGGAGGTAGCCCAATTGACCTATTTTCCCGCCAAAATTTGAACTTCCCACCATGATGTCACTGTGATGTTGCCACATCTATGGCCGTCATCTTGTATCCGCCGTCCTGAATAAATTTGCCAATAATGCAGGGTGGGGCCGCATTGGCTTTGCCCTACTACTATTGTATAGGTGTACTGACTTCCAAATCTTTGAACACTCGCTGGTCAAAATTATCCCTGTTTGCTCCTTTTCAGGGGTTAATTTGGCCTTGACTTCATTTTTATTGGTGACAATGCGCGATCGCATCGAGCAGTGTAAGTGGAGGAGCTCTTGGTACAAGAGGATGTTCGGCGAATGAGCTGATTTGTCTGTTTGCCCGACTTAAAGCCCGTCGAGCACGTGTGAGATGCATCGGGGAGACGTATTGCAACACGTCCAGTGGTAGACCAATGGAACGTCCTACTACATGAACTCCTTACCAACGTTGTGGCCAGCATGAGAGCATCTTGCAGAGCATGCATTGTCGTCCATGGTGAGCACACGCGTATTAAAGGCCCTGTCCAGCCTTTTGTAATGTACAGGCTCCACTACGAATTTCGGTGACTTCAATGTAATTATTTTCTTTAAATGAAAGTGTAATTTCTCTTCGTCTCAATCCGTTTTCCATTCAGTTACCTTCTGTGCTGTACTGTAGCAGTTATTTCTATATACTGTCCAAGTTTCATCCAGCTATATTATGTGGCAGTGACACATTACCCGAGAGTTATTGCAGTTTAACTCATATAGCACGACTGACTTGTTCTCATCTACATGAGAAACACTAGAGATTTTAGTAAAATTTTCTTTGGAAGGAGGTCATGACACCCAAGACTCCCCTTCCCCCTCGGATCCACGTATGGTTACACTGTAACGTACTGAAGAAGTACGAACGTTGTGAGTAGAAGTTAGTTTGATTTTTAATTTAGTTTCCTTGTATTTTGCTATCCATCATGTTCTTTCTTTTCGATAAGTTGTCTGATAATGACTTGGTAATATACAGGGTGTTTCAAAATTAACATACCGGTTTTAAGGCGTTGTAGCATTTATTACGTTCAATTTAAAATTGTAAATAATACACCAAATGAAACAGCAACTCAAACACTTTTGTTTGTATACCTATGCGCAATAGGAAGAGTATAGAATGACAAAGAGTGAATGAAAAACGTGTTGAGCGCGTGCGAGTTTTCACGCTTAGCCCAAAGAAATATCCCCGCAGAAAGCTTATGGGCATTTTTATTTTAGTGAACCAACTGTAACTGATGGTTCTTATCTTGATGTGCTACAGCTATGGTCCGTGCCTTAGTGGGAACAAGCTGAACAACAAAACTTTAATTTGGAGCAAGATGATGCGCCGTCTCACCGACGTAACTCAGTACGCTACTGGTTAAACGACGTTGTATTGGACCGGTGGATTGGGCGCAAGGGGCCAGGTGACACAGCATTTTATGCATGATCTCCACGTTCACACACGATCTGACGCGATCATGTGAATGTGCCTTCGATACCACCTGATCTATCCGACTTTATAAACAGTGTTATGCTGTCCGCTGTGGCCGAGCGGTCGTAGGCGCTGCTGATACGGTCACAGGTTGGAATCCTGCCTAGGGCATGGATGTGTGTGATGTCCTTAGGTTAGTTAGGTTTAAGCAGTTCTAAGTCTAGGGGACTGATGACCTCAGGTGTTAAGTCCCATAGAGCTTAGAGCCATTTGAACCATTTTTGAACAAAGCCGTAAAACCCGGATATTCATTTTGAAACGCCCTGTATTACACCAGTAATGATACCATTGAATGATATGGGGCTGAAACATATAATAAAACATTTAACAAGATGGCCGTTGTATTTCCCTAATACTGCTGAGAATGCCTAGTTTACGTAGCGTATTACGCTTTTTATTTTCCAGTTTTTATGTACATAAAGTACGGAGGTGCGGAATGAATACCATAGCGTCTAGAAATCTCCTATCTACGCGATTGTTAACGAGATGGTAATTCCCATCCAAGAGAAGTTTCAAAGGCAAAAATGTGAGCGATGCAATATTTGTTTTTTACCCTGAGAACGATGTTTTCTTGGGTGATTCACCAACCTCCGCTGTTATCATGTTTTCTCCTCACTGGGGCCGCAGTGGCATTAGAGACTTCCACGAACATGGTTAACTAGCTCGGTGATTAGCTTCGTCGTAGAAGCGACCTCGAGATTTGTTACTCGAGTTCGTTGTGAAATAAAAGACAAGCATTCGCTGCGATTATGCGTCACCCTTCACAGCTGCATGTTGACAGCTTCTTCTAGGTCTGCGGCCGGAAGTTGCTGTTCAATCTCGGAAGCTGCGCTCCGTTGCTCGTGGAACAACAATAAATCTCGGCGGCTGATTTCAGCCGAATCTCACGGAACCGCACAGCCCACATTTCATCTGCTGAGTTATGTAGAACACACTCAACCGTCGATTTTCTCAACGGCATCGTACTGTGAAGTGTAGGGAACTGTCGGGAGGTATCGATGACGTAAACTTCTTTGGAAATTAATATATTCTGAAGTTTTTAGTGGAAGATACTTCACAGTAAACAATACTACGATACATCACTTAATAGAATTATAAGACGCGATGTTATAAGGATATAGGTGCTTTGATTTTTTAATACTTTTATTTCACCTTTTTTTTTTTTAACCCGTAGACTTATGGGAGGATCATATCTGGCATGAACTTATATTGCGTAAACAAGTCATTTTTGTTGCCAAAAAAGCTTTAATTAAATCGTAGATGGCTATAAACTTGAACACGTCAAACAGCTCACCTAGTTTGTCAAAGAAACTTTCAACTTGGTCTTTGCTGAAAACCTGCTCTGAACTCGTGGATTCAGCTCCACTTAGCCTTAAATCTTCATGTCTTTTCATGAAGTCATAGTAAAAGCCTTTACCTGTTTTAATTTTTGTGTTGTTGAAGCTATGTCTTATTTTCAGTTGTTCTGAATATTTGTGTACTAGATTTAAAATGGTTCAAATGGCTCTGAGCACTATGGGACTTAACATCTGAGGTCATCAGTCCCCTAGAGCTTAGAACTACTTAAACCTAACTAAACCAAGGACATCACACTCATCCATACTCGAGACAGGATTCGAACCTGCGACCGTAGCAGTCTCGCGGTTCCCGATTGAAGCGCCTAGAACCTCTCGGCCAGAGCTGCCGGCCTCACTAGATTTAAGAACTCATCTTCATTCAAAGACAAAGAGCTGGCTATTTACATTTTTAACATGATCGTATATTACTGTTTCATGTTTATCACATAATGTTCACGGGGGAAAACTTACTATTTCCTAAGAAAGGTTTCCTGGCCACCTCTTTGTTTCCCGATAAATTTTTAAGTCTATCACTGAATGTACTTGTTTGACCTGAATATTACTCATTCGGCTCCCTGACTGTGGTTTCAAGAAGTCTGACTTCTTTTACGGTTTCTTTCGTGTTAGTCTCATTCCAATTATATCGTGATTCTTCCATATTTCCCTCTTAACAAAGGATAACGTAAAAAACTAAGATTTTATGGTATCAGTGTCTTCCGATATAACCCTAAATTGCATTACGTGAAATTTATTCACAGTTGCAAATATGGAAAACCATCAGCAGTAAATGGAATGATGACAATGAAGTGTACTCAGCTGCAGAGTTGGCAATGCCCATTTCCTGTACGGATAAACAGATGGTAATGGCCGTGGCGGTCAACGTTTGTGCCTGGACAGATTTCCAGTACGATAGTGCCTCAACATGAGAACTTTTGACTTAACGGATAGTTCTCTTGGGGAGCATGAGACGCTTCAGCCTAGTACTGGCGCCTAATGAATACCTAGAAGGACGTGGACATCTCAGCTGGGGGAGAAACTTCTACGTGAAGTTGACGACAACCCTAGTGGCACCGAAACACAATTAGCTGCAACAAGTAATGCTTGCCATAGACTGACTGGAGGGTGCTAAATAAGAACCTACTGTATCCGTACCATATACAACGTGTGCAGGCAGTAAAAGCAGCTGATTTTCCTGCACGGGTACACTTCTGGGAATGGTACATTCAACAATGTGTCAACGGTAACTTTAGTGCAAATGTGCTGTTCACGGATGAGGTGTCGTATGAGAGTAGATGATTGATGTTTTGAAGAGCTGTAGAAACTAAGCTCAGTCATGAAAATAAAGTGTTTCCGGACCCATGTCCATATAATATATTTTATTCTCCACGTGTGGGGGATGTTTCCTTAGAGTCTGCTTGTTCCTTTTTGTTACGCTCTGTATAGAGGATAATATAAGTTGTATTTGTAGATACAATACAAATGTAATATTACTTACTTACAAACAAAACACAGCACTCCAAAGTTCGTGCATCGATAAGCTCGCTAGGAAGAGATAACTTGCTCCCACTCCGAAAAGCTGTGTTGTTTTGATCGAAAATAGTCTTCTTCCTCTATAGTTCACACTGCAGTGGCGCTTTAGGTGCTGCCACAAGCGCTAGAGTTTAGAAACAGCTCTTCTGCGATATGTTTCGCGACCGTTACTGTCCTAACTTCCCATAACGTAAGTTTATGAACAGGTTTTTCAGAGACCGCTGCCAGTCACATTTCTCTTGTTTGATTCCTTAAATTATTGAATACGTATTGCAGTATGTCTCGAGGAACAATCTCATCATCAGGCAAATGAGAAGCTTTGTCTGGCGTGAGGTCGGTCGCTTGACGGCGCGTTCGGCGCGGGCCCGCCCATTGCCGGCGCGCCGTATGGCACGGAAGCTCGCACTGGGGCGTATCGCTTCCAGTCGGGCGTGCCGCGGCAGTCCTCACAGGGGAAGTGATGCGTCTCTCATAGCCTCTCCTTCCCAAGTGGCTCTTTCCGCCTTCCCGTGGTGCCAGATGTTAAGCTTGGCATTCTGCCTTGCGACAAAAGGGAGAGCTGCGACCCAATCCCATGCGAAAGCGAAGGGTGCGTGGCACAGGGGGAGCTGTGTCGAGGGACCGTACATCAGTCCCTTCTTTTCGCAGGGCACAGACCAGCAGGTGCTCTGCATGCCGGCGATCTCGTTTGTCGGCGTGGGATCGCGGCGCGTGTCGGCAAGGGTGCTTCGCCGCGTCAATGGGTAACCGGGGCGTGTTCTGCCGAACCCAGGTGGTGGTAACATCGCCTGGGCCAGGTTAGATGGGTCCAGACCGCTCTGAACGCCTGGGGGACTGGCCCGCCACCTGAGTAGGAGTGGGTCCCTGGCCGAGAGGTGGAAACTCGGGCAAGTAGGCGGCGAAGGGCGAGAGGTGCATCCGCCTCTCCGGAGTGCGGGGTGCAGTTGCCGGGGTGCGTCGCGTGAAATCGCCGATGACGGAGTCACCGAGGGGGACCAGTGCGCTGGAAACGGTGCGCTGAACCCAGCAACTCTGGAGTGCTCTTGACCTAGGGGCGAGGTCGGTGGGCGAGCTGCAGAAGTCCCCCCCCCCCTCCCCCCCCATGCCAGAGGAGCCGGTCCGGAGCAAGAGATGGGCTCCCACCCCTCTTTTATCACTCGTTCAATATGGCGACACCAGAGATGAGTGATTCGAGTGCGCCATCGCGAGCTTCTTTGATGCCTGAACCCGCTCCTCAGGACGAGTTGGGACAGGCAACTGATGAAAACGTGCTGCAAAGACACACGAGGATCACGTTGCTCCTTAAGCAAAACATCAAAAATGGGAAGATTCGTCAGGCGGCATTAACAATAATTAAAAACGAGCTGGCGGCGTGGGCCATCGCTAACGCCAAGCTTGAGGGCCGCGTCGAAGAATTAGAAAAAGAAAATGAAAGATTAAGGAAGCAACCTGTTCAGACCTGGGCGGGAGTGGTCGCAAAAGCGCCACCAAAACAGCAAACAACTAAGGATACTATTGCCAGAGTCACCGAACGATCAGACACAACGGTCTTTCTAAGGACCCTGCCTGGTCAGGACACTAGTGTGAAAAAGATACAGGAGCTGCTCACTACCAACATAAATCCTGCAAAAGATAGAATCAGAAACAACAAAGTTAAACCAAGTAAAAATTCGGTAATCGTCGAAGTTGCATCGGAAGAGGACAAGGAAAAATTACTAAACAATGCCAAACTAAACTCGGTGGTCAAATGCGAGCCACCAAGGAAAAGAAACCCGTTAGTCATCTTATATGATGTACCAACGATCATGACGAATGAGGAACTGCAAAATACTATCAAGGCACAAAACTTTGAGGATATGACAGATGAAGAATTTAAAGGAAATTTCAAACTGAGATTCAAAACGGGGCCTCGGGACCGTGATGTGCTGCATCACGTCGCCGAGGTCTCCGCTCAAATGTGGAGAAAAGTAACTGCAATGGGCAAATTATACATCGGCTTTCACGCCATAAATACACGAGACTATCTTGTTGTACCGCGCTGCCACAACTGTGGAGATCTCGACCACAATCTGAGGCACTGTACCAGGGGGTCGGCCTGCTCAAAATGTGGCGAGGATGGTCATGTGAGGAAAGACTGTAGGGCTGCAGCAGTCTGGATCCCTTGTAAGAGACGGGGTAAAAAACCTTGTGGCACCACTGGACGTAACTGCCCCACCTACAGACTCCTGGAACAAAGACTTATTTCAAGGATAGACTATGGCTGATCAAGCTAAAGCCAACAGGATGCCCAAAAGAAAATCCCCGAGCAAAAGGAGGAGGGATGCCATGAGGGCAAGTGCCCTCAAGTTATTCTTGAGGTCGCTCACGGGCGCCACAATTAAAACTAATGACATAGGCACTCAAACAGACTCTACCACAACGGACAGACTGACTCAAACTAAGCCTCTTACAGTCACGTTCCCCTCCTCCCCAAGCTGGGAGACAAGGCCGACCAAAGATCTACGGCAATGACGTCCTGTACCAGAGACTGCGGCAGTCTCAACAGAGGAGAATAGAACTACAAAGAAATCAGTTCAGGAAAACAAAATAACCAGCTCAAGTGAATCAACTGCCACAACAGATCCTGTCGTGAGATTGCCACCAGTCGACCCAGTCAGAGTCCATTCTAATCTTGAATTCAAGATGCAACTGGCGAGACTAGAGCAGCCGACTACCTTGACCACTGCCTTGAGACACGTGGTTCGGGTGGGACATGAATATGGCAGGAGAGTCACCTTCTCGGTAATGGAGGCTGTGGACAAAATTCAACTCAAGTCAGTGAATCTCCCCAGCGACTTCGGAGCCCTGCGAGATCTAATAAAGAAAGTTTTTGAAAGACGTGGCGAAAAATTCGGTCTGGACGATATCTACCAACAAGCAGTCTTGGCAAATGGACGCATCACATTTGACTGGAATAAGACATGGCCTAATGACAGAATCCATACATACTTCCCATAAATAACTACATGACGAAAATCACCATTGGCCAACTTAACACTCACAACAGCAGACTACTGATGCAGGAATTACGCAAGAAAGTGGAGGAGAGGAGACTAGATGTGGTCTGTCTGCAAGAGCCATACTCCCTAAATGGGAAAATAGCTTTCACAGCTGCGACCTGGCAAGTAGTAAGCAGAGGGGAAGACCCAAGATCGGCAATAATAATAACCAATAAACTTATAAGGGCCACAGTCCTAACACAGTTCACAACTAGCCACTGCAACGTCGTGGAGCTGCAGTCTCCATCAGGAGCAATTGTCTTCATCAACATGTATTTTCAATATGGTGACGACATTGAGAGACACTTGGCACACCTTACCACAGCTATCACGGCGTTGCGGGGGCGGAAAGCAATTACAACTGCAGATATAAATGCCAAAACCCCCCTATGGTACAGCGGCACCAGGGACCCTAATGGAGTGAAGGCAGAAGAGGCCATCATGACCTTGCAGCTGGTGGTGGCTAACAAGCCAGGCAACCCTCCGACCTACGTGGCGGGAGGTGGCCAAGGCACAAACATTGATGTGACCCTGGCTACGCCTAATGCTGCGCACCTCATCCAGCAGTGGAAAGTAGTAGAGAACGCCACCACCAGCGATCACAATCTTATCAACTTCAGTATTGGAGACAAGGAGAGCCTCTGGGCCATGGAGTGGGAAGTACAATACAACTACAAAAGAGCTGATTAAGAAAGACTTGCTAGGGAGTGCGACATTCCTGCATTATCAGAAGGTGACGGACACCTGGACATTGACGTAGACAACAGAGTCGAGGAACTGGTGACAGTAATAACTCGAGCGGTTAAAGCCGCCGTACCTACTAGGAGGAAGGCCATGGCGGCCTCTCCGTCACCATGGTCTGCTGAACTGGAGGAGATGCGCCGGTCAGTCAGAAGGCTCAGGGGGCACTACCAGCGCAGTGTCGTCTGGCTAGAAAGACAAATATGGCTGCAACTTTACTGAGAAGCTAAAGACAATTTCCAAAAACAACCAAGTGAAGTAAGAACAAAAAGTTGGGAACACTTTATTCTGAACCAACTAGCTTTAGACCCATGGGGAGTCCCCAACAAGCTTGTCCGAGAAAAAATCCGCTCTCCGATGGAGCTCTCAACTGTCAGGCATGGGGGCGGAATGACGGAGTCTTGGCAGGAAACTGCTGAGGTCCTTCTCCAGTCCCTACTGCCTGACGACACTGCGGTTGGAGAGACAGACGAACAACGGCAGTTGCATGAGAACAACAACAACGTATATGGAAAAGATACGGCAGTCTACCCATTCTCTGAAGAGGATGTAGCTGCCCATATAAAATCCCTGAAGAGAGGGAAAGCTCCTGGGCCAGACGGCATTGTGGCGGAGGTGGTGCAATTCCTGGCCCCCAGATAGTCGCCCCTCTAACCCACCTGTACAATGAATGCCTTAGGCAGAAAAAGTTCCCTCGAATCTGGAAGAGGGCAAATGTCGTAATTATCAAGAAAGGAGCTGACAAAGTACCAGCAGAAACAAAATCTTACCGACCTATCTGCCTGCTTGATCTGCTTGGGAAGGTTCTGGAGAGACTACTGGCTGACAGACTGGCTGCGCACCGAGTGCTGTGCGGGATGAGCGGCAGGCAGTTCGGCTTCAGGCCTGTGCGATAGGCATCAGATGCAATCGCCCTGGCGGCCGAGGTCTGCGGCTCTACCCCGTACAAGTACGTTGTTGGCATCATGGTGGACATAAGTGGCGCCTTCGACAACCTGTGGAGGGCCTTCGCTCTTCTCCTGTTTACGGGAGAAGGAGTGCCCAGAGCCGCTATATGGGTGTCTGAGGAGCTATTGCGAAGATCGGGAGGTCTGGCTATCATCCCCTAGCACAAGAGTAAGAAAAACTATCACAAAAGGATGTCCCCAGGGCTCCATACTGGGTCCCCTGTTTTGGGACATCCACATGGAACCCTTACTAGACAAACTACAGCAACGTGATGAAGTGATAGAGGTGATAGCCTACGCAGATGACCTCCTCCTACTGGTCGGCGGCCGTAGCCGAGAAGACAAAGAGCAAAAGATTGAAAGAGCAATAGAAATATTACAACTTTGGTGCCGAAACACAAAGATGAAAATTTCACCAGCCAAGTCCACATACCTTCCTCTAAAGGGACAATTAGTTCGCAATCCAACTGTCAGGATAAAGGTCTCACCAGTTCTCAGGCGACGTAAGACTCGCTATCTCGGTATCATCATTGATGAAAGGTGGTCCTTCAGCAGTCACATCGAAACCGTAATTCAAAGAGCCCTACAAGTACTCAACAACCTCATCTCCATTGGACACAAACGATTTCATCTCCCATCACATCTCATCAAACTTTGTCACAATAGCATACTCACCTCTATAGTGGGTTACGGCTCGGGAGTCTGGGCACACAGGCTCACGAGGGTGGTGCCGGCCATGACAGTGAGAAGAGTGCAGAGAAATATGATTATGAGATCAGTGGGGGCATACAGGACTACACCGGGAGAAGCCCTGTTAGTCATAAAGGGGCTCTGCCCCTTGGATATCAAAATTCGGGAGCAGGCCGCTTGGTACTGGGCAAAGAAGGGGAATTTGGAGAAAACAGAGGAAATTCTAGGCAGCAGGACTGAGAATAAAGTTGAGATTAGGCAAAAAGGGGATCAGCTATGGCAACACTCGTGGGAAAGCGAAGAAACAGGGCGTCGAACCTTTGATTTCTTACCAGATGTCAGGGAAAGGATGGGAATGTCATATTTCGAACCAACCAGGGGACTAATCCACTTTCTCACTGGACATGGACCCTACTCGACATGCTTATGTCGATTCGGGAAAAAGGCGACACCTGCGTGTGACTGTGGTGTTCCGGAGGGTACTCCTGACCATGTAGTCTACGAGTGCCCCCTTTTCAATGATGTGGCCTCAGTGTTACGTGACCAACTACCGCACAATGACACATATAGACTGCTCAGACAACACGACACTTTTCAGACGATTAATGAACTGGCTAACGCGGTATCACAGAAAGTCTTAAAGGACTATCTGAGAGAATTAAATTAGCACCTACAAGAGACCTACCTAAACACTGATAGAGTCTGGTACCTACTCCCAAACCGCCTGGGCGCGGAAAGGCCGACTTCCTCAGTCTTGAATCCGCCGCGCCTCGGGATTTTGGGGGAGTGGGGTGCAACCTTACTGATTTGGACAACGCACCTGATTTGACCTTAAGATAAGTTAGTTGTAGGACTTAGTTTTAGACACTATCCTTAGAAACCTGCAGCGATCAACATCTTGGCCTGCCCAGTGTCAGGGGCACGCTCATTGGGGTTAGCTCAATGAGCAAGGCTCTATAGTAGGTTTATGTTATTCATCTGACACATTTGTAACGCTGTAGGACTTAGTGACTAGTCTATAATTAGGTTACCTGCTTTGTAGTAAATTAACATATTAATTTAGACCGTTGCTTTCTCCTCATAGCTTACCTACTAACTAGTTACTAAAATATAACTTAGAATAGCTGCAACTTATATCTCTGTATCACTGTTTTTGGCCCACTAATCACATAAGGCAGTGGGCTAGATTGTATAAGTAACAAGTTTTTCTGGAAATAAAGATTTTTTTAAAAAAAGAGAAGCTTTCTCATATGGGAATATATCCGCAGTTGCGAATATGAACAAACCTCGATTGTATATTGGAATGACGACAGTAAAAATTTTTGCCGGACATGGGCTGTAACCCGGATTTTCCGCTTTACGCGAGTGGGCGGCGTGACCGCTTCGGGTATCTGAGCTAGAATCATGGCCAGACACAAACTTCCATATGTCGTCGTCCATGTGTCAGAATCTGCACTCGTACGTTACGTATATTCCCGTCCAGTGAGGACATATTTATTGAGAGTCGAGAACCTGGTATTCGCGAATAAATGCGAAATAGCAGTACCTGTATTATTACGAAGTGCGATGCAACGTTCTTTGCATGTATTTTCGACGGAACATTGTATCTCACTTCTTAATAACACAGGCACTGACATTTCGCATATGGGATATATTTCCCTTTTCCGCAGGCAGGCCACTGTACATGCCAAAACAGAACACAACTACTTTAAGATATTTGCGTATTTACGTTAAATATTTTTATATTGCCATTTCCTCCTTACGATGAGGTTATACCTCGAAATGTTGCAGTAATAAATAATTTAACCGAGTTAAAAAATTGGTGACTGGTAGTGATCTCCAAAAAATCTGTTCATACGTTCCAACGGCCACGATCGAATAACAGCCGTATTGTTTTGAGTCCTCAGTCTTCTGACTGGTTTAATGTGGCCTGCCACGATACCTCTCCTGTGACATCCTCTTCATCTCCTCAAATTAAGGCCTATGATACTAGCAGATTTCTTTTGGCCAGGAATGCCAACATTTCACGTGCTAGTCCAATTTCTGTACCCTCCTTGCTTCGAGTGCAACTTTGTTTCAAAGTAGCAAAATCCTTCACATCGTCTATTTCGTGGGCATAAATTTCGATGTTGATTTTATCCTAATCTCATTTTGTTCTACTAGTTACTTTCCTCTTTCCTCTCTCAATCCACATTCTGTACTCACCAGACTCTTCATTCCATTCAGCAGATCCTGTAAGTCTTCTAAGCTTTACTGAGGGTTGCGATGACATTAGCGAGACTTATAATTGATATTCCTTCACCCGGAATTTTATATTTTTGTAAATCATACAGAGAAACAATTCTTTGAAAAATTTTGTATTACAAGAGGTAAGTAGATATTCTTGCTCTCTTTAATGGCATGATAGCTGAAATCGAAAGTTTGCTTTCAAAATTTAAGAATGTACATCCAAATATTGATTTTACTATGGAAGCAGAAAAACAACAATCCATTAATTTTTTAGATCTGATGATAAAAAATTACACTGGCACCCATAAACTCGGAATATTTCAGAAACCGAGCTGCAATGACACCATAATCCATAGCATTTCGTGCCACTCAGAAATACTTAAGAAACCCTTTTATCACTCCATGACCAAGGGAATCATTAACCATTCTTAAGTACAGAAGGAAATGACCGAAATGTTATGTGTCCAGAATCAAAGCAACAAAAAGAAATTCTGCAAGGTCTTGTATATTTTGCCATAGAACAGTGTAAACAGATAATAGTAAAGTAGAAACAACGTGAAGAATATACATGGAAATCAACTGTAACATCCATAACGGTAGACAGAAATGTTCTTCGTTTTTTTCCAACTTAATGGATTTGCACACACATTCTGACAACTGGTTAATGTGCTCAGTATGGGGTGTGACCACCTCTGGCACCGACACACGCCTTACAGGGACGGGACATGCTGTGAATGATGTCATCAATCTCATGTTGAGGCAATAACACCTATTCTTCCTGCAGAGCTGATCACAAGTTTTGGAGACTGGTAGGTGAATGCTGAAGTGATGCAACCCGTCTCCCTAGTGCATCTCTGACATGGTCTTGGGAGAGCGGGCAGGCCACGCCTTGGGTGCAGTACGACACATGGAGGTCGGAATGTGCGATATCCGGGTTGTAGGGAGGATTATTATTATTATTATTATTATTATTATTATTATTATTATTATTATCGTATGCGTAGGGAGGATAAGGAAGAAGATGCCAATGAAGTTTGATGGCAACAGACGCCTAGCCCAACGACTCCCGGTGCTTTTGCTCGATGCCAGGTGACCGTAGACATTCTGCAAGAGCCTACGAATACCTGTGGTTCAAATGGTTCAAATGGCTCTGAGCACTATGGGACTTAACTGCTGTGGTCATTAGTCCCCTAGAACTTAGAACTACTTAAACCTAACTAACCTAAGGACATCACGCACATCCATGCCCGAGGCAGGATTCGAACCTGCGACCGTAGCAGTCGCACGGTTCCGGACTGCGCGCCTAGAACCGCGAGACCACCGCGGCCGGCAATATCTGTGATGTTATGATTTTCCGCCAAGAGAAACTCAATGACAGTTCTCTGCTTTGAACGCATCTTCGTTACAGACGCCATTCTGAACGCTATGCATAGCGCGTCGACCTATCGGAACTTCATGAAGCTGTAGGGGCTGAAACGGGAATATACCACGATGTCCCACAACAAATACCACGTTTTTTCAACTGAAACTGGCCGATAAAAAGAAAGTGTTTCATTTTTTATTCATTACTCCTCGTAGTCCTACCAGTTCCTTACCATCAACAAGCGATAATTTCGGTCTGCGTCTCGGTGGATAATTTGCGCCGCATCATTTTCCCTCTGTTTTTAATCTGTCTGATCGATCTTTTTGCAACAGCTCACGACATGGTCAATTTTTTCCTCAGCTTCCGCGCAGAGTCTAGATTTTGGGTCTTCTGCTGATAACTCGATCCTGACTTTGATGGCTTTTATTCTAATGGTTCAAATGGCTCTGAGCACTATGGGACTCAACATCTGAGGTCATTAGTCCCCTAGACTTAGAACTACGTAAAGCTAACTAATCTAAGGACATCACACACATCCATGTCCGTGGCAGGATTCGAACCTGCGAACGTAACAGCAGCGCGCTTCCGGACTGGAGCGCCTATAACCGCTCGGCCACAACGGCCCGCTGTTCTAATGGTTTGTTCCTGTGTAGCAGTAATCAGTCCTTAAGCTCCCTTCACTGGGGTTCCTTTGGTAAGCCAAGACAGGTCTTTTCTTTATCTATTTTGCCTTCGACAGTCTCCAGAAACTACCCATGCAATGTTTTGCTGCGCACGGTGCCAGTCCGACACTGGAGTGCAGCTCTCCGGTGTTTATACTTAATTCGCTATTGTTTGGGAAGCTTTCTGCTGTTAATTTCAATCAGAATTTATGCTTCGCTATCTTTCACAAAGTCTGCCAATGCATACTACTCTTCCTTCGCTGTGTGACTCACTTGCAGGAACCTTCACAGGTTGCTTCTCAGGGCAAGAACAGCCAGTCGACATCACAGAAATTGCAGTGCATGGTACATTGTCATGAGTTTTCTTGCTTTTCTGTCGATATTATCTAGCTCTACATGTGACCGGTTCACGACGCCTGTAATGTATGCAATGATACATGGCTCATGTGTTGGTTACTTTAGTGGTATCGGCGCCATTCACTTTGTTGTTAAAATTTTTTCTGACCCTTTGGATGTACGCTTTGTTGACCACAGTTTATGCTCACGCTTGATATTGTCCAGCGGAAAAATGTTTAGGCATTAATAAGTATCTGGATGGTGGCCAGTGTGGCACACTTGTCTAAGCTGAATTCCATCGCTGACGATTAGGACTACACTGAGGTGACAAAAGTAATAGGACAGCGATGCTTCGCTAATAGCACGGCATCGCCTGCAGAGCCTCTCCTGGGCTCGTCAACAAATCGGTTGGACCATAGACGACTGGAAAACCGTGGCCTGGACAAATGAGTCCTGCTTTCAGCTAGTAAGAGCTGATGGTAGGGTTCGATCTTTATTGATCAAAGTTACCAGGAAAGCTACCGTAGTCAGATGTTCAAATGTGTGTGAAATCTTATGGGATTTAACTGCTAAGGCCCTCAGTCCCTAAGCTTACACACTACTTAAACCAAATTATCCTAAGGACAAACACAAACACCCATGCCCGAGGGAGGACTCGAACCTCCGCCAGGACCAGCCGCACAGTCCATGACTGCAGCGCCCTAGACCGCTCGGCTAGTAGCGCGCGGCTACCGTTGTCTATGTTTACGTGATATAATAATAAAGTAGCCTATAATACCTTAACAATTACACAACTAAGAGAACAAACTACGACTGCACAGCAACTTCTATACATAGTACGACTCTGTAAGTGTTATAATATAACACCTGGCATAAAAGAGTGAGACGCCCAGAAGAAATGGTGGAGTGTCAACGTAACTTCGTAAACGTACACACCATCTGAGGCTACGTGAGCGGTAAGAGTTGCAATTCTCTGTGACATACACTATGTGATCAAAAGTATCCAGACAGCCCCAAAAATATACGTTTTCCATATCAGGTGCATTGTGCTACTACCTACTGCCATTTACTCCATATCAACAACCTCAGTAGTCATTAGACATCGTGAGAGAGCAGGATGGGGAGCTGCCCGGAACTCACAGACTTCTATCAGTATCACTTGTGTCATACGTCTGTACGCGAGACTTCCACACTCCTAAACATCGGTAGGTCCACTGTTTCCGATGTGATAGTGAAGTGGAAACGTGAAGGGACACGTACAGTACAAAAGCGTACAGGCCGACCTCGTCTGTTGACAGAGACGGCCGACGGTTGAATAGGGCCATAAAGTGTAGTTGGCAGACATCTATCCAGACCATCACACAGGAATTCCAAACAGCTTCAGAATCCACTGAAAGTACTATGAAAGTTAGGCTGGAGGTGATAAAATTTGCATTTCATGGTCTAGCGCCTGCTCATAAGCCACACATCACGCCATGAAGTACCAATCGACGCCTCGCTTGGTGTAAGGAGCGTCAACATTGGACGATTGAACAGTGGAAAAAAGTTGTGAGGAGTGACGAATTACGGTACACAATGTGGCGATCCGATGGCAGGGTGTGGGTATGGCGAATGCCTGGTGAACATCATCTGCCAGCATGTGTAGATCCAACAGTAAAATTAGGAGGCGGTTGTGTTATGGCGTGGCCGTGTTGTTCATGGAGGGGGCACGGACTTTTTGTTGTTTTGTGTGGCATTATCACAGCACAGGTCTACACTGATGTTTCAAACACGTTTTTGCTTCGCACTGTTGAAGAGTAATTCGGGGACGGCGATTGCATCTGTCAACGGAGTGGTTACACGACAATAACATCCCTGTAATGGACTGGCCTGCACAGAGTCCTGACCTGAATCTATAAACACCTTTGGGATGTGTTGGATCGCCGACTTCGTGCCAGACCTCACCGACCAACATCGATACAGTGCAGCACTCCGTGAAGAATGGGTTGTCATTCGCCAATAGACCTTCCAGCACCTGACTGAACGTATGCCTGCGAGAGTGGAAGCTGTCATCAAGGCTAAGGGTGGGCCAACAGCATATTGAATTCCATCATTGCCGATGGATGGCGTCACGACTTTGTAAGTCATTTTCAGCCACGTGTCCGGATACTTTTGATCATATAGTGTATATAACAGCCTCTAGAGTACATACATGTTGCTCGTGTTTAGTCTTTTTATCAGGCCTAGTAAGGTATACGAGGGACACGAACAGCATCAGAAGATGAGCGATCACTGTGGACACAGAGATGCCGCTTACCTGTACGAGACATCATTATCGGCACATAAAAGTGTTTGAAAGTGGCATCATTCTGGTCCACCATTTCGTCAGCTGGTCGAATCGTGCAGTATCCAGATTTGTGAGGCATTCGGATTTGGGAGAGACACGATATTGGACTGCATGGGAACGTGAGAGCAGATATAATCGTCGTCACGGATCCGGTCGACCACGTCTGACCACCAGAAGGGAAGTTGTGCATCAGTCACATAGTAACCCCTTCACGCCTGTACCTGCCATCCGAGAACAAGTAACTGACTTCCTCCAACATACTGTGTCATCCCGCACCATTGACGGGGACTAACAGCAGCAGGCCTTGGGAATCACAGACCCGTGCGTAGGCATCTGTCGACACCAGAACACAAACAGCTTTGTTTGGAGTGGTGTGGTGACAAGGAAGCATAAACTGTTAATAAATGGTGTCGCATTTTGTTCAGCGATGAATCGCTGTTTTGTACTACCCCAGGAGACTATCATCGGCGGGTATGGCGGCGAACTGAGGAGAGATCCATTCGTCCAATGTTTTGGAGAGGCACGGAAGCGTTTCTCCTGGTGGTGGTGGTTAGTGTTTAATGTCCCGTCGACAACGAGGTCATTAGAGACGGAGCGCAAGCTCGGGTGAGGGAAGGATGGGGAAGGAAATCGGCAGTGCCCTTTCAAAGGAACCATCCCGGCATTTGCCTGAAACGATTTAGGGAAATCACGGAAAACCAAAATCAGTATGGCTGGAGACGGGATTGAACCGTCGTCCTCCCGAATGCGAGTCCAGTGTGGTAACCACTGCGCCACCTAGCTCGGTGTTTCTCCTGCCGTCAAGGTGTAGGGAGTCATCGGGTATCATTTTAGGTCACGGCTAGTAGTGGTTGTGGGAACTCTTAATGGCACAACGGTATGTCACGGACATCCTGCGACCTCATGTGTCCTCTCTCCTGCGACAATACCGTGGTGCCACTTCAGCTCGCACGTCAACTCCGTCCCTGTGTCATTATGCAGTATATTAGGAACTAATTACAACAGTTGTCGGCCAGCTTGCCTCAGGAGAGGAAATAATGGCTTTATGACACCCTTCCCAATTGAATCAGTGCATCCGCGCGAGAGAGGGTGCAAGGTCAAATAGATAAGTGTGCTCGTATTGCCAAGTTCTTTCTTCCGCATCTCGTGGTCGTGCGGTAGCGTTCTCGCTTCCCACGCCCGGGTTCCCGGGTTCGATTCCCGGCGGGGTCAGGGATTTTCTCTGCCTCGTGAGGGCTAAGTGTTGTGTGGTGTCCTTAGGTTAGTTAGGTTTAAGTAGTTCTAAGTTCTAGGGGACTGATGACCATAGATGTTAAGTCCCATAGTGCTCAGAGCCATTAGAACCAAGTTCTTTGCAAACTTGGTTCGATTTTGTAATCAGTGAAATACTCTCTCTAGCCGTGGTGTTACATTTCGTTGTTTTTTTTTTTCAAGTAATGCCTCATTTATGACTCTGGTGGATCAGCTGGTCATAATGAAATGTACATACCGTTTTATTGGCCAGGAGACCCCATCAGGGGTGCTCGGAGGCCTGGTGCTAGTCTTTTTATTTGACGCAACTTCTGCGACGTGTTCGTTGATAATAATGAAGACAATCGCACACCAAGGCCTGAGCGAGGAAAATTCCCGATCCTGCCAGGAATCGAACATGGGGCACGAGATCGAGAGTCAACAACGATAACCACAAGACCACGAGTTGGTGACGGCTGTTTTCAGTTGTCTGTTACGTATTAGTGTTTCTTTAGCGGCTTGTGCTTTTCTAGTCTTCAGATCCGTTAGCCTTGAAACGTAGATTACACACAGACCCAGAGTTTTACAGATAAATGACCTTCATGGTTAGTAGAACAGATACAACTTCGTATGTTAAAATTACTGTTATCAAAGAGCAGATGCGCACTGAAAAGACTCTGTACTATAGTTTCACCTGTTCTGTAGTAAATAACGATACATCTCTGTTCAATTAACCGTTCGATACCATCCATTTTTTGACAATGTTTCTTTGGAAATTGCATCTCCTTTATGTTCATTACAGGAGCTTTCGAAAGTATTGCTGTTTGGCACGGTTACTTGAAATTTCATTAATCCTTTTATATTTTACCTATTATTAGTAGTCCATTTCTTTCATTTTCATGCTACTAGTGAAAACATTAATTATCCTAGGAAACTGGATTGCATTCTTTCGACAGTAATCCGCATTATGTATTTAACATTATCCAATTCACGAAATTTCAATATCAAAAATTATACATAAGAATACATAATTGTTTTTTCTTTATAAAATATGTTTGTGCTCTTATTATTAGTTTCTTTATAAATGTTAAGTCAGACTTGCTGTTCGGTAACCTTACAAACAAACTGCACCGACGACGTGCGCTATCTTTGTTTACTGTGAAATGAATTTGGGTAGAGAGTCTCTGCGAAGTGTTGGAGGAGATTGGTCGCTGGAAGTCAATTCTGCGACTTGGTACCATCTTAGATGATGTGAAATTTATGTTGTGAGCTGAGTAGAGCCAAACACGTCTTTATATATATATAAAAAAACGCTAGCATTTGTAAAGGATCAGTATGAGAAGAAATATAAAACCAGTAAATCTTAAAAACGAGTGTTTAATTTGAATGTGATCACTTTCAGCAGTGTCATTTATTGTGTAGATGAAGTGAATCTTAATATTGGCAGAGTTGTGTCCAAGAATATACTACGATAATTCGGAAATGAGAAAATATAAAAATGTAGTAAATGAGGCAAGTGGAAAGGAATACAAATGTGTCAAAAATGAGATCGACAGAAAGTGCAAAACGGCTCAGCAGGAAAGGCTAGAGGACAAATGTTAGAATGTAGAAGCATATATCACTAGGGGTAAGATAGATTCCCCCTACAGGAAAATTAAAGAGACCTTTGGAGAAAAGAGAACCACCCGTATGAATATCAAGAGCTCAAAGGGAAAACGTGTTCTAAGCAAGTGCAACCACAACGGAGGGGTATCTGTTGAGAGGCCAGACAAACATGTGGTTCCTGAAGAGGGGCAGCAGCCTTTTCAGTAGTTGCAGGGGCAACAGTCTGGATGATTGACTGATCTGGCCTTGCAACATTAATCAAAACGGCCTTGCTGTGCTGGTACTGCGAACGGCTGAAAGCAACGGGAAACTACAGCCGTAATTTTTCCCGAGGACATGCAGCTTTACTGTATGATTAAATGATGATGGCATCCTCTTGGGTAAAATATTCCGGAGGTAAAATAGTCCCCCATTCGGATCTCCGGGCGGGGACTACTCAGGAGGATGTCGTTATCAGGAGAAAGAAAACTGGCGTTCTACGGATCGGAGCGTGGAATGTCAGATCCCTTAATCGGGCAGGTAGGTTAGAAAATTTAAAAAGGGAAATGGATAGGTTAAAGTTAGATATATTGGGAATTAGTGAAGTTCGGTGGCAGGAGGAACAAGACTTCTGGTCAGGTGACTACAGGGTTATAAACACAAAATCAAATAGGGGTAATGCAGGAGTAGGTTTAATAATGAATAGGAAAATAGGAATGCGGGTAAGCTACTACAAACAGCATAGTGAACGCATTATTGTGGCCAAGATAGATACGAAGCCCACACCTACTACAGTAGTACAAGTTTATATGCCAACTAGCTCTGCAGATGATGAAGAAATTGAAGAAATGTACGATGAAATAAAAGAAATTATTCAGATAGTGAAGGGAGACGAAAATTTAATAGTAATGGGTGACTGGAATTCGAGTGTAGGAAAAGGGAGAGAAGGAAACATAGTAGGTGAATATGGATTGGGGCTAAGAAATGAAAGAGGAAGCCGCCTAGTAGAATTTTGCACAGAGCACAACTTAATCATAGCTAACACTTGGTTTAAGAATCATGAAAGAAGGTTGTATACGTGGAAGAACCCTGGAGATACTAAAAGGTATCAGATAGATTATATAATGGTAAGACAGAGATTTAGGAACCAGGTTTTAAGTTGTAAGACATTTCCAGGGGCAGATGTGGACTCTGACCACAATCTATTGGTTATGACCTGTAGATTAAAACTGAAGAAACTGCAAAAATGTGAGAAATTAAGGAGATGGGACCTGGATAAACTGAAAGAACCAGAGGTTGTACAGAGTTTCAGAGAAAGCATAAGGGAACAATTGACAGGAATAGGGGAAAGAAATACAGTAGAAGAAGAATGGGTAGCTCTGAGGGATGTAGTAGTGAAGGCAGCAGAGGATAAAGTAGGTACAAAGACGAGGGCTGCTAGAAATCCTTGGGTAACAGAAGAAATATTGAATTTAATTGATGAAAGGAGAAAATATAAAAATGCAGTAAATGAAGCAGGCAAAAAGGAATACAAACGTCTCAAAAATGAGATCGACAGGAAGTGCAAAATGGCTAAACAGGGATGGCTAGAGGACAAATGTAAGGATGTAGAAGCTTATCTCACTAGGGGTAAGATAGATACTGCCTACAGGAAAATTAAAGAGACCTTTGGAGAGAAGAGAACCACGTGTATGAATATCAAGAGCTCAGATGGCAGCCCAGTTCTAAGCAAAGAAGGGAAGGCAGAAAGGTGGAAGGAGTATATAGAAGGTTTATACAAGGGCGATGTACTTGAGGACAATATTATGGAAATAGAAGAGGATGTAGATGAAGACGAAATGGGAGATACGATACTGCGTGAAGAGTTTGACAGAGCACTGAAAGACCTGAGTCGAAACAAGGCCCCCGGAGTAGACAACATTCCATTAGAACTACTG
This sequence comes from Schistocerca gregaria, assembly GCF_023897955.1. NCBI lineage: Eukaryota > Metazoa > Arthropoda > Insecta > Orthoptera > Acrididae > Schistocerca > Schistocerca gregaria. The sequence goes on along the minus strand of NC_064931.1, from coordinate 516,647,550 downwards.
ACGGCCTTGGGAGAGCCAGTCATGACAAAACTCTACCAGCTGGTGAGCAAGATGTATGAGACAGGCGAAATACCCTCAGACTTCAAGAAGAATATAATAATTCCAATCCCAAAGAAAGCAGGTGCTGACAGATGTGAAAATTACCGAACTATCAGTTTAATAAGCCACGGCTGCAAAATACTAACGCGAATTCTTTACAGACGAATGGAAAAACTGGTAGATGCGGACCTCGGGGAGGATCAGTTTGGATTCCGTCGAAATGTTGGAACACGTGAGGCAATACTGACCTTACGACTTATCTTAGAAGAAAGATTAAGAAAAGGCAAACCTACGTTTCTAGCATTTGTAGACTTAGAGAAAGCTTTTGACAATGTTGACTGGAATACTCTTTTTCAAATTCTAAAGGTGGCAGGGGTAAAATACAGGGAGCGAAAGGCTATTTATAATTTGTACAGAAACCAGATGGCAGTAATAAGAGTCGAGGGGCATGAAAGGGAAGCAGTGGTTGGGAAAGGAGTGAGACAGGGTTGTAGCCTCTCCCCAATGTTATTCAATCTGTATATTGAGCAAGCAGTAAAGGAAACAAAAGAAAAATTTGGAGTAGGTATTAAAATTCATGGAGACGAAGTAAAAACTTTGAGGTTCGCCGATGACATTGTAATTCTGTCAGAGACGGCAAAGGACTTAGAAGAGCAGTTGAACGGAATGGACAGTGTCTTGAAAGGAGGATATAAGATGAACATTAACAAAAGCAAAACGAGGATAATGGAATGTAGTCAAATTAAATCGGGTGATGCTGAGGGAATTAGATTAGGAAATGAGACACTTAAAGTAGTAAAGGAGTTTTGCTATTTAGGAAGTAAAATAACTGATGATGGTCGAAGTAGAGAGGATATAAAATGTAGACTGGCAATGGCAAGGAAAGCGTTTCTGAAGAAGAGAAATTTGTTAACATCGAATATAGATTTATGTATCAGGAAGTCGTTTCTGAAAGTATTTGTTTGGAGTGTAGCCATGTATGGAAGTGAAACATGGACGATAACTAGTTTGGACAAGAAGAGAATAGAAGCTTTCGAAATGTGGTGCTACAGAAGAATACTGAAGATAAGGTGGATAGATCACGTAACTAATGAGGAGGTATTGAATAGGATTGGGGAGAAGAGAAGTTTGTGGCACAACTTGACTAGAAGAAGGGATCGGTTGGTAGGACATGTTTTGAGGCATCAAGGGATCACAAATTTAGCATTGGAGGGCAGCGTGGAGGGTAAAAATCGTAGAGGGAGACCGAGAGATGAGTACACTAAGCAGATTCAGAAGGATGTAGGTTGCAGTAGGTACTGGGAGATGAAGCAGCTTGCACAGGATAGAGTAGCATGGAGAGCTGCATCAAACCAGTCTCAGGACTGAAGACAACAACAACAACAACTAAAAAAGGGCGATGTACTTGAGGGCAATGTTATGGAAATGGAAGAGGACGTAGATAAAGATGAGATGGGAGATACGTTAGTGCGTTAAGAATTTGACGGAACACTAAAAGACCTAAGTCGTAACAAAGCCCCAAGAGTAGACAACATGCCGTTAGAAATACTGATAGCCTTTGGGGAGCCAGCATGACAAAACTCTTCTATTTGGTGAGCAAGATGTATGAGACAGACGAAATACCTTCATACTTCAAGAAGAATATAATAATTACAATTCCAAAGAAAGCAGGTGCTGACAGGTGTGAGATTTATCGAACTATCAGTTTAATAAGTCACAGTTGCAAAATACTAACACGAATTCTATACAGACGAATGGAAAAACTGGTAGAAGCCGACCTTCGGGAAGATCAGTTTGGATTCCGCAGAAATGTAGGAACACGGGAGGCAATACTGACCCTACGACCTACGTTAGAACAGACGTCAAGGAAAGACAAGCCAGCATTAATAGCGGTACTAAACTTAGAGAAAGCGTTTGGCAATGTTGACTGGAATACTGTATTTCAAAATCGGAAAGTGTCAGGGGTAAAATACAGGGAGTGAAAGGCTATTTATAATTTGTACAGAAGCCAGTTGGCAGTTATAAAAGTCGAAGGCAACGAAAGGGAAGCAGTGGTTGGGAAGGAGTGGGTCAGGTTTATAGTCTATATTGTTTAATCTGTATATTGAGCTAGCAGTAAAGGAAACAAAAGAAAAATCTGGAGTACGAATGGAAATGCAGGCAGAAGAAATAAAAACGTTCATGTTTGCCGATGATATTGTAATTCTGTCAGAGACAGCAATGGACTTCGAAGACCAATTGAACGGAATGAACAGTGCCTTGAAAGGAGGATATAAGGTGAAGATCAACAAAAGCAGAACAAGGATAATGGAATGAAATCGAATTAAAGAAGGTGATGCTGAAGGAATTAGATTAGGAAATGAGACACAAAGTAGTAGATGAGTTTTGCTTTTTGGGCAGAAAAGTAACTGATGATGCTCGAAGTAGAGAGGATATAAAAGTAGACTGGCGATGGCAAGGAAGACATTTCTACAGAAGAGAAATCTTTTAACATAGATTTAAGTGTCAGGAAGTCTTTTCTGAAAGTATTTGTATGGAGTGTAGCTATGTATGGAAGTGAAACATGGACGATAAACAGTTTAGACTAAAAGAGAATAGAAGATTTTGAAACGTGGTGCTACAGAAGAATGCTGAAGATTAGATGGGTAGATCACTTAACTAATGAGAAGCTACTGAATAGAATTGGGGAGAATAGGAATTTTTGGCACAACTTCACTAGAAGAAGGGATCAGCTGATAGGACACTTTCTGAGGCATCAAGGGATCACCAATTTAGTATTGGAAGGAAGCGTGGAGGGTAAAAATCGTTGAGGGAGTCTAAGCAGATTCAGAAGGATGTTGGTTGCAGTAGCTACCCGGAGATAAATATGCTTTCACAGGATAGAGTAGCACGGAGACATGCATGAAACCAGTCTTTGGACTGCCTACCACAACGACAACAACAATTCATCGTTAAAAAGATAACGTTTTCTTGTAAACCTGATAACACCATGACCAACAATATTTACGAAAAATCAAGATGAGTGTATTTAATGACTAGTACTGCGATGACCAACTCAGGAACACCCTGCGTACAATTCCGTTTTCTTACTGAAGACGATATACATTTATACGTCAGTTAATGGGGACATAACTGTCAAAAACCTCTATAGTCTATGTTTTGTTATCTTCGTAGTTACATAACTGATGGTACAAGGTCGTCAGAGCAAACTTTCTGTAGCGTAGAGTTAAGGCGTGAGCGCACGTGCAATATAACCTTTCAAAGAGACCTCTCTGTCAGCGATATGTTTCTTCATACGAAGGGCTTCGTTACATTCCGCTAAAATTAACCATGGACGTGATTAAAACTAAAAACCCCACAGTGTGACAAAGTTACTGTGTTATTTAAGCCACCCAGAAGGTCACGGCTAAGGACTTCAATATCGAATTCAAACTCTTATTCGAGAGACATAGGTTTCGCACTATTGCCTCAAGGTAATTCACATTAAAAATTGGTATTTAATACACTTTAGAATTTATTTCTAATAACTGAGGTCTCATCGTACAGAGAATTTTTATCCTTGTATTGCACCCAGAGAGGTAGAGGAAACAAAAATCACACTATTTAATTCAAGCAAAGTGTATAAGACAAGATCTACTCTTGAGTAAACACAGAGAGGAAACATCTGCGCGTCATTCATACACATTGACTCAACAGTTTCAGTGTGTAAACTCTCAAGTAATTACTGTAGAAGAAGGTCATCTCCGTATTTTAAAATCATTTCATTTGAGTATTGACCTTTACAGCTTGGGTGCTTCCCTAGTAAGCGGCAGTAAAGAAAATGACCTTCCTCAAGGCTTTCACGTGTGTTATGGACGTTGCAGAGCACTTCCCTCAGTGTTATCCCACAGCTTTCACCGTCACGTCGATAATCTCTAAGCATGCTATTTTGTGAGGCCTGTGACTAAAAAATTCGGAGAGTGACGATGACAAATATTTTAAATCTCGATTGCAGTATTCAAGATCCTGTGAGAGAGATACGTCAGTCGGGAAAAAATCAGTTTTATATCAAATAACGAAAGAAAGTAACTGTATCTGACGATCTCTTCGTATTTGAAAACCAAATCTCCAGTGTTTGAGAGTATTTCCTAAGAAATAAAAAGCAACTAAAGAGAAATATAGTCCCAATTGAAACACATAGTCCCACAGAAACGAATCACATTCAGGCAACAGAACAGACGGGTTTGATTATTAACGTGTCGTAAGGCATTCCCGGGTACTGTTTTGTGAAACAGAGCATAGCCTTGCAGTTAATGACTGAACCGTCTGAAACAGACTCACTAATGTTGGTCGACAATCCGACAGTCATGGTGGTGTCTTTCAGTGATTTCCCAACATAGGAGTTCCCTTCCATCATACTTCAAAAGTTCCCTCCGTCTTTCCGTCTTTGTCAAAAAGCAGTATGATCCGAGCCTGCAACCTCGATACAGGTCGTATTCGTGAGCAGCAGTTTTTTAACTTCTCTGCTTTAGATTCCCCCTATATTTCCACCTCTTTATGTTGTCTGGTGGTAAGTGCTTCTGCTACCGCAATCTTTTATCGCTTCCCTGCATTGTTCACGAAAGAACGTAGATTAGGGTTTAACGTCCCGTCGACATCGATGTCATTAGAGACGGAGCATGAGCTTTGATTGTTTCAAGAATGGCGAAAGACACTTACCACGCTGTTCCAAAGGAACAATCTCAGCGTTTGCCTGGAGCGATGTAGGGAAATCATGGAAAACCTAAATATGGATGGCCAGACGCGGATTTCAACCGTCGTCCTCCCTATAGCGAGTCCAGTGTGCTAACCATTGTTACGCCTCGCTCGGTTATTCAAGAATGGCATATGGGAAGAATGACTGGCGATAAACCACCGTATGAGTTATAATTTCTCTCATTTTCTCGTCCTGGTCATTACGTGAGACGTATGTGCGAGGACGTAATTCGCACAAATACAGCTGGCTGCCCTCGCTTTTGGTCACATGCAACATGTGAGGCCTAGCCACGCACAAACTGCATCCAATATATTTCTGAAAAGGTAACGTTCTCTAGCAGCATGGCTGATTCGTCGTCCAAAAATTCTACATCTACATCTGCATCTGCTTATACAGTCCGTAAGCCACTGCAAAGTGCAGAGGGTCTTTTGCACAAATATTGTGGACTTTCTTTCCTATCTCAGAATTTGTTCGATATTTGCTGTCATATGTACTTTACAAGGACTACAAACCCTGGAAAAATGCTCTAAATTTATCGAACATGTGTCTTGTACTCGATTTATTTTACAGATGCACCGCACTTTTGCAAAATCCTTACAAGTACAGGCTTCCACTTTCTTCTTCTTCTTTTTCTGGTGCCGTTGTCCGCATCGGCACAAGGTCAGTATGGTTATGAATGGATTTGACATGGTTAATTTAAGGGGTGTCGAGATGCCCTTTCTGTCGCCACCATGTTACCCCTGCGGAATTTAATATGTGTACATCAACTGACTGCGCTTTGTGCAACGAATGTGAACGAAAGTTTCCGAAATGCTTGTGAACCTTGTAACTGACGTGTGACTTGGGTACAGCCCGGTATTCACCTACTGAGATATGGGAAACCGCCTAAAAGCCACAACCAGGCTGGTTGGCACAACAACCATTGTCCTTCGTCCGCCGAGAGTATCGGATCCGGGACCGCGCAGCTCCTCATACCGGAAGCGGTACTTTAAAAACGCACGCCAATCCGGGCGGGTAAATATAGACTTTCCATTTGTCTAACCAAATATTAATTCTTCTTGATTGCCCATTTCACATTCCATATCACCTCCTAGTATTATTGCTAAATTCTCGTATGATGCTACGCGGTCTAGATATTTACCGCTAACCTTGTAATCAGACACTATCGGGTTCATTCTCTTTGTTATAGGTACTACCTTACATTTATCTACATTTAAAATGCCTGTAATTTAGTATTCCAAGTGGAAATTTTGTCCAAGTACTTCTACAATTCCTTACTATCGTCCAACGACGACACCTCCCTGTGCACAACAGCATGGTCAGCGAACAATCTTACAGCACTGCTGATCCTATCTAACAAATCCTTTGTGTAGATTTGGAAGCGATCCCGATATTAATTTAGTTTCAGTGGAATATTCGCCGTCCGGTATAAATTGTTGGGTTCTGTTGGTGAAATATTCCTCGAAATAATCACGTGGAATCCAGCTTTCAAAAGTGAACATGCGTCGCAATGGAGTCACCTATCAGTGAGGCACGATTGGCAATACAGGCTATGTTTCTGTCTAGTTAACTAAAAGGGATCCGGTAAATTTCAGTTAAATGATAAATCACACAAATCCAAAAAGCCAAGGGCTGTCAGTTCAGTTAAATAACTATGAATTACAATTACGAACAACTTAAATTGGAACGATCACAAAGATAATATTATGGTGAAGACAAAACAAAGACTGCTTCTCACTGGTAGAAAACTGAGAAGATACAACAGGTCTAGTAAAGAGACCGTCTCCGCTACGGTTGTGTGTCCTTTACTAGAGCAGTGCTGTGCAGTATGGGATCCTTACCAGATTAGATTGACGGAGGACATCAAAAAAGTTCGAAGAAGGGCAGTTTACATTGTACTAATGCGAAATAGTGGAGTGAGTATCACGAATATGATACACGAGTTGGGGTGTCAGTCATTAAAACAAAGCCGTTTGTCGTTACGGAGAGATCTTTCCCAGAAATTTCAATTTCCAATCTTCTCCTACGAAAATATTTTGCTGACACCCACCTATATAGGGAGAAATGATGTTTATAAAGAAATAACAGAAATCAGAGCTCGCGCAGAGAGATTAAGTGTTCGTTCTTCCCGCGCGTTGTTAGAGAGTGGAACCGAAGAGGAATGGTGTGAAAGTGGTTCGATGAACCCTCTGCCCGGCACTTCAGTGTGAACTGCAGAGTAGTCATGTAGCAGTATATGTAGTGTGCAGGTAGCGTCCAAAGAACTCATAGAGGTTACATGTGCCTGATGTGAACCAGCAATATATTTCAACAGCAGAATGCTTATAGTAGTTTTTTCTTATTCTCTTTCTGTTAACATCTTCCAGACTGTGGCTGATTCCTTACTGCCTTATTAACAAACGTTCAGAAAATATCATGTAAATACACTAACATTGGTACATACTACCATACGTCAGCGGTTTTCGATTTCCCTTTGTTGTGGGTGTAAGTTATGCATCGAATTCTGTAAAATGTAAGTATGCAATAATTCGGTACGTTATGACTTGAAATTACCACCTTTAATGCTATCTGAAGAAATTACTGTTTATTGTCGAGGAGGGAAATGTTGTCAATTTTTCTGTAGTTTCTGCTGGCTGTTGGTGTTCAAATTATATCCTTTCTAGCCCCCTAATGTTATTTCCAGGTTGGAAAAAGGGGAACCTTCTGAAAAGTAAACACAGCGTCAAAGTCACATTTCATAGCCGTTCTCCAGTAATACAGCGTCACATTTATTTCTGTCACTACCGTAGACTCAACTGTAATACGATATGTCAACTCTTCCATTGATAATTAAGCTACATGTAAAGAGTTTTCGAGTCCCAGCGGGAATAACGAACATTTTTCGGGTTTCACGGGAGGATATCTCTTCGGTAAACATGTTTTCAATCGTTACGCAATTCATTTCTTCTTTCGTTGCTAGTTTTTATTTTCAGTAGAGTTACCTTGATATTACGATCACTATTCTATAGAGCTTTATCCAGAAAATCTACCTTAATTAAAGTTTAATATTTGTCAGTTGAAATTCTTAGCTGACTTGAAGCATGAGATTTCAGGCATTGAGTCGTAAAAATACAACCCGTTTCCGAAACTGCATTTCTAAGAAATGGCCATGAATTTGATTTCGCACCATCGTATGAGTATTGTCAGCAAGATGTCTTATTTCCAGAACATATTTCTCGAATGGGGTCAACAATTAAAAATAAAGAGATAGATTTGAAAGTTTGCTGGTTCCTCTACGTGTTATATATCACGAGTTATTGGAGTAGAGCACATCTGTGAAAATGTGTCGGTCATAAATGCTAAGAATAGGCCTTAAGGGAGATAATGCCGTCCTTCATTAGAACCCACCCAGTCTGTTATGAAACGGTTCACGGTGCAACGTGGGGCCCATAGGATTTGGTATTTTTTTTAAAAACCTGTTTTTTGGACTCAAGTCGCATTAAATATACAAAATAATGTTGTCTGTGAAGTCTTCGAGTTATTATTCTCTCATTACACCACCTGGCCACCAAGGTCCATCAATCTGTGTTGAAGACGACAGGAAGCCATTCTTCGTGTTAAAAAAGATGCATTTAAAGGCTGCACTAAAGGAGATTTATGCAGTTTTGCTTAAGCCCTCAGAAACCTCAATTACCGATATTGCTCTTCGTCAGCGTCTGGACTTATTTTATGCTACCACGCTTGTCTAATCGTCTCTGTATAGCCACTTCAGCCAACATTCTCACTGATTTCGATTCCATACGTTAGTCTTCATTTCTTAATTTCACTGAGATAGTTATTACTGAGTTAACAAACGATGTCCTACATTTATGTGTCTAATAATGAATAAGGAAAACGAGTGAGGATGAGCAGTTAGGAGAAGCACTATGAACGCGTTAGCGTTGCCATGATAGGTAGAAAGCCAACATCCACCAGAGTAGTACAAGCTCATCTGTACACTAGCTCCGTAGATGATGAAGAGATTGAGAGAACGTGCTATGAGACAAGGGAAATTCTTCAGATAGTTGAAGGGGAGAAAAATTTAATAGTGATGGGGAACTGGAATAGAAGGAAAAATAATAGGTAAACATAGACTGGGGAAAATATATAAAAGGGGAAGTCTTCTTGTAGAATTCTACATAGAGCACAATTTACTCACTGCTAACACTTGTTTTAGGCATCGTGAAAGAGCGTTACATACGTAGGTGAAATCTGGAGACACTGGAAAGTATGGGATACGTTACATAATTTTAAGACATATATTTAAAAATCAGATTTTAAACTGTAAAACATTTCCATGAGCGGAGGAGGACTCGGGACATAATTTATTTGTAATCAACTGGACATTAAGACGGAAAAATACAATATAAGACGAATCGGTAGTTTTGAGATATGGAATAGAGAAGGTAGCAGAGGATTAAATGCGCAGAAGTACAAGCAAAACACCTTGGATAACACACTGATTATTAAATTTAATTGGCGAAAGTGGAGAAATATAAGACTGTATCAAATAAAGCAGGCAAAGGGGAATACGATTTCACAGACGAAAGACATGGAAAGGAAAGAGTAGTTGCGAAGGTGATAAGACACGTTTGTAGCCTATTCCCCACGTTATCAAGTCGGTACACTAAACAAGCTCTGGAGTAAACTAAGAAGAAATTTCGAAAGAGACTTAACGTTCACGGAAGCTTGCCAAAGACACTGTAATTCTGTCAGAGACAGCAGAGAACTTGGAAGGTCAGCTGAAAGGAACTTATAAGATGAACGCTAACGAAACTAAAACAAGGGTGGTGGAATGAATTCGAATTAAATCAGACGATGCCGAGAATATTAGATTAGGAACTGTGACACTGAAAGTCGTAGATGAGTTTTTCTATTTGGCTATTAGGATAAGTTACGATGGCTGAAGCAGAGAGGATATATACGGAGGTGACAAAAGTCACAGGATAGAGATATGAACATGTACATGTAGTGGTAGCATCGCGTAAAGAAGGCATAAAAGAGCAGGGCATTGGCGGAGCTGTCAGTTGTACTCATGTGATTGGTGTGAAAAGTTTTCCTACGTGAGTATGGCTGCACGACTGGAATAACAGACTTTGAACGCGGAATAGTGTCTGGAGCGAGACGCATGGGACATTCCATTTCGAAAATCGTTAAGGAATTCAATATTCTGAGAGTCAAAGTGTCAAGAGTGTGCCGAGAACATCAAATTCCAGGAATCACCTCTCACCACGGACTGCTCAGTGCGTAGAGTTGTCAGTGCTAACAGGCAAGCAACAGTGCGTGAAATAACCGCAGAAATCAATGTGGTACGTACGACGAAAGTATCCGTTAGGAAAGTGCGGCGAAATTTGGCGTTAATGGGCTATGGTAGCAGACGACCGACGCGTGTGTTTTGTTAACAGCACGGCATCACCTGCAGGGCTTCTCCTGGGCTCGTGGCCCCATCGGTTGGACCCTATGCGACTGGAAAACCTTGGCATGGTCAGAGGAGTCCCGATTTGAGATGGTAAGAGCTGATGGCAGGGGTCGAGTGTGGCGCAGACCCCACGAACCCATGTACCCAAGTTTTCAACTAGGCACTAAGCACGATGGTTGTGGCTGTGTTTACCTTGAATGAACCGATTATTGACCGGAAACGGATATATTCGGCTGCTTGGAGATCATTTGCAGCTATTTATTGACTCCGTGTTCCCAAACAAGAGCGGAATTTTTATAGATGATAATTCGCCATGTCACTACGCCACAAATATTCGCTCCTGGTATGGAGAACATTTTGGCCAATTCGCCTGACATCAATTCCGTCGAATATTTAAGGGACATAATCCAGAGGTCAGTTTGTGTACAAAATTTGCACGTGCAACACTTTCCCAATAATGGACTGCTTTAGAGGCAGCATGGCTCCATATTTCTGCAGGTAACTTCCAACGACTTGTTGAGCAAATGTCACGTCGAGTTGCTACACTACGCCGGGCAAAAGGAGGACAGATACGACATTAGGAGGTATCCCATGAGTCTTGTCATCTCAATGTAATATTCATACTGGAAACAGCAAGAAAAGATTTTCTGAAAAGCACTAAGCTCGTAACATCGATTATAAATTTAAGTATTAGGATGTATTTTCTGAAGAGTGTAGAATTGTACGGAAGTGAAACGTGTACGACAAACACTTCAGATTATAAGATAATAGAAGCTTTTGAAATATGGCGCTACAGAATTATGCTAAAGATTAGATGGGCAGATCGGATAAGTAAAGCGGAGAACTGGGGATAAAAATTTATGGTTCAGGCATCAAGGGATCCTCGATTAGGTAATGAAAATAAGTGTGGTGGCTGGGGATTGTAGAGGTAGACAGATGTTGAACTACAGTAAGCTTGTTGAGATGGATGAGGGGTACAGTTACTACGCAGAGATGGAAAGGCTCGTATGGGATAGACTAGCGTGGTGCTCTGTATCAAAGCAGTGTTCAGGCTGAAGACCACACGAACAACAACATCCATAGCGCTTCGGACACATAATCCTTGCCTCGTCAGCTGCAGCTTCCCAGTCGAACTTTTTTTCCTATCGATATTTTGTTTGTACGGTGTGTTTTCAAGAGCTTTCTTATGAAACCATTTTGAGATTATACCTGATTCCATGCGTCCTCCCCTCACGCCTCAAATGTTCTTTTCCAAACGTGAAATTTCCAATAAGAGTAGTACTGACTACGTAGTGGGGAGAGGAAGCAAGGCGCGGCGAGTGTTGAACTGCACGCGACGTGCAGAAAGCGACACGCCTCTTATCTTCGGTCCAAGTCCGGGTCACGGGTCCCGTCAACATGACCAAGGATTGCTTATCTCCGGCCACGCTCCTTTTCTAACTATCCCAAATGTTTTGTTTTCTTTTCCGTTACTTTTCGTTGCTAATTGGTGACAGGGCAGTGCGTCGACGTAAAACATTACGTTCACGTATTTCCCTGCTGCATCATTTCCCACTAAAGCAGAAGTATCCGTGAAGAGGAAGACGAAATCTCCCCTCGTCGTGTGCAATACGGGATGCAATCGCGGCATCTGAATACCCGGAACCACGACGCAGGAAGAAAACATCTCCTTGGAATTATGTAGGACGCGCCGATACGTCGTTAACGGCGGAAGTGGAAGCTTCTCAGAGATACGGGGGGTCAAGTACAACACGTCTGCCAGCACAGCACCATCTGCATGAATTTTTCTAGATGTTGTTGTTGTACAGCGAACATATTGCGAAGGACCCAATCTGTGTTCCAGTTGTTTTCGAACACTTTCGATGCACTTCAGTTCCCTAACAAATTGTATACGTGCTTACACAATATTGGTGTAGGTATTGGATTGGAATGATGACTTCTAAGTAAACAGAGCCCAGTGTTATTATAATAATAATAATGAGAAGGTGGAGAGATAAGGCTATTCATCGACAATGTAGTAGTGTACAGAAAGGTGCTGTCAATGGACAATGTTAAGAAATGCAGAGGAATTTGTAGATGAACTGTGCTCGTCGCTAAGCTTTGCAGTTGACCATCGACAGAAATAAATGTAATGTGATTCACATAATCGCTTCCATCCCGCACACTGATCTGATGCCGCTCTCCATGCTATTCTATACTGTACAAGTTTCTTAATTGTGTATAACTAGTGCAACATGCACACATTTTATCTTGCTTAGTACAAGCAATGCTTAGTCCACACATCCCTCTGTTAGCAGACAGACAATTCCTTGATGCCACTGGATATAGCATCAGTTGTGCCAAGAACTTCTTTTCTCTCTAATTCGATTCAATACCTTTTCATTAGTTACTCGATCTAACCATATGACCTTCAGTATTCTCCTGCAGCACCACGTTTCAAAAGCTTCTATTTCTTCTTGTTTGAACTGCTGTATGTTGTATGTTGCATGTTAACCAGGGACCTAGAAACTACGGAGAGGCTCCGTTCGCGCCGCAGCCGCAGTGGTCCACAACCCCACGACGACTACCGCAGTCCACTTCACCCCACCACCGCCCCACACCGAATCCAGGGTTATTGTGCGGTTCGGCACCCGGTGGACCCCCCAGCAGGGAACGTCTCACACCAGACGAGTGTAACCCCTATGTTTGCGTGGTAGAGTAATCGTGGTGTACGCGTACGTGGAGAACTTGTTTGCGGAGAAATCGCCGACATAGTGTAGCTGAGGCGGAATAAGGGGAACCAGCCCGCATTCACCGAGACAGATGGAAAACCACCTAAAAGCCATCCACAGACTGGCCGTCTCACCGGACCTCGACACAAGTCCGCCGGGCGGATTCGTGCCCAGGACCAGGCGCTCCTCCCGCTTCGGAAATCTGTGCGTTAGACCGCTCGGCTAACCGGGCGGGCTTGTTTGAACTGCTAATAGTCCAAGTTTCACTGTCGTACAAGGCTAAACTGTAGACAAATCCATACATACACTGAGGTGATAAACGTCTTGGGACAGCGATATGCACACATACACATGGCGATAGCATTGCGTACACAAGCTATAGAAGGGCAGTGCATTGGCGGAGCTATCATTTGTGCTCAGATGATCTGATGGGATTATGACCCTGCGTCGGAAATTAACACAATTCGAACGCGGAATGGTAGTTGAAGCTAGACGCATGGGACATTACATTTTGTGAATCGTTAAGAATTTCAATATTCCGGGATCCAGTGTCAACAGCGTGCCGAGAATACCACATTTCATGCATTACCTCTCACAACTGACAACGCAGTGGCCGACGGTCTACATTTAACGAACTAGAGCAACGCCGTTTGCGTAGAGTTGTCAGTGTTAATAGAAAGCAATGCCGCGTGAAATAACCACTGAAATATTTGTGGGACGTATGGCGAACGTATCCGTTAGGACAGTTCTGCGAAATTTGGCGTTAACGGGCTATGGCAGCATACGACCAACGCTAGCGCCTTTGCTAACAGCACGACATTGCCTGCAGTGCCTCTTGTGTGTTCGTGATCATAGTGGTTGGACTCTAGACGACTGGAAAACCGTGGCCTCGTCAGATGAGTCCCGATTTCAGTTGGCCAGAGCTGATGGTAGGGTATTGTATTGTGTGGAACTGGGGACCTAGAAACGATGGGGAGGCTTCGTCTCCGGCGTAGCCCTCAGTGGTTCACAACCCCAGAACAGGCTACAGCAGTCCACTCACCCCACCGCCGCCCCACATCGAAACCCCCCTCCCCCCAGTCAATCCCCCCTCCCCCGTGAACGCCTCACACCAGACGAGTGTAATCCCAGTGTTTGCGTGGTAATTATGGTGTACGCGTATGTGGAGAAAGTGTTGGCGCACTGTAACTGAGGCGGAATAAGGGGAACCAGCCCGCATTCGCCGAGGCAGCTGGAAAACCGCCTTAAAAACCATCCACAGACTGGCCGGCACACCGGACCTCGACACTAATCTGCCGGGACGATTCGTGCCGGGGACTGGCACGCCTTCCTACCCAGAAAGCAGTGCGTTAGATCGCACGTCTAGCCGGTGGGGCGGCGGTAGGGTACGAGTTAAGTCGTCAACAAGGCACTGTGCAAGTTGGTGTTCAAAAAATGGTTCAAATGGCTCTGAGCACTATGGGACTTAACATCTATGGTCATCAGTTTCCTAGAACTTAGAACTACTTAAACCTAACTAACCTAAGGACATCACACAACACCCAGCCATCACGAGGCAGAGAAAATCCCTGACCCTGCCGGGAAGTTGGTGTTGGCTCCGTGATTATGAGGACTGTGTTTACATGGAATGGACTGCGTGCTCTAGTCCAACGGAACCAAATAATGACTGGAAATGGCTATGTTCGGCTATTGGAGACCATTTGCAGCCATTCGTGGACTTCATGTTCCAATGCAACCATTGAATAGTCACTGGGGTAGAGTTGTTCGCCTTGTTTTCAATAACATTCTGAATAATTCGAACGAATGATTTGGCCACCGAAATCGCCCAACATGAGTCCCATCGAACATTTGTGGGACATAATCGAAAAGTCAGTTCGGTACGAAATCCAACACCGGCAACACTTTCCCAATTATGAACGACTGTAGAGGCAGCGCGGCTCAATATTTCTGCAGGGGACTTCCAACAATTAGTTGAGACCATACCATGTCGAGTTGCTTCACTAAGCCGGACAAAAGGAGGTCAGATACGATGATATTAGGTGGCATCCCACGACTTTTGTCTCCTCAGTATATACCAATGAATCTATCGGCAAAAAATGTATCGTTGTATTACACATAGTTCAGAAAATTTGAGGTCACAAACTTTGAGATGCGAGAAAAACTGCCGCGTCATGCATGACGTTCTAATTTATTACTGCTTTCCTGACAACCGGCAGCGAGCGCCGCAGCGGCTCTGCGCTCCCTCGCTCTTAGTCGAAAGCGTCGGCTACCGATCATCGATTTAGAAAGTATAAAATGTTTTACAACTGTTTTGCCATGCTCCAAAAGAAACTTTAATTTATCCATTGGCATAGCTCACATGAACAGCTTATCGAACTTAGTCTTCCCTTTACAGTTGAAACACTGTACCCAGCAGCTGAGCCAACGGGAAACCATGGTCATGGTTAAAAATTCTTAGCTATATGTAACAGTGACAGAGTCCATACTACATATTCGACCGTTGAATAATATAATGACCCGCGAATTTATCTGTCGTCAAGGTGTTAAATCAACAGAATCTTACGAGAATTTAGCAGGATCACTCGGTACCAATCTTGAAAGAGAGTGAACGATAACGAGGTGCCAAACATCACATATACTGCTAAATCTTAACTGCACTAGCAATATGACATCTCCCAATGTTATCCACAGCCTGTTCCAGCCTGCCCTGAGTCTAGCTGCACACACTACATGCCGTTCTAAGGAAAGGCTTCAAACTGACAGCAGATTGCACCATTGAAAAGTACAAATGAGTTGCACACTTATCTTATTCGGCTTACTAAGAAAGCTTATTTTAACAAAACTAAAAAGTGTGAAAAACGACTGTGTCTGAACTGCTCTGCTACACTGACTTGGCATTCCCTTTCCAATTCGATGACTTATGCTACGTACTCCTGATGTAACATGAGTCACTGAGACATAAAATTTACTTTTTGGAGTCCAGAAACGATGTACTTCCTATACGTAACAGCTGTCCTTACCTTTAACGTTGTTTTATGAAGCTAAAAATACCAACATTGCGGTGAGAAAGAACTTCTCCCAGCAGCGTCACTTTAGCTCAATGATTCCACATATGTTTTGCGTTGCTGTGGGGGTGGGGGTGCGAGGGGAGCGTTATCAATCCAGAGCGATATACTCTAGGTTCTTAGTATTCGTTTTATGTAATGGAGCTGCAGATTACAAGGAGAAACTCTTTAACAAATACTGAAGAAAACTTTTTCACATTAAGTCTTCTTACAAGCTCGACTCAGTAAGCTGTGTTAACGATTACAGATGTCTGCTTTGCTAATGCCAAGCTGCTTCTCTACACAAATGTCTCCAAAGAGCTTGCTCTAGGCACTATGGGACTTAACATCTCACGCCATCAGTCCCCTAGACTTAGAACTACTTAAACCTAACTAACCTAAGGACATCACACACATTTATGCCCGAGGCAGGATTCGAACCTGCGACCGCAGCAGTCACGTGGTTCCAGACTGAAGCGCCTAGAACCGCTCGGCCACCGCAGCCAGCTGGATCACAAATTATAAAATAATTTTGAACCATACTCATTGTTCAAATCAAATCAAATGTGTGCGAAATCTTGAGACTTAACTGCTAAGGTCATCAGTCCCTAAGCTTACACACTACTTAACCTAAATTATCCTAAGGACAAACACACACACCCATGCCCGAGGGAGGACTCGAAGCTCCGCTGGAACCAGCCGCACAGTCAATGACTGCAACGCCTAAAACGCTCGGCTAATCCCGCTCGGCTTACTCATTGTTGCATGGCAGTTTGTGCCTATAGTCAATTATTTAAAGCTCCATCAAAACTGCAGATAATATTCACTTCTGCCAATGGCTGGACTGCTAATTACCTCTTCTCCTCATTTCCCCTTAATACGGTGAAGGAGATATGTTTTTTCTGCAGCCTGGGAACATTATTTAGTTGACTCGTTATATAGAAGTTAACTTAAGGGGACTGGAATCTAATAAAGTTGTTTTGTACTGAAAGACATCTTTGAGCTGGTATACAACATGAAATGTCAGTCTCCTGTTTCCGCACAGCAAGAATGTAGGAGAGACTGGAGTGTGCTACATAAAAATTATTTTGTACGAGGTACTAAAAGGTATGTTTTTGGCTAAATTACATATGAATGCCAGACGAAAACACAGATCTTCTGACCGTTGGACCAGTCTTTTCACGGTGCCGTGCCGTGAAGTTATGTTCGCTCAAATCCTAGTGAGGCTAACATAAAATAACTTCAGTAGATGAGGTGGTTTCTCGTGCCTTCCTAAGTGCAAGGCTCTTGGTTGGCCATGGCGGAAATCTGTCACGTTCTCAACATTCATGGTGGTGTCTGTTCTATATCGTGTCTCCCTACCACTTTCGCGCAACGACGCTCTGAGCGTGTTTTTAGGGAATTGACTAGTTCGAACCTGGGACCTGTTGCTGGTAAGGAGACGCCAGACCACACATGATATGTAGAATTCAGAAGAGTTCAGTGAGACTAGCGATGATATAACCAAATACTTAATGATCTCAGCGTCAGCTCCACTGCACTCCCTGTAAAAGAATCTTAATACTAACTAAATTTAGTGGAAGGGCTTCAAGGCTTTCCTATTTTTAGTTAGCTGGTAAAATAACGTCGAAAAAGCAGTTACGTTTACCATTGGAAATTTTATTCTACTCACAAAACATCGTTTATAAATTGCACTATTGATAAAAGGAAATGTTTTAATACAGGATGGTAAAAACCAACTGCGTTCAACAAAAATGTGAACGAGTATTCCCTGAATGGGTTTCCAAGTTCTACAGTGGATCGAAGGATGACCTATGCCATATCACATCTATAATCTAGGTTTAAATTAAGTTTCACAAAAGAGAAAAACTATCAAAATGGTCTACAGTGACCCTCAATTATCTTTAATAACTTATCTAACTTGTCGTACATTACAGTGGCTGCTGTGGCTTCTCAATAACTATATAACTGAAAAATCATCGCATTTCAGATTTTTACTTCAAGTGGCAAATGTGAACACCATGAGCTTAAATTGACGATCGACACTAGTATTACGCAAAAAGGGGGTGTAACAGATGAGACTTCTGCAGTTATGAGTGAAGCTTTATGCGGTGTTATTCGGCATCGCGTGCGTTCATTACCTTGTCGGTGTTTGTCAGGGGCTGCGGCCGGCGCAGCTCCGCTCACCTCGCCGTCTCGGAAGCAACTCTTCCTAACTTCTCCTTACTACATTTACCGAAGTTGGTTTCAAAAAACTATCTGGCTGTGTTTTCATCTCACCAATCAGGGTCTCTATGTTAACCTTAAGCTCCGCCTACAAAAATTCTGTCTATCCAATGAGAAACGTTATACTTTTCGTGGTGGGGCAATGTTTTTAACGTTTGCAACGTAGCAGAGACGCGAAAAAGTCTCACGCTAAAACCTGCAGCTGGTGTGGTTCTTTTAGCGTTATCGTGAGATCTATACTGTTCTTCTGGAGGGCTCTATCTTTTAACAGGGGCTGGGGGGTGGTCCTTGACGTAACAGAGACGCGAAAAAGTCTCACGCTAAAACGTGCGGGTGGTGAGGCTCTAGTGGTTAGCTGGCGACTTGGGTGTCCAGTCCGTCCCTTATCGTAGGGCCTTCTAGCTTAACACGGTTCTGCTCTCGGCTTCTGTTCTCGTTTCTCCCCTCGGAACTGCGTCGGTCTCTCGGTGTGAAGGTACGACATGCATTTAGGTATTCTTGTGTTAGTCTGTGGTATTCCATTTGCTCACTCGTTACTCGTATTACTTTGGTTAATTTAATGTCACGATTTATTCGGAGCTATGTGACATACTACTAGATTTGCTTATTATGTCAGGGTTTTCATGGAAGGTGTTGGATTTGCCTGACACCTTACAAGGTAGTGGGAAAGATTTCCTACCCTATTTCTCGCGCCATATGTTATTGGCTAACCGTGACTAAACCCGCAAGAGCAGGAAATGGTAAACTTTTTTCTGAAATTATTTCTGGTCAGAACTCGCAAAGATCTGCTGTAGTTGGCTGGCGATATTCCAATGCTGGCAGAACCAGCTAAATTTCGTAGAGTAAAATCAGAACACACTTGTTTTATGGAGGCCAAAGAATACACTAGCTGCGGAGAGATCAAAGAGAGCACTTGCTTCAGGGATGCCGTCGAGAACGCACTTCACCTTAGACAGTCATAGAAGATATCCGCAGAGGGAAATGTCTCCCACTTACACGAAGGTACTGAGGCCGACTTGGAGTGAGAGATTCCAGCCGCTACTGCAGCCGTCTTCCACACTCACATGGTTTAGGAATGGTAATGATGTGCTGTCGGTGCAGCCACCGAGACGAGGGGGAGAAAGTTTATTAGTTTGCATCTGGGTTTCATTGCGTAGATTTAACATTCACAGCTAACTGGTTGCACCCATCAAGCATTTAAGTGAATGTGCTGGAGATAGTTCGTGCTTTTCTGGGGTTCTTTCTTCAAATCACTGGCCATTTTTCCAGTCATTAGCCGTATCCACAGTAGAGTTTCATATTATGGTTCCATGTGTCCACCATATGCGCTGATTCGTATCTGCAACCTCTTGTACACTTATCAGATGTTTAAATGCTTGCTTCAGTGGATAAATAATTTTGTCTGGTTCTTACGGAAATAAACTGAATTGTGGTTATCACTAGTTTCGTTTAGTAGTTAGATGAACCCCTCCATTGACATATCCATTTGAAGAGTGGTACTCATACCTTCACGATTAACTGTGTCACCCCTATTACTTTCCAATTAGTAAGACGTTATTCGTTGCGCGACACTGTTTGTGAGGAGCTTCATTTCCTTGTAGGTCACGGGGAATCGGATCTGTAGCATCTTAGCCGACCTTTGTGGTCGAGCGGTTCTAGGCCCTTCAGTCTGGAACCGCGCGAACGCTACGAAGTTCGAATCCTGCCTCGAGCATGGATGTGTGTAATGTCCTTAGGTTAGTTAGGTTTAAGCAGTTCTAAGTTCTAGGAGACTGATGACCTCAGATGTTACGTCCCACAGTGCTCAGAGCCATTTTTGTAGGATCCTACACGGCGTAGAGTACGAAATTTTTGGACCCACCGATTCCATATTCACATGACAGTCCTGGCACCCCGACCAATGAACGTAGCAATGTTGCGGAACGATAAACTGATGTCTCCTTAAGCCACGATCCTGCCGCTGTTAAATTTCGATACGATTTGTTTGACACTTCTCCCTGATAAACGAGACATAACATGATATTCTCACAGACAGCCAACATTCAGATAAGTGAGAAACCAACTGTGTAATTTTTCATTATATACCGAGTGTAGATAATATTATTACTACCTACTTTGTGTTGTTGCTCTGCAGTGTTAATAACTTGCAAATTCAAACGCGTAAAACACTTCATGTGAGTTTGACGCTCATTGCCTGTCATCTTCGTGGTGTAGCCATTTGAAGGGCCAGCAGTGTACAAAAAGGCATTAGATGATGATGCTAAAGCATTGTTGTTGTTTACAGCTCCATTTGTCAATGTTAATGCAATGGATGTTCAGGAACTGCCGGATTAGTTTGTTTAAGAGAGCTTTTGAAGAAACTGTGTAGTGAAAAAAATGGAAATTTCGTGTGATGGATTTTCTTTGGATGATTTCTTAAAATTTTTGTAACGGCCTAACTCAACAAAAATACCTCAAATCGTCAGGTTTACAAACGAACGGGTGGATAGGGCTTAATGTCCCGTCGACAACGATGTCCTGGACGGCGCACAAGCTCGGATTTTCGAAGGTTGGTGAAGGAAATCGGCCGTGCTCTGTCAAAAGAACCGTCCTAGTACTTGCCTGGAGCGATTTGGGAAAATCATGGGAAACCTAAGTCAGGATTGTGGGACGCAGATTTGAACTGTCGGCTTCGTCGCGCTGTCCCGCTCGCTCTTCGCGTTCACTTTGGAAATGACTGTCTATAATTGGTTCGCAAAATATTTCGTTAAGGTCGACCTAGACAAATTGTTACAAAAAAGAAGCAACGATATTGAGCGCAATGACGATTGAAGAGGACCAGTAGAGAAAGTCCTTGAGAGTTACACAACTTTTTTCCTTCACAATGAAATGTGTGGCTTTTGTCAACTTTTTTTCACTTTTGGCAGAATTTTCGTATAGAGTGTCATGTAAACGTACGCACAATACATTACTGAGGCATTGTCACTTAAAATACAAGATATATTGTAAAACTAAAATACGTATGAGTGGCCCATCTCATCCATAGCTGCCCGGGATTATCCGAGCGGTCTAAACGCTGCAGTCATGGACTGTGCGGCTGATCCCTGCGGAAGTTCGAGTCCTCCCTCGGGCATGGGTGTGTGTGTTTGCCCTTAGGATAACATAGGTTAAGTAGTGTGTAAGCTTAGGGACTGATGACATTAGCAGTTAAGTTCCATAAGATTTCACATATTCTGAACATCTCATCCATAGTTTTCTGGGTGAGATGGACCAGCGCACTGGGGGAGACACAATAAAAAATGGTTATACATGAAGAAAAGATACACTTAAAATCACATATTTTTATTTTGAATACTGTTTGCCTCGATAGGTGAGTGGTCTGTCTGCCTTCGGCAGGGCAGCAGTGCGGACGCGCTCGGCCGTCCACGCCGCTGCGCGTGAGGAGTGATTAGTTCCCCGTCACCGCGCTTCTCGGTCGAACCAGGCATAATGGCCAACTAGTACAGGAAGAACACTCTTGAGTTAACCTTTTCAAATGAATACGCACTACTCAAAGCACTGGTCTTCGAACGCTTCCTACGCGAAGATGTGAAGATCCCCCGTGACGATCTCATCGTCATACACCTATCGATCATTAGCAGCGTCGTTTATGTTAAGATGACTTCCGACGCTGCCTGCAATGAGATTATTCAACGGACGCGACATAGGCTAAAATTTCGACATTCCGACAGCAACGTCGGGCATGTGGATGTCGACCATGCAGGGCTTGGCCTTCGAACGATCCGTGTATTCGAACTGCCTTTCGAGGTGAATGAAGTTGAAGTCTTCGTGGCGCTAAAGCGGTACGGAAAAGTCCAGAGTCACATAGCCGGGACATGGGCACAGTTCACGACGTATCGGACACAAGTCCGAATAGATCTAAAACAGCACGTCCGATCGTACATTTCTATCGGCGGCTGCCGTGCAGCAGTCATTAACGACGGACAACCTCGAACATGTTTCGGTTGTGGCAAAGAAGGCCACGTTCGGAATGAATGCCTGCACGACCGCATCACACTACTACGGCACGACGATACGAACACCGACCGAACCACAACATCCCTTCCAGTCACCTATGCGGCGACGCTGTACATCCACCCCTTAAAAGACGCAGTTCCTGAGCGTCTTTCTGGACCGATACACCTAGAGGCGCCACAGCACCTTGCCACTGGCAGTGCAGCCCGCGAACGTGACTTACACAGCGAGAGTTTTATGGAGGCTGAAGACCGCGTCATAGCACCCGCGGCTTTTGTACTGGAACCACGCGAATCTCTTCCTTCCTCAGACTCCAAAACACATTGCCGGAAGCAAAAGTCACCCAAACGACGGAAAAATCGCCGCAAGATATCTGAATCGACCACTGAGCCCCCTTCGCAGGACGAAGGCATGGAACATAAATCTGACAGAGTGCACGATAACACTTTTTCCTTTGCCACAGAGACGCGTCATCCACAAGACGGTGAGCCGTCCAACAGAGACTGTGAGCAAACCCCGTGCCCAGAGGTCATGGAACACAGCATGCCCGTCGTCACCAACGCAATTGAGCCGACTCGGCCAGGACTGCCATCTCCCACCAATGTTGAAACTGATGGAGATTTTTCATGGGCCGGTGACACGGATTTACCACCTCTACCCGATGCGGAAATGAGATCTGTTCTTCCGTTCGACCAAAACTAACATGAGGGACGTTTCTACGACGACTTTTGTTACTACTATGGACTTCCAGAATCCACCACGACAATCTTCTCTAGCTACGAACCTATAGACAGCACAGATCCCCCATCAGGCATACCGAATAGCTATTGATTGAGAATGTTGGCAAAAATTTAGTGTACTAACAACATTTATTTTTTCAGACAAGACAGCAATTATACTAAACATGTTATAGATTGAATACCCTAAACAACTGACAGGTTATTCACTTCTCCATTGGGTGGATCCTGGTTGGCACAAAGGCACGTTAACTAGGTGATCAGTAAGTCAAGTACTCTGGTCCTAAAAATGTGGATAACGCGAACTGAATTGATCTGACGCTGAGCAGAGTTTGATTGATCAAATCTACTGAAGCTTCTCTACATAGGTGCAGCTGAGAGCAAGTGGAGATTGAGATATCTATGCCCTGACAATGTCGGAGCAGCAGTACATTAGCGTGTTATTTCTTTTTTTTAAAATTCTTTATTCCTCAACTACATGATCCAAGTTAACCCACCAGCTAATACATTAGTGGGTCCTAATTTATACTTATGTTACAAATGCTGCAGCTTATCTTAATTAGTTACTAGGAATGTTAGTGTTATTCCTATTCCACTGTGGGAATTTCTAAGTTCTACTGGTGTGTTGTTCTACAGGTTTCTTTAATTGCTATGTTCTTAGTGTTACTGATGTTTTCCTTTATCTCCTACTTTATTAACTAATCTACTCTAACAGCAGCGTTACAGGTGAACCAGCATGTTATAAACCTACGTTGTTGGCCGTGCCCACCGAGCTAATCCCAGTGGGCATGCCCCTAGCACTGGGCTAGCCCAGAATATTTGAGCCGCTGCAGTTCTATGCTAATGGGATTATACTATCCTATCCTGTCCTACGTCTAACCTAATATTAATTCCTACTGTCATGTCCGGTGAGTGTCTTGATCATTTGGAATGTGCACCCTACCCCTAGTCCGGGATGTGGCGGATCCCAGCCGTGAAGCGGCTGGCCAATTCCACCTCGGCGGGACTGTTCCTTAATAATTCTTTAAAACTTTGCTCGATATTTCATTGGCAAGTTTATTTAGGATTTGAAAATGGTCCTCTTGCCTGAGCAGGTGGTACGTGTCGTGATTTGGTAGTTGTTTTCTTAGCTGTGCCTCCACATTGTCGAAGAGGTGTCACTCACGCACCACATGGACTGCGGTGCCCTGTGTGACCCTACAGTCAAACGTTGGTGTTGGTATGCCGGGTAGGGTCCATGACCAGTAAGGAAGTGAAGCAGTCCTCTTGATGGCTTGAAGTATTTGAGCTGTAATCACTCCATAACGTTGGCCAGCAATTCGTGTGTTCTACAACCCGTTTCGTCGCTATCCCACTGTTCCAGCAATACCTCCTCCCCCCTAATTTAATTTCAGACTTATTTCCTACGTGAATACCCATTAGTTAGACTATTTTGTCTCTCTTCTCCTTTTTTACCGAGTATCATGTCGCCTCTTCTCTGATTTTTATATCAAGACGACAGAGTCCCATTAGTTCTAGTAATGCTCCCCACAGAGTTGTCCTGTATGCCTCTACAGAACGCAAGAGCACATTTCGCTGCATGGCGGGCATTATCCTCGTGAGCCTGTGAGCCTAGACTCCTGACCCGTATCCTACAATTAATGTCAGAATACAATTATGGTATAATTTTATTAAGTCTGGTGGCAGGTGGAAACGTTCATGTACAATCCCAATCAAGTTACTAAGTGTTTCTAGGGATCTTTACGTCACAGTGTCAATATGTGATGTATAGTTCCACTTCTCATCGACGACTACACCTAAATATCGGGCCTCACGGCACTGAAGAACTGGTGAGCCCTCGATTCTTACTGTTGGATTCCTTACGAGTTGTCCCTTAAGTTGTAAATATGTGGACCTGCTAGGTGAAATCTTCATTTTGATTGTACAGTACCATGTACTCAGGATGGATAAGGGCCTTTCGATTTTTCTTTCCAAGTCTTCGCGGCTACGACCGCCAACCAGCAGGAGGAGGTCATCTGCGTAGGCTATGCCCTCTAGACATCGTAGCCATATATATGGCTGCATCTACCGATGAGCAGTTGCTGGTAACGCAAAGGTAATTTAATGTAGCAGTGCCTTATAATTTCCTTCGGGCTGTACGGTTGATCCAAGGATCGGTTCTTCTTGACCAGGGATTCGAAGAATTTGAAGGAGTGCGGAATCCTAACGCTAAGCCACAGATAAACCGGAGCTTATACTTCAGTGGCCAAGATTCTGGTAGCGCGTGATTGTACTGTGTCATCCAGGTATTTGGATGTAATGCGTTGTTTGCCTCCTTGTAGACCTGAAAATTGTGCATGGTCAAGAAACGTCTGTGGTCGAAAGGTTCGACGTATCCGCCGTGCGAGTTTTCCCTCTCGTCTGCAGCGCGTGACTCCATGTATCCATGCCCAAACGATCCTCGTGCACTGTTATGGTATCCCCTCGTGTTGTCAGATTCGTGTAATGACGTTTCTGACCTCCGTAGACTTGTACAATTGTTTTCCGGCTCGGTCTCTGACATGCTGCGTGTTACCGACGGAGCGTGTTCTATTACGCGTTTCGTTGTGGCAGGAGCATATTCCTGCTGCATTCGCCCATGTGCAGGGGGTGTGTCCTCATATAGCGGTTCGGAGAGTCGCAAAACATTTTCTTCACTTCTACGATGCTCTCGATGGCGCTCTACCGGACGAGATTGTGTTTGCAATTGCGCGACCTGCTCATGTGCCTGCCGAACGTCTTTAGCCAACTCGTTTTGTTGCGCGACGACTCGAGTCTGCTGATCTTTAATCAGAGATTTCGGCCTGTTTGATTTCTATTTGTTCGATTCGCTTCGCAGCCTCACTCATTTTTTCCTGTGTTTCTTGAACTATTTTTTTGCCTTGCTTTTGGAGAATTGCAAGTGCCTTTTTTGTCTTACACACCTCAGTTCTTGCCATTTTAACTTGTTCTTTGGCCACTGGTGCGTCCTTTCGTGTTAATTGCACTACCAATCGCGCTGTTTTGGCATCGCGCTACGCCTGGTCCGCGACCTCCGGCGTTTCTACTGTCGTTTTCTTGAAATTCTCTAGCTCTTCTTGGATTCCTACGATCTCTTTCTTGACTCCATCTACACCGTCTGTAACCTTTCTTATAACTAATTTGTATCTTTCCTCCTCTTCCTCCCGTCTCTTTTTCTCTGCCTCTTGTCTCTTCTTTTCTGCGTCTTGCATGAATTGCATGAGAGCCTCAAACTGAAATCCACCGCTAACACCTCCAGGACTAGGTGAACGAGATTCCACCATTCTGTGACGTTTCGTTCGTGATTCTGGTCTGCCAGTCTCACTGAGGGTGAGTCTCGTACCAGCAGCGCCTACATTTCGCTCTGCCGCGGTCCCCCGTTCACTTTCGTCTCCTCACTGAGACTTGTCGTCATGCTCTGCAGGCTCTACGTTCGATATTTCTGCCCGGTCTCTAGCCGCATTTACCTGAGAATCCCGCGTAATATCTGCCTGGTCACTGCTAATAATCTGACGTGGATCCGTGGTTAACAAAACACAATTACTTCCACTACACTGTAGCAAGCGTGCCTTTCTTCTTCTAAGCACACACAGTAATTCTGAGCCAAACGAATTTAAACACTACACATTCCTATGCCACTCAGATTCCACTCTAAGTTACGCTCCCGTGAGTTACTGATTCCTAGTTCCTGAAACCGAATTCAAATAACAGCACTCTTGTCTATGCTCACAAACGAAAATCTCAATCTATCCTAACAAATAAGCACAACGCCGCTTGCTGTCAGAAACAAACAGTCAAGTGACACAGAAGTCACAACCACAACATGAAAATACGCAGATACAAGAATTAAATATTAGTGCTATGTCTAGGCGCCAACTCTACCCATTGCACCACGTAAAACATGGGAAACAGAAGCTTCACTAGGCAACACTATCTACGATCTGACGGTCACAGAAGGTGCCATCAATCCGAGATCCTAGCATGGGACGCCACAATGAAAGGTAACTCTCGTGAGACTATTAATTGATTTAGAATGTTGGCAAAAATTTAGTGTACTAACAACATATATTTTTCTGAACAAAACATAAACTCTACTAAACAACTAGATTGATTACCCTAAACAACTAACAGGTTATTTACTTCTCCACTGGGTGGATCCTGGTTGACAAAGACAGTTTAAATAGGTGACCAGTAAGTGAAACACTCTGGCCCTAAAGAAATGGTTAACGCAAGCTGAATTAATCTAACGCTGAGCACACTTTGACTGATCAAAGCCGGCTGCGCTGGTCTCGCGGTTCTAGGCGCGCAGTCCGGAACCGTGCGACTGCTACGGTCGCAGGTTCGAATCCTGCCTCGGGCATGGATGTGTGTGATGTCCTTAGGTTAGTTAGGTTTAAGTAGTTCTAAGTTCTAGGGGACTAATGACCACAGCAGTTGAGTCCCATAGTGCTTAGAGCCATTTGAACCATTTTTGACTGATCAAATCTACTCAAGTTTCTCTACATAGGTGCACCTGAGAGGAAGTGGTGATTGAGATCTGTACGCCCTGACAATGCGGGAGCGGCAATGCATTACCCAGTTTGCTTCGTGCGGCGAGATGTGCGCAGCGGAGAAGGTGAGATGTGGAGGCGGCACCTGTGAATCGATCGCGGCAACAAAATAAATGCAAAAATCTCACGATCTAGCGATCAGACAGATGGATCCCAATTTACTGACTACCAGAGCCCTGAAATCACTGTAGATTTCAGCGTGTGGCAGACCCGTTCGCTGGTAGTACCAAGTACCAATTTGGCTCACTTACATGACAGAGCGTACGAGGATACCAAACGTCAAGACTGGTCAACGAAAAACCAATAAATGTAATTAGTAGTCCGAGACGTTTGAAGTCACACTGTCGGTACAGTAAGAACTTCACCACAGGCTCCTCAGTGTAAACTACTCGCAAGTAAAGTCAATCTCAGAACAGGTCCCAAGTACCAACCACACGTGCCAGAGCTTCGACCAGAAGTACTTACCGGACCAAAGTCCCGCATCCGAGTGCACCGCACCTCTCCAGAAAAAAAAAAATGCCGTTTTCCCGCAAAGTGCACGAACGACGCCGCCTTCTCCCATCTTGAGCCAATCACAAGACTCTACAGGCACTAAATCTCTCCTCCCACATGACAGCACAAACTCATGTCGAACCAGAGCAAGAGTTAAGAAATCTGCATCTCTGAAAAATTTAAACCGCCATTTACTGGCTTTTTTAAGTTTTCGCAGAGGGGGAAGAGATGATTTTTTCCGAAGTGGTGTCTCTTCTCATGGCAACAAGCGAACAGATACAAACTCAAAGATATTTATGTAAATCGCCTGTACCTTGGAGCTAATTAATTCTAGCTATGAGATGTAATATTGATTCTATCTCAAAACGTTTCTCAGGTGCCGAAGTGTTCTTATACAACAGAGGTGGCTGAGGGAAGTAGGTCACTGACCTACTTGCACTATTGGCGAACACGAAAACACGAAAACATGTGAATTTTTTACTACACATGGCTCTGCACACAATGCCTGGTTTACTGCTCCACTGTTTAGAAGCGTCCCTTTAGACCGCCGCCCCAGCCCAGGATTCTGCTGGTGCCACGACAGGTATCACGTCACTGTTTTGCTGGAGCCCTGTCTCGACGAGGGGCTGCCCTGTCTGCCCTGTACGGCTGTGTGCCTGTCTGGCAAGATTTACTAAGGGACGGGCTCGACGCCAATTGCTTTCAGCTACCAACAAGCCGTTTCTATGAGCTAAGAATCATAAAAATACCTCATGCTTTTAGCACCCTACCAGGCTTCATCAACGTCTGCGCAGGCTGTTAACTTTCTAGAGTCTCGGTCAAGGTGCATTAGGTTCTAATAAAATCTTTAATAATTTCGCGTATGCGAAAAATAGGTGATAGAGCAATTTGTCCTCTCTCAACTTCAACTGTTCCGCGACACGCTGCAGAGGACATCGACATCACCCTGCTACAAGAACTGAGGACAGCAGCTTGGTCCGGGTGTTGTGGATACGTCACGTACACCACCCCGGTAGCTATGGAACACACAGGCTCAGCCATCGTCTTCCGAGAAGGGACTGCAGTTTCCGATGTCACATATCTCCCAACGGCCTGAGGGGTGGCCATAACAGATGAAGGAATCAAAATCAAAAATCTCTACGCCCCATCAGGTACTGATAAACGGAGAGATCCCTCCCAGTTCTATGCAGAAGATATCACGCCTTTATTCCTCGGCACATACGATCATCTCATTGTAGGTGGAGATTTCAACATTCCTGACTGCGGCAGTGTCCACCGACGACGTCCATGGCGCTGTGGGCAAAGGATCACTGAATCAGTCTCCCGCCCCGGATGTTTTACCGCTCGAATTTTATGGAACCTTCCAACATTTTATGTTGCCACGATGGAGAGGCATGTACCGGGAACTTCTGTCCAGTGCGTTACTACAGCCACCAATGTTCACGGAAGGCTTACTCATATCAGTCCCGATACCTGCAGGAGGAACATGACTCGATAGTTATCGGCCGATCACGTCACTCAGTTCCGACTTCAAGATTTTCACACGCCTTCTAGCTGTGCGACTTAAACATGCATTACAAGGAATTGTTGCCCACGAACAATCATCCTTAGGCGGCGATCATAATATACAGACAGCCCTCAGTGAATATCGGGATGTAATCGCTGTGGCAACACATTGGCGACTGCCAGGCGCTTTAATCTCCATCGACTTTAGTCAAGCGTTTGACCACATCAATCATGTATTCCTCAACGCATTGATGGACCGGATGGCGATTTTCTCGACGTGCACGCAAGTGATTATGCGGCTCCTTCGTGGGGCAACGTCCAGGCTTCTCCTAAACGGCAGACTTACAGAACTTATACGGATTGAACGCTCAGTATGGCAGGGTTGCCCACTGTCGATTGTGCTTTATGCCATTGCGATGGAACCACTCATTAGCAGGTTACAGCGACGCTTGACAGGTATTCCAGTCTGGGATCATGTGTTCTGCTGTTGAGCCTACGCGGACGACTTGGCCCTTGCTGTACGTTCAGCGGCCGACGTACAAGCAGCGATGCAGTGGATTACCCGTTACAGTGCAGAGGCAGGGAGCGCTGTCAACGTCGCAAAATTATGCGCCCTGAAGATCGGGCGCGGCCTTTCCGCAGACGGAGTAGATCCCTTTCAACTGGTGGACACCCTTCACTGTCTCGGATTGGTATACACGCAAGACATTCGCCGCAGCTCGGCGATCAATTTTCGGGCAAACATACAAAATCACCTACTACACCAGCTGAATATGTGCCAGAGAGTCACCTTCGTCAGTACCCATCTGGCAGCCCGGATACCCCACTTCGCGCAGATTCTGCCCATCAGTGCGAAAATGGCAGCCAGACTACAGGCGGCTTTCTGGTATTTTTATATGTTCTCGGCATATCTTCAAAGTCCAGTATGATGCCTTCTCCTTACCGAAGTGGGATGGTGGCCTCGATCTGGTTAACGTGAGAGCCAGGACTACAGCACTTTACAACAATACTATGCTCCGTTTATGGAAAACCCATAATGCTAGTTTTACTGGAATGTTGACCACCGAGCTCGCACCTGTTTCGAGAAGCCCACCGACGTCTTTGGCATACATCCCACCCACAGTGTCGCACATCGGCCGTTTCTTTTACGAGTACAGCTTCATATGCACCGAGCTCCCCAGTACTAGGAAAACGAACACCCACTACATCTACCGCCTTCTCCGAAAGTACCCGCCCCGAAACCCCGTCGAAGCACGTCACCCCCAGTTTTCATGGCCTACAGTTTGGAAAACGATCCGCCAACCACACCACACCACAAACACCACCGCGACGTGGTACCTACTCGTCAACAACAAATATACTACAAGAGAGAAACTGTATCGCATTGTGCCGGTGGGCTCACCCCTGTGCCTCAAGTGCAATGTCGGAGATACAGATTTACATCGTTTTGAGTTTTGGGCAGCAGTAGCTGTCTGGACCCTCGTACAGAAGACTGTGGCTTTCGACCTCCAAGTACCCTCACATCACGTTTCTCCTACCGTGATGATATATGATGACACGACCTGTTTTCCATCGTCTAAGTGGCACTCCATCACATGGATCAGTGTCATGGCTATCAACTACTTCTTCGGGACGAAAACCGTCGATCAGGCGGACTTTCGAACACGCCTCCAATTACACCACCATACCCTTCGCCGACATCGACACTATCAGGCCACTTTCGCGAACTATTTCCTTGGAGCTGGAACCTCAACGAAACGTGCCAGCCAAGACTGGACGATCCCACGTTCCACTTCTAATGGTCAATAATAGAATGGACGTTCTGATGGCGTGCCAAAGTGGAGCATGGAGCAGCAAGAATTCCTAATTTCTTTCACTTCTCTTTTCTCCTCGTCACCTAAGTTTTTTTCCTTATACGTGTTTATCCAATTCACGCACAGCTCTGTAACTGCAGCTTATTTGATATCTTTCTAATGCTTTCCTCCTTTAAAAAAAAGGTTGTTGCTGATGTTGAGACTGTATACTTATATACGTTTACAAGAAAAAAAAAAGAAGTAGAATGTTGAGAAAATATACTTATTTATGTTTTACGTTTTCGAGGAATATTGTTTTATTTTATGAAGAACGTGGTTTTCTATTTTCAAACAACAGAGGTTTTTATTTGTTTTCTCATTACCTGCAACTTTTTGCTCATGTAGTAGGTGTTTTTCATTTTGTTCTCTACAAAAAAAAGTTGTGAGCGCGGCAGAATGCCGTACAAGGGGACCCAGGTTCGATTCCCAGCTGGGTTGGGGATATTCTCCGCTTAGGGACTGGATGTTGTCTTGTCTTCATCATCATATCATCCCATCGACACGCAAGTCGCCGAAGTGGCGTCAACTAAAAAGACTTGTACAAGGCGACAGGTCTACCCCACGTGAGGGCCTAGCCACATGACATTTCATTTCGTTTGGAATACTTTGTAATGAATACAGTATTATACTATTAAATAATTAAGTCGAAAGCAATTTTATCACTTTATTATAAATCTTGATTAACCATTGACTTTTCTAATGAGTTGTCTGTTTTGTGCAAGTGTTGGTCTATCTTCCTCTCGCCTCAGCAATTAAACTTATAATCAAATGTTGAACAACATTCGTATTGTGGCGAAACTAGCGCTGTACCATTTGAGAGAAACAGATGCGAGCGAATGTTCAAAAATGTTCAAATTTGTGTAAAATCTTATGGGACTTAACTGTTAAGATCATCAGCCCCTAAGCTTACACATTACTTAACCTAAAGTATCCTAAGGGCAAACACACACACCCATGCCCGAGGGAGGACTCGAACCTCCTCCGGGACCAGCCGCACAGTCCATGGCTGCAGCGCCCTAGACTGCCCGACTAATCCCGCGCGGCCGAGCGAGTGTGCCAAGACTTAACCCCAGTTCATTTCTATTAGCGTCACGTCATCAGAACTCGCCTATGCATGGCATACAAGTAACTGAACCGCAATCTAAGGATGAAGTTAAAAAATTCAAATAGCTTTACCAAATTTTGTCAACATATGCTTTAATATATTAATGTTTAAATTGGTAAGTCCCTGAGTCGTCAGACGAATATGTTTCTCAAAATACATCGTTTTAAATAAAAAATAAGTGGCGATAAGTGGCGACAAATAATAAAGCTAAGAAGCCAAAAATTGTTCAGAATATGGAACTATATGTCAAAATCAACTGTTACAAGTCTCAACCTGATCGCATGAATGTTTTGGTTAAAATCGACGTTTTTACGAAAAATTTAAGGCTCTAAATATTACACTCAGAAATATGAAAATTCTTATGAAGCTTCAGTCTCGTATAAAAACATTAACTATGTAAGCCTATTAAGCTATCTGCAATAGCTTTCCAGTAATTTACTGGAAACTACGTTCGGAACAAAAAAGTTCTTATTTGTAATAGATTAATTATCACTTTCATTAATGCTAGAAAGTTCTGATTACAGCACTTGATTAAATCCATTAAAATATAAAGCTACAGTATAACAAGTTTCAAGACTTCAATGTACAGTTCAATCAATACGAGGTTCTCAAAAATGTAGTTCAAAGGTCACGTGCTACTGTCGGTTCTGTTATAAAAATTGTAGACGGGATGGATTAAATGCATTCGAGCTCAAACTTTTTTTTGTAATTAAAGCCAACTTTACTCCATTCATATAAAAATTACGAAGATTGTAAATTAATACACAACAGTGTTATAGAATAATATCTGTCCGAGAAAGCGGCCATTTAGACACTGCTCTCTGGGTATATAGCAGATGACTGCAGGTGTTCCCTTCGGTCGTCCTCAACGCCCATATATAAATACGGCCAGAGATGCAGTAGACACACTTTCCAAAAAAAAAAAAAAAAAAATATTGGTGCAAATATCTCTGTGCACTATGGGACTTAACTGCTGAGGTCATCAGTGCCCTAAAACTTAGAACTACTTAAACCCAACTAACCTAAGGACACCACACACATCCATGTCCAAGGCAGGATTCGAATCTGCGACCGTAGTGGTCGCGCGGTTCCAGACTGTAGCGCCTAGAACCGCTCGGACACTCCGGCCGGCCCACACTTTACATTCCGAGTTAGTATGACGAGTGAGGAGGACCACGTTGCTCGGGTGAAGGGTGCGACGGATAGCTATTGGGCGGGACATGCTCAGGCGACTGGATGTGCCCCTTCGGTGGCCCCATCCGACCCCACTTAGGACGACTCGCTGGCTTCTACTACTGACGTTTGCCCGCTATCTGCACCTCAGCCTTACGCTGCAATGATGCTCCTTTCTCCTAGCGACGCATATTCTGGCCGCGATGCCGAGGAAGCGTTTCAACTTTACTTGCAGACACTGTCAGGCGCGGCCAGTGAAGAGGTCACAGTACCGCCGGGAGCCCTGCCAGCATGTTTGCTCAAGAAGGCACTGCACTACCAGTGACGGCTCCACAGGTTGAACCGCCACCAAACCCAGCTCCTCAAGAAGTCAGAGTCCTGATGGCTGCTCCTAATGGTGCTGCACCACCAGCCTCGACTATTCAAGCAGACGACGTCCTGCTCGCTGCCCCCTCGGTCTCTGCCAGTCAAGAGGCTGTTGCCTTGCCAGCTTCTCAACTCGACCTGATTACGCATGAAATCTCTGGCCGACCAGGAGTAAGCGCTCTGACGACTCAGGACATACAGGAGGCGAACCTTGCGTCCCACCCCTTGGACCAGACACTCATGGAGGTGTCAGATCTCGCGTAAGCGGGCAGCCGCGGCGGATACGGACGATACCTCGTCCGCTGCCGCAAATTTTTCTGTTCGCAGGAAGCAGGCTAAGAAAAAGGCGACTGACCAGGACGCTCCAGGGATGCCAAATCCGCCTCAGCCTCAGGGCAATGGCTTCAAGAAGCCTGGGCAGAAGCTCACAGCCTGGGCACAGAAGCTTGAACAAGTACAACCACAACCAATCACAACCTCGGACCGCCTCCCGGTTGACTCAGAACGGCTACTTACGCCAGCCTTCAACAGGGACCTCCACCGATAGTTCTGCAGTAGAAGAAAGACTACATGCCGTCGCCGATATCACTTGCTTCAAAGCAGAGGGTGAGAACATATACCGGGTCTTCCTTGCCACGATTGATGACCACCGCAAACTAATGGCATTCATCTGGCAACAGGGTCTCCACTGTTTCACACACAATGCTGAACACCTGAAGCTGCTGAAGGTGGTTCTCCGGTATCTTCTCTTCAAGATGGCCCTGACCACCTCAAACAATAGCTGATGAACAAGGGCTTAGTGAGTCCCACAGTTGAACATATGAAGTTCTCCCAGGGTACACAGGGACATGGTCCTGTTTCTCGTCATCCTGGTTGACAACTGTGTCAACTGCCGGAGTGGCCGAGCGGTTCTAGGCGCTACAGTTCGAATCCTGCCTCGGGAATGGATGTGTGTGATGCTCTTAGGTTAGTTAGGTTTAAGTAGTTCTAAGTTCTAGGATTGCAATGCTTCTTTTTCCAAGGATTGTACCATGCCTGTCTGCTGCATCAAGTGTGCAGGGCAGCATCAGACCAAGGAATGCTCTAAGAACACTTACCACCACAGTGCTGAAACTGTAGTGAAAGGCATGTCGCTAGCTACAGGACTGCCCTGCACTCAAGTTGCACAACTGTGGCGGTAGGGTGGCAAGCAATGTGCAGCGTGGAGTCAGCTACGCGTCTATCGCCAAAGCACAGGTGACTGACCAGTATCCCATCTCCCAACATGGTGGATACTGTGGAGGACGCCCTCCTGAGGCCTTGGCCCAACACAGCCTGACTATGCTACCCATCACACTGCCACAGCCATGTTGACACAGTCTGCCTCCCCTGCAGCGACCACCCAGGCCAACCTGGTGCTCAGGGCTCCACACCTGTGGCAGCGCCGATTAATGGGGTTCCTGCAAACGAAATTCGCACTCTGCTCCAGATGGTTAATACGGTCACGTCTCAACTCCCAGCGCTGGTCTCCACTGTCTCGATGGCCCTCCATGTCAACGTTGCCTCCACGCCGTAGATGGATATCGACCATGTCTATGGGCTGAAGATCTGCGTTTCCAACGCCAATAGTCTCTTCCCACAACAAGGAGCATTGAGGCAATTTCTCTATGACAAGGCAATAGATATTTGATTCATCTGTGAGAACCACCTCAAGCCTGGAATCGCTGTCAGCGATGCGACCTTCAGCTGCTACCAGACATGTAAACTGACTGTCAGCGGTGGCACCACTGTCTACATCAAGACCTCTATCCAGCACTACCAGGTGTATATACCGTGGTTGGCCACGATTGAAGCCAGTGGTGTGCTGGTCCACATCACTGTTGGCAAGATCACGTACATTGCGGCCTACCAGTTGCTGTGGGGCCTTCTTCAGAGTGCTGAATCGACGCCCTGATGGCAGTGGAGGGGTGGCTTTTCATTGGTTGGGACTTCAATGCAAGGTCCATGCAGTGGAACCTTCGCCTCACCAATGGCAACGGAAGTCGCCTCCTGCATTCTGCACAGCAGCACAGCGCCACGGTTGTGGGGCCTTTCGGCTCAGTGATCTTTCCAGGTCATGGGTAGCCTGACGTCCTCAGTGTCGCCATCCTCAAGGGGATCGACCAATTTATATTTGTCAAGACAAGAACAGCCATGTCATCAGATCACGTCCCCATGATATTTGACACGGATGTGATCTGTTTGGCGGCCCAAGCTTGCCATAGCTGTTGATGTCGAACTATACAAGGCCAAGGTGCTTAACCACCTCCAACATACACCTGATCCAATGGAGGAATGGGCCAAAGTGGCCCCCGCCTTCCTCACTGATGTACTACTCTGAGCTGATGACGCTGCCATACCTGGTTGGCCTCAAAGACCATGGGACTTCTCCCATCGCCTGCTGCCTTCCATCTTGACAGATATTGCTGCAAAAAATCAGCTGTCCTGTGAGTGGCAACAAAAGCATCTGCTGGCCACGAAACGCCGACTAAACCAACTGCGACTGGAGATTAAGGGAGCTGTGGAGGCCCACTAGAACAGGGAGTGAGCTGACTTGGTCGCCACTCTCAACCCTGATGATGACGTGTTGTACACAGTTCCTGTGGTGGAGACAATGCACCCTGCCTCTGCCCGTCGACAAGGAACCCATCAGTGACGCCAACGCCAGTCACTTAATTGGGGGGCCCCTTCACAGCGAACTTCACACCAGTAGAGGATGTCATCGACGAGGCCCACATATGTCTCATTGAGGAACGATCCCACTTTCCTGGCTGCCAGGGAGGAGGGTGACATCATCGCCCTCTCTGACGAGGTCGCTTCAAAATTTTGGACACTGAAAGCCCGAAAGTGCAGTGGCAGTGATGGCATTACTGGCATGCTCCTGCTGCACCTACTGTCAGTGGCACAACAACCTCAGGCAGATATCTTCAATGTGATCCTAGTTTGGGAGTCTTCCTTTCTGTGTGAAACCATGCAGAAGTTGTGGCCATCTTGAAGCTCAACAAGGATCCACGATTGCCATCAAGTTACCAGCCCATTGGGTCTGCTAATGGTCCTCTTTAAAGTGTTCAAGAGGATTTATGTGAAGCACCTTCATTGGCATGTAAATCAGGAACTTCTCCTCCCAGATGAGTGGTTTGGTTTCGGGGTGGCCATTTTGCATTTGATGGAGCCCATGAAAAGGCATCTGGAGACGAGGGAATACCTTGGGGAAGCATTCCTAGCTGTCTCCTGGGCCTTTGACTCCGTGCGGTATGACAGCCTTGTGTACTAGGTCTTTGTGCCCAGGGTGCCAACATCATAAGTGGTCTTCCTGAGGTCATACCTCTATGGCCACTAGTTCAATGTGTGAGCCGACCAAGCGACGTCCATGGTCTGGCCTATTTGAGCTGGGAAGCCTCAGGAGTCCGTTCTTGGCCTCCTGCTTACCACCTTTATACGACTGATGCGCTGCAGGTGGACAGGTTGAAGTTGACACTGCCCTGTTCACCCACAGGATGAACACACACACCATGGGACGCCGTCTACAACTATTCTGTGAGGCACTGGGGACTTGGTCCAGTAAGTGGAGCCTCCATTTCAACCCCACCAAGAGCCAGGCAGTTTTCTGCACTAAGAGGAGGATACTGCCAGACCTTGTGCCACTCACCGTTGTGGGAGACCTTGTCCTGTGGACCAAGACTGCAGTTTACCTCGGAGTCAAGCTAGGACAGCGCCGCTCGTGGGGCCCTCACATTCGTTGGATTAGGAGAGGGCTGTAAGGCGCCTCCTCATCTTATACCCTCTGCTGAACCCAGCGTCGACCTAGCCTCCTCACCATGGCATTACTCTTTACCTCACACTGATATGCCCAGTGCTGGAGTATGCGGCCGAGGTGTGGGGCAATACCATTGACACAAAGACAGTCACCCTGTAAAGGGTCCAAAACAGGGCGTTTAAATTCGCCCTGCGCAAGGACATAGGCCACACCACCGGCCAACAACACGCTGGACGGAACTGCTGCGGAAGTGATCCGGTTCCTAGCAGACTCAGGACAAAGCCAAATCAACTGTTAGGACCCTCAATCCACCAGATCACAAATCACGGTACCATCAGGTATTGCAGGAACAGCACACTATGATTAGCCTCCTCCAGGCGGAGTGTAGGAAGCTCGTCCAGCTGTTTCATCTGCGTCTGCAATAGACACAGACACTTTGCAGCGAGCTATTAGTCTGTCCACGTCAGTCAAACGCCGGCTTAGGCGCTGCCTCGGATGACGTTACAGCGAGGCTGCTACTAAATGCAAGTTTTCGGAACAAATAGGAAGTGAACTCGCGAGGTCTGTACACCGTCCTGGATCGCTTAGATTTCACGGAGGTAACTGTTTGTGTGCCGCCTGTAATGTTAACAAAATCGCGTGGCAAGCGGTGAGAATATTTTCCACTTTTGTGTGACTTAGATGCTTAGAAGTCATGGCAAAGACCATTTTAATTGGAAATGACCGAAGAGGTCGCCTCTGAACTGCTCATAGTGGTGTTTATGGTACAGAAATATCAAGAATATTACTACGTTTCTGTGTGTGAACTTTTACTAAATACATTAATCAGTCAGAACTCAAAACTTTTATTTGTAATCGTAGTTCCTGATCCCACTGAGTGCATAGAGGGAAAGAAACATTTTCTTTGAGTGAGCACAAGAAGAAAGTGGCCTTGCAGATTGAAAACTACGGTCAGTAATCGCATTCTGACTGATAGCAAAAGTAGTTTCCAAGCTGTTAAAAAAAAAGGCCTGCAAAATATAATTAAACAAATTTTAAAATTAAGCCGCCACCCCACAATATGACCATCGTGAACCAGAAACACACTGAATCCAATCGTTTTTTTTTTTATTAATTTCCTAACTGGTTTCACTACACCCAAAATATTCATGTTGATCCCATACATAAAACTTACTTTCCTAGTATTCTACTATGTTTTCAATGTTGGAACTTCCTGTATCTAATGAACACGGAGCAATTTGCACCATTTTTTTCGTTTTTAACTTCTCCTGTCTGTTTTCTATTCACTAGTATTTTCCTTCTATTATCTTTTTTGTGCCTTTTTTCTGTTTCCTTTCTTTTCTTACCCCTCTTTTTCTTTACAGTTTCAATATTTTCTGCAGAGATTAGCAATTTAGATACAGTTGCTGCCTTCCTCTTAAAATTCACGGGTGTATCAATACAAGGAGCAGGTGATTTTCTTCTAAAAGGTGTTGTCTGTGTTGGCCTAGGAGTAGCCTGTTTTGAGGTGGCAATGTTGAAAGTTTTAGGTTTTGTAGAAATAGAGCCCGAAGTTTTGTCAGTAAAGGCATTTGACTCGTACACGTAGCTGTGCTGTTTTGGTGTGGTTGGAGTTACTAGGTTTTTTTATGAGCTTTGAAGTGGTTGGTTGGCCTACATGAGATTTTGCTCTTCCGACAAATAACCATAGTCTGGTACATCGGCTATCTTCAGTGGGGTTATTTCACATGTCTTGAAGCTAAGTTTCATTGTGGTTTATCTCTCCTACATTAAAACACGTGGTCTATCCTTCCCAAATAACAGTGGTCCATCCCTCCAGATTGTCTGGGAGAGATGGACCACCCCGACTTCCATCTGGAAATAGCGAACTCAGTGGCCATTTTAGATTAGTTTCATGCATACACATTTGTCAAGCTAGTAGTAAAATGACTGCATCAGTATTGTGCCTTAACAGTAAAGCTATGTAACTACCCGACAAAAATTTTCGGCTTACCAGGACAGAGAATGTTGGTTTTCTCCAGAACTAATATGAAAATAACAGCAAAACTTTTGCACCACATTTTTTCGCAAAAGAGCTTTCTCACAGGTAGTGGGAGCTGCTGTCTACAGCCCATTTGTAAAATACGCCAATGGTCCTTCTCACCCAGGAGTCCAACTCTCTTGGACTTACCGCACGTGACTTACCTCGGGATACAGACACGCTTAGACATATCGAAGAAATTTACATCTACGTCTGCATCTGTACTCAGCAAGCCACCTTACAATGCGTGACGTTAGGTACTTTGTGTACCACTGTCACTTCCTCTTTGCTTGGTGCGTGGGAAGAACTATTGTTGGTAAGCCTCCGTGTGACCTCGGATCTCTCTGACTTTACTTCCATGGTCTTGTCACGAGCTATAAGCATGAGGAAGCAATATATTAGTTGAACTTCTAACAAAACACGCTACTGTTCTTGGGATCTTCTCTACTTCCTCTACTAATCTCATCTAGTACGTATGTCAGATAGCCGGGAGATATTCGAGCATTGGTCGAATGAGTGTTTTGTAAGCTACCTACTTTGTAGTTGTACTACATTTCTTGAAGATTCTTCCAATGAATATGAGTCTGGCATCTCCTTTACCAGTGATTAATTTTATGTGGTCATTTCACCTTAAATCGATGTTTGCGAATATTTCCAGATATTTAACGGATATGAGTGCGTCCAGTGCTCGTTCAGAAATCACGTAATCATACAATAATGTGTATTTCCTTCTATTTACACGCAGTGTGCTACTTTTGTTTATGGTGAGCGTCAACAACTAGTAGCGGCACTAAGCATCGATCCTCTTCAGGTCTTCCTGGGTTTCGCTACAATTTTCTACCTTTACGACTTCTCTTTATACGACGGCATCTTCCGCGAAAAGCCTCACGAAGCTTCCGACGCTATGTACCAAATTATTTATATATATTGTGAAAAGTAATAGTCCTACAACATTCCGTTGGGGCACTCCCGAAGCGCTCCCGAAGTTGCTTCTGCGTCTGAAGATTACTCTCCGTTGAGAATGACGCTCTGTGTTCTGTTTGGTAGAAACTCTTCAGTCCAGTCACACAGCCAGCCTGATATTCCGTACGCTCGCGTTAGGCGGTGTGGAACCCTCTCGGACGCCTTCCGGAGTCCGCAGCTCGTGGTCGTGCGGTAGCGTTCTCGCTTCCCCCAGGCCCGGGTTCCCGGGTTCGATTCCCGGCGGGGTCAGGGATTTTCTCTGCCTCTTGATGACTGGGTGTTGTGTGATGCCCTTGGGTTAGTTAGGTTTAAGTAGTTCTAAGTTCTAGGTGACTGATGACCACAGATGTTGAGTCCCATAGTGCTCAGAGCCATTTGAACCATTTCGCCTTCCGGAGGTCACGGAACACGCGTCAACCTCGGCGTCGGAATCTACTTGTTTCTAACAAGTGAGCCTCGTGAACGAACAGACCGAGCTACGTTTCATACGGCCGTTGTTTTCGGAACCCATGTTGATTCCTACAGATGTGTTTTCGGTCTGTAGGAATTTCAGAACATGTGAGCATAAAACATGTTCCAAAATTCTACAACAGACGAACATCAGATGTGTAGGAACATAGTTTTATGCGTCTCTTGGCCGACCCTTCTAAAAGACTATATTACATTCGATGTTGGATGAACATTTATCTGTGAAAATATATGTTCCCAGTTGATTCCGTGCAGTTTTAGCAACGATAAAAAGCAAGCTCCTATCAACTGACGTAAGGAATTCGATCGAGGAAATATAAAATCGCTATACATCACAGTGGCAGAAAACTAAAGTCTACAGTAGCAGTCAACCGCTTGGGTATCCCAAGATGAACCAAAAAGAACCAAAGTAATTCGTTCGTGAAGCATTTCCAAGAAAATAACCTCTTGTTTCTTTGGTTACACTGGACATGTTGTGATCAGTTGCCTTAGAGGACAAAAAACAGTAAGTTAATACTAAATGGCTTAAAACTATTTAATTGCCATAAATCACTGATGAAATAAGGATAAACAATCGAAAACACAACATCGTTCTTCATCATAGCAAATCCAGCTGTCACACAACTCTGAAAGGGCTACGACACAATGCCAAGTTGTAAGTTACGAATTTTGATACCAACAAA
This sequence comes from Schistocerca gregaria, assembly GCF_023897955.1. Classification (NCBI taxonomy): domain Eukaryota; kingdom Metazoa; phylum Arthropoda; class Insecta; order Orthoptera; family Acrididae; genus Schistocerca; species Schistocerca gregaria. Next base: position 516,605,656 of record NC_064931.1, on the reverse strand, counting down.
ACAATCCCACATGCAACTGATTTTCATCCCCTTGACAATGTGGCGATGAATATTTAAAGGGTCCTGAAGTGAGAATCAGATTCAGTACCAGCATATAATCAAATGTTCAAACGTGTGTGAATTCCTAAGGGCAGTATATAATCAGATTTTTGTGATACCTATTAGTATCCTGATTATTTGTGTACCAGTGTGCACATTTTGAATGCAGGAGTACGGAGAGAGCTTTCAATTTCTCGTAACAGTTTTTCATTTCTCGCGCATATTATGGTATGTGTGTAGGTCACATATATTACATTAACTGTGGACAATTTACACTCGAACTGTGCAGAATCTATAATTACAGGGGAAGGGGTTTATCTTGAGTAGTAAGGTAGAGGACTCACAAGGGGAAACCTCCACAGGTCGCTCTCTGACACAGTCGTAAAGGACGAAAATTAAGGGACCACTTATTTGGCCTTACGTGACAGTCACATTTCGATGCTACTTCTTGAGTTTGTTCTCGTGGCGTTAAATCAAAGGGAGTCGGTAGCGTAGTGATTAAAAGAACTGTTTTGAAAATTTGTGCTTCGTATTCAAATACAGTTATATTTTTTTCCTGGTGTTCTCGCGGAATTATGTGACATTAATATTTTTGTAACATCGAGAAATACATTTGCGTTATTCATAACTGAAATAAGCATTTCAACTCTTACAATTAACAGATTTTATCATCACCAATTTTATATTACCTTACGCAATTAAATGTAATTGAAAATGAAAAACGCATAAGTATTTCATTTTATGCCTTGATTTTTTACTCTTACACTTCAAGAGAACCAATGCTCTTCCTAGCGTAATATATATCATAAAAACAATCAAAGCATGAACATTCAGAGCACCATGAGCAACGTGTGAAGGTACATATGTCACAGTCACATTTTTTGGTGTCGTTAACGTTGCTAAGTACCTCGCGCTCTAGCGATGATTTCGCGGCAAACCAGGCATCTGGAGCCTGCAATTGATAACCGATCCTGGCGTGTATTTTATTAAAGGTATTTCTTATACTTGTGATTTCCGTTTACTTCTCGATGAGAAAGGGCACTTTTGTAATATGAAAATGTAATTCTTTACCTTTCAGTAAAAGTATATGTCGTACGGTTGATACGACGGCATACACTTTGGCGGAATTACTTTTAATGAAAAAGTTGATATTCCGATTTCCTCGTCAACCAGGCCATCGTATAAGGAAGGACAGCTCCGTACACCACAGGAGTCAATAATGTACAGATACGACTCCATTTTTACGTCAGATCATAAAAATTTGCCCAAAAACTTTCGTGAGCTTTTCATTAAAATTAATTCCGCCAAAGTGTATTCAATGGTCGTAGGGGATCTCGTAGCTGCTCTTTTCCGAGGCACAAATACCCTAATGCAGTATGACATAAAACATGAGAGTCCTGGCTTCCATTACAATTGCTCAAAACCACACAAAATAATATTACACAACAACAACAATAACAACATCAACAACAACAACAGAAAGTCCAGTCTACATACGTGTAATTCTCCTCAACAGCAATTCCAACTACGATTTTAAGTGTTTGTTTACTCATCATTTGCCTTCACTATAAACACAGGTATCAACGGTTTGTTGAATGTACCTTTAATAAATGTACAGTACAGTAGGCCTACGTCTAGGCGTGAAATGTCATTCAAGTCAGAAGTAGAATAACCGAATGTAAAAGCTATAAACGAATGCGTCTGTATTTACGTGGAAAGATACATCGGTAATGCCAAAAATACGCTTGTTTACATTATAATGAAATCACCAGAAAAATGCAGAAGCCCATACGCCACGAACATCACGCATAAGACGACATAAAATACGACAAACTAACTTCATTATCAGGATCATTTACCGAAACGTGTTGTTTCTGTGACTGGCTGCAGCAACTGCTATTGAATAACAAAAACAAACATATGATCCTGTGCTAGCAGACGACTAGTACTTCCCAACTTGACATTGCAGAACATGGCGGCTAAATTTTCAATTGGCTTCATATATGGCGGCGCCTTGACCAATTTATGTTGTTAATATAGGTCGTTGGCTGTCACCCAAGACAAAATACTTTGACCCGACCTATGATGGGTTCCCCTTGATAGCGGGAACGTGTGAACAAAGGAGCCGCTCGTTCAGATTACTGTAGAACACGCTGCTTTAGACAGACCACGCCGCCACTGTTGCAGAGTCCTCTTCCTTTCCCTTAACTATGTTCCGTGCCCTTAGGGACCGGCATTGTTAGATGGCTTGAAACGAAGTTGGTGACAGTGGGTGGACGGATGTCCTTTCATAACGCCGTCACTACTGCCCCATCCTTCCCCCTTCCGGTACGGAATTCGTGTACCCCAGCTGTCTGCGCCTAGTGTGAATTACGTGCAAGTGAGATAACGTTTTCGAAGTGTATCTGAGGTGGGACGTTGGATGTGAGAAATCGTCTAGAAACAAGTCCAGTATGGCCAGTACACCAGTCCCCGCCGTTATTCCTCTGGCAGAATTCAATTTGGGGTCAGCACACCTCCCCAAATCCCGGAAGAGGCACTTTAACGCTCTCGGTAATTTTTTTTTAATTTATACGTCAAGTTCCGTAGGACCAAATTAAGGAGCAAATCTCCGAGGTCATGGAACGTGTCAGTACATGAAATCACAAAAAAAGTAATAGCAGATAAAAATAAATGTTTATGAACCAGAAAAAACTCATTCCGTAAGTTTAAGTAAATGCAATCAACAATACAACAAGAATGAGCAAAGTAGTCTAATTTTCGTCACTCACTTCTGATACCATTCGAATAAAAAATGGCAATATTAAACCTTTGAGCAAGATCCTGAACGTGGGCTTTCCGCGACAGCTTACATTCTATCTGAACACCTAGGAATTTGAACTGTTCAGTTTCACTAATCATATGCCCGTTCTGTGAAATTAAAACGCCAGGTTTCTTGAACTGTGTGTTAGAAACTGTAAAAACTGAGCCTTACTGTGATTTAGTGTTAGTTTATTTTCTACAAGGCATGAACTTAGGTCATGTACTGCACTATTTCAAACCGAGCCAATGTTGCACACAACGTCCTTCACTATCAAGCTAGTGTCATCAGCAAACAGAAATATTTTAGAGTTACTCGTAATACCAGAGGGAATATCATTTATATAAATAAAGAATAGGAGTGGCCCCAACACTGATACCTGGGGCACCCCCACTTGACAGTTCCCCACTCATACCCCACATCACAGCCATTATCAACATTGTGAATAATGACTTTTGTTGCCTGTTGCTAAAGTAAGAGGTGAACCAATTGTGAGCTACTCCCCGTATTTCGTAATGGTCCAACGTCTGGAGCTGTATTTTGTGATCAACACAATTAAATGCCTTAGTTAAATCAAAGAATACGCCAAGGGTTCGAAACCTTTTGTTTATCCCATCCAGTAACTCACAGAGAAAAGAGAATATAGCATTTTCAGTTGTTAAATGACTTCTAAAGCCGAACTGTACATTTGATAGCAAATCGGGTGATATGAAATGATCAATTATCGTTACATACTGCAAATACTAATGGCATAGAAATAGGTCTAAATTGTCTACATTATCCCTTTCCCCCTTTTTATAAAGCGGCTTTACTACTGACAAGGGAACCTCCCCATCGCACCCCCCTCAGATTTAGTTATAAGTTGGCACAGTGGATAGGCCTTGAAGAACTGAACACAGATCAGTCGAGAAAACAGGAAGAAGTTGCGTGGAACTATGAAAAAAAAAGCAAAATACACAAACTGAGTAGTCTGAGTAGTCCATGCGCAAGATATGCAACATCAATAACGGTATGAGCTCAGGAGCGCCGTGGTCCCGTGGTTAGCGTGAGCAACTGCGGAACGAGTGGTCTGTTGTTCAAGTCTTCTCTCGAGTGAAAAGTTTAATTTCTTATTTTCAGACAATTATTATCTGTACGTCCGTCCTTCCGATGCGAGATAAAAACATGTTTTGACAGAGCACAGGGAAAACTGTTCGACTGTGAAACTGTTGCATTCATTTGTTGCAGTTTATGTGACAAACTCTTATGATTTCATCACTTTTTTGGGAGTGATTATCACATCCACAAGAAAACCTAAAGTGGGCAAGGTAGAAGAATCTTTTTACCCATTCGCCAAGTGTACAAGTTAGGCGGGTCGACAACATATTCCTGTCATGTGACGCATATGCCGTCACCTGTGTCGTATAGAATATATCAGCCGTTTTCTCCTGTGGAGGAATCGGTTGACCCATGACCTTGCGATCAAATGTTTTCGGTTCCCATTCGAGAGGCACCTCCTTTCGTCTACTAACCGCACGTTTTTGCGGTGCAGTCGCAAAACACAGACACTAAACTTATCACAGTGAACAGAGACGTCAATGAACGAACAGACAAATCATAACTTTGCGAAAATAAAGAAAATAAACTTTTCAATCGAGGGAAGACTTGACTCAAGGACATCTCATTCCGCAGCTGCTCACGCTAACCACGGGACCACGGCGCTCCTGAGCTCACACTATCCTTGATGTTGCCTATCTTTCGCATGCACTACTCAATTTGTGTATTTTGCTTATTTTTTATTTTTTTTCATACTTCCACACAACTTCTTCGTGTTTTCTCGACTGGTCTGTGTTCAGTTTTTCAAGGCCTATCCACTGTGCCAACTTATAACTAAATCTGAGAGGTGTGCGATGGGGAGGTTACTTGTGAGTACTTTAATCGCTCAGGAAACTGACCATTCCCAAAGGAAAAATTACAAATATGGGTAAATACTGGGCTAACATGTACAGCACAGTAGTTTAATTTTCTGCTAGACACTCCATCATAACCATGGGAGTCCTTAGTCTTCAGTGATTTAATTATTGACTGAATCTCCCCGTTGTCGGCATCACAGAGGAGTATTTCAGACATCAATCTCGGAAAGGCATTTGCAAAGAAATTTATATGATTTCCTGTAGAAACTAAACTTTTATTTCATTCATCAGCAATGCTCAGAAAACTATTGTTAAACACTGTACATATATCTGATTTATCAGTAACAGAAATATTTTTACTACGAACTGAATTTATATCATCGACCTTGTGCCGCTGACCAGACATTTCCTTCACAACTAATCATATGGTTTTAATTTTATCCTGTGAATTAGCTATTCTATTTTCATACCACATACTCTTTTCCTTTCTAATAACATTTTTAAGCACCTTACAATACTGTTGGTAATTGGCTACTGTAGCTTGATTGTGACTACTTCTAACATTTTGATATAATTCCCGCTTTGTTTTACAAAATATCCTTATCCCACTAGTCAGCCAGCAGGGCTGCATATTACTGCTATTACCCCGTTTGGAACGTTATAATGGAAACCAACTCTCAAAGAGAATGAGAAATGTGTTAAGGAAAGCATTGTATTTATCATCTCTGTTATCGGAACTATAAACATCCTGCCACTCTTGTTCCTTGACAAGGTTTAAAAAACTCTCTGTTGCTGTTGGATTTAACTTTCCTACATATTTTGTCCCCCCCACCCCTCCATGAACCATGGACCTTGCCGTTGGTGGGGAGGCTTGCGTGCCTCAGCGATACAGATAGCCGTACCGTAGGTGCAACCACAACAGAGGGGTATCTGTTGAGAGGCCAGACAAACGTGTGGTTCCTGAAGAGGGGCAGCAGCCTTTTCAGTAGTTGCAAGGGCAACAGTCTGGATGAATGACTGATCTGGCCTTGTAACATTAACCAAAACGGCTTTGCTGTGCTGGTACTGCGACGGCTGAAAACAAGGGGAAACTACAGCCGTAATTTTTCCCGAGGGCATGCAGCTTTACTGTATGATTAAATGATGATGGCGTCCTCTTGGGTAAAATAGTCCCTCATTCGGATCTCCGGGCGGGGACTACTCGAGAGGATGTCGTTATCAGGAGAGAGAAAACTGGCGTTCTACAGATCGGAGCGTGGAATGTCAGATCCCTTAATAGGGCAGGTAGGTTAGAAAATTTAAAAAGGGAAATGGATAGATTAAAGTTAGATATAGTGGGGATTAGTGAAGTTCGGTGGCAGGAGGAACAAGACTTCTGGTCAGGTGACTACAGGGTTATAAACACAAAATCAAATAGGGGTACTGAAGGAGTCGGTTTAATAATGAATAGGAAAATAGGAATGCGGGTAAGCTACTACAAACAGCATAGTGAACGCATTATTGTGGCCCACACCTACTACAGTAGTACAAGTTTATATGCCAACTAGATCTGCAGATGACGAAGAAATTGAAGAAATGTATGATCAAATAAAAGAAATTATTCAGATAGTGAAGGGAGACGAAAATTTAATAGTCATGGGTGACTGGAATTCGAGTGTAGGAAAAGGGAGACAAGGAAACATAGTAGGTGAATATGGATTGGGGCTAAGAAATGAAAGAGGATGCCGCCTGGTAGAATTCTGCACAGAGCATAACTTAATCATAGCTAACACTTGGTTTAAGAATCATGAAAGAAGGTTGTATACATGGAAGAACCCTGGAGATACTAAAAGGTATCAGATAGATTATATAATGGTAAGACAGAGATTTAGGAACCAAGTTTTAAATTGTAAGACATTTCCATGGGCAGATGTTGACTCTGACCACAATCTATTGGTTATGACCTGTAGATTAAAAATGAAGAAATTGCAAAAAAGTAGTGAAGGCAGCAGAGGATCAAGTAGGTAAAAAGATGAGGGCTAGTAGAAATCCTTGGGCAACAGAAGAAATATTGAATTTAATTGATGAAAGGAGAAAATATAAAAATGCGGTAAATGAAGCAGGCAAAAAGGAATACAAACGTTTCAAAATGGTTCAAATGGCTCTGAGCACTATGGGACTCAACTGCTGTGGTCATCAGTCCCCTAGAACTTAGAACTACTTAAACTTAACTAACCTAAGGACATCACACACATCCATGCCCGAGGCAGGATTCGAACCTGCGACCGTAGCAGTCGCACGGTTCCGGACTTCGCGCCTAGAACCGCGAGACCACCGCGGCACAAACGTTTCAAAAATGAGATCGACAGGAAGTGCAAAATGGCTAAGCAGGGATGGCTAGATGACAAATGTAAGGATGTAGAGGCTTATCTCACTAGGGGTAAGATAGATACTGCCTACAGGAAAATTAAAGAGACCTTTGGAGATAAGAGAACCACTTGTATGAACATCAAGAGCTCAAATGGAAACCCAGTTCTAAGCAAAGAAAGGAAAGCAGAAAGGTGGAAGGAGTATATAGAGGGACTATACAAGGGCGATGCACTTGAGGACAATATTATGGAAATGGAAGAGGATGTAGATGAAGATGAAATGGGAGATATGATATTGTGTGAAGAGTTTGACAGAGCACTGAAAGACCTGAGTCGAAACAAGGCTCCCGGAGTAGACAACATTCCATTGGAACTACTGACGGCCTTGGGAGAGCCAGTCCTGACAAAACTCTACCATCTGGTGAGCAAGATGTATGAAACAGGCAAAATACCCTCAGACTTAAAGAAGAATATAATAATTCCAATCCCAAAGAAAGCAGGTGTTGACAGATGTGAAAATTACCGAACAATCAGTTTAATTAGCCACAGCTGCAAAATACTAATACGAATTCTTTACACACGAATGGAAAAACTAGTAGAAGCCGACCTCGGGGAAGATCAGTTTGGATTCCGTAGAACCACTGGAACACGTGAGGCAATGCTGACCCTACGACTTATCTTAGAAGAAAGATTAAGGAAAGGCAAACCTACTTTTCTAGCATTTGTAGACTTAGAGAAAGCTTTTGACAATGTTAACTGGAATACTCTCTTTCAAATTCTGAGGGAGGGGGGGGGGGGGGGTAGGGGTAAAATACAGGGAGCGAAAGGCTATATTACAATTTATACAGAAACCAGAGGGCAGTTATAAGAGTCGAGGGGTATGAAAGGGAAGCAGTGGTCGGGAAGGAGTATGACAGGGATGTAGCCTCTCCCCGATGTTATTCAATCTGTATATTGAGCAAGCAGTAAAGGAAACAAAAGAAAAAATTCGGAGTAGGTATTAAAATCCACGGGGAAGAAATAAAAACTTTGAGATTCGCCGATGACATTGTAATTCTGTCAGAGACAGCAAAGGACTTGGAAGAACAGTTGAATGGAATGGGCAGTGTCTTGAAAGGAGGATATAAGATGAACATCAACAAAAGCAAAACGAGGATAATGGAATGTAGTCAAATTAAATCGGGTGATGCTGAGGGAATTAGATTAGGAAATGAGACACTTAAAGTAGTAAAGGAGTTTTGCTATTTAGGAAGTAAAATAACTGATGATGGTCGAAGTAGAGAGGATATAAAATGTAGACTGGCAATGGCAAGGAATGCGTTTCTGAAGAAGAGAAATTTGTTAACATCGAATATAGATTTATGTATCAGGAAGTCGTTTCTGAAAGTATTTGTTTGGAGTGTAGCCATGTATGGAAGTGAAACATGGACGATAACTAGTTTGGACAAGAAGAGAATAGAAGCTTTCGAAATGTGGTGCTACAGAAGAATACTGAATATAAGGTGGATAGATCACGTAACTAATGAGAAGGTATTGAATAGGATTGGGGAGAAGAGAAGTTTGTGGCACAACTTGACTAGAAGAAGGGATCGGTTGGTAGGACATGTTTTGAGGCACCAAGGGATCACAAATTTAGCATTGGAGGGCAGCGTGGAGGGTAAAAATCGTAGAGGGAGACCAAGAGATGAATACACTAAGCAGATTCAGAAGGATGTAGGTTGCAGTAGGTACTGGGAGATGAAGAAGCTTGCATAGGATAGAGTAGCATGGAGAGCTGCATCAAACCAGTCTCAGTACTGAAGACCGCAACAACAACAACAACATATTTTGTAATTAAATACAACATTGGTTTGAGTACAAAAGCCTTTTAGTGTTAAAATTTGTGCATCGTGGTCTGAAAGGCCATCCACGCTTTTGCTAACAGAATGCCCATCTAGTAATGAAGAATGAATAAAAATTTTTCTATGGCTGTGCTAATGTTCCCCTGCACACTAGTTGGAAAAAGCACAGTCTGCATCAGATCATATGAATTTAAGAGATCTATCAACATCCTTTTTCTTGCACAATCATATACAAAATTTATATTGAAGTCACCATATATAACTAATTTCTGATACTTCCTACAAAGTGAATCAAGAACTCTCTCTAGCTTGAGCAGACATGCTCTGAAGTCAGAGTTAGGGGACCTATAAACAACAACAATTAGAAGTTTAGTTTCACTAAATTCAACTGCCCCTGCACAACATTCAAATATCTGTTCAGTGCAGTGTCGTGATACATCTATCGACTCAAATGGAATACTGTTTTACGTACATAGCCACTCCCCCACACAGACTGGAACTCCTTGAGAAACAGCCAGCTAGTCTGTATCCTGGTAAAGGAAGCCTCTGAATTGTCAAATTAATTATATGGTGCTCTGATATACGAATAATTTCAGAGACAACATCTATAAGCAGTTCACTAACTTTATCTCTAATACCTCTTATATTATGATGAAATATGGTGATTCGTTCTCTGCTTGGAAACATTACATTCTCGGAAGGTGAACCCTTAATTAGAGGGATTTCCTCAGGTACACCTATCAGCTGACTCCAATCTAAAAAAGGTGCAACTCTAACACCAGCTACTACACGAATTTTTCCATGAGTGATCCCACCACCACCACCACCACCACCCACTACACTGACACCTATAAGATCAGCCAGCCTCCCCTTTCCATATCCATTAAGGTGCAGGCCATGGCTAGTGAAACCCGATATACTGATAGACCAAACTGGCACCACTGAGATGTGATCCATGTCCTCTGCCATCAGCGCCCTCCCCAGTCACATGTTAACGCTTCTAACAGCCGAATTAAGGTGAGGCGATCATGACGCTGAAACAGTTGCACAAAATGCAAATGGGCGTGTCAACGGCTGCTAGGGTATCCGAATGATACCACATTACGATTCCGCGAAAGAGAGAGAATTAACTCATTATTTTTATCATTACAGGTCAATCCTCAGACCAACTACGAGGGCGTGCTAAAAGTAACGCCTCCGAATGTTTAAGTGAAAACCCTCGGACCTTTTCGAATAAAACAAACTAATAACGTACTATATCTTTATTCTTACGTCTACGTATTTATTTCCCAAGATAGTCATCGTAGCGACAAACGCACGATTCCTCGCCGGAAACCAGTTTCTTGATACCGTCACTGTAGAATGACTACTGTTGGCGGAGCCACAACCTCATCTCTACTTGCACCATTTCATCACTATCGAAATGAAGTCCTGGCAACAGATGAAAATCGGATGGGGCCAAGTCGGGACTGACACAGTTACGTTACACACCGCCAAGTTACACACTTGAATTCGGATCACACAAGCGGCAGAGGGATTCTGATATGTAGAAATGAAGAATAAAATTGCAGAATATTAGTAGTGTTTGTTTTATTTAAAAGGCACGTAAAATATTCGAAGGCAATACTTTACAGTATAACCTCGTATTTGAATCTTATTTTGTAAAATGATTCGAGAAATCAATAACTAAAATATTTTCATGATTGGTGCTTCTTCTAAACCCTCGTGGGCCTATGTCAACCAGTTAATTATTACATTACTTTGCACTACGTAATATGAATGCTTTTCCTTGCAATATTTTGCTGGCCGTGGTGGTCTCGCGGTTCTAGGCGCTCAGTCCGGAAACACGCGACTGCTACGGTCGCAGGTTCGAATCCTGCCTCGGGCATGGATGTGTGCGATGTCCTTAGGTTAGTTAGGTTTAAGTAGTTCTAAGTTCTAGGGGACTGATGACCGCAGGTGTTAAGTCCCATAGTACTCAGAGCCATTTTTGCAATATTTTACAATAATCTGCTTCGTTATTTGTAACGCTTCGTGCAAAGACGTTGACTGGAGTTTATTCCATGTTACCTTGTGTGACATCTTCTCAGCCGTGTACTTTGTAAATGATTAGGAATTTGAAACGTTGAAATATGTGGTATGTTCTTTATATCTTGCAGAGCAATTTCTCTTTGTGAAGTTCAGATTTCGCGTACCTGTTGTGTCCAACGACCACTAAGAACTTTTCCTTAACAGGTTTCAGTTATTATGACTTGAATCTGTGCGGTTTTTACGAAACAGGGATGCACCTATATATAATTGTTTGAGCCACTCGAGTTATGTCTTCATTTGATTAACTACGAGAAAGTGAAGCAGTTACGTCACACACGTGTGCAGAATATACCGGAGCGTTTGGAGGCTCGACTTTTTATAGAATTTCCTCCGTAATAGTTCGTAAGTTTTGTAACAAGCATGAGATTTACTTTGTTCCTGGGAGACACAATTCAAAAGGTGTGATGAACATGGGTACACTTAGCTAGACGTGATTCAGCTCTAAATCTAAAGAATGAGAATAAGGCACTCGTATTTTTCTTTCTTGGATCTTATTAATCTGTAGCTAAAACCATACATTTTTCATTTATTCATCACACGCCGTGCCATCTGTCTTGAGATCGATATATCATTCAGCAGGAGAATTAATAAGAAAACATTCATATCAAATAATGCGAAATCTTAGGGAATACGGTAGCCCATTGCACTAAAACTTTTCGAAAATATACCACTACATGATTTTTCTTTCAGCTGTTTCTTTCGACGTGAACCAGGCTATGAATAAGATTACAGGTAGGTGGTGACTTGTCCTATACATCCACATTACTGCCAGGATGTTTCAGATGTGGCTGGGTGCACCGCAGTACAACAGATGTATGGTTCTCTCCGTGCACTCAGAAACGCTATCTGGTTTTCGCTTTTGGTTAAAGAATAGTACACTACTGGCCATTAACATTGCTACACCAAGATGAACTGCAGATGATGAACGGGTATTCATTGGACAAATATAATATACTAGAACTCACATGTGATAACATTTTCAAGCAATTTGGGTGCATAGATCCTGAGAAATCAGTACCCAGAACAACCACCTCTGACGGTAATAACGGCCTTGATACGCCTGGGCATTGAGTCAAACAGAGCTCGGATGGCGTATACAGGTACAGCTGCCCATGCAGCTTCAACAGATACCACAGTTCATCAAGAGTAGTGACTGACGTATTGTGACGAGCCAGTTGCTCGGCCACCATTGACCAGACGTTTTCAGATGGTGAGAGATCTGGAGAATGTGCTGGCCAGGGCAGCAGTCGAATATTTTCTGTATCCAGAAAGGCCCGTAGAGAACCTGCAACGTGCGGTCGTTCACTATCCTGCTGAAACGTAGGGTTTAGCAGGGATCAAATGGTTCAAATGGCTCTGAGCACTATAGGACTTAACATCTGAAGTCATCAGTCCCCTAGAACTTAGAATTACTTAAACCGAATTAACCTAAAGACATCACACACATCCACGCCCGAGGCAGGATTCGAACCTGCGACAGTAGCAGTGTAGCAGTTTAAGATAGCAGAACGAAAGCCGAAAGTTTAAATTTCACGTTCAAGAAATCGTTCGCACAAGAGAAGCGTATAAACATACCGTCATTTGACTATTGATTAGAGTCCCCTGTGGAAGACAGATTAATAAGTATCCCTGGCATAGAGAAACAACTGAAAGATTTGAAAGCAAATAAATCGCCAGGTCCGGATGGAATCCCAATTTCGTTTTACAAAGAGTACTCTACGGCATTTGCCCCTTACCTAGCCTGCATTTATCGTAAATCTCTCGCCCAACACAAAGTCCCAAGAGACTGGAAAAAACCGCACGTGGTCCAGAACATAAGAAGGGTAAAAGAACGGACCCGCAAAATTACAGACCAGTATCCCTAATTCCGGTTTTCTGCAAAATCCTTGCATATGTTCTCAATTCGAATATAACAAACTTTTTTGAAACTGAGAAGCTTATGTCCACGAATCAGTATGGTTTCAGAAAACATCGCCCATGCGAAACTCAGCTTGCCGTTTTCTCACATGTATACTGCCAACTGTGCACGATGGGCAACATGCATACGCCGTATTTCTAGATTTCCGGAAGGCGTTTGACACAGTACCCCATTGCAGGCTGTTAACGAAGGTACGGGCATATGGAATAAGTTCACAGATGTGTGAGTGGCTCGAATACTTCTTAAGTAAAAGAACCCAGTATGTTGTCCTCGACGACGAGTGTTCATCAGAGACAACGGTATCATCAGGAGTGCCCCAGAGAAGTGTGATAGGACCACTGTTGCTCTCTATATATGTAAATGATTTGGCGGATAGGGTGGGCATCAGTCTGCTGTTGTTTGCTGATGATGCCGTGGTGTACGATAGGGTGTCGAAGTTGAGTGACTGTAGCAAGATACAAGACGACTTAGACGAAATTTCTAGTTGGTGTGATGAGTGGAAGCTAGCTCTAAATGTGGAAAAAGGTAAGTTAACGCGGATGAGTAGGAAGAACAAACCTGTAACGTTCGGATACACTATTATTAGTGTCCTGTTTGACACAAAAATGGTTCAAATGGCTCTCAGCACTATGGGACTCAACATCTGAGGTCATCAGTCCCCTAGAACTTAGAACTACTTAAACCTAACTAACCTAAGGACATCACACACATCCATGCCCGAGGCGCGATTCGAACCTGCGTCAGTAGCAGTCACGCGGTTCCGGACTGAAGTGCCTAGAACCGCACGGCCACCGCGGCCGTCTGTTTGACACAGTCAAGCCGTTTAAATGTCTGGGTATAGCGTTGCAAAGTGATATGAAATGGAACGAGCATGTGAGAACTGTGGTAGGTAAAGCGAATGGTCGACTTTGGTTTATTGCGGGAATTTTAGGAAAATGTGGTTCATCTGTAAAGGTGATCGCATGTAGGACGTTGGTGCGACCTGTTCTTAAGTATGGTTCGAGGGTTTGCGATCCGTACCAGGTCGGACTGAAGGAAGACATTGAAGCAATTCAGGGGCGGGCTGCTAGAGAACCATGTAAGAACCACAAACATAAGAAACGAGAAATTAGGGCTCATACAGAGTCATATAGACAGTCGTTTTTCACTCGTTCTATTTGCGAGTGGAACAGGAAAGGAAATGACTATTAGTGATACAGCCGGCCGTGGTGGCCGAGTGGTTCTAGGCGCTTGAATCCAGAACCGCGCGACTGCTACGGTAGCAGGTTCGCATCCTGCCTCGGGCATCGATGTGTGTGATGCCCTTAGGTTAGTTAGGTTTAAGTAGTTCAAGTTATAGAGGACTGATGACCTTAGTCCCATAGTGCTCAGAGCCATTTGGACCATTTTTGAGCCATTTGTGGCACAGGATACCCTCCGCCATGCAACGTCCGGTGGTTTGCAGAGTATCTATGAAGACTCAAACACGGCAGATGGTAGCACTAGCATTCTAGGGTATACAAAGCGTTTTGGGGGACGCGGTAAACAGGACAGTAGTCGTAATACGTGAAACGCCCCCTTAGAAAACTTAATGAATTACTGTGCTGATAAACATCTTACATTATATGATTTTCAAACAACTGAGCAGAACTGAACGTACTCAGACATTTCGCTCTTTACCTATTCTGATCAACACTAAACTGACACACAATATTTTTAGCGCAACGCAATCTGACTTTCAATAATCCTTACAAAAGAATGGCCCTGACTAACATTAACCTATACGTTTCACAAATCACTTACCTCACAAAAATCTTCGTTACTCGAACTACTGCAATACAGCGAGCGCCACTACTGCAAGCTACATAAAAGATTCAAACTACTGAAGGCACTAGCTACTTATAGGCATAGTTAGCAAATGAAAGATTTTGATAGAGAACAAACAATGTATTTACCTTAATAGTGTCCAAAAGTCATAATATATATGGCAGTTCATGCCATCCGTTCTTACAAATGTACTGTTTCTGATGGACACACGTCCAGATCATCCGCTCTCAACAATCCGCCTCTCACTTCCCCACATCCACCACTGCTGGCGGCTCACCTCCAACTGCGCAACGCTACGCGCTGTTAACATCCAGCTGTCCAACACTACAATGGCAGACAACAATGCAAACTAGCCACAGACTGCACACAGCACAGCCAGTGATTTTCATACAGAGCGCTACGTGGCGTTACCAATAAGAAAACCTAAACAACCTGCTTACATACGGAAATGGAGCTGTTTATCTGACGTCCAAAGGCCATTATCATTGGCTTTCGGACCAAGGGTAGAAGCATTTTCGAAATGCCTAAGTTTGTAAACTATCCGCGTGCCGTCGTGGTTGAGGTATACCGTGCACGGAAAAATGGCGCTGTCATAAACTGGTGCCGAGGAAATTGCTGTGCACCACGGACCGTAGATGACAGGGGTGAACGACGGCTGCGGACATGTGTACGGGCGAATAGACGTCTAACTGTCGAGCAACTGACCGCCCAGATGAACCAAGGGGCTACCAACAGCGTCTCCTAAACAACAGTTGAGCGAACGTTGCTGCGAACGTGCCTCCGCAGCAGGGGCCCGGTTCATGCGCCCATGCTGACTGATCTTCATCGACGACTAAGACTGGAATTTGCACGCTAATACCGCAACTGCATATTCACTGAGTGGTGTCAGATGGTCTTTTCAGGTGAATCACGTTTTATGCGCCATCCCACATATGGCCGTTGGCGTGTACTGCCCTGCAACTGTTGTCGGAAGGGTCCAGGCCGGAGGAGGAGGTGTTATGGTCTGCGGAATGTTTTCGTGGCATTCCGTGGGTGAACTCGTCGTTCTGGTAGGCACAGCAGGCAAGTATCCATCCGTCCTTGGGGACCATGTCCACCCCTACATACAGTCTTCTTTTTCCTCGACACGATGGAATTTACCAGCAGGACAGTGCGACACATCGCACAGCTCGCGGTGTACGTGCGTGGTTCGAAGAGCACTAAGATGAGTTTACCATACTCCTATTGCCACCTTACTCCCCGGATTTAAGACCAGTCGAGAATCTGTGAGACCACCTCTATCGGGCTGTTGCGCCATGGATCTTCAAAACCCTGGCGCAGTTGGCCATTGAACAGAGGTCTGCATGGCTCCACATTCCTTTCGATACCTTCCAGATCCAACTGAATTTCTTCGTGCACACCTGCACTCCAAAAGGTGGTTATTCAGGTTTTTCGCATTAATGTGATTGGACCGTGAACATTTAAGCCACTGTAACTTTCAGCTTAATAAAACTGCACCTTTGAACTAGATGACTTCCAATATTTTCGCTCGTTTGCCAACTGATTCTCTTAGAACAGTTTCGTTCCATCTGTGCGAAGTGGAAACGCTTCATCTGTCACAAAACAGAGAGAAGCATTACACGTTTTATCATGTAATACAATCGATTGTGGTAAATTAAGGTGTTCTTGTTGCAAGGTTCTTCCATAATAACTGCTCCGAAATGCTCGTTTATCGACATTGCATCCTCATCCACCTGAGTCTACTACAAGAAATAAGCTATCTGAATCTGCTAATCCTAAGAATAAACCTAAAAAAATTCTCTGTTGGCTACGTCAATTCCCAAACGGTATGGTGCCTTTATTCCAATGTGAGTAACGTCGAAACTAACGACAGAGTTGGGCTGGTTCCACAGTGGGGAGAAATGATTTGATATTTCCTCTCATTTTCCTCAAGGTCATTGCTTTTCTTTGAATTCTGTCTCTCACTTTGTGTAACGCTATACAGAACCACTGCTGACGTTCCATAAATATTCTGAAATGATCGGAATACATATTCAATCTTTCACCAAGTTGAAGATATCAATTTTCTTCCAATATTTGCAACTGTTATGAGCGCAGCAGGTATCTTCTTTGCTGCTGAATGTTTACGTGTTGCAAAAGATCCACTGCATCACTGTCTTACCCTGCTGAAGAATATACGTTTGGCAATATCCGTAGCACAACCATTCTGTATCACTGCAGTGTGCTTTGTGCACGTGGTATCTGCGCCACTCCCCTACTCTGCCGCCACCAGATGGCCGCGCCACTCCGTTTCTGACTGCCGACCAAGCAAGGAATTCCCGAGAAGACGAGTCGCGGCCTGTCCCCTCTTTGCAAAAAAAATGGTTCAAATGGCTCTGATCACTATGGGACTCAACTGCTGTGGTCATTAGTCCCCTAGAACTTAGAACTACTTAAACCTAACTAACCTAAGGACATCACACACATCCATGCCCGAGGCAGGATTCGAACCTGGGACCGTAGCAGTCCCACGGTTCCGGATTGCGCGCCTAGAACCGCGAGACCACCGAGGCCGGCCCCTCTTTGCACGTCAAGTGCAAAGGCGGGTGGACAGCGCTGTTCGATATTATGACGAATTGCGCTAAGAAAGGTGGTCTACGAGTCTGTCGATACAGACTCGCTGATCTGCGTTCGAGCTGCAAACGTGGCCGACCACAGGGCGATCAAGGTCGCAGTGGCCGACCACATTGTCGACGCGCCGCCAGCGTGTGAGAAGGTGCCTTCCGTAGGAAGGATGAAGACGACCAAGGCACTCCTCAGGGGGCTACCTTAGTGCTGTGACGAGGCAGCGGTCCGGGAAGGGCTGCTGCGAGCCGGGTTTGGTAGTCCAACCGCAAGGTTGCACAAGCAGACCAACAAGAAGCGGGCGCCGCTCTATGCCGTGACCGTGCAAACGGTCGACGGCGGGAGCGACATCTTCGACTTGCGGAAGTTGCTGGGCTTCCTGGTTAGGAGTGAGGCTCTCACGACCGCCAAGGACCCCCAGTCCCAGTACTTCAGGTGCCAGGGCGAGGGCCATGTCGCGATGTATTGCCGCGACGCGGCGCGATGCGTCAAAGTGCTCAGGCGAGCACGACAGCCGCGCCTGCGACCGCAGTAGTAATGTTCTGCCGACTTGTGTCCGGTGTGGTGGCCCGCACGTCGGCAGCTGGCGCGGTTGCCCGCCTTTCTCAAGCCGCATCCGTGCCGAAGGCGGCGAGGCGGCCGCGGCTGCAGCGACGCAGCGGAAGAAGAGAAGACGACGTCGGAAACGATGCAGCTCGCGCCCCCGAGAAGAAATGCCGTCATGGCGGCAGAGAGGGCTGCCTCCGCAGCCGCCGTGGCTGCAGAGAAAGAAGAGGCCTCGAGGCAACTGCGTGCAGTCTTCGCCCAAGGCCTCATTGCAGTAGTACCTGCGAACTCTCCTGCGACCACGCAGAAGGACGTTTGCGTGCCTGTTCCAGCGGCTGCCCCAGCCGAGAAGACAAAAAGGCAGCCTTCGTAGCACGAGCGCTACCGAACGGCCTGCATTTCTCCGACACTGAAGCGGCGCAGCTCTCTGAACAAACGGAGCTGCTCGAAGCTCAGGTGCAGATGGCCTGCGCTGTGCAGTAGGGGAGGACGCCGAACGGTGGCCGGCCGCCGCCGTTCTGCACCAGCCGGATGAAGCTGTGCCAAGTCACTGACGACACCGCAAAGTAGAGGGCGTAACAGCAACGCATGCGTTGCCGCACTGAATTCCTTTGTTACAGGGAGGAAGCCACTGCAACAGGCCCAGGAGACTCCACACGAGCCCAGCCGCAGCACCCGGACTGACCCAGTTAACGAACACGCAGCAACATAGGTAACGATTCGCGATACCTCACATTAACTTTACCTTGCATGCTCTGTCGCAGCTAGCAAGCCGCAACTGCCCTTACTACCCGTCCTACTGTCGCAGAGGTTTCTTCCCTCGGCGCTTGCCTTGGCACTTTTTTTTCCTCTGCCCTTACAACCGTTACCCTTCGATCGTTTTTCGACCACTTCTATCTGCTGATGGGCCATATAAATGAGTAATCTTACCCAGACGCATGGATAACATCACAGCCCGCATCCTGTGACTCCGGATTCAAAAACTAACATGTTGTACGAAGGTGACAGTAGAACTTTTGGTTTGGTCACCACGTTGGTGTAGGCGTGGAGGGGCCCCATCCTTTTCCGTTTCAGAGTGCACTGCGTCTTAAACAAACAAATGGATTGTGTAATACGTCCGTGTACCGGTGTTCTGTCAGCAACCGGATGTAGTATAACAAAGTAGTACGTACTAGAGATGGGTGACATTTGACGTAATTATTAAACTAATAAATTGTATTAGTGCGCTACAGCTGTGCTCCTTTAATGAGTCAGTCGACTCTGTGTTATTCGCAAGCATCGAGAGTTCCCTCGGGATGTTTCACATTATCTGTTCTGTGCTGCACCTTTAACACATTAATAGCTCAGCACCAGAGTTAGATTTTCGCTCCTGCAGTGTATTAGTTTCTACGAAATCTTCCATTGCAGCCATTATGTGCTGCAGCCATGTACGAATATCATTAACTGGCCCGCCAGGCTGCGAGTTACTACATATTACACTATTGGCCATTAAAATTGCTACACTAAGAAGAAATGCAGATGATAAACGGGTATCCATTAGACAAATGTATTATACTAGAAATGACATATGATTACATCTTCACGTAATTTGGGTGCATAGATCCTGAGAAATCAGTACCCAGAACAACCACCTCTGGCCGTCATAACGGCCTTGATACGCCTGAGCATTGAGCCAAACAGAGCTTGGATGGCGTGTACAGGTATAGCGGTCCATGCAGCTTCAACACGATACCACAGTTGATCAAGAGTAGTGACTGGCGTATTGTGACGAGCCAGTTGCTCGGCCACCATTGACCAGACGTTTTCAATTGGTAAGAGATCTGGAGAATGTGCGGGCCAGTGCAGCAGTCGAACATTTTCTGTGTCCAGAAAGGCCCGAATAGGACCTGCAACATGCGGTCGTGCATTATCCTGCTGAGGTGTAGGGTTTCGCAGGGATCGAATGAAGGGTAGAGCCACTGGTAACGTCCACTGTTCAAAGTGCCGTCAATGCGAACAAGAGGTGACCGAGAGGTGTAACCAATGGCAACCCATAACATCCTACCGGGTGATACGCCAGTATGGCGATGACGAATACAAGCTTCCAATGTGAGGCCACCGCGATGTCGCCAAACACGGATGTGACCATAATTGTGCTGTAAACAGAATCTGGATTCATCTGAAAAAACGACGTTTTGTCATTCGTGCACCCAGGTTCGTCGTTGAGTACACTATCGCAGGCGCTCCTGTCTGTGATGCAGCGTCAAGGGCAATCGCAGCCATGGCCTGCCAGCTGATAGCCCATGCTGCTGCAAACATCGTCGAACTGTTCGTGCAGATGGTTGTTGTCTTGCAAACGTCCACATCTGTTGACTCAGGGATCGAGATGTGGCTGCACCATCCGTTACAGCCATGCGGACACGATGCCTGTCATCTCGACTGCTACTGATACGAGGCCGTTGAGATCCAGCATGGCGTTCCGTATTACCCTCCTGCTAACAGTCATTGGATCTCGACGAACGGAAGCAGCAATCTCGCGATACGATAAACCGCAATCGCGATAGGCTACAATCCGACCTTTATCAAAGTCTGAAACGTGATGGTACGCATTTCTCCTCCTTACACGAGGCATCACAGCAACGTTTCACCAGGCAACGCCGGTCAATTGCTGTTTGTGTATGAGAAATCGGTTCGAAACTTTCCTCATGTCAGCACGCTGTAAGTGTTCCCACCGGCGCCAACCTTGTGCGAATGCTGTGAAAAGCTAACCATTTGCATATCACAGCATCTTCTTCCTGTCGGTTAAATTTCGCGTCTGTAGCACGTCATCTTCGTGATGGAGCAATTTTAATGGCCAGTAGTGTATATTCGGAATATTCCATAATGGCTTGTCCACACTGGAGCAGTTACTCAACTAACAGGTCTTCCCGGCTTGGTTTTGTAAGCATGGATGCAGTGTTTTGTTCTTTCAGGGCGTTCCATCGCATCTGTCCCAAACTCCTGATGGAACTCATTAACAGGTCTGCTCGGCCGGGTGTTCCGCGTGCGCTTCCAAACGTACTTGTTGCTACAGAATGTTCCACACTGAGACTCATTAATAAGTCCACACGAATGCCCTTTCAACACATCCTTTTCTTCAGAACAATCTGTCGCGGTTCGTCTTCACAAGCGACGAGTTATCTAGCGTTGGCGCGGAGCTGTACGAATTTTGTGACGTCAGTTCCCGTTATTTCACACTGAGAATCCATTGTGTCTCGCGTGAAACACAAAATGCGTTCTGTGATATTTTGACAACGTGCTACGAAATGTTGAACCAATAAGAGGCAAGAACGCTCTTTACATCACAAGTTGAACTTGCCTGACGCCATACTGTATTTGCAGTTTTCAGTTGAAGCCCATATTAGGCGGGTTTCTCAATATAACTTACACCCCATTAATGTATGGTGTTTCTAAGCAACAGCACATTGCGGAACTCTCGAAAACGCGTTGTACTCGTATTGTTTGTTGTAATAAAATGACGAGAAACATTATATTGGTCGGTAAAGAGTTTTCGTATTTAGTTTTTTTCGTGTTACAACTCGTGTGGCCGGCTGGAGTGGCCGAGCGGTTCTAGGCACTGCAGTCTGGAACCGCGCTACCGCTACGGTCGCAGGTTCGAATCATGTCTCGGGCATGGATGTGTGTGATGTCCTTAGGTTACTTTGGTTTAAGTAGTTCTAAGTTCTAGGGGACTGATGACCTCCGAAGTCCCATAGTGCTCAGAGCCAATTGAGCAATTTGTGTGTTATGAAAGTACGCCGTTTCACGGCAACGGCACATTGAAAATCCATCAAAACCGCGTCGTTCTTGGTAGGATTTGTTATAATTAAACATCAGTTAGTAATATATCAGCGATTAAAGCCTATAGAATATCTTTAACATAAAATACAAGTCGTGTGATGTCGAATTTCACCGCCGGCCGGTGTGACCGAGCGGTTCTATGTGATTCAGTCTGGAACCGCGCGACCGCTGCGACCGCAGGTTCGAATCCTGCCTCGGACATGGATGTGTGTGACGCCCTTCAGTTAGTTAGGTTTAAGTAGTTCTAAGTTCTAGGGGACTGATGACCTCAGATGTTAAGTCCCACAGCGCTCAGAGCCATTTTTTCGAAGTTCAGCATAGAAACACCCAGTAACGATATATTCATTGTATAACAGGTCTGCATCTTGCTGTTTCCAATTTTTTACACTTTCACTTTTTCTAAAAGATTGTGAGACTTAATTAAATTAAAAGAAATATTTTCTATGATATTCTATGTTAAGTAAATATAAGTTGACTCTCTCTCAAAAATCATTTTGTCAGATTTTGTGAAGTTTTATAAGCTGATGTCCTTACTGACTGGACATGGAACTTTCCTTTTTGTCTTATAACATGTTCATTAACACTGTAGTTTTTATTTATGTCCTAGCTGAGTAGCTGGCGTTGCTCAAGTATGTCTTTATTCCAATATTCTATTAATCCATCTCCTCCTTCACCTCTTCTCTGTCCATCTCCTCCACCCCATTTCTATGACTATCTCCTCCATCCCTCACTCTCTGACCATCATCTTCTCCTGCTCCCTCTCTGTCCATTCCTGCTCCCCCTAGTCTCTATCAACCTACTCCTCCCATTTCTATCCATTTGCTCCTTCCCTTCTCTCCATCTCCACATCAGCCCTCTAATTCCACCTTGTCCTCCCCCTCTCTTTGTCAATTCCCTCCTCCTCACTCTCTCTGCCCAACTCCTCCTTTTTCCTTTCTGTGTCCATTTCCTCCTTTCCCCTCTCTTTGTCCATCTCCTCCTCTTCCCTTTCTCTGTCCATTTCCTTCTCCCCCTCTGTCTGTTCATCCCCCCCCCCCCCGTCTCTATACCAATCTGTTCCTCTCCAAGGCTGTGCCCATCTCCTTCTCTATCTTTTCTCTATTCATCTCTTTCTCTCCCCTCTCTCCATTCACTGCTCCCATCTCTCCCTCCCCCTCTTGTCTCTGCCTATCTCCTCCTTCTCAAATACTGCCTGTTCATCTCCTTCTTTCCCCTTATTTCTCCACGTTGTCACGCTTACCCCAATAGGGGGCTTCAGGTTCTTACCCCCACAGTATTTCTTTCCAGACAGTAACTAATATGTGTACCAAATGTGATTAAAAGCGTTCCAGGGGCCATGGATGAGCCTTTTATTCGTGACTTTGGCCACATACGCACACGTCAAACATATATCACATATATTGAATACATTTCACATATATTTGTACACTTATTTCACTTGTATTTCTAGCGAATTTCGCCCTGCAGTTTCATTTTCACGCAGCTCAATATTTATGATGTCGTATCTCCTGAACTATATGCTGTACAATAACATAATTTTGCAAGTACATCCAGTGTTATATGTGGCTACTGTCTACACCATGTGTCACGGATAGAGTTAACAGTAAGGACGTGATAAATTTGAACGTCAATCATGATGCAGCAGTTTTTCAGGCATCTAAGTGTTTATGACATCATACACTGCGGCGCCAAAGAAACTGGCACAGGCCTGCGTATTCAAATACATGCGTATGTAAACAGGCAGAATACAGCGCTGCGGTCGGCAACGCCTGAACAGGGCAAGTGTCTGGCGCAGTTGTTACATCGGTTACTGCTGCTACAATGGCAGGTTATCAAGATTTAAGGGGAATGACCTATCCTGCCGGCCGCGGTGTCTAGCGGTTCTAGGCGCTCATTCCGGAACCGCGCGACTGGTACGGTCGCAGGTTCGAATTCTGCCTTGGGCATGGATGTGTGTGATGTCGTTAGGTTTAAGTAGTTCTAAGTTCTAAGGGACTGATGCCCACAGATGTTAAGTCCCAGAGTGCTCAGAGCCATTTGAACCATTTTTATGAACTATCCTGACAATGTTAAATTTAGTGACTTGTCTTCCCTGTATTTCAGAAACCACTATAGCCATTGACATGAAACTTTTACGGGACGTTAAATTGTATGTTCTGAGTCTACGGAACTACAATAATTGCGGCCTCTCCCGCCGGGGGTTCGAGTCCTCCCTTGGGCATGGGTGTGTGTGTTGTCCTTAGCATAGGTTAGTTTAAGTTAGTTTAAGTAGTGTGTAAGTCTAGGTTCAAAATCGTTCTGAGCACTATGGGACTTGACATCTGAGGTCATCAGTCCCCTACAACTTAGAACTACTTAAACCTAACTAATCTAAGCACATCACACTCATCCATGCCCGAGGCAGGATTCGAACCTGCGACCGTACCAGTCACGAGGTTCTGGACTGAAACGCCTACAACCGCACGGCCACCGCGGCCAGCATAAGTCTAGGGAGACAGATGGCCTAAGCATTTTGGTCTCTAAGGAATTCACACACATTTGAACACACAATAATTGCATTTCAGTCATTGCTTTCAGAAATGCAATTTTTTAATTACACGGTTAAAATTTTGTGTACTTTTTTGTACATTTTCCTAAATAATTCTAATTATACATAACGTTATGTTCTTCTTTTAGTTCAATAGACTCAGGATATCTATGTTATTACTCCCTGAAAACTTGAATACTCTACTCGAAGTGATTTCTGTAATTTAGGGAAAAATGCAACAGAAAATGTAAATTTTGAGGAACAGCTTCTAAAGTTTCAAAAGACTGTAGCTCACTTAATATATACTTAATTTTTATTTTTAGACACTCAGAAGCACCCTGCACCATACTGTATACTATCCTCTTGATATTTTTTTAAGCTTTTTCTTCTTTTCTTCTTTCTGGACGCCTTAGTCGCTAACTGTGGTGCATACTCTGCTTTACCAATGCGAACCTTGTCCATCCGTCCAAGTTCTCTGATGCCGTTTGCTCCAGGATTAATTCCCATGTGCTGTAGCTCCTTCACCCTACCAATGTTGCCATCATTAAAAGCAATAACAGCATCACTGACCCCCCCACTTTAGTGTCTTCATTCCAACAAAACATTTTTTGGTAAGCGAGTCCATATAATATTATTGAAAGACTCATTGGGATTTTGAGTCTGGCCATGCAGACAATTCCTCAGTAATTCGGGATTTGCGAGGTCTCTGTAAATAGGTTTTATGACATCCATGACTACTGCTGGGATGGAATGTTTATGGTTGTATGAACTGTATGATTACTAGGCATTGCGTTAACTGCACCATGAATCAGGTCCAGGAGGGCAAAGGTGGTGTACTGGTTTTTCATCAGTTGACAGCCTGTGAAAGTGGGTAGCCCTCACTATTATTTCTAACGGCCATCGCATAATACTGCTGAGGTTCATCAATCATTTTGTCTGTCAGCCTGCCTCTTATGGTTTAACTATCAGAAAGTTCCTTGTCTCTCAAACATTGTTAAAACTTCCACAAACTGGTGCCCATCCTCTTCTTGACATGCCTTTTATAACACAGTAATCTACAGGCTGCTATATAAAAGAATTTTTATCCACAGGCTCAGACATGGTAATTGGATGTCTCTATAGGCCCTCGGGCTCAGCAGCTGTTGTGGCTCAGCACCTGAAGAATAATTTGGAAAATATTTCGAGTAGGTTTCCCCACCATGTTATAGTTCTGGGTGGAGATTTTAATTTGCCGGATATAGACTGGGAGACTCAAACGTTCATAACGGGTGGCAGGGACAATGAATCCAGTGAAATATTTTTAAGTGCTTTATCTGAAAACTACCTTGAGCAGTTAAACAGAGAACCGACTCGTGGCGATAACATATTAGACCTTCTGGTGACAAACAGACCCGAACTATTTGAATCAGTTAATGCAGAACAGGGAATCAGCGATCATAAAGCGGTTACTGCATCGATGATTTCAGCCGTAAATAGAAGTATTAAAAAAGGTAGGAAGGTTTTCCTGTTTAGCAAAAGTGACAAAAATCAGATTACAGAGTACCTGACGGCTCAACACAAAAGTTTTGTCTCGAGTACAGATAGTGTTGAGGATCAGTGGACAAAGTTAAAAACCATCGTACAATATGCGTTAGATGAGTATGTGCCAAGCAAAATCGTAAGAGATGGAAAAGAGCCACCGTGGTACAACAACCGAGTTAGAAAATTGCTGTGGAAGCAAAGGGAACTTCACAACAAACATGAACATAGCCAAAGCCTTGCAGACAAACAAAAATTACGCGAAGCGAAATATAGTGTGAGGAGGGCTATGCGAGAGGCTTTCAATGAATTCGAAAGTAAAGTTCTATGTACTGACTTGGCAGAAAATCCTAAAAAATTTTGGTCCTATGTCAAAGCGGTAGGTAGATCAAAACAAAATGTCCAGACACTCTGTCACCAAAATGGTACTGAAACAGAGGATGACAGACTAAAGGCCGAAATACTAAATGTCTTCTTCCAAAGCTGTTTCACAGAGGAAGACTGCACTGTGCTTCCTTCTCTAGATTGTCGCACAGTTGACAAAATGGTAGATATCGAAATAGACGACAGAGGGATAGAGAAACAATTAAAATCGCTCAATAGAGGAAAGGCCGCTGGTCCTGATGGGATACCAGTTCGATTTTACACAGAGTACGCGAAGGAACTTGCCCCCCTTTTATGCAGCGGTGTACCGTAGGTCTATAGAAGTGCGAAGCGTTCCAAAGCATTGAAAAAGGGCACAGGTCATCCCCGTTTTCAAGAAGGGACGTCGAACAGATGTGCAGAACTATAGACCTATATCTCTAACGTCGATCAGTTGTAGAATTTTGGAACACGTATTATGTTGGAGTATAATGTCTTTTCTGGAGACTAGAAATCTACTCTGTAGGAATCAGCATAGGTTTCGAAAAAGACGGTCGTGTGAAACCCAGCTCGCGCTATTCGTCCACGAGACTCAGAGGGCCTTAGACACGGGTTCACAGGTAGATGCCGTGTTTCTTGACTTCCGCAAGGCGTTTGACACAGTTCCCCACAGTCGTTTAATGAACAAAGTAAGAGCATACGGACTATCAGATCAATTGTGTGATTGGATTGAGGAGTTCCTAGATAACAGAACGCAGCATGTCATTCTCAATGGAGAGAAGTCTTCCGAAGTAAGAGTGATTTCAGGTGTGCCGCAGGGGAGTGTCATAGGACCGTTGCTATTCACAATATACATAAATGACCTGGTGGATGACATCGGAAGTTCATTGAGGCTTTTTGCAGATGATGCTGTGGTGTATCGAGAGGTTGTAACAATGGAAAATTGTACTGAAATGCACGAGGATCTGCAACGAATTGAGGCATGGTGCAGAAAATGGCAATTGAATATCAATGTAGACAAGTGTAATGTGCTGCGAATACATAGAAAGATAGGTCCCTTATCATTTAGCTACAAAATAGCAGGTCAGCAACTGGAAGCAGTTAATTCCATAAATTATCTGGGAGTACGCATTAGGAGTGGTTTAAAATGGAATGATAATATAAAGTTGATCGTCGGTAAAGCAGATGCCAGACTGAGATTCATTGGAAGAATCCTAAGGAAATGCAATCCGAAAACAAAGGAAGTAGGTTACAGTACGCTTGTTCGCCCACTGCTTGAATACTGCTCAGCAGTGTGAGGTCCGCACCAGATACGGTTGATAGAAGAGATAGAGAAGATCCTTCGGAGAGCAGCGCGCTTCGTTACAGGATCATTTAGTAATCGCGAAAGCGTTACGGAGATGATAGATAAACTCCAGTGGAAGACTCTGCAGGAGAGACGCTCAGTAGCTCGGTACGGGCTTTTGTTAAAGTTTCGAGAACATACCTTCACCGAAGAGTCAAGCAGTATATTGCTCCCTCCTATGTATATCTCGCGAAGAGACCATGAGGATAAAATCAGAGAGATTAGAGCCCACACAGAAGCATACCGACAATCCTTCTTTCCAGGTACAATACGAGACTGGAATAGAAGGGAGAACCGATAGAGATACTCAGGGTACCCTCCGCCACACACCGTCAGGTGGCTTGCGGAGTATGGATGTAGATGTAGATATTAGATCTTGAAGTAATGCACGTACAAATTTTAACATTTTCAACCAGTGTAGATTATATTTAAAAAAATAAAATACTTCCCATGTGAGTATATATATAAAATTGCTGCCCCTCCCGCCGGAGGTTCGAGTCCTCCCTTGGGCACGGCTGTGTGTGTTGTCCTTAGCATAGGTTAGTTTAAGTAGTGTGTAAGTCTAGGTTCGAAATGGCTCTGAGCACTATGGTACTTGACATTTGAGGTCATCAGTCACCTAGAACTTAGTCACTCCAGTACATCTAGTGTTATATGTAGCTACTGTCTACACCATGTGTCACGGATAGAGTTAACAGTAAGGACGCAGCAGTTTTTCAGGCATCCAAGTGTTTATGACATCATACACTGCGGCGCCAAAGAAACTGGTACAGGGATGCGTATTCAAATACAGGCGTATATATATGATCACTAGTAGAGCCCACGCTATATATATATATATATATATATATATATATATATATATATATATATATATATATATATATATATATATATATATATATATATATATATATATATATATATATATATCACTTATGGGAGCGTGGATACTGAGTCGCTGAGTCACGTGAAGAGGCGGACAAAGTGAGCAGTTTGTAATGAGCAGACTTCAATAGTGTTAGTCAGATACATTACTGTCGACAATGGGGTTAGTGAATTTGTTCTAAATCAACCATATCACTACCCAAACTAACAGATAGGTGAAGTTCGTACTAGAGACAGCGTCGGACGTCGGAGAAAAGGCCCTAGAAATGGTGAAGATGCAACCATGACATATGATAGTGATAGGCCTTCTCTCCACTTTCTCTCTTCTGTACCAAACATTTTCCCCAACGATGAATGACGTGGTGGAGTCGTGCTTGCATTTTGGCTGCTCAAGAAAGATTCCTGTACGGAAATCACCTCGTTGTCATTCCGGAAATCGCTCCACGCAGTGGTTTCTTCACGCGAACAAAGAGGAAAAGGTCAATTGTCACCATATCAGGAGAATATGAGGGAGGGAGGAGGATGAAGCAAAATCTGAAAGCTCAAAGAAGTAGAATGTGTGAACGTGTCCTGTGCAGACAGACAGGGGTGTTGTCGTTCAGAGCAAATACATTCCTGGACAGCTTAACGCGCCGTTTCGTCACGAGGTTCCGGTAGTACGCGCCTGTGACATTTTGCACCTTCTACGTCTACATCCACATGACTACTGTGCAATTCATGCGTAAGTGCCTGGCAGAGAGTTCTTCGATCCACCTTCAGAGACCGGCCGCTTGGCCGAGCGGCTCTAGGCGGTTTAGTCCGGAACCGCGCTGCTACTACGGTCGCTAGTTCGAGACCTGCCTCGGGAATGGATGTGTGTGATGTCCTTAGGTTAGTTACGTTTAAATACACTCCTGGAAATTGAAATAAGAACACCGTGAATTCATTGTCCCAGGAAGGGGAAACTTTATTGACACATTCCTGGGGTCAGATACATCACATGATCACAATGACAGAACCACAGGCACATAGACGCAGGCAACAGAGCATGCACAATGTCGGCACTAGTACAGTGTATATCCACCTTTCGCAGCAATGCAGGCTGCTATTCTCCCATGGAGACGATCGTAGAGATGCTGGATGTAGTCCTGTGGAACGGCTTGCCATGCCATTTCCACCTGGCGCCTCAGTTGGACCAGCGTTCGTGCTGGACGTGCAGACCGCGTGAGACGACGCTTCATCCAGTCCCAAACATGTTCAATGGGGGACAGATCCGGAGATCTTGCTGGCCAGGGTAGTTGACTTACACCTTCTAGAGCACGTTGGGTGGCACGGGATACATGCGGACGTGCATTGTCCTGTTGGAACAGCAAGTTCCCTTGCCGGTCTAGGAATGGTAGAACGATGGGTTCGATGACGGTTTGGATGTACCGTGCACTATTCAGTGTCCCCTCGACGATCACCAGAGGTGTACGGCCAGTGTAGGAGATCGCTCCCCACACCATGATGCCGGGTGTTGGCCCTGTGTGCCTCGGTTGTATGCAGTTCTGATTGTGGCGCTCACCTGCACGGCGCCAAACACGCATACGACCATCATTGGCACCAAGGCAGAAGCGACTCTCATCGCTGAAGACGACACGTCTCCATTCGTCCCTCCATTCACGCCTATCACGACACCACTGGAGGCGGGCTGCACGATGTTGGGGCGTGAGCGGAAGACGGCCTAACGGTGTGAGGGACCGTAGCCCAGCTTCATGGAGACGGTTGCGAATGGTCCTCGCCGATACCCCAGGAGCAACAGTGTCCCTAATTTGCTGGGAAGTGGCGGTGCGGTCCCCTATGGCACTGCGTAGGATCCTACGGTCTTGGCGTGCATCCGTGCGTCGCTGCGGTCCGGTCCCAGGTCGACGGGCACGTGCACCTTCCGCCGACCACTGGCGACAACATCGATGTACTGTGGAGACCTCACGCTCCACGTGTTGAGCAATTCGGCGGTACGTCCACCCGGCCTCCCGCATGCCCACTATACGCCCTCGCTCAAAGTCCGTCAACTGCACATACGGTTCACGTCCACGCTGTCGCGGCGTGCTACCAGTGTTAAACACTGCGATGGAGCTCCGTATGCCACGGAAAACTGGCTGACACTGACGGCGGCGGTGCACAAATGCTGCGCAGCTAGCGCCATTCGACGGCCAACACCGCGGTTCCTGGTGTGTCCGCTGTGCCGTGCGTGTGATCATTGCTTGTACAGCCCTCTCGCAGTGTCCGGAGCAAGTATGGTGGGTCTGACACACCGGTGTCAATGTGTTCTTTTTTCCATTTCCAGGAGTGTAGTTCTAAGTCTAGGGGACTGATGACCACAGATGTTAAGTCCTATAGTGCTTAGAGTCATTTGAACCACCTTCATACTATTTCTGTACCGTTCCACTCTCTAACAACGCGTGGGAAAAATAAACAATCAAATCTTTCTGTACCACCTCTGATTTCTCTCATTTTATCAAGACGATCATTTCTTCCTATGTAGGTTGGCGATAGTAAACTGTTTCCACATTGAGAAAGTTGGTGCTTGAAATTTCGTGAAAAGATCTCGCTACAACGAAAAACGCCTTTTTTTTAATAACTGACATCCTAAATCGTTTATCATATCCGTGACACTCTCCCCCCTGTTTCGCGATAAAACAAAACGAGCTGCCCTTCCTTGAACTGTTACGATGTTTTCCGCCAATCCTATCTGTTAAGGATCCAATATAGCACTGCAGTACTCTAGCAGAGACTGCGGTAATTGTGCGCGTTCAGTGTTCCGTCTATGAAAAACGGACCTTTGAGCTGATGATTGACTATCATACACCACACGTTTAGGTTCCATGGACGCTGACGTTCTACCTGATGAAGCCAACGGGGATTTTCAACAGTTCAATAGTGCATGTTTCGGTGGTTTACCTGATCATGACTGGTAAATGTGACTTCAGTACTCAACAAGATTCATGATACATCTGGATTATGCTGTCTTAATGCCCACGTACAGAAGTTAACGCGATTCGCATAATCGTTTCACTGCAGTTCCTGACGGGAAGAGATATGATAGGGATGGAACCTATGTCGATGATGAATCCGTAGGAGATTTACCTCACTCATACTATTTTCTCGAGCGATTACGCGGGAGCTAACGTGCGGATCAATTGCAACGGCAGCAAGAACGTTAATTTCTCCTTCTTCTGCCGTCAGTTGTTTCCCTCTGTTACGTTGTCTAGGTGTTACACTACCAGTTCCGCGTAACTGGTTGAAGATGTTGATAAATAATTGCCGATATTGTTGAAGTCTGTTGGGATCTTGCTGCATGCACCGTACAAGAATGAACTGCATTCTTCCTACGCTTTCCATACATCATGAGCATGTCGGCATTTTTTGCATTGGTAAATCCCATTGTCCACTCACGGCATACTGCTTGCACTGTCACACACTAAGGGACTGGCAAGTCGCAATGCACACAAGAAACACACAATCACAATGTAAGCAAACATAACAACAAAGTACACAGGAACTACGTAGGTTGAATGTCACAAACAAGAATCGGAATGGAGACTTTTCAAAATATTATACTTCGTAAAAGACTCCACCAGAATCCTGCAACGAACCCCACTGACATTCTAGTTTGCCCCACTTTTAGTCTGTTAATGTCAATAAGCGCCTTTCCATTAAAAAAAGTGTATGATTGCAAAAAAAAGTACAATTTCTAAGTATTATGACAATCTGTTGATTGGCTAACAGTAAGAGCCCCTGACTACCAACCCATTCAATCCATTCTGTGAAAACAGCACATCAACAACACTTTCAATGTCTACAATATTTGTGGTGAAAAGTTTTAGATGATTCACCCTGTATTCTCTATAAGCAGCAGCAGCGTTTATGTTGCAAAACCAGTACAGGAATACCATATCAGCATACTCTGCATTGGTAAATACGTGCGATATTCTTAAACGATACTGTAGAACTCGCCACCAAATAACAGCCACATTCAAACTTGAAAGATTCCATTACGTAAAGTTAAGCGCAATTTCACAACCTGAACATTAAAACAAAACTGAGAATCTATAAATAAACCCATAGCTACTGGAATACCGAGACGGAAATTAAGAATTTTCTGCCTAACCAGCTGTAACCAATCAAAACTGTACAGGTTTTATAAAGGGTGTTCGGATATTCCTGTTAAATACTTCTAGGACTTGTAGAGGGGAGTGAGTAATTGTATTTTGAATAGGAACCCATGTCCAGAAACGTTACCCAACGACTCTACAGAGCGTCAAAGGTATGGGCGCCGGTGTCTATATGTAAATATACATATATACAGCGGCATTCCGTGATGATGTTACAAACTTCCTAGGATGATGGAGGAGGATAAATATATCAATTTGAGGCAAGGGTCACTGTACCGGAAACGAACGCATCTAAAGTCATAAGGGAAAACCCATCTGATGCTTCTGAAAGTGGAACACATGTATCGGTACTGTTGTTCCTAAGATTGTAATGTAGGCAACTTTCAGAGGTGGCAAGATTTACGAAAACAAGGAAAAATGTCCAGCAAACATGGACTCTAAAATTTATACCTAAGTAGCTGTGAGCACTTGTTCATCTTTGTTGCTGTGAAACACAACTCTTCTATTGATCAAGAATTTTAGAGCCTATGTTGACTAGACACTTTATTCTCGGTTTGGTCCAAACTACCACCTCCGAAAGTTACCTACCCTGCAGTCTTAGTAACAACAGTAGCAGTACATGCATTCCAGTGCCAGAGGTATCAGAAGAGTTTCGATTATAACTTTGGCCTCGTTCGTTTCCAGTAGAGGGGCCCTTACTTAAGACTGATACAGTTATCCTTTTCCGTCATCATAGGATGTTTGTAACATCATCACGGAATCACCCTCCACGTAGACACATTTACAGGCGCCAACGCCTGTAACTTTGACGCTCTATAGCACCGTTAGGTGACGTTTCCGGACATGCGTCCCTATTCAGAATATTATTAACTCATTCCTGTCTACAAATTCTACAATTTCATAACGGGAATTTGTGAGCCCCTGTATGATACGTTTTATTCTAATTAGTCAATACTGCTACCTCCAAAAATATATTTACTACTAGTTGACAAACCTAGCATTGTCCGTGTATTCATTTTACCAGTTTTCTATCATAAACGGAATGAACGGTCTTTGTAGTGAAGTATCGAAGAAATTTCATTTCTACGTATTCATGAAAACACCTCTGGAAGTATGAAACTAGTGTGCAAAGAAATATGCATAATTTGCCTCGCGTGTCTGCAACGCGATTATGTAAACGTCTCTATGGCAACGTCTCCTCATATTCTATAGACGGTTTTCGTTTTTACCTGCAGACGTTTACGCGACGCAGTTGAAAGCTGTTGAAAGCACTGTCAGATGCCAGCGATTTCCTTAAGCTGATTCGACTATAGGAGTGTCTTAGTAATAACGAATAAATAAATACAGAGTGTACATCTCGATGTGCTTAACATAAAATTCCAACGAAATATCGTTGTATCATGTTCTTTATTTTTGTATTCCTAAAAGACAGATGTTTGTAGGATTGACAGTAGACGCATTTCTGTTTACATTGTCAACTGACGATACACGACCTTGCTTGTGTATTACCGAAATTGACGCGGCGTCAGAGAAAGGTAACGAACGAACCAGAGCAGCGTAAACATTGGACGCGTAGAACGATGGTGCGTGGCGGTTAGATGCTACCGAAACAAGCAATGTAAACAGTCACCGGATTGTCAGGATAGTGTAATTCGTTTCAAGTAAACAATGAACCAAATAAAACCTGACGTTTTATCTTGTACACGTCGAATGTGGTAAGGCCTCAGACGCTCCTCTTTCAAAGTGCAGTGAACGACCGTGCAATACACCCAGTTGGCAGGCGATGTTTCTAGCACTATGAATAGGATCTTCGTGGATGCGGTCCAGAATTTGTACCCCAGCTTCCAGTGTACGTTCCTCTCACTGTGGGCCTCTGTCCTCTGCGCAGGTCTTTAAAGAGCCAGCATCTCTCAGTCTATGCAAATTAAATACGTACTCGTAAGTCGTATTCTGTCATGATTAATATAATAATAAAATGAAAACATATCAGAACAGACAATACGTTTCGCATGTAAATAAGTAAAGGTAACTAATGTACTTCGTTACGAATGACTTGCAGAATAATCCAGTAAAAGTAGAGAAGTGTGATGATACAAATCTCTGGTGAACAGAAACAAATGTCGATGGTGCAGGAAGTCTTTGTTGTGGGAAGAGTTCTCGATAAATTCGTGTAGCTGCCCTCGCAACACTATTTGCCTCGCCATAAATTAAATGAATATCGCGTAGTTCAGCGATAGTAAATCACCCTTCCATCCTAAAGTTACTGTAACGTCTGCACAGTTAACTCGACGACTGTCGACAAGCGGCTTGTTACAATGACTCATCACGCAGGCCGTAGTCGCCAGTGTTTGGGACTCAGGCTCGCGATTTCAATACGCGCTGTGGCAAATAACACGAACCAATTTCTTACAAATGGTTCAAATGGCTATGAGCACTATGGGACTTAACATCTGAGGTCATCAGTCACCTAGAACTTACAACTACTTAAACCTAGCTAACCTAAGGACATCACACATATCCATGCCCGAGGCAGGATTCGAACCTGCGACCTTAGCGGTTGCATGGTTCCAGACTGAAGCGCCTAGAACCGCTCAGTCACACCGGCCAACCGATTGCTTACAGAAGTACACCTGTGTTGGGGGAGAGGGTGGAGCTGACACCCCGTAGTGTTTTTATCGTTCTTAATGAATTCTTCCAGTCTAGTGTGCATAAATTTTACACAACTCACTCTAATCCGGATGTGCTGTCCGGAGTCTACTTATCCGGAATCCTTCTTCTGAGATGAACGGTTTTTATTTTTATTTTTTTTCCCCGGGAAAACCGTAGGAAACGAACAAGCATATTACTAGACGTTTTAAATCAATTACTTGTGTTCTACTAACTGGATTTTCTTGGCAGCTTATACCATTTACACCTTTTATATTAAAACTACATGCATGATACGATATTGTTTCACGTCTCACAGTTTTTATAAGGTCATATTTCTTAACTATATGTCGTATAATTATATATTTGTGAACCTACATTCCGCGGCATATGTGAATACCGTCAGCCGAATATGTTGCGAATACAGTTAATAGCAACGAAGTAATAAATTTTAACGTCATGCACAATGCAGCAGCTATTCACGCATCTCATTGTTTAAGAATTATGACAGGTAGGTGGTACTCACCCTAACAGCGATTGTTGCCTTACAGTAAGGAATATGTACAACAAGTTTGGTTGAGGTCGGTCCAGCTGTTTAGGACCAAATGTAAAAAACTCACACACAACCATTTTTACAATATGTATTGGTTCCTCCTGAAAGACCATTTAGAAATGTCGTATGCTGCGTTGGACTCTAACGATCTGTTAGATCCGTTGTGAATCTATCGCGTATCTTATCTTTTCTGCGCTGACGGCGACTACAAAGTATGATGCTTGCAAGTCAATTGACGTGCAGAACTACTGTATTCTCTGTGTTCTTTCTGTCCGCAACACAGCAGACACCTATAATTTAATGAGACCAGTCGCAGGTGTGACTTAAAGCATTCAAAAGGAGAAAACAAAATGGGTAAACAACAAGTAGATGCAGATATCAGTCCCACGAGGGTTTTGTAAGCAGCCAGCCTTGTGGGTGGACTACACTTCCTGAGGATTCTTCCAATGAATCTCAGTCTGTCATTAGCCTTACAATGGATTAATTTCATGTGGTCGTTCCACTTTAGATCACTCCGTACGTATACTACCACATATTTAATGGACGTGACTGGTTCCAGAGAGAATACTGTAATCATGTACTCATACAATAATGTGTCTTTCTGCCTATTTATGGACATTAAATTATATTTGTTATTGTTAGGGCTCAAATGGTAATCCTTGCAGTGAGTATCGATCCTCTACATATATTTTGGCACTGCCCGTCAGTCTGTGACCCTTACCATGTAGAATTTATAGCGGAAAAGGAACAGATGCAAACAAGGGCAGCGCGTTTCGTCACAGGATAGTTTAGTAGACGGAATGAGTTACAGATATAGCCATCAGACTCCATAGTGTTAGGCTCTACATGAGAGATACAGTACGTCACCGTGTAGTTTACCCGTACTGATAAAATTCAGAGAAATTACGTGCTCTGAAGAATCAACTTATATACTGCTTCCTCCTACGTATATCTCGCGTAGAGACCATACAGATAAATACAGTCAAATGGAGGTTTATCCTTTCATGACTTTCATGACTGTGGCTCATCTCCATCGAAAACTTCTTACTGATGTGCCTAGCCAGGCATATGAGTATGTACCTAAATATCAACGGCTAAAGGTAAAATTGCAAAAGATCAGAGAATGTGTTGACTTGAATAAGAAATGTAGATCTCATAATGTGGTGCCAAACTACACTCATTGACGAACAAAGTCAAAGACGGTGCCTGCAAGGCGGACTGTCATAGGAGGGCAACGTGCATGGCTTAAGACTCAGATTAAAAAAAGGCTACAAATATAAGAAGTCACTTAATGTGAAACTGCATGTAGCCTACAGTAGTTTAACAGCAGTGCTGCCCACATTACAATTTCATTGCACTACATGTGCTACTGAAGAATATTCTCAATGTGTAGATCTTAAAATCAGGCACATGCAAGCAAAGAAATTAGCAAATTTTATACAAAAACAGCACAATGCCTAACAACAATAGGTTTTCAAGCACACCATCGTATATGCTGATGTAGAAAACTAGATGCAAAAATTGAGACTTTCTAGCAATAGTTGATGCAGTGAAAACAAGCTACGTTAACACTAGCACATTGGTCTGGGATCTAAGAAAGAAGGGAGACTGCCGGGGTAACATTATTAGACATAACATAATATTCACCACTATAAGGGTATTTATATATAGATGACAGGTATGGATATATAATGTCCATGATGCATCAGCTTTGTCCGCAAGCTCATGAGTCGTAGTGGCTGGCCAGTACTGGCATGACAATCTCGCAGCACCCCATAACCAAACATTTTCAGCGAGTGATAGATTTCGAGAATGTTAAGACCTGTGTATCATTCTAACACCCTCTGTATTGATGTCCTTCAGGACAGCACGGTAAGCATGCTGTCTGGCGTTATCTTGTTAAATGTTGAAACTTCCTGCCAGATTAAAACTGTGTTCCGGACTGAAACTCGAACTCGGGACCTTAGCCATTCGCGGGCAAGTGCTCTACCAACTGAGCTACCCAGCTCTAGCAGGTTCGCAGAAGAGCTTCTGTAAAGTTTGGAAGGTAGGAGACGAGGTACTGGCAGAAGTAAAGCTATGAGGACGGGGCGTGAGTCGTGCTTGGGTAGCTCAGTTGATTGTAATAAAAAAACTGAGTGAATGGATCAATAACGAACTCCAATGGGCGTCAGGTGACGTCCGCCACGAACAGTTGAAACGAACAATAAAGAACAAAATATGATTACAAAAAAAAAAAGTTGGTAGAGCACTTGCCCGCGAAAGGCAAAGGTCCCGAGTTCGAATCTCGGTCCGGCACACAGTTTTAATCTGTCAGGAAGTTTCACATCAGCGCACACTCCGCTGCAGAGTGAAAAATCTCATTTTGTTTAATGTTGTCAGGGGGAGCTCGAAGATACAGCATAACAACCGACCTTACCACGTCATAAATGTAACGTCTGCTATTCAGTTCGTCGTCTATGTGAACCAGAGGTGGACTTGTTTTATACCCAATGGCATTCCATATCATGGCGCCGGGCGCTCGGATCGTGTGAATGTAATCTGGCAACGTTTTGCTTCTTTGGAGCCTCCACACGCAGATATCTTCATTGTGTTGCTGTACGCTGAACAGACACTCATCTTCAAAGATAATGTGGGGCCATGCTTGCGTTCAGTGTTGTTGCTGGCGTCTCTCTGTTGTCGCGTCAAGGGAAGCCGCAACAATTTTCACCGAGCTGACAGGTCGTGGTGCTCCAGACGTCGCGGCACTGTCCGTGTGGATATTTGTCTTGCTGAAAACAAGCCCTTTTACTAGCTCAACATAGGTTATGTTGCAAGGGGAGAAAAGGGGTGTTACTAACGAAAGTAAACGAAACCTAAACTCATTTAAGTTACGTATTTTTTTTAAAAAAAATACATAATTCACAGATAATACAAAAAGCCCAGCGACACAGCAGAATGGAAAGGAAAATTGAGGATGTGTTGGATAACGATCACTTTGGCTTTAGGAAAGATAAAGGCATCAAGAGGAAGTTCTGACGTTGCGGTTGATAGTGGAAGGAAAACTAAAGAAAAATCAAGACACGTTCATAGAATTTGTCGACCTGGAAAAAGCGTTCGACCGTGTAAAATGGCGCAAAATGTTCGAAAATCTGAGAAAAATAGGGATAAGCTGTATGGAAAGCCGGGTAATATCCAATTTCTACAAGAGCCAAGAGGGAACAATAAGAGAGGAAGACCAAGAACGAAGTGTTCAGATTAAAAAGGATGTAAGACAGAGATATAGTCTTTCACCTGTGTCGTTCAATCTAAACACCGAAGAAGCAATAACGAAAATATAATAAAAGTTCAAGAGTGGAATTAAAATTCAACTTGAAAGGATACCAATGACAAGATTCGCTGATAACATTGTTGTCCTCAGTGAAAAGTGAAGAAGAATTACAGGATCCGTTGAATGGGAAGCACAGTCTAACGAGTGTAGAACATAAATTGAGTGCAAATCGTAAAAAGGCGAAAGCAATGAGAAGTAGCAGAAATGAGAACAGTGAGAGATTTAACTTCAGGATTGGTGATCACAAGGTGGACGGAGTTAAGGAATTCTGCTACGTAGGCAGCAAAATAACCCATTACGTGCGGAGCAAAGAGGGCATCAAAAGCAGATTAGCACTGGCAAAAAGGGCATCAAAAGCAGACTAGCACTGGCAAAAAGGGCATTCCTGGGCAAGAGATGTCTGCTTGTCTTAAACGTAGGCTTTAATTTGAGGAAGAAATTTCTGATAATGTACGTTTGGAGCACAACATTAAACCGAAGAAGAAGAGAGTGGAAGCATTTGAGATGTGGTGCCTCAGAAGGACGTTGCACTGATAAGGTAAGGAGTTCGTACGCTCTCCGAAGAATCGGTAAGGAAAGGAGCATATGGAAAACACTGACAAGAAGAAAGGCTAGGATGGTAGGACATCTGTTAAAACATCACGGAATAATCCATGGCTCTAGAGGGAGCAGTGGAGGATAAAAACTGTAAAGGAAGACAGAGACTGGAATACATCTAGCAAATAGTTGAGGACGTAGGTTGAAAGTGCTACACTGAGCTTGGCACAGGAGAGGAATTCGTGGTGGGCCGCATCAAATCAGTCAGAAGACTGATGACAAAAAAAAAGAGAGTAATACAAACATCTGCCATAAAGACGATGGTTTTGCAGGATTAAAATAAAAATGCTAACTTCTCAAAATCAAATAGGTATCACATACTGCCAGACTAAAACTGCGTGCCGGACCGAGACTCGAACTCGGGACCTTTGCCTTTCGCGGGCAAGTGAAAGTTAGGTAAATCCTAGCCACTTTAATCAGACCAGACAAAACACCTTAACGTCTCTAGACATCATGTGGTATTCAGGTCGATAAAATTTGTAACAGTTTGGCTTACGGGACGTTAAACATTGAAAAAAAGTTCAACCATCAGTAAATTGTCAACTTCAAATTAATTTCCAAAATCAGCGGTGATGACGAAAAAGAAGAAGCGATATGAAACTCAAGCATGAGGTAAATTCTTGTTCTTGTGCGTGCAAGCAGAATATCACCCGCGTATTGCATCCCCAGCGGAGACGAAGTCTTTGGCAGGCACGTCTTTGGCAGCCTCTTCGTCGACAGACAGGACACGGAGCAAGCCGGCCGCTATGACCGAGCGGTTCTAGATGTTTCAATCCGGAACCGCGCCTCTGCTACGGTCGCAGTTTCTAATCGTGCCTCGGGCATGGATGTGTGTGGTGTCCTTATGTTAGTTAGGTTTAAGTAGTTCTACGTCTAGGGGACTGATGACCTCACATGTTAAGTCCCATAGTGCCTAGAGCCATTTTTTTGACACGGAGTAAACACGCCAGCCACGAGCGGGACAGCGTCCCAACGACCGGTCGGTCCCTTAGCAGTCACCGCACCGAATGCCCAGCATCGACTGCTGAACACCGAATGCCGTAAGTGAGACACAGCACGGCAAAACAAACCGCCAAAGAGATTGGCACAGAACTCACACATCAACTGCGGAAGTAATACTACCATCTAGTAGAAACCTTTCAACGTGCCTGTACGAAGCTGTTCAGTGAACTAACAATACTAGGGAGGACCCGAAAGCAACGAGAATTTTTCTATGCAGTTGGCACAACAATAGTTCCGAATTCTCCGGCTATGTCCGTTCACTATACACCACTGTGTATCAGTTGCCCTAGCGGCCCTTGTGTGGTAACATTATTGTGGTAAGTGTGACTGTTTTTGTAAGAGTGTTCGGTGATTTTTCAATGGCAGACGGTAAATATCAACGTGCTAACTTGAGCCAGGCAAGTGTTTTGTGAGTGATTTTCTCGTTTTAAAAGTGGACAAATTTCAGTTAAACACGAATCACAACCGGGACTTCCTTTATCTTCCACAGAGGAAGAAAACAATGGAAAAACACTTGTTGCGATAATATATTATCGTCGTAGAACTGTCGATGAACTGGTGGAAATGATTCGAATATACTGGAGTTCAAACTAAAGCTTTTTGACTGAAGATTTGAAGATGACACGTTTTGCGATGAAATTCGTTCAGGTGTCTTTTCTGGCGACCACAGAGCCAATCGTTTGCCGGGAACTGAACGATCACAAACTGCTGCGGTTTTGGAGCAAAAGTCATTGTGAGCGGCGAATAGTGGAATTGTGGACACGATCGAGAAATCAAGCAACAATTCAGCCAATGGAAGACTCCACCACCATGACCAAAGAAAACATGGCAAGTGAGACGCCACGTGAAGACAATGTAGGTTTAGTTTTCACTATGAATTCGTTCCGGAGGGTCTACGGCTAACCAACATCATAACTATGAAGTGTTAAAACGATTACGTGAAGCAGTGAGAAAGTAAACTGTCCGCATTTTGCCAATCAAGAGATTGGCTTTTTTTACCTCAACGCCCCTGCGCTCACAGCGTTGAGTGTCAGGCAGTTTTTTTATATCAAAAACCAAATAATAACAGTTTCTGTACCATCCTACTCGCCGAACCTGGCACCCTGTGACTCTTTTCATTCCTAATTATGAAAAGAAACCTGAAAGGGAAACGTTATCAAGACATAGAAGACCTTAAAAATAATTGTTGGAGGCCCTAAACATCATAACTTCAAACAAGTTCAAAATCTGTTTCCAACCATGGAAAAAAGTTGGCACAAGTATATTATGTCTGATGGACATTATATTGAAAGCGTCTAAGTCTTAAAAATGTTCCTCTAAATTCATGATTTTTTGTAAAACAGTCCTCGTTATTTTTGGTTGCCCCTCGCATGTCTGTCTCCTTGGTCACTAGTTGTGCGAGATCGCTGAAGTTCTCTATTGCTTTGCATCTGGTCCCTCTAAACCCATCGATTCGATATACCGCTGTATACATGACAGTCGTAGGATGGCGACCAACGTTGTGCTATTCGACAAATCACAGTCTCGATATACCACAATCCTGCTGCTGTCGAATTCCGACGTGTGTTGGTAACGGTTTTTTCCTTCTAACAGACGCATAACATGATCTTTTCATAAGCAACCATATTCAAACCCGATATGTGAATGAGAAATCCGCTGTGTAATTTTCCTTTAGACAGGGTGAGTCACGTAAGACGAAACACCCCTTTTATTTCATGAACGACTCCAGATATCGAAACTAGTCTTTCCGCAAATGATACCACGACAAAAGGCAGGTATTTTTGAATGTCATATGAAGTCTTAACTCTTGTATCGATCGAGATATTGATGCAAGTATGTTCCTTAATAGATTGATATACTTTTTTATGGCATCCGAAATCGCTTGAAAAGGCGAGTGCAGTGATACAATGCTTGTTAAGGATAAGGATGAAACTCTTCGCAAAAGAATCCGAGACATATTCAACATCTGAAAGGTAAGTCGGAATCGGTTATTGCGTTATAAACACGCTCATGCCAAGCTACGTCATTGTATCAAGCCTTGTGACTGTTTACTTGTCTGCGCTGTAGAACCAGCAGGAACTATGTCATCTGTCAGCAGATGATTTTTCCTCCAACATACCTTGCATACAGACATGTACACTAATGGAAAGGAAGACATGCTACGTTTATACGGCGAATGGTGACACGAGATGTGTTGCCAAGAATGTGAGATATGCACAGAAGTGTTATTCGCATGTTACATCGACATAGATTCCACCCATACCATCTGTCACTAAATCAGGCACATTAAGTACGTGTTTTCAGAAGTTGCATAGAATTTAGTTGATTTGCTTTGCAGCTCTTAGGAGACGACACTACGTTTTTCGAGTGTGTGCTCTTTACCAACGAACTAACGTTTAAGACCATGGTAACGTAAATTTACGTAACATGCACTAGTGGGCAGCTGAAAATCAACGCTGGCTTCTTCAGGTACAACAACAACGACAATCAACCGTTACCTACGGTGCAGCATCATAGGAAATTCCATTGTGGGACTTTACTTCGTACTGGGGATGTTAAATGGAAATATGCATGCACATTTTCTTAGGACCATTCTGCCTCTTTTTCTAGAAGAGGTATCACTGGATAAGCTACAGTGTACGTCGTTCCAACACGATGGCTGTCCAACTCAAATGGTTCAAATGGCTCTGAGCACTATGGGACTTAACATCTATAGTCATCAGTCCCCCAGAACTACTTAAACCTAACTAACCTAAGGACAGCACACAACACCCAGTCATCACGAGGCAGAGGAAATCCCTGACCACGCCGGGAATCGAATCCGGGAACCCGTGCGTGGGAAGCGAGAACGCTACGACGCGACCACGAGCTGAAACTCTTCCGTGTTGTACGGCAAATAGTGAGTGAAAAGTTTCCTCCCCGCTGGATAGAACGAAATTCTCCTGTACGATGGCTATCCAAGTCTCTTGATTTGACTGCTCTTGATTTCTTTCTTCGGACAGCACGGGAAGACGCAGTCTATTACGAAGCTCCAACTACTCAAGACGATAAGCGCCGTCGAATCGCCACAGCACGCAGCGGCGTATCGACCAATGTACTTATCTGTTCATCTGTCTTTCGAGGGGCGACTGCAAATGTACCATGCAGCAGATGGTGAATAATTTGAGCATATACTTCAGTGAACTGTGAAACTACGCTTCGTTAAGAAAAGTATTTTTTGTGACATTTTGTCAGTCAGTCTGAATAAACTGTTTAGTATATTTAGAGTGTATACCGTCTAATTAAAGTTTCGAGTAGTATTTTTAAGCACATTTGTCCGACAGCAGGTGGTTCACATTAAGAAGCATTCAGGCGTCTACAGCGAAGACATGTCAGGTATTGTTATTTCTTTCTTTCAATTCTAAGAGAGTTAGTAAAGTAGTTTTTTTCTTTGAATACAACTGGTTATCATTATGAAGGATAAATGACCGGCGTTTCAGTTTCAGATTTGACAAGTAAGCAGCAACGGAGAGGATTTAACACACATTTGAAATAGCTTTCCTGGGACTCCTCTGATGCGTCACAAGCCAGCATATGTCGCAATTCCATATACAGAAACCATAGCTGACCCTGTATCAACGTCGTATAGGAAATTCGATTTTATCTTAATAACGTAGGCCTGTCATGCATGTAACGACGGAGGCTCGCATGTAAACCGCAAAAACTTACTCTGGCCAAATTGCTTTCCAACTGTAGTACGTTTCTCGGATTCTTTTACACGTTAGGCACAACTCAGTTCTGACGTTGGTTGTAAAGCAGTTGGGAGCTTTCAGCAAACGCTTTTTGTGAACTCATTCGTAACACCGTTTTGGGTATCTGCATTATTATAGGAAGTGAGACTTGGTGCTACCAGTACGACCCGGAACCAAGCGACAGCCAGTGGCCTGGTGTTCATCGTATTCCCTGCCTCCATCGGGTAGAAATTCATGATGACTGACCCCTTGCTGTCGAAAAAGACGATCAACTTCGTCTTGATCTTGGATTTTGTCAGCCGACCTTTTTAGGGAAGTGGGGAAGAGGCTGAACACCGTGCCATCGACTGTCGCTTGGTTTCCGGACCGTACTGAGAGCACCACGTTTCACATCCTGTAATGACGCGGGTATGCAACAACGCGTGACTGCGGTGGTTCGAACTATTCCACAAGAAGCTTTTGCTGACAGTTTCCAACAGCTTCACAACTGATGTCGGAAATATGTTCTAGATAATGATAATTACTTTGGCGGCCAGTAAAGGTAATTTGTGTGGAACTCTTGTTTTCGTTATTGTCTGAGCCCATTCACCAAAATT
This sequence comes from Schistocerca gregaria, assembly GCF_023897955.1. Lineage (NCBI taxonomy): Eukaryota > Metazoa > Arthropoda > Insecta > Orthoptera > Acrididae > Schistocerca > Schistocerca gregaria. Next base: position 516,560,743 of record NC_064931.1, on the reverse strand, counting down.
TTCAGACGCATCTTATAGATGGGGTCACTCCTACCAGTTACTCTATAATGTGATTCATTTGCATATCCAAGCTTCACAGTTCAGTTCATGCCAGTTGACGTTTATTTGGAACCATCTTCATGATGTCTCTATTTCAATGGTCAGAAGTTTACTCTCATATGCACGACCTGCATTTGTTCCCCACTGCAAAAAGCCGATTTTTACATAAAACTGATATTTAATGTTGTGCCGTAGGGGTCAGACTTTTGGCCGGTTCATCACTTTTTTAGTAGACACCACACGAGACCATACGTCCTTGGCCTCCAATCTTACAGTGAGCGATAGTGAATGTGACGCACGCAACTATTGTGTCACAGCGTAGTAATCCTTCCTTATGCAATGAGATCATTTCTTTTAGTGCCAGACGTAAATACGCAAAACGTGACTTTGATGTACCAAAAATGACTCGATATCTGCGTTCTGCAAGTATTACAGCATATACTTTTACAACATACAGGGTTCTTAAATATAATTCATCCTATTTCAGAAGACAGAATCTCCCACACGAATGAAGATCGAAAGCTTGGGAAATTTTAACTTCAGCGCAGGGCTGCAAAGCTTTTATTCTCGAAACATTCAACCGACGGTACAAGTATCGTACACACGCAAGGACATACATCCTTTGGGCACTGTTTACAGTTACGTCTAAGACCAAGGTTTTTATTTACCTTTGAACAGATGTTCTATGTACCCTCCGCCGATCTTGTCACAAATGTTCAGACGATAGTCATATCAACATTCCATACTTTGGCGAACATATTACTGTGTTCACTGCTACTACTATACGGTGTTGAAATTCACATAAAGCTGTTGGAAGGGAGGCGTAAAACTATCCGATAAGAAATATCCGCACACCTATTAGTATACTTGAATATGGGATGTGTCTACCCTCTGCAAATCAAATGGTTCCAATGGCTCTAAGCACTATGAGACTTAACATCTGCGGTCATCAGTCCCCTAGACTTAGAACTACTTAAACCTAACTAACCTAAGGACATCACACACATCCATGCCCGAGGCAGGATTCAACCTGCGACCGTAGCAGCAGCGCGGTTCCAGACTGAAGCGCCTAGAACCGCTCGGCCACGGAGTCCGGCACCCACCCTTTGCCTTTCTGACGGCTTCATCTATGCTGGGAACACTTTTAGTGACGTGTCTGGATGTCTATGGAGGAATGGCAGCCCATTCTTCCTCAAGAGCCGAAACCAGAAAATGTAGTGATGTTGGACACTAGGATCTGAAGCTACTCGTAATGCGACGGCCGCGCTTGGTAATTTAAGTTACATTAAGTAGTTTGTAAGCTTAGGGACCGATGACCTCAACAGTTCGGTCCCACAGGAACTTACCACAAGTTTCCAAGTTATTCTACGTTCTAATTCATCCCAAATGTGTTCCATTGGATTTAGGTCGGAACTCTGGTCAGTTCAGTCCACTTCAGGAATGTTACTGGCCACAAACCATTGTCTCACAGATCCTACTTTATCACAGGGTGCAGTCTCATGTTGTTACAAACAACCATCGTCACTGAACTGCTCCTTTACTGTGCGCAATATACAGTGCAATAAAATTTGTTCGTATCCTTCCGCATTTAGCTTTTTCTTAATCGCAATAAGGCTACAACATCGTAACCATAAAAAGACGCTCATGCCATAACACCTCCTCCGTATTTCATTGTTCGCACTTGAAGTGATGGAAGGTAACGTTCTCCAGGCATTCGCCAAACCCAGACACTTCCTTTGGATTGTCTCAGGGCATAGCGTGATTGATCAGTCCAAATCACTCCTTTCTAGTCATCGACTGTCCAGTTGCGTTGCTCTTTACGCCACCTCAGGCGTCGCCTAGCTTTGCCTACAGAAATGTGTAGCTTATGAGAAGTTGCTCGAACATTGTACCCCATTCTTTTTAACTCCGTGCCGACAATTACTGTGCTAGCTGGACAGCTGATAGCACTCTGGAGCTTACGAGAGATTCCTTCCTTCCGCTGATTTCATGCTTTTTTTTCTAGACTGCTTCCCCAATGCTCGACGGATCCTGTCTGTCAGTAGATGGGGTCTGTCTGCACTTCGTTCAGCTGTAGTTATTCCTTGGCGTTTCCACTTTTCGATCACATCATCAAAAGCTCACTTGAAGCTTTAGAAGGGTTGAAGTGTCCCTGTTGAATCTGTTACTCAGATAACATGTGGATGTCACTAAGCTCTCCTGACCGACCCAGTCTGCTGGTATATTACCGCTTCTATACTGACAACGCAATTCAACCACCCCGTCTCTTTTTCTACTGGTGGCTACGCCTCTCGCGATATCTAGTGGTCAATTTCGAATTTCGTATTGAATAGGGAAACCCAGAGGCTTTTGATCCGACAGTGTACGTTTAGGATCCAAGTTTTCGTTTACCTTTCGCAGATGTTCAATGACGCCTCTTACGGCGGAGCTCATCGTCAATAAATACTCTTTCACTCAGGTAGCAAGGCAGCGGTGTTCCACCCTGCTGAAACGGAGAACGCAAAACGTCTTTTGTTGCTATGTTGTCGCTATCTCGCCTCAATGCTCATTTTGGGATGAATGAGCGAACGAGGTAGCTACAGTAGGAAGACCCGTATCGGCAACCATATGAGCAGGCAGTTTTATGAATTAGCAACTGGCGCCCAGGTAAACTTTTAGTTTCGATACATAAATTAAAATCTACCCCAACAAAATGTACAAGATTTAGTGTGGTGAAATCTGATGAATCCTTTCGAAATACCCTGTCGTACCAAAAATGTAGGATGAACAGTAATAAAATCGACAAACTGCAGGGACGATTTCTCGGCTGGAAACGGAGGACAAAAGTTCGGAAATGCATCCTTTCCACGGTAGATGGCGCTGACGAATGAACGCTTCTCAGACCACGTGCCGCGAGTTCCTCGTGTGTTGTTGTCTGTTGTGGGCGAGTGGTTCTAGGCGCTTCAGTCTGGAACCGCACGACCGCTACGGTCGCAGGTTCGAATCCTGCCTCCGGCATGGATGTATGTGATGTCCTTAGGTTACTTAGGTTTCAGCAGTTCTAAGTTGTAGGGGACAGATGACCTCAGATGTTAAGTCCCATAGTGCTCAGAGCCTCCTCGTGCACTGCAGGCTGTGTGATTGACACATTGTACTGCAAGCAACGTAATGGTCCGTTGTTCATGTCGGGAATAAGCCGGGTTGCTATTTGAGTAAGGCCATTCACAATGAAACAGTCAAGAGGCAGCATGGCTATATCAAAACAAGTACCCTCAGAGGTTCAAATGGTTCAAATGGCTCTGAGCACTATGGGACTCAACTGCTGTGGTCATCAGTCCCCTAGAACTTAGAACTACTTAAACCTAACTAACCTAAAGAAATCACACACATCCATGCCCGAGGCAGGATTCGAACCTGCGACCGTAGCAGTCGCACGGTTCCAGACTGCGTGCCTAGAACCGCGGCCGGCGTACCCTCACAGGCACCAAATACATCACACAACGCCTTGATTTGGCGTTTGTGTGATTATGGCTCCTTTCAGACGGACGTGCAGGTAGGCGGCTGTCTCTGCGTACACCAGATATGGAGGATCGGGTTCTACAGGACACTGAGACAAACCTAGTACAAGCTCCACGCAAGAGGTCCTCCAGTAGGGTGTAAGCCAAAGTACTATTATGTGTATACTGCATTTCAACCGCTACCATGGAGGCCATTTTGAACATCTGTTGTGATGTGGATGCGATGCACCTCCGTACTGTTTTCCGGGACGATTTGTTGACGTTTCACACACACCGCCCACTCCCGGAAACACATTCAAAGGACATTTTTCCTCTGTTTCCACCCAGGAATCAGTCTCTCCAGTTTGTCGGTTTTATTAATGTGTATAACGCATATCCAGTTGGAACGAAGAATATGGTAAAATGTAAATAGTGTTTTAATTTCATAATATTTGAGTTGCACGGTACTGTAGCTAAGCGTTTCGAATCTTGGTAGCGGACAATTTTTACTATCCATATTTCGCCCGCCAGAGGAGGAGGGGTCGCAGTGTATAGTTCCTGGCCTCCACGGAGGCCTTGCCAAATGTTAATGTTAATGTGTGTGAAATCTTATGGGACTTAACTGCTAAGGTCATCAGTCCCTAAGCTTACACACTACTTAACCTAAATTATCCTCAGGACAAACACACACACCCATGCCCGAGGGAGGGCTCGAACCTCCGCCGGGACCAGCCGCACAGTCCATGACTGCAGCGCCCTAGACCGCTCGACTAATCCCGCGCGGCCAGGCTTTGCCAAAACGGCGGTGCACAACTCCTGAGTCTCCTTCACTACACTCGTTCCCTGCGTGTGGCACTAGTTTGACTTTTGGAAGATGCGGGATTCATCCAGGAAGATATCAAGTCTGTCCTTGATCTACGGTTTTCGACGTTTGTGAACACGTTTCACATAAACACTTTGCATTCAATGTGTGCTTTTTAAAACTGTGTGTTAGCTTCGAGCTTATTGTTTATAGTGTTGCAAACTGTAGCTGTGTGTATTTTCAACTGTCTTTTGTTAGCGTTGTAGTGTCTGAATGCAGTTTAATAATCGTTTGTTTTTCATGTAGATGCGTGTAATTGTATCTGGTAGAGTATGCTATGGGAAAAGGGGTGAACTCGAGTGGGGAGAGTCGCAAACATCAGTCAGTTGTTACCTGTATGTATCTCATCATTTATTCACTGATCGTGTTAGCCACTAAAACAATAATCTACCGAGATGTAAAACATAACCTGAGAGAATAGAATATCATCACCATCGACATTTCGTTTCTTATTAAAAGAAAACACTCACACAAACACACACAAACTAATAATTGAGATTCTCTTCACTAAAATTCCTCCCTTTTCCCAGAGCATCCACCTCCACATACAAAAGCACGCACATAGCAAACAAACTAACATCAAATTGTATACTGACACCACAAAGCGACCAAATGGCGACCGAAAAACGTACACCGACAATTGGCAGCACAATAAACGGTAAACACACAACTAACACACGTTATAGAAAAAAATCATCCTTCCCTCTTCCTCACACACAGAGTCAGTACATAGTGTTGAAATGACACTTGTTCGTAAACGTTGAAAATCAGACATCCTGGTCTACGCAGAATAACGAGACACAATTCTAAGACCACAGATACCTGATAACGAGATCTCAAAATCTCGTAAGCAGAACCAAACAATTTAACCTTTCAAAAGTTGAGCTCCTAAAAGTCGTTTCTTGCCTGATAATAAAAGAATAACGAAAAAAACTGTAATATACTAACATATTTGCAACCATTATATATACACATTTATTATATACACAGAGCGAAAATGAATTACCTACCATTGAGGATACTTCATAGGAAGCGAAACGCGTAAGGCATAATAACAAACGGGCTTCTATTTAGTTTCGTAGATGTACCACATATCTAAGAAGATAATAATAATAACAATAATAATAAGCACAAGTACTGTAAGCGCTATCAGCATTGCGAGCGTTGCTTCTGTGGACCAAATCACCTGCTCATTACCTCGACTCAGAGGGTAACAGCTGCACACATTATTGCTGTTTTCAGTCCGACGGCTGTCGCAAGTTTCGTCCTTTCGATTTCCATTAGGGACTCATAATACGAAAATTATCAGAGTCCTGATAGAGAAAGTTGAAAAGTTGCCGTGATCGGATCTATTAAGCTCAGACAAAACATCATTATCAGAGAAGCGCATTCGATGTGGAGGTCATACTACCATTAAGTTTTAGCTGCGTAGATCACATTTAAAGTCTGATACAACCTTCCATTTTTGCTACATATATCTCTTCCAAAGATAATTTTATCCACGTCAGTTTTTGCAATGCGGGTTTGCCTAACCCGTTTGGCGTACTCTCACATCTTGTTTAAGAGTCCCAATCAGGTTAAAAAAAAATCCCCCCATTTTAGACACAATGTCAGCGTCTGTAGTGTGGCTGCCTTATAATGCGTCAAGTATCAATTTTGGTTTTCAATGCGCCATTACTGCATCTACCGGGGTAGGAAATAACGTGAAAAAAGTTTCTGAAAAAGAGAACTTTGTTAACACTGAATATAAATTCATGTGTTACGAAATCTTTTCTGAAGGTATTTTCTATGAAGTGTAGCTTTGTGCCAAAGTGGAGTGTTGGACTATAAGCAGTGCAGCTAAGAAGAGAAGTGAAAATTTTAAAATATAGTGCTATAGAAAATTTTGAAATTAGATGGGTATTCCGCATAAATAATGAGGAGATACTGAATCGTATTGGGAGCGGGTGATAGAACGCACTCTAAGGCATGAAGAAATCGTCTATTAAGTAATGGAAGGAACTAGAGAGGTAAGAAATTGTAGAGGCTGCCAACACATGCCTTTGACGTGGCACTCGACTCTGAGGTAGCCGACTCGAATCCCAGTGATGGAAGAAATTTTCACCAATAGTATTTTCCCGGCATGCGAAGAACAGGTGGCTAAGTGAAGTTCCTGTTCAACAGACTTTGCCCTAATGTTCTGAATTATATTCCAAGCTTATCTACAGTGTTTGAAGAACTCTTCAACAATGTTTTGCGGTTAAACCTGTAATGCAATTATTTCGCTCCTTGTGCGATGTAGTAGTAGTAGCTTTATTAATGTGTAGATTATCTTTTTACAAGGATATATGACATGTCAAAGTATTTACAAATTTAGATCAATTTAAAATAAGCTAATTCGTATACACATATATTTACAGACTTCTAGTTAGAGACAATCGTTAGATTTACTCCTGGTATACAATATCTTGTTTTACAAATAACTTATTTAATAATGTAATGCCACATTGTTCACTCATATCTCACTATCAGTTACTGCACACACTATACACGCATTATTTCATAACACTTCACTCACTACACACACACACACTGGTGATCTCTGGGCTATTTTCTGTATCGCAACTTCCCATTTGCTATCCTGAAAAACTGAGTCAGCATCCCTCCATAATGAGTGAGATGTTGAGCTCAGAAAGAGGATGAGGTGTTAGTATTGTGCCATGCATAGCTTGGGGGTATGTATTTCTAGAAAGGAAAAAAGAAGGGAAAAAACATTAAGTGAAGGTGTTATGTGGAATCTTGAATATTTTATAATCATTATTATTATTATTATTATTATTATTATTATTATTTACTTGTATAACATTTTTTATCAAACGCCTGTTCTGTTTTAGCTAAGTAATGCTTCAATGTATAAACAGTATTCCATAACAGATACTTCTTAGCTGCCTTTTTAAATAAGTGTATTTTTGCAATTTCTTTAATCTCTTTTGGTAATTAATTGTACAGTTTTATTCCTTAGTAGATAATGCTGTTTTGAGTTTTATGTTTATTTTTTCTTGGTAAATGTAATTTGAGTCTATCTCTTGTTGCATGGTCATGGATAGAGCTGTTTGTGCAGTAATTACCAATGTTATTTTTGGTGTGTACAATTGACTGGTAAATGTATTCATATGGAGCAGTTAAAATCCCCAGTGTTCTGGACAGATCTTTGCAATGAGCTAGACTAGTATTTTTGGTTATTATTCTTATGGCTCTTTTCTGGAGTTTGAAAACTGTGTTCACATTTTGTGCATTTGTTCCCCAAAAAAGAATGTCATAGCTAAGAACTGAGTGTACATATGAACAATATGTAATTAAAAGACACTGCATGTTACACACTGATGATAGGTGGTTAAGGGTATAACATGCTGATGACATTCTGTTTTCAAGTACCTTTGTGTGTGCACATCACTTCAACTGAGAATCTTGTCCGCAGCTCGTGGTCGTGCGATAGCGTTCTCGCTTGCCGCGCCCAGGTTCCCGGATTCGATTCCCGGCGGAGTCAGGGATTTTCTCCGCCTCGTGATGACTGGGTGTTGTGTTCTGTCCTTAGGTTAGTTAGGTTTAGGTAGTTCTGAGTTCTAGGGGACTGATGACCATAGATGTTTAGTCCCATAGTGCCCAGAGCCAAATGAGAACCAATATTCATTCCTAGAAATTTTGCATTTATTAGACAGTCTATAGAGGTACCATCCAAATTTAATTTCACATTGTCATTTTTCCTCTTCAAACTGTAATTCATGGCAATAGTTTCTTTATGTTCAATGTCACTTTATTACTTATTGACCAATCATAAACTTACTTGAGAGTTCCATTTGCTTTCTCGGCAAGGGGTTCTCTTCTTTTCTCAGTGACTATAATATTTTTGTCATCAGCGGAGAGGATTTTTTCACCATGAGTAACACTACTAAAAAAGTCATTGATTTATATGAGGAACAGTATTGGTCCTAATATGCTACCCTGCGGGACCCCTATATTAATGTATTTGGTTCTGATAAGTGTTTTACTAAATGTTTAGATCTTTTTGAAGTATGTGTTATCTCTACTCTTTGTACCCTATCTGTTAGGTATGATCGAAACCAGTCATTAGCTACCTCTCTTATTCCTAACGCTTCTACTTTATTTATGAGGGCATTTCGAAAAGTAAAGATACAATGGCTCGCAGTCCTTAAACAGAACATTTATTTAGAAAACGTCAGTTACATCTTATTAACTGGATTATTTGCTATTTTTCGGCATAATCACCCCTGTTATCCAAACCTTTGTTAAGTTGGTGCACAAGCTTTTTCATCCCACAGTCATAGAAGGTTGTCACCTGTTGTTGGAACCACATTTAAACTTCATCTTTGATCTCTTCATCGTTGTGGAATAATTTTCCACCAAGATGTGACTTCAGGTAACGGAAGACATGGAAGTCGGTGAGCGCAAGGTCCGGGCTGTATGGCGGATGGTCCAATACGTCCCATTTGAATTGTTTCAGCAGTGCTTTGGTTACGAGCGCTGTGTGAGGCCAAGCGTTGTCATGAAGCAAACGGACTCCACTTGTCAGCATTCCTCTGCGTTTGTTTTTAATTGCCCTTCGAAGACGTTTCAAAGTCTGGCAATATGCAGCAGCATTAATTGTCGCTCCAGGAGGCATAAATTCCAACAGAAGAATGTCTTCTCTGTCCCAAAAAACATAAGCCATGATTTTCTTCGCTGAAATCGACGTTTTGCATTTCTTGGCTTTTGGTGAATTCGAATGGCGCCATTGCATTGATTGTTGCTTGGATTTAGGTGTATGGTGATAAACCCACGTCTCGTCACCTGTCACAATGTGATCAAGGAACTCACCACCTGCTTCAGCATAGCGTGTGAGGAAGTCGAGTGCAAAGCCCATCCTTTTCTTTTTGTGTTCTTCCGTTAACAGTTTTGGAACCCAGCGCGCACACAATTTCCTGTACCCTAACTTGACATTCACAACGTCATAAAGAGTTGTCATTGACACGTTCGGTATGATCTGGAGCAATTCTTTCAATGTGAGACGTCTATTCACGCGAATTGCTTGCCACGTGGGGTTAGCCGAGCGGTCTTAGCCGCTGCAGTCATGGACTGTGCGGCTGGTCCCAGCGAGTCCTCCCTCGGGCATGGGTGTGTGTGTTTGTCCTTACGATACTTTAGATTAAGTAGCGTGTAAGCTTAGGGACTGATGACCTTAGCAGTTACATCCCATAAGATTTCACACACATTTGAACATTTTGAACGAATTGCTTCCTCCGTTCTCCAAAGGAGGACATCATAGATCACAGATGTCCGACCAGTTCTTTGTTCGTCATGAACATCGGTCATACCTTCAGAGAAATAACGACACCATTTCGTTACATTTTGTCGATTCATAATGTTCCCATAAACAGAAACAAATTCTTTGTGAATATCCGCTGGTCGCTGACCTTTTGCATGAAGGAAACGTATGACGAAGCACACTTCGCATTTGGCGGCGCAGCCATTTTAAACACGACCTACTGCAAACAGAAGCAACGTTCAATTGCCGAACGACCGCGAGGAGAAAGGTAACGGTTCAAGGTTAACACCAGTGTTGCCAACACTGTTCCTCTGGCGTACGGTGAATCTTTACTTTCCGAGATACCCTCGTATTAGAATCTTGTGGTCGACTGTATTAAACGCCTTAGAAAGATCCAAAAATATGCTTGTAACACACTCATCTTTATCAACAGCAGCAAGTACAATTTTGTTAACTTTACTATGGCTGACTCCGTATTTTTGCCACTTCCCCGCCTTTTGGAAGACGGCCAAGGTCCCAATACTCAGGAAGCCGGGGAAAGAGCACACCCTCCCACAAAATTACCGACCCATCAGTCTTCTGAGTTCGCTCAGCAAGATTGTTGAGAAGGTGATCCTCAAACGTATCACTAGGCATTGCATAACAAATGACACCCTCATACCGAAGCAATTCAGCTTCAGGAATCACCACTCCACAACAGAACTCTTACGGCTCGTTGAACATATAACACATGGATTCAACACTAACAAAGCAACACGGGCGTCTCATACACTCTCATACCTCACAGACAGGAGTTTCAAAATTGAGGTGCAGGGAAAAAAATCAACACGGTATACATGCGGGAGTACCCCAAGGACTGAGACCTGGGTGAACCCTGACATATGAAGTTCTGAAATATTTAGTGTGGGTTGGAACGTGTATCGGAAAGACAGATTAGACATCGTAGGAGGTGGTGTCTTCATTGCAGTTGACAAAAATATTGCGTCTACTGAGGTCGAAGTAGAGTGTGGTTGTGAAGTTATCTGGACATGTTTAACAGGGCTAGGAGGAATAAAGTTAATTGTTGGGTGTTATTACCGGCCACCAGGTTCCACCGTGACAGTTCTAGAATCATTCAAAGGGAGTCTACACACTGTATCGCAGAAGTACCCGGATCATGCTATATTAGTCGGAGGCGACTTCAACCTACCTAGTATAGACTGGGATGTCTATGGATTCATTACAGGTGGTACATACAAGCAGTAGTGTGAATTACTTTTGAACACATTATCCGAAAACTGTCTTGAGCAGCTAAATCGACATCAACGCATAATGGAAATATTTTAGATCTGGTAGCCACGAACAGACCAGACCTCATCGACGGTGTCAGTGTTGAGACAGGGATTAGTGATCATGATGTTGTCATTACTACTATGGTTACGAAAGTTAAAAATTCGGTCAAGAAGGGTAGGAGAGTATTCTTACTAGAAGGAGCAGATAAGCATTTGTTAGCATCGCACTTGGTAAATGAATCGACTTCATTTACTTTCGGTGTAAGAATTATGAGCAAATTTTAAACTCATTGTAAATTGCGCATTGGAGAAGTATGTTCGGAATAAGTGGGTTACGGACAGAAAAGACCCACCGTGGTTTAACAGCGCAATTCGGAGAATGCTGAAGAAGCAAAGACAGTTGTGCTCGTGGTACAAGAAAGATCGGGGGAATGAGGACAGGCAAAAGTTAGTAGAGATCCGTGCTGCTGTAAAAAGAGCTATGCGCGAAGCATTCAACCACTACCACCCCCATACCTTAGCAAAATGTCCTGCTGAAAACCCAAGGAAATTCTGGTCTTACGTAAAATCGGTAAGCGGGTCGAAGGCTTCCATCCAGTCACTCACTGATCAACCTGGTCTGGCAACGAAAGGCAGCAAAACGAAAGCTGATATTTTAAATTTAGCATTTGAGAAATCTTTCACGCAGGAGGATCGTACAAACATACCACCGTTTGAGTCCCGTACACATTCCCGTATGGAGGACATAGTGATAGACATCGCTGGGGTTGTGAAGCAGCTGAATGGGTTGAAAATAAATAAATCGCCAGGTCCTGATGGGATTCCGATTCGGTTTTACAGAGAGTACTCTACTGCATTGGCTCCTTACTTGGCTTGCATTTATCGCGGATCTCTTGCCCAACGTAAAGTCCAAAGCGACTGGAAAAAAGCGCAGGTGACGACTGTATATAGGAAGGGTAGAAGGACGGATCCTCAAAATTACAGACCAATATCCTTAACATCGGTTTGTTGCAGGATTCTCGAACACATTCTCAGTTCGAATATAATGAAGTTCCTTGAGACAGAGAAGTGGCTGCCCATGCATCAGCACGGCTTTAGAAAGCATCGCTCCTGCGAAACGCAACTCGCCCTTTTTTCACATGATATCTTGAGAACCATGGATGAATGTTATCAGACAGATGCCATATTCCTTGACTTCCGGAAAGCGTTTGATTCGGTGCCCCACTGCACACTCCTAACTAAGGTACGAGCGTATGGGATTGATTCCCAAATATGTGAGTGGCTCGAAGGCTTGTTAAGTAATAGAACCCAGTACGTTGTCCTCGATGGTGAGTGTTCATCGGCGGTGAGGGTATCATCTGGAGTGCCCCAGGGAAGTGTGTTAGGTCCGCTGTTGTTTTCTATCTACATAAATGATCTTTTGGATAGGGTGGAAAGCAATGTGCGGCTGTTTGCTGATGATGCTGTGGTGTACGGGAAGGTCTCATCGCTGAGTGACTGTAGGAGGACACATGATGACTTTGACAGGGTTTATAATTGGTGTAAAGAATTGCAGCTAACTCTAAATATAGATAAATGTAAATTAATGCAGATGATTAGGAAAAAGAATCCCGTAATGTCTGAATACTCCATTAGTAGTGTAGCGCTTGACACAGTCACGTCGACTAAATATTTGGGCGTAACATTGCAGAGCGATATGAAGTGGGACAAGCATGTAATGGCAGTTGTGAGCAAGGCGGATAGTCGTCTTCGGTTCATTGGTAGAATTTTGGGAAGATGTGGTTCATCAGTAAAGGAGACCGCTTATAAAACACTAATACGACCTATTCTTGAGTACTGCGCGAGCTTTTGGAATCCGTATCAGGTCGGATTGAGGTAGGGCATAGAAGCAATTCAGAGGCGGGCTGCTAGATTTGTTACTGGTAGGTTTGATCATCACGCGAGTGTTACGGAAATGCTTCAGGAACTCGGGTGGGAGTCTCTAGAGGAAAGGAGGAGGTCTTTTCGTGAATCGCTACTGAGGAAATTTAGAGAACCAGCATTTGAGGCCGACTGCAGTACAATTGTACTGCCACCAACTTACATTTCGCGGAAAGACCACAAAGATAAGATAAGAGAGATTAGGGCTCGTACAGAGGCATATAGGCAGTCATTTTTCCCTCGTTCTGTTTGGGAGTGGAACAGGGAGAGAAGATGCTAGTTGTGGTGCGAGGTACCCTCCACCACATGCCGTATGGTGGATTGCGAAGTATGTATGTAGATGCAGATGTAGAAGGAAGCATCCTAGGGCCCCTACTGTTTAACCTCTACATAAATGATCTCCCTAGCACACAGAACACAATGATTGCAATCTACGCGGATGACACCGCCATCCTCGCACAAGATTGGAAACCATCAAACATTACGTCACGATTACAGACCACACTCAGAGTGACTGAGCCTCGGTTAGAGAAATGGCGTGTTAGAGTAAACGTCGACAAGTGCGAAGCCGTTCTGTTCACTAGAAGAACGAAGCAACTGCGCAAACAACGAGACTCCAGACCAGAGCCGGCCAGAAATTCTGCACCCGTGCGGTGCTCCTGCACATGTGTAACTTCCGGGTCACAGCGTGCACGCCGCTGCCGTCAGCGTTCATGTAGTGCATGTTTCTACGCACAGATGTCACTGCTCTGTTACACAAAGTGCGTTAACGACACCTCGTATGTATATCACAACCTGGGCTGTATGTGTAAGATGTGTTGCTTCATCGAGCGCAACAGAGAAAGCAACAAAGTATTTAGCCTTATTTATTAGCTGCCTGTACAGATCGCCGGCCATAACACTGATACGTCTTGTCACTGTTTGTTTGGATGGACTGATTTCTTGAAACCTGCTAACGTTCGTTGGACACACAAGTTCTGCAGCATCAATCAGACACCCTTCCACAAGCTCCCCTTCGGAAAAGGGTTTCTCAGATTGTGCAATTCTTAATGCGATTTCAAAACTTGCTCGCAGTGAAGATTTAGTGTGGTTGTCATTCTGGAAAATTGAAAACAGTACATTGTACAGCGTACAGTGAAACAGACATAAATGTAACACAAGAAACTAAGAGTTCAAGAAGTATCAGTTACTTTGACGTACAGTAAAATCGAGTTGATATGTCTCATCAATTTTCTTAAGGACTTTTAATTTTGCTTCCCGTTCTTCACTGTTGAGTACACTACGCTCGTCTTTGTGATACGTATTGTAGTGTCTTTCAATTGAAAACTTACGCTGGCCGCCTATTATTCTGCAGCACAGCAAACACTGTGAGTTTTCGCCAACGGCTACAAAAAAGAATTGCAGTTCCCAGTCATTTTTAAACGACTGAGAACATAGATCTCCCGTCCCTTGCTTTGTCACAGTACTTGCCATTTCTCAGTACTTCTCTGTTAAGGTTACGGTCACCAGGGGTAAACGAGACTGGATATGTTGCGCTCTTGATTGTATCACAGGGAAGTGGAGACGCCGTCCTTCATTTAGGGCACATGTCTGATAACAGATGTCGCTGTCGTTCGCTGTCGCACACGTGCGCACATGTGCAGCACTGCTCTAGACTAATAACATTACATGCACGCCCAATACGTTTCCGTGAGAAAGTCAAATACTTTGGTGTCTGGCTGGACCGGAAATTACTCTGGGGGGACCACATACAACACATGACCAACAGAGCAAGCGCGAGGCTCAAACAGCTCTACCCTATGGTCAACAGGAATAGCACGCTGAACAGACGGTTGTCGAGGTCCGTTTACATGACAATCATTAGACCCCTGATGACGTACGCAGCCCCTGTCTGGAGATACGCTGCGCCCACACGTCTACGCCGCCTGCAGATCATACAAAACAAAGTACTCAAAATCATAAGCAGTGCTCCACGATACACACACATCGCGGACCTTCACCGAGAATATTGATTTGAGACTGTCACGGAGGTTATCCACAAACTCACCGCAGGACTATAAAGACACTCCAGACATTCGCAGAACCCGTTCATTCTGAATCTGGGGAACTACGACCACAACCACGGATGGAAACATAACAGACCAAAAAACATAGCTGCAAGGACCTAACATCTATGGCCAAGTACACGCAAACACAACGGTATAGGTGAGCCCCTGTTTATCAGCCACCATTACTGGATATCCAGTTGGAACACACCTGCCGTAAAAACGGCACCCCGCAGGGAAGCCATACCGTGCACTACATGCAGACAAGCTATACACACCCCCCACACAGTGAGATGATATATGGTCGATCTCTCACTAATGTATACCGATCTTGACTGTTCCAGGAATGTAGCGGCTGCAGCAAACCGGGATACATCGCCATCGTCTGCCACGGCAATGATGCATCATACCAACACTAACAAAACAAACCTTGCATTAACTATCGCAGCTAGTAACCCACAACTGCTCTTATTACCCATCCTGCTGTCGCAGGGATTTTTTCCCTCATCACGAGCCTTGGCACTTTTTTCCTTCTGCTCTCCAAACCGCTACCCTCATTCGCGTTTCGTCCACAATCACCTGATGGACCGTGTTAATGCGTAATCTTACCCAGACACACGGATAACATCACAGCCCAGCATCCTGTGATCCACTGATTACACAACTAATATGTTGACAGAGGTGACAGTAGAACTTTTGGCTTGGTCACCACGTTGGTGCGGGCGTGGAGAGGCCCCATATGCCACTTCGGAAACCAAACTGTCATTCCCTTAAAAGATTATATTGATTCAGGTAATTCATAAATCTGCCACAACACCTTACAAGAATGAACTGCATTCTTCCTACACTCTCCATACACCATGAGTATGTCGGCTTTTTCTGCATTGGTAAATCCCATCGTCCACTCACGACCTACATCCTAAGTGACTAGCAAGTCTCAATGCACTTAAGAAACGTACACGTACAATGCAAGCAAAAGTAACGACCTCATATCTAGAAATTACACAAGTTAAATGGGACAAACAAGGGTCCGTGTGGACACTTTTCAAAATACGACATCTCGCAAACGACTCGCACTAGAATCTTGCAACAAACACCACTGACATTCTAATCTATTCTACTTTTAGTTTGTTCATGTCACTGAGCATTGTTCTATTTAAAAATGTGTATGTTTGCTGATTGGCTAACAGTACGAGCCCCTGACTACCAATCTATTCTGTGAAAACGGCGCATCAATAGAACTTTCCACTATATTTAATAAATGTAAGAGTGAGACTAACGTTGTAATGAAACTTCTTCTTGATATATTTGTATTAACCTTAAGCGTGTATAAAAATAGAAGATACATACAATGTACATTAGCAGGTATAGTGAGGCAGTTCAAACAGGCTCATATCAAGGTTATGGCCCATTAAAATTACTTAAGTTAACCTTAAGCGTGTGTAAAAATAGAAGATACATACAATGTACATTAGCAGGTATAGTGCGGCAGTTCAAATAGGCTCATATCAAGGTTATGGCCCATTAAAATTACTTAAGCCTGAAGAATGAGTCAATTGTTGGTTGTGTTTTGAAAGAAACACTGCATTCACAGATCAAGTGTCCGTATGAAGTTGCTGTGTATATCTTCTCATGACTAATGTTTCTCGACCTTATGTAACGATGTGTCACTTCCAATGCAGTAAGCATTTCTAACAGACTGTGATGCTCCATAGATTCAGAATAAGATTCTTCGAATTCCTCAGAACTGGTATAGGCACAGATTCTTTACTTAGTTAATCAGAATTTTGCCCACAACAGACGGCAGTACTGGCATCACAGCCAGCAAAATCATCAAGATCAATTCCATTTGGATCTTCGCCTCCAGTCACTGAGTACGAAGTTCCTCTGTATGGTGAACGTGTCACTGAATGGTGTGGCTTCACTGCTACGTTCATCATTGGCCCATTCTTTTTTGAATAGGATGGCGCTCAAGGACCAAAGACGTGCCGTGTGACTGGTCAGCGTTACTGCGATATGCTTCGCCAGCGTGTCATACCCGCCCTACAGGAGGGAGACGCTTTGAACTCAACACTTTTCATGCAAGATGGCGCGCCACCGTACATCGGTCGTGAAGTTCATCTGCTTCTCTGAAACATATTTCGAAACAATCGAATTATCAGCCGATTGTTTCCAAATGATTGGTCGGCACGATCATCTGATTTCACTCCCTGTGATTTTTGGTTGTGGGGCTACCTGGACAGCGTTTATCGGGGCAACATTTACACATGGCTGTCTGAAGCGCAGCATATCAAGAGAGGTAACCAGTATACCTACGGACATGCTTCGTTCTGCTGTACAGAATCCTTAGCTTTAAGACTCTTCTGAACACTGATGGACACCATACTGAGCCTCTTTTGTAACAGTAATGATACCGGTATGTAATGGTTCAAATGGCTCTGAGCACTATGGGACTTAACATCTGAGGTCATCAGTCCCCTCGACTTAGAACTACAGGGTGATTAAAAAGTGAGTATAAATTTGAAAACTTAATAAATCACGGAATAGAGAGGTAAAAATTGACACACATACTTGGAATGACATGGGGTTTTATTAGAACCAAAAAAAAGTATTGCTTGCTAGACGCGTGAAAGATCTCTTGCGCGCGTCGTATGGTGACGATCGTGTGCTCAGCCGCCACTTTCGTCATGCTTGGCCTCCCAGGTCCCCAGACCTCATTCCGTGCGGTTATTGGCTTTGGGGTTACCTGAAGTTGCAAGTGTATCGTGATCGACCGACATCTCTAGGGATGCTGAAAGACAACATCCGACGCCAATGCCTCACCATAACTCCGGACATGCTTTACAGTGCTTTTCACAACATTATTCCTAGAACTACAGCTATTGTTGAATGATGGTGGTCATATTGAGCATTTCCTGCAAAGAACATCATCTTTGCTTTGTCTTACTTTGTTATGCTAATTATTGCTTTTCTGATCATATTAAGCGCCATCTGTCGGACATTTTTTTGAACTTTTGTATTTTTTTGGTTCTAATAAAGCCCATGCCATTCCAAGCATGTGTGTCAATTTGTACCTCTCTATCTACATTATTCCGTGATTTATTCAGTTTTCAAATTTATACTGACTGTTTGATCACCCGGTACTTAAACCTAACTAACCTAAGGACATCACACACATCCATGCCCGAGGCAGGATTCGAACCTGTGGCCGCAGCAGCAGCGCGGTTCCGGACTGAAGCGCCTAGAACCGCTCGGCCACAACGGCCGGCGTATGTAATGGTATAATGAACCGTAGCAGCACATTAAAAGTGTTTAAATTGAATTGATTCGGTCTTATGTCTCTTCCCCATGTCCTTGACATTAACGTTACCAAGTTTGGTTCTCGTACGGTAATTAGTCTCCGTGTTATAACATGTTTAATACGGAAAGTTGAATTATAACCACCCAGTATTTGCACCGTCCAGCAATTCAGACTGCTGAACAAGAAATTTGAGAAGGACTTCTGCTTATTGTAAAAACAAAGCAGTTTGAGATGTCTGCTACTTTGCCTTAATAGCCGGAAAAACATGTATGGCGCCGAGTGCTATTCAAATGCCATTAAGTTGCGAGGAGGGGGTGCGTCCGCTGCGGCTGCAGACACTTCGTCCGCGATGGAGCGCGCGGCTCGACTCGTGGCAGTGTGCCTCTCGGCCGTCCTCTTCAGCAACGGTAATGTAACAGCGATTTTGTGAAAATGTGCCTCTCGACACACATTACGAGGAATAAAATTGTGCGCTGGATCAGAATTGCTTTTGGGAGTACAAATCCGCAGGTGATCACGTTTCTATGCAACGATGGAGCGCGCGGCTCCTGCTTTGCAGGGCCTTCGAGTTCTCTCTCGAGACCGCAAAGATGGTTCAAATGGCTCTGAGCACTATGGGACTCACCTGCTGTGGTCATCAGTCCCCTAGAACGTAGAACTACTTAAACCTAACTAACCTAAGGACATCACACACATCCATGCCCGAGACAGGATTCGAACCTGCGACCGTAGCAGTCGCACGGGTCCGGACTGCGCGCCTAGAACCGCGAGACCACCGCGGCCGGCAGACTGCAAAGAGACCTGCATTATTTGTAGCAGTGAATGTAGTTTATCGTTATTTTGTGTATTACTAGTATATAAAGATTCATTTATAGTTATATTTCGTAGCATTCTACCAGTAAACCCACTCATCCCTGTTTCTTTAAAGAATCAGATTGCCGTGTATGTAACGTCATTTCTCCCTAGCTAAGTGTCGAGCGAAAAGTGTTGAGAATAGAGTTAGTGATAAAAAAAGTAATAAATTAAAACGTCATGCCTGATGCTGAAATCTAAGAGCGAACATGCAGTAACCGATAAACGTTTCTCCTTTCATTATTTTGTGTCGGCGAGAAAACGTTTCAAAAATGTTTCGAAATTATGTGTAAAGCTTACTGGAAATCGCTGAGTGCTCTCATCCTCAAATAATGAGTCAATATATTCTGTGTAATTTGCGCACCATGAATTATGCTGCCTCAAGATATTTACACAATCTCTAACTTTAATACTTGTCCTATTGTGTTAAAGATTATTCATCTAAATGAGCAGATTGTGACAGAATTTTAAATTTTTAAATTCCGTCAAAAATTATACGAATTATTGAAAATAAAATTTTTGTTGTCCCTTAAAGCCGTTAGGCAGTCAACTTGCAACTGGACCTGCGCATCGCGTACCTTGTCAGCTCTTTACTGTTAAAGATTTTATTTGAGTCTCTGCTCACAGCCAGCAGGATGAACGAGGCTCTCGAGAAAGACGGGCCGTGGTGGGTACGTCACAGCACGTGACACTGCAGGTCTTACGAGTACCAGCAGCCGTCTCTGGCGGAGGCGAGTAACTATTGCACTCGAGTTCGACGATTTTTGACTACGAGTTTAAATGCATACAAGCTCTCGATAGCACGTGACGAAGTTAAGACTTTTAGTGGGTACCTTTTCAGTTTCATACTGACTTTCCGGTGCCCCTGCACGGAGCCGAGCGTTCGCGAAGTGTGGCGGACAAGTCGACTTGTTTGACGCCACAGGTTTGTTGCGGGGCCCGTATTTCTCATGAGCCCCGAGGATGAACCTGTCGAACACCTCAGCATCGTACCCTAGTGCAGCCCTTCCTTTTGATTCAGTGAGCCCACCCACGAGGTATAAACCGTATAACTCTTTATCAGTACAGCTGCCCATGTGGTTGTGCATCACTATAACGAGTAACTAACTCTGCTGGAAAAGCAAACGGGAGACAGAATCGACCTGTACTGAATGCAAACTTGTCAGCCCAAGTACCGTGATAGAACAAATTTCTTTCCAGACGATACGCATAGGGCACAGTGCTGACATATCCACTGTTTTGTAGATATTTGCAGTGCAATACAGTTACTGAGACCAATTGGGGGCGGGGGGGGGGGGGGGGTATGGAATCAAAAGAAATGCAATTTCTCAGTAACGTGCCACCTGAGACCACTGGTCCCTAATACCAAAATACACACAAAATTTTGTAGGATGAATTCAGGTCCAACCTGCATCCGAGCCTATAATATGCTCAAGGTTCCTCGTGTGTTACACACACTGTAGGGCAGGGTGAAGCGTTGGAGCTGTGGTTCTCACTGTGTAGGCCTATCAGCTCAAACAAAATGCGATTCCCAGGACCAACGAAAGAATCATTTTGTTCCCCATTACAAGCAAAATATTGTTTAAAATGCAGTTTTATGTACACAACCGAGTGCGAACGCCTAAAGTTTTCTGGTGCGAGATTCAGTTCAGCATTACGACAGAAATGTGAAATCTGCGCAGCTGTACTCAGTCGCTGTTAGAATCAGTTACCCACTTTTTTTTTCCTCTGTGACTGCTAGTAACTATCTCTGAACTGAGTATTGTAACAGATTAAATTAACGTTGCTTTACCGAGCACATAGAATTACAACTTAACATTTTATTTACAGTTAGAATCGAAATGAATTTTTCCATTTACTCTGCCCATCACATGAAACACGTGACTAGTTGATAATCTTTCCTTTATTGGTGCCCACAGCCATAATAAGGGTTTAAAATGAAACACTGACGTGATATTTGGAATATGACATATTATAAACAAATACTAATATCTTTCCCAGTTGCACTTGATAATGGGTCAAAATCCGAATGCTTAGTAGTGGAAACAATAAAGCAGATATTCAAATGGAACAATATTATCATTTTAAAAGATAACTAGTAGTTTATTTTGGACTAACTTCTCCTACGATGGAAGAAAACAAAACTGAAATATTTTCTAAAACTCTAGAGTAAAGGTATCTGTCGATTCATGAGAAGCCTGACAGGCGTATACAAACTGAATCGACAAGCATCTGTACCCCTTTTACTTCGTGAACGGTTCAAAATATCGAACCGAAGTTTCTGGTAAACGATAGCAGGCAGAGGGGCTCATAATTTTTTTGTATGCGCAATACACTAAACTCTTATACCAACCGAGATACTGAAGCAAGTACTTTTATTACGGATCGATATACGTTTTTAATGGCATTAAAAAGTTCTTAAAAGTCTAGTAAAGTGGGGCAGCTTTCGTTAATGTTGGTATTGAAAAGTTTTACAAAAGTAGCCGAGAGACGTGCTGAAGTATAAAAGGAAGGAAGCCGGAATCGGCTACGTGCTTTGAGAACCCCACTTGGCAGTGTTTACACCACAATATCAGAGCCCCACTTGGCAACGTTTACAACACAATAGCTGCTTCCGGTCGCCTTGCCTTTCAATTTCAGCATATTGCTCGGATATTTTTGCGAACGGTTTCAGCTTTATCACAAACAAGCGTTACATCACTGTATTCGTCCTTTTAAGAGCTTCCGAAGGCAATTACAAAAGTACTTCGTTCCATAAAAAGCACCTAGATTGATACAAGAGTTAAAAGCATTAACCGTAAAACAAAATTACGTGTCCCTAAGTAGTAACATTTGCTGGAAATATCGTTTTCATAACTTGGACCTACGCGAAACAAAATTTTTTGGTGATTCACTCTTTACGGTGATGTTTGTTTTCTGTTGTTTCTCTGAAACACTATAAGTCAGCGGGAACACAGTACTTACGAGTTGGGAGGGCTAAAACCTAATAAAAATAGTTTTAAAATACGAAGATGCGCGTGTTCTACCAGCTATCAAGGTCCTTAACCTGTAAAACTCTGCTTTAGAGTATAATCCATATTTGAATGTGAACGTTTCTGAACATTACAGAAGCTGCTGCAGAAGTTGCTGCATAAACATTACCGCGTAAAAGGCAATATTAACCTACACATACACAAGTGTCATAAATAGGGTAGTATTTGGCAAAAAGCTAAACACTTGTTTGAAATAGCACATGTGAACACATGCAACACTTACAGAGTCATATTTGTGGCTAAATAGTGCTGTTCTTCCCTTCATCGTCATCGATGTGCTAACGTGGAGCTTCAACGAAACGACCAAGACTCAGTGAAATGCAACAGCTCACGACAAAAATCTGGATCGTGTGATCAATGTGATTTCTATAGCTGAACTGGTGGTGTGCGCATACACCGAAAATTTATGTAAGTCCAACATTGCGCTGACATAAAGGACTAGTTACTATATGTTATTATCTACTTAGTTTCCTGTCACAGCTGCGTACCTATTCCTTGATGGTGACTAATTTCGAACGATTCCGTTCATGTTCGAACCATTACCAGCGAATTTATCATGTGTCTCTAATATAATTTCAGTGTACCACATAAAAGTTCTGTGCTCACTGTAGACATTCGAACTGTCTCTCATTGTGACAGTTGACTTCCGTAATTATGCACCTAGTGTACGGAAGTAAAATGTGCCAAGGGCAGACAGTTCAAATATATACTGTAAGAACAGAACAAAGCTTTTTTCTATTACACAGGAATAATTTTACGGTGACATGATAAAGATGAAGACAATGATTCGAAAATGGACGGACTCGTTCGTAACTAGTTACCATTAAGGAATACGTACGTGTGCATACTATTCCATTCCGCTGTGTTTTAATCACTTCTTAAAAATTCACATTTCCACTTCGATGACGGACAACAGGAACATGGGCGACAATATATTAACTTTGTTTTCGAAAATATGACTCTGTAAGACCTACATGTGTTAAAATATATTGTTACAAGCATAAATTGAGCTCTCTGTCAAATAATACTTAATTTACGAGGCTACTGAATCTGATGGTCATAATTATCTAATACTCGTTACTGCTTCATCAGATACTTCCTCTACTTTACTTCCCTTCAAAGATCGACTCTACACAAATGCAAATTTTCACCGACAAACAACTTTGGTGAGCCGTGGAAGAAACACATCTCTGTACTTCTAAATCATTTTATTCGGTTTTACCCTTCAGGCTTCCAAAATTGGAAAGAGGCAGCGATTTAATAAGACTGTGTCTGAGGGTTAAACAGTTGACAGAAATGGCGAAGCTAAATTAAGTAATGTATTTTGCGATTCTGAGTTAATATGCAGTATATTGCTTGCAAAGCTACGCATATGCAGCAAAACTGACCGGTGGCCAAATATTTTTTATCCTCACTTTCAAATAAATTAACGCTGCTAATGTATCGCATTGCAATAAGAACCATTATGAATAGTTTGTGTTCTGTTGCTACCGAATAGGACAGCACGAAGTAACGTTTCATTCCGAGATTTTAATTTGTACCCGAAAGTATTCAACGTAGGCAAACCTGCAGCGCTACTGCGATTTGTTTCCCTCATGAAATCATTTCATCTAAGGAGATCTTTCCTTTCAACTGCGGAAAACTCTGTCTCATGCTGTGTAATACTCTGGTTTTGGTACATTAAATAACACCGCAAACATCAACCGAGTAGGAAAATATGAAGTAGCTCACATTAAATCAGCTTAGCAAGCAAGTAAAACAGGCAATTGGTTGCGGGGAAAATGAGCGACTAGTTACTTTTAAGTATTTTTATACGTAAAATCATTCTTACTTACGAGTTCAATATCCTTACATTTACAGATAGTGTTACTAGTTTAAAAATTGTTCTCATGTCACAAATACGAGTTATCGTACACCAGGCTTGGAGCTTTTCCGGATTAACTGTCTATTCCTCTTCACGATAGATGAGCTTGGAAATTCCGTCGCCACAGGCACAAAGTCATTAATGTAATGAAATGTTACGACCCACTCGCAGGTTGTTTCTTGTTTGAAAGATAGTGCTCATTTAACGTATGTTATTAATATTTTCGGCTACCGACGAAAGAGTACCGTGTAAATAATAATGATTAGAACGTAGGCCTCTAGAAAACGTCGTATGATTCGCCAGGTTTCTGCAATATCAGTTGACTCTCTTGTATGTAACAACCGAAGAAACTTTTCGGATAACATCGGAAGTATACTGCTAGTCGTTGAAACTGCAACACCAGGGAGTGTAGCAAATAGCGAAATTTTACTTATTGTGACTATACACTATTGCAATAAAAATTGACGATTAAATTTGTAGGTGATTGGGGCATACGTATCGTGCGAAATTTATTCAAAAATGGTTCAAATGGCTCTGAGCACTATGGGACTTAACATCTGAGGTCATCAGTCCCCAAGACTTAGAACTACTTAAACCTAACTAACCTAAGGACATCACACACATACATGCCCGAGGCAGGATTCGAACCTGCGACCGTACAAGCAGCGCGGTTTCAGACTGAAGCACCTAGAACTGCTCGGCCACAACTGCCGGCGCGAAATTTATTGCACGGAGTAGCCACCTCTGGGAGCAACAGTGACTAGAACCCAGCTGGGCGTAAAGTCGAACTGATCTTGGGGTGCTTCAATCCCGTGCCAGTGTCCATCAGTCGAACTTCCCGGTGAGTGGATATTGTCCCTCGACTACAGGTGTTGACGAATTATGCCCGACATGTTGAGCATTTGTTATAAAGACCATTGTCTTTGGTAAAAATCAATTGTTATGCTAATTATTGCCTTTTTATCGTATGAAGTGCCATTCGTTGGTAATTTTGTGCACTTATTTTTTGGTTCAATAACATCTCATGTCATTTCAAACACGTGTGTCAGTTTCTATATGTCTACTTACATTATTCTGTGAAGATTTGAATTTTCAAATGTTAACAGTTTTGAATCACTCTGTAATTAGAATATACACACATAAAAAGTCTTGAATCACACTGGTTCCCAGAACTCCTGTAGACAGACGTTTGCTGTGGATATTGTACCACAGACACAATCCCTTTAACTGTTCAGAGATATCACTAAATCCGCCCAGCCGGCCGTTGTGGCCGAGCGGTTCTAGGCCCTTCAGTCCGGAACCGCGCTGCTGCTACGGTCGCAGGTTCGAATCCTGCCTCCGGCATGGATGTGTCTGATGCCCTTAGGTTGGTTACGTTTAAGTAGTTCTAAATCTAGGGGACTGATAACCTCACATGTTAAGTCCCATATTACTCAGAGCCAAACCCGCCCAAAGATGTAGACAACCATGCAGCGCCTATTAGACGGAGGGGGTCCGATAGCCGATCCGTTCCAGTCATTCCACCAGGAGGGAGGTACATGGCTCGTGTTGTCTGCAGTTCAACCATGCCTAGACGATCAGTACCGCGGTTCGATCGCGTCCGCATTGCTACTTTGTGCCAGGAAGGGCTCTCAACAGGGGAAGTGTCCAGGCGTCTCGGAGTGAATCAAAGCGATGTTGTTCGGACATGGAGGAGATACAGAGAGACAGGAACTGTCGAGGACGTGCCTCGCCCAGGGCGCCCAAGGGCTACTACTGCAGTGGATGACCCCTACCTACGGATTGTGGCTCGGAGGAACCCTGACAGCAACGCCACCATGTTGAGTAATGCTTTTCGTGCAGCCACAGGACGTCGTAGTCGTGTTACCATTCAAACTGTGCGCAATAGGCTGCATGACGCGCAGTTTCACTCCCGACATCCATAGCGAGGTCCATCTTTGCAACCACAACACCATGCAGCGAGATACAGATGGGCCCAACAACGTGCCGAATGGACCGCTCAGGATTGGCATCACATTCTCTTCACCGATGAGTGTCGCATACACCTTCAACCAGACAATCGTCGGAGACGTGTTTGGAGGCAATCCGGTCAGGCTGAACGCCGTAGACACACTGTCCAGCGAGTGCAGCAAGCTGGAGGTTCCCTGCTGTTTTGGGGTGGCATTATGTGGGTCCGACGTACGCTCTGGTGGTCATGGAAGACGCCGTAACGGCTGTACTCTACGTGAATGCCATCCTCCGACCGATAGTGCAACCATATGGCAGCATATTGGTGAGGCATTCGTGTTCATGGACGACAATTCGCCCTCCCATCGTGCAAATCTGGTGAATGACTCCCTGCAGCATAACGACATCGCTCGACTATAGTGGCCAGCATGTTCTCCAGACAAGAACCCTATCGAACATTCCTGGGACAGGTTGAAAAGGGCTGTATATGGACGACGTGACCCACCAACCATTCTGAGGGATTTTCGTCGAATCGCCGAAGAGGGGTGGGACAATCTGGACCGACAGTGCCTTGATTAACTTGTTGAGAGTATGCCACGACGAATACAGGCATGCATCAATGCAAGAGGACATGCTACTGGGTATTAGAGGTACCAGTGTTAACACCAGCTCTGAAAGCCTCTTTGTATAATGGTACAACATGCAAAGTGTGATTTTCATGAGCAATAAAAAGGGTGGAAATGTTTATGTTGATCTCTATTCCAATTTTCTGTACAGGTTCCGGATCTCTCGGAACCGAGGTGATGCAAAACTTTTTTTGATGGGTGTATATATGAATTCAGACGCAAATTTCACCAGATTTTCAATGCTGCTCGTAATTTTCATGTTGCTTTAATGGTATTCACACAAGTAGTGTTTTTTGTTCACGTGGACTCTATTTTTCGCCGTTATATCATTAATACGTATTAAAAATTAAACCTATTACAGTCATACGTCTCTGATTACCTCCATTTACTAATGCTGCCGCTACTTTCATTATTTCGTGTTTCACCTACTATAAAATTTACTTTCTCATGCTCAGAGTATGCATTCCGGCCTGTAAGTTGAAGTACGTCACAGAAAATCTCTTACAACAGTTCGATAGTATTCAGTGTGACCTATCGACTGACACTACATGCGTGTATATCACATAAGGTGTCAGTGAGTTACGAATTTTAAAAATCATTTTAAGTCAAACACATTTAACAGTTAATAACTTGTAATATAAATCTTGTAGCGAAGACACGTCTTCACTAATACATTCTCCTAATTTTTGTCTTTAAAACCATGTGACTGGCTTCTCTGTCACTGGTTTGGTTTAGCTTTTATTTAAAGTTCCCTTATCTCATACTTTTCTTTATTCCGTTACTTTGGCCATGGTGGTTTCCCTCCAGTCACACTGTCAAGTTTTTCGCTTTGCGCCGCTCGCAGTCAACATTTCTCATACTATTAATTAGCTCTGCCATCACAGCACGTCAAAGGCGCCGCCACTTACTGACAGAGCCGCGAAGCTCGTCCGGCTTGACATGGCCCCCTCAGCTGTCAAAACACGCTCTCTTGGCTGTCATAATAATCGACGATTGAGCTGCTTGCGTTACAACAGGACACGCGCTCACGGCGGTTTATGTTGTTAAAGTTTTTCGTAGGCTTCTCGAGATTTACCATCTTAAATGACTCCGAAAATATTTCATGCACCGGAATATGGGCAACTCAACACACATCGTCCACCACGGATGCGGAAGACATAGGCTGCATTGCTCGTCTTTAGGTGCAGGAAATATTTTCCAGCTCAGTTTTATTTTGCCCATCCTGTACATGGATAGCATGAGCGATCCTATCACATTTCCCCGGACCATTCCTGTGATGTTATCTTTGTTTCTGATGAACACTCGTAGTCTAGGACAATATACTATGATCTATTGCTCAAAAAGTCTTTGACCCATTGACATACTTGGAAAACTATTCCGTGTACGCAGACCTACGTTAACAGTCTAAAGTGTGTTACAGCGTCGAAGACCTTCTGGAAATCTTGGACTATAGAATCTGCCTTTTATTCTATATTTATTGCGCGGCTTTTCGCGGATGATGCTATAGTATACAGAGAAGTTGCAGCATTAGAAAATTGTAGCGAAATGCAGGAAGCTCTGCAGCGGATAGGCACTTGGTGCAGGGAGTGGCAACTGACCCTTAACATAGAAAATGTAATGTATTGCGAATACACAGAAAGAAGGATCCTTTATTGTATGATTATATGATAGCGGAACAAACACTGGTAGCAGTTACTTCTGTAAAATATCTGGGAGTGTGCATGCGGAACGATTTGAAGTGGAATTATCATATAAAATTAATTGTTGGTAAGGCGGGTACCAGGTTGAGATTCATTGGGAGAGTCCTTAGAAAATGTAGCCCATCAACAAAGGAGGTGGCTTACAAAACACTCGTTCGACCTATACTTGAGTATTTCTCATCAGTGTGGGATCCGTACCAGATCGGGTTGACGGAGGAGATAGAGAAGATCCAAAGAAGAGCGGCGCGTTTCGTCATAGGATTATTTGGTAACCGTGACAGCGTTACGGAGATGTTTAACAAACTCAAGTGGCAAACTCTGCAAGAGAGGCGCTCTGCATCGCGGTGTAGCTTGCTCGCCAGGTTTCGAGAGGGTGCGTTTCTGGACGAGGTATCGAATATATTGCTTCCCCCTACTTATACCTCCCGAGGAGATCACGAATGTAAAATTATAGAGATTAGAGCGCGCACGGAGGCTTTCAGACAGTCGTTCTTCCCGCGAACCATACGCGACTAGAACAGGAAAGGGAGGTAATGACAGTGGCACGTAAAGTGCCCTCCGCCACACACCGTTGGGTGGCTTTCGGAGTATAAATGTAGATGTAGATGTAGATCTTTTGTCCGCAGGAGATCATACATGAAAATGGGGACTGATATTTCGAACGAGCGCTGCTTTCCAAATTCCTGCTGATTCATGGGAAGAACCTCTCCTATCTGAAGGAAAACTAATGTAGAGTGAACCCAATCTACAACAAAATTTCTAAGGTTGCTGAGAGATATTTTCTGAGTAGTTCTGCACATGGGACCGGTGGTCTCTGGTCGCTCGTTACAGAGAAGTAATGTAATTACTATTTATTCTTTTTTACGCTTTTTACCTATATTTATATGAAAATGCTACCACATTTGTGGAAAAACACGGAGAGCTTTCAGCGAAAAAGGTACTGTGGGCTAGGTACCGTCATTGTGAGAAGGTCTCAGCATAGTGCCGTTGTGCTACTCAGCATCAGTAAACCTATCGTACCGCTGCGTACCACGGTTATTGTGCAACCAACGCTTACGAAAAAGAAATCCGAAACAGAACCGAGCTCTTCTGAATGCAAGATTGAGAGCAAAGCATAAAGTTTGCATTACTGTCATCAACAACGAGCACTATGAATGTATGAAACAAGTTTGCTTTAAAACAAGCCACACAGCGCATACTGCTCGTATTTGCACTGTTGCACAAACACTCTCAGTCCATTACAAATACAGAGATAAAGGGGGGTAAGAAGTGAAACGAAATGCAACTTTTCTGTAATTAATCATTTATTAAAATATTCAAAAAATATTCCTGAACGTCTGAAATTTTGTCAGAGGAATTCAGGATCAGCCTGTATCCAAATTTAGAATACGTCCAAGGTTCCACGTGTGTGACCAGAACTGTAGGGCAGGTTGAAGTATGACAAAGGAAAAGCACTCAGCACCGCCGGGAGATTCCGTCCACGTTCCCAATACAGCCTGAGGTAGTGGTCCCATATCCTGGAGACTAAATTGATGCTAATATTCAGCAGTTATACTTGCACTTATTTTCATATTATCATATCGCCTAACGGCAGTAGGAACCCATGGCTCGTTTTGGGTTGCCACTCAATCGTGTGTCCGGGGCTCAGAGACCTGGGCTCGAGACACGGTGAGGGCAGTGCAATTGTGTGAATTATGCACTCTAGAACACAATTTGTATTATACTTTTGTTAACCGGCTCCAGCCGTTATACGTCATCCTCAAATATACAAACTAAAGTTAAAAAATTAACGTTAGCTATATGTTAAACACATTAAATGAATTGGCCAACAAATCAAAGTAAAAAAGATATATTCTAAGTAAACGTATCTGGTAGCCAAAAAACTCGTTCCAGCAACGGTTGCGTTTAGTCAGCTGAACTATTGCCAGTCCCTGAGTAATTACATAAACCTCAAAATACCGTAAGGCGGCGTACGCATGGCGCATAAAATGAAATGGGAAGCTATCTCTATACTGAAAAGAACTTCTTTGTCTCACGGACATTCATTACAATATGGGAAGTAAGGCAAATATGACTTAAATTTTGAATGATACTAAAATTGTATGTTTATAAAACAAGTTACAATTCTTGCACTTGGGATGTGTGCAGTATCGACTACGTTCTTCAAATTATTAAAGGGTTAATTGCAGCAATAATTCCAAAGTCATATAATAAAAGAAAAACAGTGCATAAAGTAAATAAACAAAACATCACGGAAGAGAACAATGATCAAATGATCGTCGTAACAGTCGTACCAATGTAGGTTTAATGCCTTCATAGAGGGCAGTGTTTCTCGCAGCGTTGTTTACTTCGAAGGACACTAGCAGGAACTGACACAGTTTTGGTTCCGTCGGCAGCGTGAACTCATCAAGCGGCGTCAATCCAAATTGTGATTTAAACAATGTTATTCAGACAATTTTAATGTATAGATAACTGGAGTGCTTCCATGACAGCGTGATACCGTCTTTTTGTAGAGGGCTGTTCTGTCGATATCAATTTGTATTCCATGGTTTGATTACTGACTGAATATCGATTGCTCTGTTGACTAATAACCACTCCTCTTCCTATTCCTACTACTACTACTACCACTACTATTACTGCTTTTTCGCTGACGTAATCGCTAACAGGTCTTATAGCCAGTGTCATCTGATAGAGAGGAACAAACAGCTGCGTGTACATCAGTCTCTACAATACGAAAGCTGTACACAAACAGCATAAACATAACTCTACTTACGTTATGAATCTCCATAACAATTATAGGCGTGTCAGTTATAAATTCTTTATGATCAGCTTGATGTGCATCTAGAAAGCAAATAGCCATGTGGATACCTAGAACCTGATTACAACCATATTACGGTAACACGACAGGATACTTCATCCGTCCTGCCTCACAGCACTGGTTACTGCTGCCAAGTCTTGCGCCGGCCGGAGTGGCCTTGCGGTTCTAGGCGCTACAGTTTGGAACCGAGCGACCGCTATGATCGCAGGTTCGAATCCTGCCTCGGGCATGGATGTGTGTGATGTCCTTAGGTTAGTTAGGTTTCAGTAGTTCTAAGTTATAGGCGACTGCTGACCTCAGAAGTTAAGTCGCATAGTGCTCAGAACCATTTTGCCAAATCTTAGGCATTGATAGGTCTTGGTAACATCTAACATAACTGTCATATAATGTAAACATGGACCCAACAAGTCAAAAGATTCTACATTACATGTCTTCCGTTATTTCAAAGGCTCTATTTATTATATGCGGGATATGGAGGGGCTCCAAACCGAACTTGTTCCGTTAAAACACTGTCGAAATTTTCTATACCCATTTTATCCCATAACTCCGATTGTTCATTAAGTATGTTGTCCTGGTGTTTCTTCGAATGGATGTATATTGCAGCTTCTCCTAGGATGATTATAATATTACACTTTCGTGCGTCATAAAGAAAGGTGATGCCTTTCTTAATGTCACTCTAGAATGCTTGTATTCTCTTAAATGAGCTCTGAATGTTGAGGGGTTGGCTTCACTAACTTTAATATGTTCTCTAAATCTCTTTTTGATGTTTCTCCCTGCTTGTCCAACAATGAAGCTGAACTATAACTGACACACATGGAACTGGTATGCAGATACATAATTTAATAAGACTGTTGTGTATACAGTTGTCAAGTTGTAAAAACTGATGTACATACAGTTGTTTGTTCCTCTACAGTAGATGTCACTGCCGATGAGTTGTATACCCGAATACCGGTGTGGCTCATAAACGTTTGAAGTGCAGATCCTGGTGTTTAGAAAATATCCTTTAAAAATAGTGACTTTTGTGGGAACTGCAACATCCAGAAAACAGAATGAATTAATTCTTACTCTTGTAATGTGCAGAACTGTTTTCCACCAAGTACAAATTACATCTAAAAGATGGCGCAAATGTAGCCTCAGGAGCTCTTCTCTCGTCTGAACGTAAAGGTCAAAATGGCACCCATATCTGTTAGTTAATGGCCAAGAAGCATCTTTGTGCACCCCTCGGCCTGCGGTCTTGTATTTGGAGACCCAGTGAGAGCAACGTTAATCGATTGATTATTGATTTAGCGATAAATCAATTAGCTGGTAATCGTCTCCTCCTCCTTCTCTTACTGCTACTCTCACTTTTGTTGTACGATAATTGCTGACAGTTTCTATCAAGCCGGGCGATCGTGCTACATCTACATCGGTCCCCCGCAAGCCACGCTATGGTGTGTGGCGGAGGGTATTTTGTGTATCACAGCGCATCTCGCCTTGCTGTTCCAGACGCGAATGGTCCTCGGGAAGATTTCTGATAAGTGTCTGTGTGATGTCAACTCACTCTAATTTTACATCCATGCCCTGTCGCGGGATATACGTGGAAGAAAGCAAAATATTCGTTGAATTTTCTAGTGAAGTACTCTCTCCAAATTTTAACAGTAATCCATACTATGTTTCCCAGTGCCTCTCTTGCAGCATATACCACTTGAGTTGGGACGCTTTCGCACTTACTTAATGAACCTGTGATGGATCGCTCTGATCTTCTTAGGATCTTCTTTGTTTGTTCTATCGGTTCTATCTCGTACGAACGCCAGACTGACAAGCGGTATTCAAGTATTGGTCGAACGAGACTTTTGTAAGCTACCCCCTTTTTGAGTGGACTACACTTCCTGCGAATTCTTCCAATGAATTTCAGTCTGGTATCTGCCTCACCTGTGATTAGTTGTATGTGGTCCTTCTAATCTAAATTGTTCCGTACACATATGCCAAGATATTTAATGGATGTGATTGCTTCTAGTGATTATTCTGCAATCGTGTTATCATACAGTAATGGGTCTTTCCGCCTATTTCTCCACAGTTAGTTAATTTTTCATGTTGTGGATAAACTTCTACCCTCTGCTCCAAACGTGCCTCCTCTGCAGATTTCCTGCATTTCGCTACAATTCTCTCAAGTTGTGTTATCCGTCTGACTCGCGACATGTGGCAGTGTTTTTTTTTTTCACGAAAATGATTATTTTCATTATAAAGTTATTATCCATTCATTGGCAACGCCAGTCAACTGCTTTTTGAGTATGAGAAATCGGTTGCAAACTCTCCTCATGTCAGCACGTTGTAGGTGTCGCCACCGGCGCCAACCTCGTGTGAATGCTCTGAAAAGCTAATCATTTGCATATCACAGCATCTTCTTCCTGTCGGTTAAATTTCGCATCTGTAGCACGTCATCTTCGTGGTGTTAGCAATTTTTATGGCCAGTAGTGTAATATACCACTAATGACCGCAAGTAACTTTCAAGTCGAAGATTCAAGCTTTCATCATTACTGCTATCCATGGATAATGTGTAAATAAGAGTCACATTATTAAATTGATGTTGTTGTCTTGTAACGTTTCTGCTTCGCAAAGAAATGAAGAATACCTCTTTCCTTTTCGATGTCTGCCGACAGCTGTTGCTTTTGTTAATATTTACCTTCGATGTGAGTGATAAAACTAATGATTATTTACAAAATAGTGAAAATCTTTATCCAGTGCATTCGATTTATCGTTTTCATATGATTTGAGTAACGGTAAGTACATTCGACATCCGTATCTGAAAACCACTGCAAAGCGCAGGGAAGAAAGTACTTCCGAATATACCAGTTTTACGGACTTCTTCAGGTTGCATTCACGTATGGAGCGAGGGCAGACTGATTGCGTAAACGCTTCTATTTGCAATGCAGTTAGTCTAAGCTTTTCTTCGTGATCCTCATGCGAGCGATACGTAGGGGATTTGTAGTATATTCCTAGATTCATCACACAAAGTTAGTTTTTGAAACTTGGTAAGCAGGCTTTTTTCGGATAGTTTGTGGCTGTTTTCAAAGCAGTTTTCCAGTACCTTCGGAACGATCTCCCATGGGTCAAACAAACCTGTGATAATTAGTGCTGCCCTTCTTTGTACAAGTATAATGTTCATTTTTGTCCCTGTTTAGTAAGAGTCCACCACACATATACAATATTCTGGGATCGATTGTACAAGAGTTTCGCAAGCAATTTCGTTTGTAGGCAGATTAAATTTCTATATTGTTCTACAAAATAACCGAAGTCTGCCATGTACTTATCTACAGTCAGATGAGTTTGTCATCATAATGGTGTGCACAACTACTGCGGGAAACGAGTTACGTTAATGTGCTGTTAAATGATCAACGAAATCTTAACATTTGCTTTCTATTCAGTGGAATTGTGTTTTCCACGAGAATTGTAGCAATTACTAATTTATGTTGTTCACAATATGAAAATGGAATACACATAAAACAAAACACAAAATTTCCATAAAACTATGCAGTAATTAGTGATGTGTGCTCTCCTCAGAATTGACAGTCCAATATAAACTTCTATGACTTGTTCGTTTTAAATAAACGTTGCAAGATATTTTAACTATTTCAAGAATGCACATTTAAATAAGAATTTTCAACAGAAATTCATCATTGTGTAGTATGTGATAGCAGGGATAAAAACATGATCTAGACCGCTGGGTTCATTATCTAAGAAATCTTCAATTTCACTTGGGATAATCTGGTTCGCCCCCCCCCCCCCCCCCCCCCCATGAACCGTGGACCTTGCCGCAGGTGGGGAGGCTTGCGTGCCTCAGCGATACAGATAGCCGTACCGTAGGTGCAACCACAACGGAGGGGTATCTGTTGAGAGGCCAGACAAACGTGTGGTTCCTGAAGAGGGGCAGCAGCCTTTTCAGTAGTTGCAGGGGCAACAGTCTGGATGATTGACTGATCTGGCCTTGTAACACTAACCAAAACGGCCTTGCTGTGCTGGTACTGAGAACGGCTGAAAGCAAGGGGAAACTACAGCCGTAATTTTTCCCGAGGGCATGCAGCTTTACTGTATGATTAAATGATCATGGCATCCTCTTGGGTAAAATATTCCGGAGGTAAAATAGTCCCCCATTCGGATCTCCGGGCGGGGACTACTCAAGAGGATGTCGTTATCAGGAGAAAGAAAACTGGCTTTCTAAGGGTCGGAGCGTGGAATGTCAGATCCCTTAATCGGGCAGGTAGGTTAGAAAATTTAAAAAGGGAAATGGATAGGTTAAAGTTAGATATATTGGGAATTATTGAAGTTCGGTGGCAAGAGGAACAAGACTTCTGGTCAGGTGACTACAGGGTTATAAACACAAAATCAACTAGGGGTAATGCAGGAGTAGGTTTAATAATGAATAGGAAAATAGGAATGCGGGTAAGCTACTACAAACAGCATAGTGAACGCATTATTGTGGCCCACACCTACTACAGTAGTACAAGTTTATATGCCAACTAGATCTGCAGATGACGAAGAAATTGAAGAAATGTATGATGAAATAAAAGAAATTATTCAGATAGTGAAGGGAGACGAAAATTTAATAGTCATGGGTGACTGGAATTCGGTAGTAGGAAAAGGGAGAGAAGGAAACGTAGTAGGTGAATATGGACTGGGGCAAAGAAATGAAAGAGGAAGCCGCCTGGTAGAATTTTGCACAGAGCACAACTTAATCATAGGTAACACTTGGTTCAAGAATCATAAAAGAAGGCTGTATACATGGAAGAAGCCTGGAGATACTGACAGGTTTCAGATAGATTATATAATGGTACGACAGAGATTTAGGAACTAGGTTTTAAATTGTAAGACATTTCCAGGGGCAGATGTGGACTCTGACCACAATCTATTGGTTATGACCTGTAGATTAAAACTGAAGAAACTGCAAAAAGGTGGGAATTTAAGGAGATGGGACCTGGATAAACTAAAAGAACCAGAGGTTGTACGGAGTTTCAAGGAGAGCATAAGGGAGCAATTGACAGGAATGGGGGAAAGAAATACAGTAGAAGAAGAATGGGTAGATTTGAGGGATGAAGTAGTGAAGGCAGCAGAGGATAAAGTAGGTAAAAAGACTAGGGCTAGTGGAAATCCTTGGGTAACAGAAGAAATATTGAATTTAATTGATGAAAGGAGAAAATATAAAAATGCAGTAAATGAAGCAGGCAAAAAGGAATACAAACGTCTCAAAAATGAGATCGACAGGAAGTGCAAAATGGCTAAGCAGGGATGGCTAGAGGACAAATGTAAGGATGTAGAAGCTTATCTCACTAGAGGTAAGATAGATACTGCCTACAGGAAAATTAAAGAGACCTTTGGAGAAAAGAGGACCACTTGTATGAATATTAAGAGCTCAGATGGAAACCCAGTTCTAACCAAAGAAGGGAAAGCAGAAAGGTGGAAGGAGTATATAGAGGGTCTATACAAGGGCGATGTACTTGAGGACAATATTATGGAAATGGAAGAGGATGTAGATGAAGATGAAATGGGAGATACGATACTGCGTGAAGAGTTTGACAGAGCACTGAAAGACCTGAGTCGAAACAAAGCCCCCGGAGTCGACAACATTCCATTGGAACTACTGACGGCCTTGGGAGAGCCAGTCCTGACAAAACTCTACCATCTGGTGAGCAAGATGTATGAGACAGGCGAAATACCCTCAGACTTCAGGAAGAATGTAATAATTCCAATCCCAAAGAAAGCAGGTGTTGACAGATGTGAAAATTACCGAACTATCAGTTTAATAAGTCACAGCTGCAAAATACTAATGCGAATTCTTTGCAGACGAATGGAAAAACTGGTAGATGCGGACGTCGGGGAGGATCAGTTTGGATTCCGTAGAAATGTTGGAACATGTGAGGCTATACTGACCTAACGACTTATCTTAGAAGAAAGATTAAGAAAAGGCAAACCTACGTTTCTAGCATTTGTAGACTTGGAGAAAGCTTTTGACAATGTTGACTGGAATACTCTCTTTCAAATTCTGAAGGTGGCAGGGGTAAAATACAGGGAGCGAAAGGCTATTTACAATTTGTACAGAAACCAGATGGCAGTTATTAGAGTCGAGGGACATGAAAGGGAAGCAGTGGTGGGGAAGGGAGTAAGACAGGGTTGTAGCCTATCCCCGATGTTATTCAATCTGTATATTGAGCAAGCAGTAAAGGAAACAAAAGGAAAATTCGGAGTAGGTATTAAAATCCATGGAGTAGAAATAAAAACTTTGAGGTTCGCCGATGACATTGTAATTCTGTCAGAGACAGGAAAGGACTTGGAAGAGCAGTTGAACGGAATGGATAGTGTCTTGAAAGGAGGATATAAGATGACCATCAACAAAAGCAAAATGAGGATAATGGAATGTAGTCGAATTAAGTCGGGTGATGCTGAGGGAATTAGATTAGGAAGTGAGACACTTAAAGTAGTAAAGGAGTTTTGCTATTTGGGGAGCAAAATAACTGATGATGGTCGAAGTAGAGAGGATATGAAATGTAGACTGGCAATGGCAAGAAAAGTGTTTCTGAAGAAGAGAAGTTTGTTAACATCGAGTATAGATTTAAGTGTCAGGACGTCATTTCTGAAAGTATTTGTATGGAGTGTAGTCATGTATGGAAGTGAATCATGGACGATAAATAGTTTGGACAAGAAGAGAATAGAAGCTTTCGAAATGTGGTGCTACAGAATAATGCTGAAGATTAGATGGGTAGATCACATAACTAATGAGGAAGTATTGAATCGGATTGGGGAGAAGAGAAGTTTGTGGCACAACTTGACCAGAAGAAGGGATCGGTTGGTAGGACATGTTCTGAGGCATCAAGGGATCACCAATTTAGTATTGGAGGGCAGAGTGGAGGGTAAAAATCGTAGAGGGGGACCAAGAGATGACTACACTAAGCAGATTCAGAAGGACGTAGGTTGCAGTAGGTACTGGGAGATGAAGAAGCTTGCACAGGATAGAGTAGCATGGAGAGCTGCATCAAACCAGTTTCAGGACTGAAGACCACAACAACAACAACAATCTGGTTCGCACGTGGAACCATTACTGAGCACTAGTTTTCTTGCTCTTATCTTCCCAAAATTTCTTCATTCTTTCAGTTTGGGCCAGTCTTCTTTCTTGCGTCGATGTTTTTTTAAATTTCAAATTCCTTGCTGTTGGGTTCTTGGATATGAAGTTGAGTGTATTGATTTTCTCACTGTATGTAGCCTGTGCAATTGTCAGTGGGTCAATGCCGATTTCTGTGAGATCACTTTTGATGTTTACCAGCCAACGTATTTTGAATTGTCAGGTTCCGTTGACGTGGAATATTTTCTTCATCAAGCTAGAATCGTCCACTCGTGCTGTATGGCCATAGAATTTCATACGTCTTTGACATGCTGGTGAGATGAATTGCTCAGTCAGCGAATAATTTATTAGGAAATATAATTCTATTCACTTTCATCTTGAACTATTTACAACAATTGCTCCATTTGTTAGTCTCCATTAATTTTTTTAAACATTTATTACACTGGTAGTACTTGCACTCATATTTTGTTGATGTTTCGTCTCCCCTTCCTTCTTTTTGTTTTACTTTTTCACAGGTACGCTCATTTTTTTACTGTGATTATTCCTTTCTTGCATGCTCGCCCACTGAAGGCAAAGGCCCTGTTGTTAGTAATTAATCACGCTCACCTACCTCACCTATAAATAAAACAGAAGTCAAGTTGTGCCGCAAAATTTCTTTTTACCCGATTTCGGTTCAGTACCAATTCTTTAGCTGTTCAGTCTACACATCTGATCTACGGTATTCCTTTGTAGCAGTACATTTCCAAAGCTTCTATTCTCTTCTTGTCTAAACTTGTTATCATCCATTTTCACTTCCCTACAAGTCTACACATCTTGTAAGGCGAATTGAGGAGCTACTTTAGTGAAAAGTAACGGTTCCGGCCATGAAAGCTGACAACGCCCGGAAGATCGGTGTGCTGACCACATGCTCCTGCATATGAGCGTACAGTGATGTCTATCGGCTGAGGATGACGCGGCGGTCGGCCGGTGCCTTTGAGCTTTCCGAGGACTGTTGGGATTGAGTAACAAGGCTACACAACTGACGAATACCTTACGAAAGGCTTCCCGCCCTTTAAATTCATATTCTGTTTCATAAGATGTCTCCTTTTCATAAACTTTTTCTTGATATTGCTAGTCTATATTATACAAGATAAAGAAAAATTCTCGCACTCGGACTTCCTTACATACTGGCAAAATTAAAATCTCTCTCATAAAATTTCGTCTTGCGCACTAGCGATGGAACACAGCATCTCCGAGGTAGCGATGAAGTGGGGACTTATCCGTATGACAGTTCACGAGTGTACCGTGAATATCAGGAATCCAGTAAAACATTAAATTTCGGACATCGCTGCGGCCGGAAGAAGACCCTACAAGAACGAGACCAACGACGACTGAAGAGAATCGTTCAGCGTGATAGAAGTGCTACCCTTCCGCAAACTGCTGTAGATTTCAATGCCGGGCCATCAACAAGTGTGAGCGTGAGAACCATTCAACGAATCATCATCGATATAGGCTTTCAGAGCCAAAGGTCCACTCGTGTACCCTTTATGACTGCAAGACACAAAGCTTTACGCCTCGCCTGGGCCCGTCAACACCGATATTGGACTGTTGTTGACTAAAAACATATTGCCTGGTCGGACGAGTCTCGTTTCAAACTGTATCGAGTGGCTGGACGTGTACGAGTATGGAGACAACCTCATGAATCCATGGACCCTGCATGTCAGTAGGGGACTGTTCAAACTGGTAGA
The DNA here is from genome assembly GCF_023897955.1 of Schistocerca gregaria. Classification (NCBI taxonomy): domain Eukaryota; kingdom Metazoa; phylum Arthropoda; class Insecta; order Orthoptera; family Acrididae; genus Schistocerca; species Schistocerca gregaria. Next base: position 516,520,871 of record NC_064931.1, on the reverse strand, counting down.
GGCTCTGTAATGGTGTGGGACGTGTGCTGTTGGAGTGACATGGGACCCCTGATCCGTCTAGATACGACTCTGACAGGTGACACGTACGTAACCATCCTGTCTCATCACCTGTATCCGTTCATGTCGATTGTGCGTTCTGACGGACTTGTTCAATTCCAGTGGGGCAATGTGACACCCCACACTTCCAGAATTATTACAGAGTGGCTCCAGGAACACTCTTCTGAGTCTAAACATTTCCGCTGCCCACCAAACTCCTCAGACTTGAAGATTATTGAACATATCTGGGATGCCTTGCAACGTGCTGTTCAGAAGGGATTTCCACCCCCTCGTACTCTTACGGATTTATGGACAGCCCTGCATGATTCACGGTGCCAGTTCCCTCCAGCGCTACTCTAGACATTAGTCGAGTCCATGCCACGTCGTGTTAAGGCACTTCTGCGTGCTGCGGGGGCCCTACACGATAATAAGGAGGTGTACCAGTTTCTCTGGCTCTTCAGTGTATGAGATACGCATAAAACGTAACACTGAATTTCTCGGGAAGTAGGGGCAGTCACATGTAACACTGCTAGCCAGATACTCAGGACAGGCCCCTATACAATATATTTAAGACTCATCAAAGTGTTTCACAGCTTCCCTTGTTGGTGGAGGGTCTTTCCGTTTCTGTATTGCCTTCCTCAGCTTCCTGCGATTTGCCGGCTGTTCAACCTGTGGCTTCACGATTGGAGCCTGATTAGTTTTGGACAGGGGAACTGTCAGCCCGTGAATGTGCGCCTTTGCCTTACTGGAGTGTTCTCTGCAGGCGATCAGTCCGTAAGCACACCCACGTGGACAGTTCCTCACACAAGCGACTAGAAAGTATGTGTGTTAAACATAGCTTCTGTTTCCTAGAAATCCTTGTTGTTTTCGAAACTTAGTTTTCATTTTACTTTATTTGCTGAAAATTGGCTGATAAACTATACAGCAGGGCCGGTCACGGCGTGGCTTGGCCACTGGCAGGCCAAGGCCCGGCCTGTCGCTCGGCTTTGCTCGGTCCTTTTCGGAAGTCCCCGAAACAGCGCCAAATTTCATTGAGTATTGCGGTGCAGCATTTTTCAGTCGGCACAACTAACAAGGGAACCTCCCCATCGTAACCCCCTCAGATTTAGTTCTAAGTTGGCACAGTGGATAGGCCTCGAAAAACTGAACACAGGTGAACCGAGAAAACAGGAAGACGTTGTGTGGAGCTATGAAAAAATAAGCAAAATATACAAACTGAGTAGTCCATGCGAAAGATAAGCAACATGAAGGATAAAATGAGCTCAGGAACGCCGTGGTCCCGCGGTTAGCGTGAGCAGCTGCGGAACGAGAGGTCCGGTGAAGAAATAGATCGTACGAAGAGCAGACTTTTAAAGCCACACACGTTATTCTATTTCACTTGCAACCCTTTCCAGTGGAACTGAAAATATAGTATGGAAACTTTATATATCACTGTAAAATACGTCGGATAAGTCAAGCACGCGTGGAACGATTCTTCGATTTAAAACTCGCTGTGTTGAATTTTTGAAGGAAAAAGAAATGCAGGAACGAAAATTAGAGAATCCGGAATGTATTGCAGACTTTGCCTTTGAAGTGGACTTTACTGCACACTGTCCATAGTAATACATTACATGGTAATTGTTTGTGTTCTAAGTTGTTGAGAAATGCGAAGTACCAAAAACGGTGTCACCAACAGATTACCTTGCTTGCATCGAATGTTTCTTGACTGACGGACAGGTAGAGCTGACTACTCAATTGCTTGGCATACACGCTCCTCTAATTTGAACCCTATCGATTCCTACTTGTGGGACACTTTAAAATTATTTGTATTCGTCTGCGGTGCCTAACGTGGAATCCCTTCAGTTTGACAGTTTGCGAGGAAATATGTAATACTCCTTAAATTTGGTTTAATGTTCGCAAGACTATGAGACGTCAATGTGAGGCCTACATTCAAGGCGGAGGTGAACATTTTGTAACATCGTGTTTAAACTCAAATACCTGCGGAAAGATAACAGGCGAATATCAATGTTCTGAAGGCAATAACTCGGAAACCAAGCATTTCCGAACACGTTTAATCAACTGTTTTTGTTGCCTATATATGAGGAATATGTACCCGAAACTGTGCTACCTATTTTTTGAAATACGCTGTATAATCCATAGGCATACGGTATATGAAGAAAATATAGACGCCTTTATTACAGTTTTTTATAGTAAGCATTGTGACTCCTCTCCCCCCCCCCCCCTCACCCCTCTAATCCGTACCTGTGTGGTGTTCTATATTTCTTTGTTAAGTGCCCTTTTCATTACCTTGCATATTTATAAATTATATTTGCATTCATTATAACTGTTTCATAAAAATATCTATTAACCAGTTGGAGCTGTAACAGATGCCACTACGGTAGCAAAGAACGAAATGAAAGCAAAGTGATTCGCGAAAGCGAGACTGGAGGCTCGTTCTTGTTAACCGTAGAATGTATTTCTGTGCAATTTATAACTCTCTGGAATAGCTTGACAACCAGAAATAAGGAAATAGCCTGGTTGTTGTGTGACATCCAAGCTTTCTGTACCTAATATTGGTAACGAATCGGAATCTACAGCACTAACTTAGAGACAAACAACGTTATATTTCTTTCACCGTTACAAAAGTTTCTAGGACACAAATTCCTGTTTTGCTATATTTCTTTATGCACTCAGAAGATTACTCACAAAATTTACTCGTTGGTCACTAAAACACATTCATTATCAAAATTCATTTAAGGTATGACAGCAGAAACAAACCCAACTCTTATTGTTCGTGGAAATCAAACTTCTGCAGGTTGGGAAGCATTGTATCCGTGAATGTACCAACACAATATATGTTATCTTTAGTGGGTTATTAGTTAAGTTTACTACCAGAAAATTTTGTCGAATTGTAATACTCCATGAGATTGTTCATACAATTATGTCTAAAACTATTTAAAAAATGACGGAGGATGGCATTTTTTGTTTATACGTAACGCCTAGTTAAATTCTAACGAAGTATGGTATGCTAAACATATTTTAAAGAGTGTTACGAAAATAAGGCACACAAAAATTTTTATATTATAAAAAAAGTAAAGAATAAAAGAGTTCACGTTACCTAACAAAATTAAAACAGTATTGAAACTTCCTGGCAGATTAAAACTGTGAGCCCGACCGAAACTTGAACTCGGGACCTTTGCCTTTCGCGGGCAAGTGCTCTACCATCTGAGCTACCGAAGCACAACTCAGGTCCGGTACTCACAGCTGTACTTCTGCCAGTATCTCGTCTCCTACCTTCCAAACTTTACAGCTCTCCTGCGAACCTTGCAGAACTAGCACTCCTGAAAGAAAGAATATTGTGGAGACATGGCTTAGCCACAGCCTGGCGGATGTTTCGAGAATGAGATTTGCGAAAGGCAAAGGGTTCGAGTCTTGGTCGGGCACACAGTTTTAATCTGCCAGGAAGTTTCATATCAGCGCACACTCCGCTGCGGAGTGAAAATCTCATTCTGGAATACAGTATTGTTTCGACAGTGCCTAATAATATACTTAACAACCTGTAATCTGCAGCAACGCTACTTCTTATTTCTATTTAACATGCAAGGCTGCAAGTGCTTCTTTTCATTAGTTGGATATTTCCATGTATTTTAAAATGGTATTTACGATTTTTGAATATTCATGCCGGTTTTGTATGTATTTCAAGTGAACCGTTTTAAAGTCAACGCGGTTACTTTATCAACATTCTGTAGGCAGCAGGGATAAAATGTTGTGCGTGAACCAAACTGCAGTTATTAAATTCAAAGGACGTGAAAAGGAAGCAGTAATTGAGAAGGGATTCAGACATGGTTGTAGCGTATCCCCGATTTATTCGAGCTGCACACTAGCTAGCTACGAAGGAAACCAAGGAGAAATTTGGAAATAGGATTGAAGTTCAGAGAGAAGAAACACAAATTTTATGGTTTGCCAGTGACAATATAATTCTATCAGAGACGTCAAAGGACTTGGAAAATCGGTTGAAACGGGATGGATAGTGTCTTGAAAAGATGGTATAAAATGAACATCAACAAAGGCAAAAGATTTGGTTATGATGTGTGGTGAATTAAATCAGGGGAAACCAAGTGAAGTAGATTACGAAATGAGTCACTAAAAGCAGTAGATGACTTTTGCTATTTGGGTAGCAAAATAACTAACAATGGTCAAAGTAGAGAGTATTGAGATTATCAAGAAAAGCGTTTCTGAAAAAGAGAAATTTGTCAACAGGGGATATAGACTGAAGTGTTAGGAAGTCTTTTCTGGCAGTATTTGTCTAGTACAGTGGACGATAAGCAGTTAAGACATAAGGCGAACAGAAGCTTTTGAAAAGTGGTGCTTCAGAAGAATGTTGAAGATTATGTGGATAGATCGAATAACTGATGAGATACTGAAATGAGCTGCGTAAAAAAAGGAGTTTACCGCAGAACTTGACTAACAGAAGAGAGCTATGGATAAGACTCGTCTTGAGCCATCAAGGAGCCACCAGTTTGGTGACAGAGGGATGTGTATTGGGTAAACATTGTAAAGAGAGACCATGACTTGAAAACAGTAGGTAGGATCAGGAGTATCTAAGTTTTAATAGAGATGCAGAGATGAAAAGGCTTGCACAGGATAGACTACCGTGGAGAGTCGGTCTGCCGAAAGAAAGCACAACAGCAACAACAGTCTAGTTCCAAATTTCACAGACAACTTTCGAAGAATAGAGGAGCATGAAAACAACAGAGACTCAAAATTGGCAAGGTATTCTGGAAATTACAAGCTATGTTTAATATATAGGGTGAACATTAATAAAACCGAAATACTGCAAGAACGTATTGCTGACTGTAAATGGAGGAAAAAGTCTTATGAACATCTCCAAAAATGTATCGTTGCCTCGGTAGATGGCGCTGACGAATTAAAGTTCCTCTGACCACGTGGCGAGTGTTGGCAGACTGTACTCACAGTGAGCCACCTCCCTGCACGTTTGTCTGTCTGAATGGACCCATGATGACACAAACACCCAAAAAGGGCTTGAAATGTTGTGTGACGTGGTTGGTGTCCTTGAGAGTACTTGTTTTGGTATAGCTATGCTGCTTCTCGATCGTTTTCATCTAATTTGCCATACATCTCGGCTTGTTCCCGACATGAATACTGGACCATTCTGCTGCTTACGGTGCACTGCGTCACACGGCCTGCAACAGACAAGGAACTCATGACACGTGGTCAGAGGAACTTTCGTTCGTCAGCATCGCCTACCGTGGCAGCGGTGCATTTCCGAACGCGTGTTCATAGGACTTCTTTCCTCCATTTCCAGTCATGAATCGGTCCCTGCAGTTTGTAGGTTTTATTAATGTTCACCCTGTATGATGTTTTTCAGTTGCATCTGTGTGGGGTAGCGACCTGAACAGTAACATTACAGCCATGAATACGTATGTACACTCCTGGAAATGGAAAAAAGAACACATTGACACCGGTGTGTCAGACCCACCATACTTGCTCCGGACACTGCGAGAGGGCTGTACAAGCAAGGATCACACGCACGGATCAGCGGACACACCAGGAACCGCGGTGTTGGCCGTCGAATGGCGCTAGCTGCGCAGCATTTGTGCACCGCCGCCGTCAGTGTCAGCCAGTTTGCCGTGGCATACGGAGCTCCATCGCAGTCTTTAACACTGGTAGCATGCCGCGACAGCGTGGACGTGAACCGTATGTGCAGTTGACGGACTTTGAGCGAGGGCGTATAGTGGGCATGCGGGAGGCCGGGTGGACGTACCGCCGAATTGCTCAACACGTGGGGCGTGAGGTCTCCACAGTACATCGATGTTGTCGCCAGTGGTCGGCGGAAGGTGCACGTGCCCGTCGACCTGGGACCAGTCCGCAGCGACGCACGGATGCACGCCAAGACCATAGGATCCTACGCAGTGCCGTAGGGGACCGCACCACCACTTCCCAGCAAATTAGGGACACTGTTGCTCCTGGGGTATCGGCGAGGACCATTCGCAACCGTCTCCATGAAGCTAGGCTACGGTCCCGCACACCGTTAGGCCGTCTTCCGCTCACGCCCCAATATCGTGCAGCCCGCCTCCAAGTGTGTCGCGACAGGCGTGAATGGAGGGACGAATGGAGACGTGTCGTCTTCAGCGATGAGAGTCGCTTCTGCCTTGGTGCCAATGATGGTCGTATGCGTGTTTGGCGCCGTGCAGGTGAGCGCCACAATCAGGACTGCATATGACCGATGCACACAGGGCCAACACCCGGCATCATGGTGTGGGGAGCGATCTCCTACACTGGCCGTACACCTCTGGTGATCGTCGAGGGGACACTGAATAGTGCACAGTACATCCAAACCGTCATCGAACCCATCGTTCTACCATTCCTAGACCGGCAAGGGAACTTGCTGTTCCAACAGGACAATGCACGTCCGCACGTATCCCGTGCCACCCAACGTGCTCTAGAAGGTGTAAGTCAACTACCCTGGCCAGCAAGATCTCCGGATCTGTCCCCCATTGAGCATGTTTGGGACTGGATGAAGCGTCGTCTCACGCGGTCTGCACGTCCAGCACGAACGCTGGTCCAACTGAGGCGCCAGGTGGAAATGGCATGGCAAGCCGTTCCACAGGACTACATCCAGCATCTCTACGATCGTCTCCATGGGAGAATAGCAGCCTGCATTGCTGCGAAAGGTGGATATACACTGTACTAGTGCCGACATTGTGCATGCTCTGTTGCCTGTGTCTATGTGCCTGTGGTTCTGTCAGTGTGATCATGTGATGTATCTGACCCCAGGAATGTGTCAATAAAGTTTCCCCTTCCTGGGACAATGAATTCACGGTGTTCTTATTTCAATTTCCAGGAGTGTATATAGGACGTTTTTAGCATTTGTAGACTTAGAGAAAGCTTTTGACAATGTTGACTGGAGTACTCTCTTTCAAATTCTAAAGGTGGCAGGGGTAAAGTACATGGAGCGAAAGGCTATTTACAATTTGTACAGAAACCAGGTGGCAGTTATAAGAACGGGAAGCAGTGGTTGGGAAAGGAGTGAGACAGGGTTGTAGCCTCTCCCCGATGTTATTCAATCTGTATATTGAGCAAGCAGTAAAGGAAACAAAAAAAATACGGACTTCTTCACGCAACAGGACAAGGTGCTTCGCCAAACGGGTATCTTCAACCGAGTGCGTCGGTGGGATGATTGTCTTAATGCTCACGGAGACGTTGCCTGATAGGCATACAGATTGTGGACTGTACGGCCTTCGAACAAAAACTTTTTGATCGGGCCTTATAAATGTTTTGAAATGTTTGGACTATACTTTTTCTATTGTTTCAGTTCTCAGGAGTGGAAAAAAATTACCAAGCGATCTTTGACTAGAACATCCACTACGTATTTTGCTCTGGTAATTAATGAACTCTATTACCCCTGCTTGTTCCTACATTTTGTTACAATTTTTTTTTCGTAAAAAGTGTAGCCCCTCGTAGCCGCACTTTTACAGTATAGTTCCCAGGCTGCATAGCAGACAGCTCTCACAACACACAAAGTTTTGGAACTGCCGTGTGAACGAAAGTGACCGCTCGAAACAGACGAGGCTCAGTACAGGAACAAACGCCAGGAGCGTTGCAGTGGACTCACTTGTCTCGAGCTTAGTCAGTTGAGACAACGAAGTCGATCTTGTGAAAAGGCTCTTTAACGGTTGCAGGTGCAGCAGGCGCAGAGCACTACTACTTTTCCTCAAAGCCGCTGAACTTCTCGTCGTCGGCGTCGCTGTTCGGCGCCGGGCTGCAGAGCTACGTGCAGTACCAGCAGCAGCAGCAGTACAACCTCTTCCACCAGCAGCAGCTCTTCCTGCACCAGCTGCAGCACGGACACTCGCACGTACGTACAGCGGCCAGTAGCCAGCCGGGAAGATGTGGCGAAACTGCACTTCCCCTCGTCCTTTCCGCCTGTTAGCTAATGCTGAAGTGTCTTATTGGTCATCCAAAATACGAGCGGCGTTCAATAAGTAACGCGACACTTCTTTTTTCTCGACCAATTTCAGTTGAAAAAATGCGGAATTCGTTGCAAGACATCGCGGAATATTCCCACTTCAGTCCTTATAGTTTCACGAAGTTTCAATAGGTGGCAGCGCTATGCGTAGCCTTCAAATGGCGTCTGTGACGGAGGTGCGTTCCCAGCAGAGAGCTGTCATTAAGTTCCTTTTGGCGAAAAACCAGATCATCGCTCGTAATCGTAGACACTTCCAGAATGTCTACGGAGACCTGAAAATGAACAAAAGCACGGTGTTTCATTCGGCGACTCGTCTGTCATTATCGCAACAAGGTCGCGCAAACCTGTTCGATCTCCCGCATGCCGCATGGTCACACGCAGCTGTGACTCCTACAATGTTGGAACGTGCGGACACTCTCATTCGAGGTAAATGACAAACTACAATCAAATACTTTGCTACGCAACTGGACGTCTCTGTTCACACTTGTTCACCAGTTGTGATACTCAAACGTATGTGCCCACTGGGTTCCTCACTGCTTAGTAGAAAACCATAAAAAGCATCTGTTATTGATACAACTGAACGTTGGCTTTGATGTCGACCAGTACAGTGGTACCATGTGGGCATACAGGCCATCCCAGGAAGGCGGCGTAAGGCCGTCGTTTTGAAAGTACACTACTGGCCATTAAAATTGCTACACCAAGAATAAATGCAGATGATAAACGGGTATTGTTTGCACAAATATATTACACTAGAATATATTCCATTCTCGCGCAATTTGGGTGCATAGATCCTGAGAAATCAGTACCCAGAACAACCACCTCTGGCTGTAATAACGGCCTCGCTACGCCTGGGCATTGAGTCAAACAGAGCTCGGATGGTGTGTACAGGTACAGCTGCCCATGCACCTTCAACACGATACCACAGTTCAACAAGAGTAGTGACTGGCGTATTGTGACGAGCCAGTTGCTCGGCCACCATTGACCAGACGTTTTCAGTTGGTGAGAGATCTGCAGAATGTCCTGGCTAGGTCAGCAGTCGAACATTTTCTGTATCCAGAAAGGCCCGTACAGGACATGCAACATGCGGTCGCGCATTATCCTGCTGAAATGTAGGGTTTCGCAAGGATCGAATGAAATGAAGAGCTACGGGTCGTAACACATCTGAAATGTAACGTCCACTGTTCAAAGTGCCGTCAATGCGAACAAGAGGTGACCGAGACGTGTAACAAATGGCACCCCATACCAACACGCCGGGTGATACGCCAGTATGGCGATGGCGAATACACACTTCCAATGTGCGTTCACCGCGATGTCGCCAAACACGGATGCGACCATCATGATGCTGTAAACAGAACCTGGATTCATCCAAAAAAAAATGACATTTTGCCATTCGTGCACCCAGGTTCGTCGTTGAGTACACCATCGCAGGCGCTCCTGTCTGTGATGCAGCGTCAAGGGTAACCGCAGCCATGGTCGTCGAACTGATCGTGCAGATGGTTGCTGTCTTGCAAACGTCCCCATCTGTTGACTCAGGGATCGAGAGTTAGGTGCACGATCCGTTACAGCCATGCGGATAAGATGCCTGTCATCTCGACTGCTAGTGATACGAGGCCGTTGGGATCTAGCACGGCGTTCCGTATTACCCTCCTGAACCCACCGATTCCATATTCTGCTAACAGTCTTTGGATCTCGACCAACGCGAGCAGCAATGTCGCCATACGATAAACCGCAATCGCGATAGGCTACAATCCGACTTTTATCAAAGTCGGAAACGTGATGGTACGCATTTCTCCTCCTTACACGAGGCATCACGACAACGTTTCACCAGGCAACACCGGTCAACTGCTGTTTGTGTATGAGAAATCGGTTGGAAACTCTCAGTATGTTGTAGATGTCGCCACCGGCGCCAACCTTGTGTGAATGGTATGAAAAGCTAATTATTTGCATATCACAGCATCTTCTTCCTGTCGGTTAAATTTCGCGTCTGTAGCACGTCATCTTCGTGTTGTAGCAATTTGAATGGCCACTAGTGTATATAGGAATTTGTAGCCCAAAGGGTGGGGAATAATATGGTGTATTGGAATCCCGAATAAAACTAACCTGCGATCAGAAAAAAAGTGTTGTATTACTTACGAATAGATTTCATTGTCAGCCTAGCTGTGTTTCACTGTTCGCTGTTTATGTTCTCCCAACTAAAATATTGTTCTTATATGATAATTCTCCGTTGTCCGGAAAGTCTTGAAGGTATCCCGGGCCAACAGAAAATATTTGATTTCTTCTTCTGGATTGTTTTCCTTTTTATCATTTGCAGAGTGTATTTTAATCGCATCTCGGTAGGGACAGTAATTTGGCAGTCAGGCTTTCAATATAGACGATGTGTCTTGAGTAAACAATGTGTCTCGAGTACACGATTCCGTTGCGTTGGGAGATTGTAGATCTTAGAGTTTAGGCACATGTTTTCTTCCTCTACATAGCGCCCTACAGTAAAAGTCGGTCTAATGTTTAACGTCCCGTTCACAACAATGTCATTACGGAGCTTAAGATTCGGATGCAATTACATAGGCAAAGGAATTCGGTCATTTCCAAAGGAACCGTCCTGGCGTCTGCCTTAAGCGATTTAGGGATCTGTTGCAGCCGTATAAGTATTTGAAACCACTTCTTCGCGAATTTTGAAAGGGTCAAGATGTTATTCTTCCTTTTCTTTTATGTGCAGCACTGGAGCGTAAGAGGAAAATTCTAGGCAAACGTATATCTAGACATCACATTGACAAGGTAAGCAACAAACAGCTGAGAGAACTATCTCATAGATGATGTTGTGAATGAATAAAACGAAATATGTACTGTGATTAAATATTCCAATACAGTAGCTGTATACTCAGTACCATCATTACTGAATTTTTGATAGAGCACCTTCTGATACACGTACGCACAAATGGAGAATTATATCGATATTGTTTCGGAAGTACCAGTGCAGTGAAGTGATAAGTCGATTTACAAGTGGACTTCAAAAAGTAAGTTACACGTTATTACTGCAAGCCAAGTAACATTTGTCGAATGTTGGAATTCACTACAAACTGACACAGACAGATGACACTAATTTTCAGCATAGTCACCAAGTCTTTGTAAATAACTGTTGGAACGTTCTACTAAGTGTACAGCTCTTCGATGGTAGAAATCGTCTCCTATCTCATGGAGCCATTCGTGAACCGCTGTGTGAAAGTCCTCTTCGTTGGAAAATCTCTTTCCGCCAGACGATCTTCCTCTGTTGCCTGGACTTGGGATTAATTATAGGTGGTAGAGACAGTAGTCTTGTGGACCAGTTCTGAACACGTTTTGCGAAAACTCTCTTGAGCAGCAAATTCGGAAACCCGCACACAATGGAAATGCAGAGAGACCCAAAAGGTATTAACATTTCAAAACTCATCATTTCACAAAATAATGGAGGTAGAGAGGTAAAAATTGACTCGCTTGCTAGAAATTACATGGGGATTTATTGAAACCAAAAAGTACACAAAATGACCAAAATATGGTGCTTCAGAAGATACAAAAGCAATAATTAGTATAACAATTTATTTTTACCATAGACGATGTTCTTTATAACGAATGGTCGACTTCTCGCCCGTCATTCATCCACAATATCTTTAGTCGAGGGACAATGTTGTGAATAACACTGTACAGTATATCAGTAGATTAGGCGAGAAACTGCCGTCAGATGCTGTCTTTTAGCATCCCCAGTGAGGTCGGACGATCACGGTATTCTTGCGACGTCAGGGAAGCCCACAACCATCACAGTATACTTGCGACTTCAGGGAACCACACAACCAATTATAACACGGATTGAGGTCTGCGAACCTGGGAGCCCAAGAACAACGGACGTGACAGCTCAGCACGCGATCCTCACCACAGGATGTGTGCAAGAGATCTTTCACAAGTGTAGCAATATGTAGATGAGCACATTCTGCAAAAAATTCGCTCCTTCCAGCGGGTATTTATCAGCGAGGCTAGGGATGATCTGACCCCCTCTCTCACTACAGCTCGTTTTATACACGATTCTTATGCGGCATCAGTGACGTGGTGCTGTCCAGCGCCACGTTCTGGACAGTTTTCACACTCGCTTTTGGTTTCCATAAAACCCCACGTCATCTCAGGAAGGTGTGTCAATTTTTACCTGTCTGCCTACATTATTCCGTGTATTAGTGCATTTTCCAATGTTGACGGAATTTTGAATCACCCTGTATTTAGGATCTTGTAGTTACAAAGACCTGACTTCATCGACCTTGTCAATATAAGGATTGGGATAAGTGATCATGCCTTCATCATAGCGACGATGGATACTGAAGTCAATAAATCCATCAAAAAGGCTAGGAGAGTATTTATGCTGGAAAGAGCAAAAAAACAGCTGTTAGCATCTTTCTTAAACAATGAGTGTACCTCATTTAGCGTCAATATGGTGGACGTAAAGGGATTGTGGGCAGAGCTTAAACCAAGTGTTAATCACACTCTGCAAAAGTATGTTTCGGGTAAGTGGATTAAGGACAGAAAAAAACGATAAAACTGTGGTCCTATGTAAAATCACTAAGTGGATCGGAAGCTTCTCTCCAGTCTGTCGTCGACCAGTCTGATATGGCAATAGAAGATGCCAAAGCGAAAGTTGAAGTTTTAAATTACGTGTTTAAAAAATCAATCACACAAGAAGATCGAACAGACTTCCGTAGGAGGACATAAAAACAGGCATTCCTGGCTTTGAAAAACAGGTGGAAGATTGAAAACAAGTCGCCTGATGCGGAAAGAATCCTAATTCGGGTTCACAGAGAGTACTCTACGGCAATGGCCCCTTACGTAGCTCGCACCTATAACGAATCTCTCGCCCAGCACTAAGTCCCAAAAGACTGGAAAATAGCGCAGGTAACTCCTGTATATAAGAAGGGTAAAATAACTGACCTGCAAAATTACAGATCCGAAGTCGACATGGAAATGTCTGGAAGAAGTTTATGTCTAGGGGTAGATATGTAGAGGCTGAATAAACAAAAGAAGAAGAAGATGATGATGATCTTTAACGTAGGTATGTTGCAGAATTACTGAACATATTCTAGGTTCGAATATAATAAATTTCCTTGGGACAGAAAAGTTTCCATCCACAGATCAACACGGATTTAAAAATCATCGCTCGTGCGAAATTAATCTTGCCCTTTTCTCGCACTATATCCTGCGAACCATGGAGCAAGGAAAACGGGCAGATTCCATATTCCTAGACTTCAAATAAGATAAGCGTTTGACATGGGGCCCCAAAGTAGACTGTTATCGAAGGTACGAGGGTACGGAATAGGTGCCCAGATATGTGAGTGGCTTGAAGACTTCTTCAGCGATAACATTTAGTACGTGACGGCGAGTGTTCGTCAGAGACAAGGGTATCATCATGAGTGGTCCAGTAAAGTGTGGCAAGACCGCTTGTAAGCGTGTTTCAGGGAAGATTGTCCTGAGAAATACCTGTTAAGAAAAAAATTCGATGTGTTGCGCCTTACCGATATACTTGGCATTGAAGTTAGCCCATCGGATCGTTGCACCTGCATATCCAAGCAGCCTGCTAGAGACAGTGTCGCCACACGTTTTCTTCGTTTCATTTCCTCACACAGAACAAACGTGGCTTTTGCTCATCTAGCTTAAATCCAGCACTTTGGAAAAACTCACATTTTAACTGGCAATGAGCATTTGAACAAATGGTAACTCTTGCACCCATAGATGTCTGTTCATTACCGCATTCTAGAGCGTGCAGGTGCTTGAATTTGCATCCGTAACGAACTGATTGGCTAACGTCTGTGCTAATTAACATGGAAACGGCACAACGTGTCCAATTTTTTTCTTAAAAATTATTTCTTAGCACAACCATCGTTGTAATAGCCTTACAAGCTTTTCAGACTGTTCTGTCCACCCTGTGTTCATAAATGATATAACGCATAGGGTGAGCAACAATTTGCGACTGTTTTCTGAAGATACTGTAGCATACGGGAAAGTATCGTCGTTGAGTGGGCGTAGAAGGTTCAAATGGCTCTGAGCACTATGGGACTCAACTGCTATGGTCATCAGTCCCCTAGAACTTAGAACTACTTAAACCTAACTAAACTAAGGACATCACACACATCCATGCCCGAGGCAGGATTCGAACCTGCGACCGTAGCAGTCGCACGGTTCCGGACTGCGCGCCTAGAACCGCTAGACTACCGCGGCCGGCGAGCGTAGAAGGAAGTAGGATGACTTAAGAGTTTCTGTTTGGCATGGTGAATGACAGCTTGCCCTAAGTTTATAAAAATATAAGTTAAGGTAAATGAGTAGGAAAAACTATGCTGTAATGCTTGAATGCAGTATTTATGGAGTGCTGCTTAACACAGTTACGTCGATTAAATATCCAAGAGTATCGACGCAAAGCGATATAAAAAGTAACGAGCACGTCGAGCAATTCAGACGCGTGCTGGTAGATTTGTTACCGCGACTGTTACGGAGATTCTTCGCTAACTGGAGTGGGAATCCGTGGAGGGAAGACGACGCTGCTTTCGCTAAACGCTGTTGAGAAGATTTAGAGAACACGCGTTTGCAGCTGACTGCGCAAAGATTCTACGCTGACAACGTAGATTTAGAGCAAGGACCGCGAAAACGAGAGAAATTAGTGCTCATGTGGAGGCGTATAGATAGTCTTTTTTCCTTCCCTCCATATGCGATTGGAACAGGAAGGAAAATTACTACTGTTGGTACATGGTACCCTCCGACATATACCATATCGTGGCTTGTGGAGTATGTATGTAGATGCAAATGTAGATGTTTGCAGATGTAGCTGTTGTGTTACATGTCGATGGCCTTCCGGCCCGCTCAGAATCGCGCAAGTCTGTGCGGCCTTGGTCAAATTCACCATGGCTGGACGCGAAATTGCGTTTGGTCCTTACACGACCTGCCGGCCGCAGTGGTCTCGCGCTTCTAGGCGCGCAGTCCGGAACCGTGTGACTGCTACGGTCGCAGGTTAGAATCCTGCCTCGGGCATGGATGTGTGTGATGTCCATAGGTTAGTTAGGTTTAAGTAGTTCTAAGTTCTAGGGGACTGATGACCACAGCTGTTAAGTCCCATAGTGCTCAGAGCCATTTGAACCATTTGAACCTTACATGACCAAAATTTCATGGTTGACCTGTGTGCAGTTTACACATTTTGCCAAAAAGAACTGTACTGTCCTGTGCGCTTCAACTTTGGAGTACATTTACAGTCGTTGTCCTTGCTTCACTCACACGCTGTTATTCACTTGTTTTTTCTACCACAGTAAAACCTCGTCTGCAGGAAACTTGGATGATATATTCTCTTCTGACAATGCACTACCATTGTTGCGCAATGGTCTTAGGGTGCGCCCACATGTGAAGCTTAGTTTTTGAAGTCCCTTCATGTATCCAGAATGAGATTTTCAATCTGCAGCCGAGTGTGCGCTGATATGAAACTTCCTGGCAGATTAAAACTGTGTGCCGGACCGAGACTCGAACTCGGGACCTTTGCCTTTCGCGGGCAAGTGCTCTCCAACTGAACTACCCTAGCACGACTCACTACCTGTCCTCACAGCTTCAGTTCTGCCAGTTCTCGTCTCCTACCTTCCAAACTTCACAGAAGCTCTTCTGCAAACTTCTTCTCAGAAGAGCTTCTGTGAAGTTTGGAAGGTAGGAGACGAGGTACTGGCAGAACTTAAGCTGTGAGGACGGGTAGTGAGTCGTGCTAGGGTAGTTCAGTCGGAGAGCACTAGCCCGCGAAAGGCAAAGGTCCTGAGTTTGTCCTTTCATGTGTGTTTACATCGCTCGTACCTTTTTGAGTGGGTCACTGTTACAATT
This sequence comes from Schistocerca gregaria, assembly GCF_023897955.1. Lineage (NCBI taxonomy): Eukaryota > Metazoa > Arthropoda > Insecta > Orthoptera > Acrididae > Schistocerca > Schistocerca gregaria. The sequence goes on along the minus strand of NC_064931.1, from coordinate 516,505,012 downwards.
TTGACATGAGTGCATGCACGAAAATGTTTTAGAACAGTGTGTACTATTCTCTCTAGAGAATGAGCAGTGCTCACCCAATTGCCTCTTTCCAATTGTACACACTCCTCTCAGCTGTGGATAGTAGTGGGTATGGAGGTCCCACGTGACAGCAGTCAGCCTAATATGTGTCTCGTATTACCAGGTGACACACAAACCTCAGTCTGAAGGAGAAATGCAGACGACCGCCCCATCCACAGAGAAACCTCCAAGCTGGTCGGATGTCATCAAGCCCACAACCGTGAAGCCGACGGCGGCTCCGACCACCCAGAAGCCACCTCACTGGCTGGCTGCTGTCAAGCCTACCACTCCAAAGCCGACGACGCAGAAACCTCCACCTCAAACGCAGCAGCCTCCACCTCAAACGCAGCAACCTCCACCACAAACGCAGCAGCCTCCACCTCAAACGCAGCAGCCTCCACCTCAAACACAGCAACCTCCACCTCAAACGCAGCAGCCTCCACCTCAAACGCAGCGTCCTCCCAGCCAGTGGGTCTTTGGCGTTAAGCAACCAACTACACAGAAACCTGTGAAGCCTCACCGGCCGTCGACAGCGGGTAAACCTAAGCTGAAAGAGCCAGACAGGTACTGTGCTATGCAATGCTATTCTTTGTAATTACTGGAAAACCTTCCTCCTGGGAGTTTGATGTTGGATGGGTGCACAGCCTAACTGTAGTTAGTTGGATAAAAAACGGGACAGATGGGCTCTATGGAGACAACTCCAAAGACGGTATGATCCTAGCGTTGTGAAGATAGTAAGCAAAGTTGATACAGTCTCGTACATAATTTATCGTGCACATAAGAAAATGTAGCTACATTATAAACATATTATAGCTTTAAGATTAAAAACTATAAGTGGATACTTCAAAGGACCTTACATAACTTGATGTCGTAGATGTAACTTACAGCAATAAGTTGTGGTATAAAAACTCATGTCTTATGGTAACTTTAAGACATAAGTTTGTTAACATACAAAAACTTAAAAGAAACATAGAAAATTACCATGGAGGTAGTTGTACCAGTAGCCTCATAAGCCGAAGTTCCCATGTCATTTAAGAAACGTGTAACAATTAACTCCTATCTTATGTGAAAGTAATATGAACCTAATACCAGGAACACGTGTAGTGCTGGGTGGGTGAGGCACATGTATGAAGTAGTCAAGTAAGAGAAACAGGTAAAATTGTCAAAGCAAAATAGGTAAAAACAGAGGCTCCGTAAACCCTCTGTTTGGAATATGTCACGTTGTTGTTGTTGTTGTTGTTGTTGTTGTGGTCTTCAGTCCTGAGACTGGTTTGATGCAGCTATCCATGCTACTCTATCCTGTACAAGCTTCTTCATCTCCCAGTACCTACTGCAACCTACATCCTTCTGAATCTGCTTAGTGTATTCATCTCTTGGTCTCCCTCAACGATTTTTACCCTCCACGCTGCCCTCAAATACTAAACTGGTGATCCCTTGATGTCTCAGAACATGTCCTACCAACCGACCCCTTATTCTAGTCAAGTTGTTACATAAACTCCTCTACTCCCCAATTCTATTCAATACCTCCTCATTAGTTACGTGATCTACCCATCTAATCTTCAGCATTCTTCTGTAGCACTACATTTCGAAAGCTTCTATTCTCTTCTTGTCTAAACTATTTATCGTCCATATTTCACTTCCATACATGGCTACACTCCATACAAAATACTTTCAGCAACAACTTCCTGACACTTAAATCTATACTCGATGTTAACAAATTTTTCTTCTTCAGAAATGCTTTTCTTTTTTGCCATTGCCAGTTTACATTTTATATCCTCTCTACTTCGACCATCATCAGTTATTTTGCTCCCTAAATAGCAAAATTCATTTACTACTTTAAGTGTCTCATTTCCTAATCTAATTCCGTCAGCATCACCTGACTTAATTCGACTACATTCCATTATCCTAGTTTTGCTTTTGTTGATGTTCATCTCATATCCTCCATTCCGTTCAACTGCTCTTCCATGTCCGTTGCTGTCTCTGACATAATTACAATGACATCGGTGAACCTCAAAGTTTTTATTTCTTCTCCATGGATTTTAATACCTACTCCATTTTTTTTTGTTTCCTGTACTGCTTACTCAATATACAGATTGAATAATTTATGTCATGTCATGTAAGGAAGGTGATGTGTATGCATAAAATACTAAGGTTAAAAAAACCACAAAATTGCTTTAAAAGAAGGTAACTGACAAAGTTTAACACTGTCAAGATATAATTACAAGGTACACTCATGTCAGAATTGTACTGAGGAGGCTACACAATGACAGGATTATACGATATTCCTGAAACAAAATATGGCATTTTCTTCTTTTAGAAATATCTGTTCGTTCAAAATATGGATAGGTATTTGCAATTCTTTGTATAAAGGGCGATCAAGAAGTTGCTGTTTGAAGGCTGTGCAGTCCAGAATCGGTATGCCAATCAGGCAAAATCACCGTCAGTATTGAGACAATCATCCCTCCGACACACCAGGTTGAAAATATCCATTTGGTAAAGCACTATGTCTTGCTGCTTAAAGAAGTCCGTAACTGTTTGGTGCACATACTTGTCTGACAGGAATCGTCGGCCATTCAAGGCCTTTTGTAAGGGACCAAAGTTGTAGTAATCGCATGGGAAGAGATCAGGACTATAGGGTATGAGCACTAGTGTCTCCCACATAAGTAGGAGTAACTTCTGCATTACGACATTTGCGATTGCGGAAGTTCTTTATCATGAAGCAGCAGCACTCTCTGCCACAATTTTCTCCGACGTTATGGACGCTGTAATTTCTCCAGGGTTGCCTAGTTCCGTTCCCAGTGATGAAGATACCAGGTTCCTTTAAATCAATGAGCAATGGTAATCGCTAATCAAAGAACAGGGTAAGCATCACCTTTCCACCAGATGGCTGGCTCTTGAACTTCTTGGAACGAGGGAACGATGGATATGTTGCCTGCAACAATTCACTCAAGGTACGTGTTTCCATCTAGACTGAAACGCATCAGGTGCTTCAGGCAAACAGCCATTCAGTTTGCTTTTTGTTCAGCATTCAACGTCCGGGGTATCCACTGGCTGCTGACCTTATGGTAGCCTAACTCCTGCGGGATAATGTGTTGCACAGGACTGAAAGAAACTTTTGATAGCACACAGATGGTTATGCGCTGGTCCGCGTTAATCGCATCGTCAAGCGCCCATTTGCTTTTGTCCGTAATGGATGAGGCTGGCCTCACATATCGAACAGCGTCTTGTGTCGAATCGAAACCAGCACAGAATTTGGTGCACCATTCCACGACAGTGGTTCTGGACAGACATGCTACCCCATACATGTTCTTCTTTCTCCAATGGATATCTTCCGGTGTTTGTCTTTTGGCAGCCAAAAACGAATAACAGCACGTTGGTCCTGTTTGGATGCATTTGGTAATAACGTCGCCATAATTCACGTTTCCAAATTTACGGTCAGCGCATTGGAAAGACCCGAATGCAACACTAATCTCTTGCCTGCAAGTTGGTGCTTATATGCTCACATCGGAGTTGCTCTACGTTGCTTATACACTGCAACAAAGCCCTCAGACGGGAAATTTTTAGTGCCCTTTATAGTAAACTTACATCTTAAGGCGCCTAGCTTTTCTGTAACACTTACTTATTGCTGTAACATGCGCTTATCACGGTTTTATTATTTTCATTGTCTGTCAGTTACTTCTAAATCACTATATATACAGGGTGAGTCACCTATCGTTACCGCTGGATATATTTCGTAAACCACATCAAATACCGACGAACCGATTCCACAGACCGAACGTGAGGGGAGGGGCTAGTGTAATTGTTTAATACAAACCATACAAAAATGCACGGAAGTATGTTTTTTAATACAAACCTACGTTTTTTTAAATGGAACCACGTTAGTTTTGTTAGCACATCTGAACATATAAACAAATACGTAATCAGTGCCGTTTGTTCCATTGTAAAATGTTAATTACATCCGGAGATATTGTAACCTAAAGTTGACGCTTGAAACCTCCGACTTTCAGTTGCTTGTTGTAACAAACACGGGCCACAGTCGGCGAGGAGCATCTGCAGGGACATGTTTACGATGACGACCGTGTTTACGAGTGTGGCTGTAGTGCACTGTTGTGGTTTGGTCTAGCTGTCGCAGTGTTCGCATGTAGCGCTTGCTGCTATTGTTATTCTGCATTCGTCTCCGCACGCAGACCAACTGTAGTACACCGTGTTACCAGATGTCTGTGATAGTGTAGTGTTGTAGGAACTGTGACCATGGTGTATTCGAACTCTGAAAAGGCGGAGATGATACTCATCTATGGCGAGTGTCGACGAAATGCAGCTGAAGCCTGCAGGGTGTATGCAGAACGGTACCCGGACAGAGAGCATCCAACGTGCCGCACATTGCAAAACATCTACCGCTAACTGTATACAACAGGTATGGTCGTAGCACGCAAACGGGTCCGTAACGGCCCGTCACAGGAAAAGCGGGTGCAGTTGGTGTATTAATTGCTGTTGTCATGAACCCACACATGAGTACACGGGACATTGCGAGAGCCTGTGGACTGAGTCAAAGTAGTGTCATGCGCATACTGCATCGTCACCGCTTTCACTCGTTTCATGTGTCACTACATCAGCAATTACATGGTGATGACTTTAATCATCGAGTGCAATTCTGTCAATGGGCATTAACAGAGAATGCGTTGCACTTCTACCTGTTTACCGATGAAGCGGGTTTCACAAACCATGGGGCAGTGAATCTACGGAACATGCATTACTGGTCCGTGGACAGTCCTCGCTGGCTCAGACAGGTAGAGCGACAGCGACCGTGGACTGTAAATGTATGGTGCGGAATCACTGGTGACCACCTCATTGGTCCTCATTCATTGCAGGGGCCCAAATAGCTGCAACATACATCGCGTTTCTACAGAATGATGTTCCAACGTTGTTCGAAAATGTCCCACTGGAAACGCGTCGACGTATGTGGTATCAACATGATGGTGCACCTGCACATTCCGCAATTAACACTAAGCTGACCCTTGACAGGATGTTCGACGGGCGTTTCATAGGACGTGGAGGACGCATAAATTGGCCAGCCCGTTCTCCTGATCTTACATCTCTGGACTTCTTTCTGTGGGGTACGTTAAAGGAGAATGTGTACCGTGATGTGCCAACAGCCCCAGAGGATAATGAACTACGTATTGTGGCAGCCTGCGACGACATTACACCAGATGTACTGCGGCGTGTACGACATTCATTACGCCAGAGATTGCAACTGTGTGCAGCAAATGATGGCCACCACATTGAACATCTATTGGCCTGACATGTCGGGACACACTCTATTCCACTCCGTAATTGAAAACGGAAACCACGTGTGTACGTGTACCTCACCCCTGATGGTAATGTACATGTGCGTCAGTAAAAAAGACCAATAAAAAGGTGTCAGCATGTGGACGTAATGTGCTGTTCCAGTCTCTTCTGTACCTAAGGTCCATCACCGTTCCCTTTGGATCCCTGCGCAATTCGGTGCTCTCCGATACACACGATCGAACAGCGGAGGAGTGGTACTCAAGCTTCAACTTTAGGTTACAATATCTCCGGATGTAATTAACATTTTACAATGCAACAAACGGCACTGATTACGTATTTGTTTATATGTTCAGATGTGCTAACAAAACTAACGGGCTTCTATTTAAAAAAACGTAGGTTTGTGTTAAAAACATACTTCCGTGCATTTTTTTATGGTTTCTATTAACGAATTACACTAGCCCCTCTCCTCACGTTCGGTCTGTGGAATCGATTCGTCAGTATTTGATGTGGTTTACGAAATATATCCAGCGGTAATGTTAGGTGACTCACCCTGTATATATTTTTTTTAGCTTTAAGTAACAGTGTATTTAAACAGTTTTCTTTTTGAAATCTGCCACATGTGTTATCCAACTATCAAAGGGACCACACCAACTTGAGAAAATGTTGCTTTCATGGTTTTCGTTTGTTTTTTATTTTATTCGAATACTTTATGACTTGGACACCTTTTATACTTGCTGATATTGAGACAAACGATTGTGTTGACGCCTACATGCATACTTGCATCTGAGATTTGTAAGCACCGCTCACTCAAAGTTTCTGGAATTTTGTATACAACATATGCTTATTTTGTCAGCTGCTGTATATATTGGTATATAGTATGATTCCAGATGCTCGAAGATCAGTAATACTCGAAAATGAAAGCGTTGTAAATACAAAACAAAGTAATTTTTGAGAGTCGCAGGTGGAAACGACCTTGTTTAAAGCTTCCCAGAAGTAACACTTTATAAAAAATTTTGTGGTTGGGGTAACTCACACCTAGCTTCCAGGAGTATCCTTCATTAAAATTCCGTATTCTAAACACAGCATATCCTTGTTTTCTATTGAGTCATTGAGTGCTGAAACAACATAAGTCCGTTTCTCAACATTTTACTGGAGATCGAAAAAACTATACATTTCTACAAAACTGAGATAAGTTCTACCTCATTTTTGTATACACAGCTAATACACAAAAACACTTTGATGAGATCAGCTCCGAAATTTGCTCTCAATTGGAGTTTCGAAGAATAAAAATGGGAAATATTGTATGTTCTTTCTCATCTAAATGAATAACGTTTGTATGAAAAGAAAACTGTAATATTTAGAGAAGAAGAATTTTTAAACATGTGACATTTTCTCAACATCTTTTAGGAAAAAAACTTGACACAAATAAAACATCGTAAGAAGTAACATACACTCCTGGAAATTGAAATAAGAACACCGTGAGTTCATTGTCCCAGGAAGGGGAAACTTTATTGACACATTCCTGGGGTCAGATACATCACATGATCACACTGACAGAACCACAGGCACATAGACACAGGCAACAGAGCATGCACAATGTCGGCACTAGTATAGTGTATATCCACCTTTAGCAGCAATGCAGGCTGCTATTCTCCCATGGAGACGATCGTAGAGATGCTGGATGTAGTCCTGTGGAACGGCTTGCCATGCCATTTCCACCTGGCGCCTCAGTTGGACCAGCGTTCGTGCTGGACGTGCAGACCGCGTGAGACGACGCTTCATCCAGTCCCAAACATGCTCAATGGGGGACAGATCCGGAGATCTTGCTGGCCAGGGTAGTTGACTTACACCTTCTAGAGCACGTTGGGTGGCACGGAATACATGCGGACTTGCATTGTCCTGTTGGAACAGCAAGTTCCCTTGCCGGTCTAGGAATGGTAGAACGATGGGTTCGATGACGGTTTGGATGTACTGTGCACTATTCAGTGTCCCCTCGACGATCACCAGAGGTGTACGGCTAGTGTAGGAGATCGCTCCCCACACCATGATGCCGGGTGTTGGCCCTGTGTGCCTCGGTCGTATGCAGTCCTGATTGTGGCGCTCACCTGCACTGCGCCAAACACGCATACGACCATCATCGGCACCAAGGCAGAAGCGACTCTCATCGCTGAAGACGACACGTCTCCATTCGTCCCTCCATTCAAGCCTGTCGCGACACCACTGGAGGCGGGCTGCACGATGTTGGGGCGTGAGCGGAAGACGGCCTAACGGTGTGCGGGACCGTAGCCCAGCTTCATGGAGACGGTTGCGAATGGTCCTCGCCGATACCCCAGGAGCAACAGTGTCCCTAATTTGCTGGGAAGTGGCGGTGCGGTCCCCTACGGCACTGTGTAGGATCCTACGGTCTTGGCGTGCATCCCTGCGTCGCTGCGGTCCGGTCCCAGGTCGACGGGCACGTGCACCTTCCGCCGACCACTGGCGAAAATCGATGTACTGTGGAGACCTCACGCCCCACGTATTGAGCAATTCGGCGGTACGTCCACCCGGCCTCCCGCATGCCCACTATACGCCCTCGCTCAAAGTCCGTCAACTGCCCATACGGTTCACGTCCTCGCTGTCGCGGCATGCTACCAGTGTTAAAGACTGCGATGGAGCTCCGTATGCCACGGCAAACTGGCTGACACTGACGGCGGCGGTGCACAAATGCTGCGCAGCTAGCGCCATTCGACGGCCAACACCGCGGTTCCTGGTGTGTCCGCTGTGCCGTGCGTGTGATCCTTGCTTGTACAGCCCTCTCGCAGTGTCCGGAGCAAGTATGGTGGGTCTGACACACCGGTGTCAATGTGTTCTTTTTTCCATTTCCAGGAGTGTATAAATAATTTTCTAGTAAAAACTAAATATCGCCCGAAAAGTCCATGAAGGCCCAACGGTACCGACCGGCGTCCCTTCCATTCTCAGCCCACAGGCGTCACCGTGTGCGCATATAGAGGGGCATGTGGTCAGCACACCGATCTCCCGGCCGTATGTCAGTTTACGAGACAGGAGTCGCTACTTCTCAGTCAAGTAGCTCCTCAGTTTTGCCTTACAAGTGCTGACAAGTGAGTGCACCCCGCTTTCCAACAGTGCTCGGCAGACCCATCCAAGTGCCAGCCCAGCCCGCCAGTACTTAACCTCGGTGATCTGACGGGAGACGGTGTTACCACTGAGGCAAGGCCGTTGGCAAAAATTTTCTACGGTGAAATAGATAATATAAAATGATTTTCTGATTATTAATTCAGTTGATTCCCTATTGGCGGTCCACATCGAAGCTAGAATGATTCCCCTATTCGTGTTTGCTCTGCTTAAGGGTCGGTCAGAAACAGTCTGGAAAGCTTGTAACTATGTTGCAGGATAGACTGTGCTGAGAAATACCTGTTAAGAAAAAAATCTATGTCTTTCGACGTTTTCGAGTTATTTAGAATTTAAGTTAGCCAATCAGGTCTTCTCGCGCTCAAATTCAAACAGCTTGTCACAGAGAGTGTTGGCAAACGTGTTCTTCGTTTCGTTTCTTTAAATCAAACAAACGTAGCTTTGTTCACCTAGCTTAAATCTCTTACTTTTGAAAAATGCACATTGTAACTGATAACGAACTTTTGAACAAGTGGTAAGTCCTGCACCCGCAGATGTCTGTGCATTACCGCATTTTAGCGCTTGCAAGTACTTGAATTGGCACGCGGAGCGACCTGATTGGCTAACGTCAGTGTTCATTAAATCGGAAACGACGCAAGGTATAGAATTTTTTTCCTAACAATTATTTCTCCGAACGACCTCTCATGTAACATTCTTATAAGCTTTTCAGACTGTTTTGATAGCTGGGAAAATGGTTCAAATAGCTCTGAGCACTATGGGTCTGAACTTCTGAGGTCATCATTCCCATAGAAATTAGAACTACTTAAACCTAACTAATGCAAGGACATCATACACATCCATGCCCGAGGCAGGATTCGAACCTGCGACCGTAGTGGTGGCGCGGTTCCAGACTGTAGCGCCTAGAACCGCTCGGCCACCCCGTCCGGCAATCCCCAGATATATCCAGTGTTACTTGTAACTTAACGCGATTTGGCAAATATGTGCCTAGCAACTGTATAAAGGTCAAAAGAAATTAAAAATTATTTCTAATAATTCAAGAATGATTTACCAACGACAGCTCGTCCCTGCCGATAACAGTTTCATTAGGATGTTTGACTCCATCAAACGGTTCCTTCTTCTTCTTTTTCTTCTTCCTCTTTCTTCAATTATTGGGCACTTGCTTGTTACATCCTTTTGTTCAGCGCCACTGTCGTTTCTGCGGTTAGTTTTGATCTCTCATTATTATTTTAGGCATTCCATTTTCATTCATTCTCGTAACATGATCAATTCGTTTATTTCTATACTCCTTGATCTTGTTCATTTACACTTTTTATGTCTTAGCTCTTATTGTTGCACTCCTTATCATATCAGATTCCTCATTTCCGTAGTTTGTATTCTTAGTTCATTTTCAGCCTTTATTGTCCTAGTATCACTGCCATAAAGAATAGACGGCATTGCCATTGTTTTGTAGAACTTAATTTGGGTTTCTTTGCACAAATTTTTATTCGGTACTCTATATATAATTCCAATAACATCCACTGTCCACTCACGGTAATGTGACCACCGCCTGTGTTGGACATCAACGGGCAATAACCACTCAGTGGCGGCAGGTGGCAGCAGTAGCATTGGAGGATAGATTAATCGTGTCCAGGGGACGGAGCGATTTATCTCACTTCCAAAAGGTCATTGGCTGTCAAGCCAAGGATGAAAGTATTTCCGAAATGGCTAAGTTGATAACCGATTCACATGCCGCCGTGGTTAAAGTATACCGCGCATGGCAAGATGGCACGACGCAAAAACCGGCTCCGATGCAACTGTAGCTCACCACGGGCCGTAAATGACAGTGATGAACGACGGCTACGGAGATGGGTACAGGCGAATGGACGTGCAACTGTTGAACAACTGACCCCCCTCACCCCCCCCCCCCCCCCGCCCCACACACACACACACACACACACACACACACACACACACATGAACCAAGGCCCTACCAACGCTTCTCAACGACCGTTCAGCTAACGTTGCTGCGTTCCGGCCTCCGCAGCCGGCGACTTGTTGATGGACCCACGGTGACTGCTGTTCATGGGCGACGAAGGCTCGGAATCTGCACGCCAGACCGCAACTGGACGTCTAAGTCCCTGGGTGATCTCGTCATTCTGGAAGGTACAATGGATCAACACAAGTACGCATCTATCCCCGATGGCGATGTTCGCCTTCATATCCAGTTTGTTTTTCCTCGGCACGATAGAATCTATCAGAAGGACAATGCAACGTGTCACACAGCTCACAGTGTACGCGCGTGGTTCGAACAGCACCAGGATGAGTTTACCATTCCCACGTGGCCACCAAACTTTTCGGATTTGAACCCAATCGAGATTGTGTGGCACCACCTCGATCGGTTTTTATGCCCCGTGGACCCTCAACCGAGAAACGTAGCTCAGCTGGTCACGGCACAGGGGTCGGCATGGCTCCACATCCCTGTCGGTAGCTTCCATAACCTCACTGATTTTCTTTCTGCAGGTCTCGCAGCAGTTCGCGCTGCAAAAGATGGTTATTCAGGCTTTTAATAGGTGGCCATATTGATGTGACTAGGCAGAGTAATTGAGGAGTTTATTTATTTGTTTATTTATTTTTCGGTACGTATTTTTCGTTTGTGAATGATAAGGCATTGCCCATGGAGTTGAATTCATTCTGTCTCTCTATTTCCTGAGTGTTTATTACAACTTTGCTTGGGACCCCATCTTGACCTTTAAAAGATATGGCTTTTGTGTTTTGCGTCTACATTCTTAAATTATAAATCTTGGCAGTTATATTTCAGTTATAAATAGCTTTCTGAAGAGTGTCCTGTCCATCAGCTGTAAGAAGTTTGTCATCACCAAAGATTGTTATCATTGGAAAGTTTCATCATCATTGTGGATGAAAACTTGTAACTCTTAAAAGAGTTTACTTTCTACTAAAGTAGAGAGTAAAGTCGTACGGCATGAATGGCTGGGATACACTGAAGAGCAGGTTCAACTGACTACTTGGGAAGGTTTTTCCAATCCTCCGCGACCGCAGACACCTTTGCTTCACGAGTTGTGAGAGTTATGTGTGGAAGTTTATCTGTTGAGTGTAGATAACAATAATAGTGTGTCTGTAGTGTAGTGTCGTGTTTCGGATGATGAAAGAAGAGAGAAGGTAATATCTGGTGCCGCCACATCGCCTGTTCCTCTCGAAGGGCACCAAAAGCCAAGGGGACTCCAAGCTTAAAGTTCCCATGCTACGGACGGATCACCATCAAGTGTCGCTTGCCCTCACTTCACGATACACTGCGGAGAAGCCTGGAACTTAATCGAGGACATTAGCGCAAACGCTGACGATCAGGAACTTCACGCCACCACCCCTCCTGTCCCCTCTGCTGTAAACGCAAAGAAAACATTGTTAACAGTATGCGGCGTAACCACATCGTCAACCATCCACGTACTGTTCACGCCATAACGGTGCTTCACTTCCATGATCTAACGAGAATTAGTGTATTCACCTCGGCATATCCGTTGCCGTTGAGTACTTCTCGTAGTCATTCTCTCAACACATCTTTGCTGTTGTAGTCTTCAGTCGGAAGACTGGATCGATCCACCTCTCCACACGTCTATTCTGTGCCTGCCTCATCTCTAAATATCATTTGTAACCAACATCCAGTTGAACCTACATGCTATATTCTTGCCTAGGTCTCCCTCTAGAATTCTTACCCCACGCGGTTGCCTCCATCACCAAACTGATTATTCCTTGGCTTCTCAGGATTTGTCCTATCAATCGATTCCCAGTCTATTCCTTCCTTTAGTCAAGTTGTTCCATAATTTTTTTGTCCCCAGTTCGATTTAATATCTCTTCGTCAGTTATTTGGTCTACCAATTTGATCTTCAGCATTCTTCTTTAGCACCTCATTTCGAAAGCTTCCATTGTCTTCTTGCCTGAACTGCTTATTGTCCACGTTTCACATTCATACCACATTACACTCCAGACAGATAACCTGTAGAAAGGACTTCCTAACACATAATTTTATCAAAGATGTTAACAAATTCCTCTTTCTCGAAATTTCTTTTCTTGCTCTTGTCAGTCTGCATTTTTCTTGCATCTTCTCTACTTCTGCCATTACCAGTTATTTTGCCCGAGTAGCTAAACATGTGTACTACTTTTGGTGTCCCATTTCCTGACGTAATTCCGTCAGCATCACCTGATTTAATTCGACTAGATTCAATTACCCTTGTTTTACATTTATTGATGTTCATCCTGTAATCCATGTTCAAGACACTATCCATTCCTTTCAGATTCTGTTCCAAGTACCTTGCTGTTTCTGAAAAAATTACGGTCTCATCGTCAAACTGCAAAGTTTTTATTTCTTCTCCCTAAACTCTAACTCCATTTCCAAATTTCTCCTTTTTTTTGCTTTCCGACTTGATCACTTTACAGACTGAATGGCATCGGGGATAGGCTACAATCCTGTCTCATTCCCTTCTTAAACTACTGCTTTTCTTTCGTGTCTGCCGACTCTTATAACTGTAGTATGGTTTCTGCACAAGTTGTAAGTAGCCCTTCGCTACCTGTATTTTATACCTGCTACCTTCAAAACTTCAGAGTATAGTTTGGTAAACATTTTCAAAAGATTTCACTAAATCTGCAAACGCTATAAATGTAGGTTTCCCTTCCTTTAACCTAATCTTCTAAGATGAAATGTAGGTTAGTATTGCCAAGCGTGTTTCTACATTTCTCCAGAACTCAAAGTGATCTTCGTGGAGGTCAATATTTTGCAACCATGATCTATTAAACTGATGGTTCGGTAGTATTCACACCTGTCATCGCCTGCCTCTTCGGAATTGCAATTATTAAATTGTTCTGAAGTACGAGGCCATTCCTCCTGTCTCATGTATCCTGCACAATACGTGCAAAAATTTTGTCATTGCTTGCTCTTCCAACGTATTTTCAACAGAAATACCAAAACCTATCGGAGGCAATATGCATCATTGTCGTAAGTCTAAATTTGTTGTTACTTTGAGATTCTTTTTCCACCAATGGCTGTTTTTGAGATTTGGTACATTTTTTGGATTAATTCCAGTAAGTGATGTAGTATGTCATTCTTATCTAGTATTTCCCCGCAACATTCTCCTATTTACTCTGTCAAAGGCTTTCACGTAGTCAGTAAATATTACATATGTTTCTCTATTTTATCCTATGTTTTTCAGTTGTTTCAAAGGCAGAGCAAAATGCTCTTTTTCTAACTTGTTGTTTCAGTGTAGTCTTTAAGGTATTTGGCTGTTGATGTAGATGTCCCTTGACCTTGGTTTGAATTCCAGCGTCTGCTCAGTTTACTGTTATTTCCAAATATAGTGCTGTTTGTTGCTTATCGTTTCGTAGACAGTCCATTGAGCCATCGGTAACTGTAAAAAATCTTTTTTCTCTCTGGATTCTGTAAATGTTTATGTCATACAATTTATTTAACATTATTTATTATTTTTTGACGGTATACACATTGTTTGCAGTCCGATCGGGTACAGTGTATCCTGTGGCGTCAACCAGTACTACGAGAGTCGTATTGTTGGTGGAGCGAGTGCAGAACCAGGTAAATTATTTAGCTCAGCTGCGTCCGCTTTTGACTGCATTCTCATTTTCGTATTAGCATAATGCCTTCCTTAGAGTTACAAATATTGTGACAACTAAGAACAATTAAATATACGATAATAAAACAAAAAAGATCTTGTAGACATATTTTTCTTGTTTGTTTTGCTAGCAGAAACCATTAAACAGGTAACACAAAACACGTTTTAAAGACACCGCATGATAAGACATTTAATCCGCATATAGAAGAACTGCGAACATCTATTAAGAAAAGATACTTCTCAGGTGTCAGCAGACGGATGAATACATAAAAAGCTAATGGATTCATTAGCTTGTGGGACATGAGTTCCTCGTTTTTAGTAGGGAACGGATAGAGGGAGGGAGAGAGAGAGAGAGAGAGAGAGAGAGAGAGAGAGAGAGAGAGAGAGAGAGAAGGAAGGGAGGAACGAAGATTAGGATTTAACTTTCAGTCGACAGCCAGGTCATTAGAAACGGACCACAAGATTGGAATGTTTCAAGGATGGGGAAGGGAATCGGCCATATGTTATTTTGTTAATGCCAACCAGTATCTGATTGTAGGTTTATATTGTTATAGGACATTTGCACATTTAACTCTATATATCTGTTTATGTATATGTTGTTTACGTTTTTACAACTTTTTATCGACTTTACTTTGTCGTTATATCATCGACAGTTGTATACCGGACTAACATTGTGTCGTATATTTGTTGATTTCTGATGTGATTTCTTCAGGGTTGGGGGAAAAGTCTTTTCGAAAATATTCCGCTCCCATAGTCGTTGAAGGCTTCATGCATTGTCCATTTGACAAGCAGATCCGTTTTATTCAGCATCTCAGTATCCTTACTCGTATGCTTTGTTTCGCGCCTGTTGTTCAGTAGTTCCTGTTTCCTTAGAAGTTTCTTTACAGAGGCCGTATACCACGCACGTTCCCTCTCATTATGAACTATTCTGATGGGTGCGTATATATTCAGTGCTTGGTCAACTGTGCTTCCAGCCTTCAGCTTCTGCCAAAGCTAAGTGTTTCAATTTTTCCCTTGGGATATGGCATTACTGCGTCATTATCTACCTTACTGCTACTGCTAGGTACTGGTAGACCCTCAGCAAACTGAAAGCACGATTTCGAAGAGTTCGTCCACACGTGTAGCACCCTGTCCTTCACATGACAATGCCAGACCACACACGAACGCTGCGACACCTGTAACAATTTGAAACCTTGATCTGATACCTTCCTTAGTTCTGTGACAAAAAAATGAAGCAAGATTCACGAGACGATTAGGAGAAACTGGTAACTGAACACTGTAGAAAGTGCTAGCTGCGTGGCTTTCTCTCCTAACTTCGGAGGTCCATAACTCGATTAATATCAGCCACCAACACATGCCACTTGCAACTTTCATAATAGCCAATTTCATGAGCCAATTAAGAGAAACCTGTGAAAGAAAGGGCCGAGGCTACAAAGCATTTTTTTCTTTGATATTCAATTTCCTGTTTGGCAGTTTCCTCTAATCAGTTCGTGAATCTGCCATTATTTTTTTGTCAAAAAACTAAAGAAGCTGTCTACTACAGATGTACAGATGTTTCAAGTGCAAATGGTTCAAATGACTCTGAGCACTATGGGACTTAACTTCTGAGGTCATCAGTCCTCTAGAACTTAGAACTACTTAAACTTAACTAACCTAAGGACTTCACACACATCCATGCCCAAGGCAGGACTCGAACCTGCGACCGTAGCAGCCGCGCGGTTCCGGACTGTACGCCTAGAATCGCTAGACCACCGCGGCCGGCAGTTTTCTACAGTCTTCAGAGCAGTGAAGCTGCTGGAGACACCTAGATCAAAGAAAGAAGACTTACAGTACCGTTTGAACCTCTTGCCTGATCTGGCAGGTTTGACCACAGTGCGCGTAGCTATTGTATTTCTAATTTTGCTGCTGACAGTTGCAACTCTCAACTGTTCTAGTTCTGCCTGTGCTACTCCTAGGTCAGCTTAAGAGTTTCATGACCAACTGCTCTTTTTCCAGGACTGATTTGAGAACACTTCCCTACACAAGTGACATACATTTGCAAAGCCCACCCTCCTTCAAATGCTTCCACCTGTGTCAGTTTTTGTTACTAATCATGATAACACCTAGTATATAAATTCTGCACTTTGGCACCTCAGATACTCTCTCATCTTGGTGCCCCAAGCAGCTGGTTGTATGGCTTGAACCTTAAACCAGCTGTGTCTTTCTCCATAATTGTGAAGCAATAGGCACAACTACTGCAGTGCCAAAGGCTAGTTACATCTATATCTTAGTTGGGTATTTTACAGTATGCAGCATGAAACAAGCTTAGGCAGTCTTCACACTGTTGACCATACCTCACTACTCTGTGGCAGTTTACACACTTTTCCATTATGATGATTTTTTCTTCTAGCAATTTAGTGGTAGTTACTGAAAGAAAGATTATGTCTTCGTGAACTTATGCAGTTTTACTTAATAAAAAACCAATGACTAATGATACCACTATGTAATTTATCAAAGAAACCCATGTAAGTGATGTATAAAGGTTACTGAATTGGCTAAATGTTATGTTATGATACTAAATATTTTCCGCAAAAGATGATGTTCGCTGTTCGTGATTAAAATGCCAATACAACAGAATGAGATGAGGTTAAGTTTTTTTACTACAAAAGTGTAAAGTGAAGAAACATTTTAATAAAATGTAGTAACACCGTTTGTTATTTTTATTGTTAAACTTGATGGAAATCTCTCAACTTCTGTATATAAATAGCATACTAGAATCATTGACTGTTGCTTAGAACAGTTACAATAATGTTATCCCCTCTCCTACCAAAAGGGTCAGCAAACATATAGAAACAACATTTGATAATTCATGAAAAAAAAAAGCTTTAAATTTTCTCATGTTGTATAAAAACTGTGCATCTTATATGGTAGCAGTAGCAGTTCTACACTAGAGAAAAAAAATCGTTTGAAAAGATGAATCACTGAAATTCACTAAAAACTGTAAATTTCAGCTAAATCAAACATTTTCATTTAAGTCATGATAAAATAAGAACTTTGGTGGCGGTTTCTGTGGCAATGAAGGCACAAAAATAATAGAAGAATTTTAGATATTGTAATGCTGTGTTTGCTGCACATCAGTACTGGTTCTACTAATTATATTACAAATGTTGTAGACTGGAGTTACATACATTGATGTGCTCCAAATGTCTTCCTGACTGGACTACACCTTTAATTTACACTGGAAAAAGTGTAGTGAAGTTCTGTTTTGTTTTGATTAACAGAACAACTTAAACTGCTTCTCAAATTCGCACATTCATCCATTTTGCAATTTGCCTCTCTTTTTTTACAGCCATAACTTAATGAATTGTTACAGACCTAGTCTGTTTTCCTTTTACTGCAACAAAAAAGGGCTATATTTGCCCTATGTAATGCTTGTTTTAGGACAGTTTCCATGGCAGGTGTCCATTCAGCTGGTTACTGGCTGGACTGCGAGGCATGTTTGTGGAGGAGCTGTGTTAGCAGAGTACTGGGTCATTACAGCAGCACACTGTGTTCACAAGTTAGGCACTAAGACCCTCTCAGTGGTTGCAGGAGATCATAATTTATATGAAGAAGAGGGTAAGTCAGTTAACAAAAAGCTTCTTTACTAGACTTCAACAAATATTTGACTATTTTTGCATAAAAATAATAATTATTTTAAACTCAACAAAGTAAACAATGCAAAGCCTTGACATGAATGAAACTATCTCAGAAATGCCACAGTGTTATATCAGTAGAGATACACACTTTATAATACAATTTTGATGAGTATTTGAAAAGTAATAAGCATTTAATCTTGTAAATAGCTCCATGTAGCTTTTGCTACGGGTATCTTCAAAAAACTGCAAAAGACCTAAAACTGTATTGGCTGTATGTGATGTTATTGTCAAATGATATAAATAATGAGAGGAGGGAGCTGCTCCATTTAAAGTCACTTGAACACATCACTTTGCATACAGTAACTGGCCCAGTAACATCATTAAACTTACCAATTGCATGAATATGTGCTTTGAGCTTGCAAGGTGTTATATTTAGGCAGATACTAAAAATAGCTTTCAAAATGTGTGTTGTTTTCTATTTCTAGCATAAATTTTGTTGCAAAGCATTATTTCCTACTGCACATATACACTCTAGGATGAAAAAAGGACACACCACAAAGGAATTATCCAAAATGGGTAGAAATCAGTAGATGTGATGTATATGTACAGACAAATGAATGATTACAATCTCAGAAAAATTTTCATGATTTATTCAAGAGAAAGAGCTTCATAAATTAAGCTAATCAATAATACATTGCTCCACCTCTGGCCATTACTCAAGTAGTAATTTGGGTTGTCATTGTTGATACAGTTGCTGAATGTCCTCCTGAGGGACATTGTGCCAAATTTTGTCTAATTGGTATGCTAGATCAGCACAATTCTGAGCTGGGTGGAGAGTCCTGCCAATAGTGCTCCAAATTTTCTCAATTGGGGAGAGATCCATCACCTTGCTGGGCAACGTGGGGTTTGGCAAGCACAAAGACAAGTAGTAGAAACTCTCGCCATGTGCAGGCAGGCATTATCTTGCTGAAATGTAAGTCCAGGATGGCTTGCCATGAAGGGCAACAAAACAGGGTGTAGAATATCATTGCCATGCTGCTGTGCTGTGAAGGTGCTACAGATGACGACCAAAGGGGTCTTGCTATGAAAAGAAATTTCACTTCTAGTTTATGGTCTGTATGGTGGGTGACAGTTAGGTTGGTATACCACACTGTCCAGTGCACCTCCGGACACGTATCTCATTGACTGGAATAGAATTGTCTTCAGTGATGCATCCGACTTTGAATGGGGCCCAAATGGTCAGCGAAGGCACGAATGAAGACACCTCAGACACCATTGAGTCACCAAACAGACTGTTGCCCACCATACAGCCTGACAATCAGGAGTTAATTCCAAGACCCTTCAGTTGTCATTCGTGGCAGCCTTACAGTACAGCAGTACGTCAGTGATATTCTGCACCCTGCTTTGTTGTCCTTCATAGCAAGACATCCTGGGCTTACATTTCAGCAATATAATGCATACCCTTACACAAGAAGAGCTTCTACTGCTTGTATTTGTGCTTGCAAAACCTGACCTTATCCAGCAAGGTCACCACATCTATCCCCAATTTATACCATTTTGAGCTTTATGGGCAGGGCTCTCCAACCAGCTAAGGATTCTGATGATCTAACAAGCCAGTTGTGCAGAATTTGAGATTATTATTATTATTGTTATTATTATTATTATTATTATTATTAACAGTAGTAATACAGTGATGTCATTTAGAACTCTGGCTGATCTAAGATTGTGACTGTACCTCTTCCACTTATACTTTATTAATATGCCACTAACAATAATAATGATAGTAAAAATAATCAAACTGGGCAGCCAGAAGTCATGGTTAGAATTGTTACATTTGAAGATGTGCCCCATGTGATGCTCAGGTGTTTGTTGAGATGTTGTTTGTTGCACAAGTTTAGATACAATATCTGAGAAATCTGTTCAGACTTGTGTGTAATGAATGTGGCAGCATGTTGGGAGTTAACTGTCTTTGAATGTGGGATGACAGTTGGTGCAAGATGTGTGGATCATAGCATATTGGAGATTTCACATGTATTTGGGTTTCTGAGATCAGCAGTGTCTAGTCTGGGTCTTGAATATTACAGGGAGAATGCTTCCACATACAAACTGCTGCACAGGATGTCAGAGGGTGTTTGATGAACAGAGGTCGCTTCACTTCCACAGATCTCTATGGGGTAAATGGCAGTCAACTTTGTGTCCAATTGCTGCTGATTTGAATATAGGTGTCAGGAGCCCATCATTTGATCACCATATGGAGACAGATGCACAATACAGGCTTTGGCAGCTGATGACTGATAGATGTCACAGGATTTGTTTTGGAACAGAAGTTTCACAGTTAGCTTTTTCATTTTATTTATTTACACTTGTTTGTATTTGTGTCTAGTTTAGAGGTCATAGCCCTATTCTTAGGAGCTCAGTCAAGCATACAGCTTAGCTGTTCAGATGGAATTTGGCACTGTATCAAATGTCTTCCTATAAATTTGACCATTCACTGTATAACAACATTTTATTTAGTAACATTTGTTTTTGTATATACCAAAAGGTAGCAAATATTGCAGTTTTTTAATACATAGCAATTTCATTTTTCTGAATATTTTTGAAACTAAAGATTAGTTTTCAGTTTACATAAAATTTATCTTTGTTCTTTCCTTCTATGAAAGCACATGATATTTATTAAAAACAGAGTAAGAGAAAGACATATCTGGTGTACATAAAGTCCGGGAACACTTTCAGTTATTTATTGCGCAACAACTGAACATTGTATGGATGTCATACATAATGCATTTTTAAGAGAAACTCTTTAAGTTTTTTTTTTTTTTTTTTTTTTTTTTTTTTTTTTTTTTTTTTTTTACAAAAATTTGATATGTGAACCATGAGCAACCCGGCAAACATCAATACGGTAATCGAATTCTTGCCATACCCGTCCTGGCACGTCATCATCGACTGTGACAGTCGCTGTCCAAATTCCCTCCTGGAGCTCTGCTACATTACATGGTAGATGTAGTAAATGCACCAGATCTTTAATGTGTCCCCACAGAAAAAAGTCACACAGAGTGAGATCTGGTGATCGGGAAGGCGATTTCATGAAGTAGCTGTCCCATTCTGTAGCACAGCCAATCCATTGATGCGGCAGCCCCATGTTAAAGTACCCATGAAGTTCACGATGAAAATGGACTGTAGCTGCATCCTACTGGAAGATGAACAGAGAGTCTTATTGTATTTGAGGCATCAGCCATTGCTGCAACATGTCCAAGTAGGGGTATCCAGTGACAGTGTTCTCAGCAAAGAAGATTGGCCCCTATAGTTTACAATGTGACAAGGCACAAAAAACATTTATATTTGGAGAATCATGCTCAAATTCAGTGCACATGTGTGGATGCTTTGTACCCCAGATTCGACACTTATGCCTGTTCACTTTCGCCATTAGTGTGGAAAGTGACTTTGTCACTAAAAATTAAGCAGTCAACAATTACATCCCTATCCTCATTCAATTGTTGCAACTGTGAACAAAACCAAAATGCTTGTCTTTGTCGTCATCATTAGGTTCTACACTAGCTCCGATCTGAATGGTTTCATAGACAGCTTCTGTCGCTGGACTTTCCACATGGTCATTGGAGCCATTTTGAGTTCACGGGATGCATGATACACTGATTTCTTTTGACTTCTTATGAATGTCTCTCATATGAGCTCCACATTCACTTCACTCACATTGGGACATCCACTTCTCTTGGCTGGGCACAAGCAACCCGTCATAATGAATTTCCTTTACCAGTAGTAAATGACCTTCCTTGTTGATGGCTTCTTACCATAGCTGGTTCTAAACATCTGTTGAACAGCTGTAGCACACTTGTTTTTGTCAAACTCCAGCACATAGAAAGCTCGCACCACACCTAAACTCACCATGTTTGCGACTAGTGCTGACTATCAGCAAATTACCAAACTACACTGTGGCGGTATACATGAAAAAAAAACTGTCATGGTTTTTCTTCAAAATGACATATGTTTGATATCTGTACAATGTTTGGTTCTTGTGCAATAAATAATTGGAAGTTTTCCCGGACTTTACATGCACCCTGTATTACTAAAACTCAAATTTTTTACTTGCGTGATTTTTTTGTACTATATGACACAATAATTCTATTCAAGGGTGTGAAAAGGATTACTGATAATTAGTTGTTCTAAGATAAATTCACAGCTTCAGTTGTGAATGATTTAAAACATCACTGGACTATATGTCTGCCGCCCCAATTGAGCGACCTCTTCCATACAGTGATGTACTGTAACTATTAATATAATGTTTCTCTTTAGTTGTTATTGTGTTGTATTGGTGTAGATTAGAGTGTATATTTGGCTTCAGTGTTAGGGACAACAAAATTGCTCTTAATTGCTCAGACTTCTAGTTGGATCAAATGGTTATACAGCCATATGCTTTTAGCAGAGCACTCCTATACCATTGTTAACTACAAATTGACTGCTGTGTGGCTGGTGCATTTGCTGCACCAAATTTTTTCATTTATTCCACTTAGCAAGATCAAAGCCTTAAGCTACCTCTTATGTCTAACTATACATTCTTTGTGAGTCAGCA
This sequence comes from Schistocerca gregaria, assembly GCF_023897955.1. NCBI lineage: Eukaryota > Metazoa > Arthropoda > Insecta > Orthoptera > Acrididae > Schistocerca > Schistocerca gregaria. The sequence goes on along the minus strand of NC_064931.1, from coordinate 516,482,726 downwards.
GGTAAATATGTATAGTACATGATCAGTTCATGGTGACGATGATAATGATGATGATAATCATCATCATCGTGATAATAGTAGTAGAAGTGGTGGAAAATACCTCTAATTTTTAATGTGGCATTGGTTCATCATCTTCAACAATGCCATCCAGAGAAATTGATGGTAGCTGAACATGCAGTGGAAAATGAACATCAAACTGCATTCAGAGACACTGTCAGCACAGAGTTAACAGTTTCTGGGACAGTGTAGTTAAAAGTAATAGTGATCAATATACCTGATAACATTCTTGATAAAAATGAGTGAGTGGTTTGCAACTGAGTGGTTTCTCACGTGGCCATTGTTAGATTAAAGTGGGTATGGCAGATTTGGGATGGAAACATTGTCTTATATAACAGTATACTTGACACCAGTGATGTCATGTCCAGCACCACAGCTATAAAAGAGCGAGAGCAGAAACCACATGACAGTTAGTTACTACTTGATAATGGTAAAGGAGCACTTAGCTGACAGCTCATTGGCATATAACCCCTTGACGCAGTTGGGATCCCGATAAGATTTACTCATACTAGACACATGTAAGTTACCGTTAAAATGTTAACTTTTGGGAATAAACTTTAGCATGATACTGTAGATTCAGCCCCATAGGTTATTCCCACAGACTGTTTATGCAGGACTACTAGCATATTCAGTTTAGCTGAGTTACTGCACCCCATATTTCTATTACATAATTAACATTTCAATGCTAGAGGTATATAGTCACCTTTTACATGTTAAATATAAAGAGAAGTAAAAGGAATTATATTGTCTACTTTATGTTATTATTGTCATGTAGAGTTTATAAGAATATTTTACAGACATCACAGTGAAGTGTGTAGGTTCCAGTGTGTATTTGCTGCTGTGAAAGGAGGAGATATTGTGTGCTCTAATTGCTCTACAGCAAATATTACCGTTTTGTTGTTGGCATATGTTGGTCAGTATGAAAAGCCACTACAGCATACTAGAGATGGACAAAAATATGGAAACATCAAAAATACAATGCATTACCATGCTTAATGTGGTGTAGGAAAACTCTTTGACATTCAAAACAGCTTCCAGTCATCTCAGAATGGATAAATACAGTTCGTGAATGGTTTTCAAGAGAATATTATATTATTCTTCCTCCAAAATAATGACAAGTTCAGGTAATGATGATGGAGGTGGATAATGATCATGCACCCTTTTCTCAAACTAGACCACAAAGGATCAATAATATTGAGATCTGGGGACTGTGGCAACAATAGGAGATGCAACAGTTCATCCTTGTGTTTGCAAAAACCAGTCCTGAACTATGTAAGCTGTGTGAATAGGTGCTGTGTCATCCTGGAACACAGCATCACCATTGAGATGGACCTGATTAGCCAAAATGGTCACATAATTCTTGGCAGTAATGCAGCCTTGTGTAGTAACCATGGGGCTCATAGAATACCATGATATGGTGCCCAAATCATCACTGAACCCCAACCAAGTTTCCTTCTTGGATTGTAAAGTGGACCAGAAGTTGGAAACATTATGCAAAAAGAGTCATATGACTAAATGACATTCTTTCTTTGTTTTTTATGGGCATTTGCATCACTGATGAGATGCTTAGAAATTACATCTTGTCCTGGAATTCCATGCTTGTGGAGCTCACTTCATGTAGTTTTGGTACTGACAGGGTTTATAAGTGTGATGTTCAGTTCTGCAGTGACTTTCTCATGTGCTATCCTCTTATTTTTCATCACAGTCCTCTTCAGTGGGCACCTGCCACTATCACTCAAGCCACTTTTGTCTGTGTTGTGACTTTTGGATGATGTTTTTCTGCTTTCCAGTAGGTGATGTAAATCATCGATGTGGCGACTCTTGAAACAGAAAACTCTCTGGCTACCTTGGTTATGGAAGCACCCTGCATATGAGCACTAATTTGTCCACATTCAAATTCACTTAGTTTTGACAAAATGCACTCACAGCTATGTGGAACACTGTTCTGACTATGAGTGACACTTGCAATGTATTGAACACATTCACATTCATGGTCAAATACAACAATACAACTTTCAGGCTTGTGTAGAACCTGAATTTATGTTCAGGCATGCTTTCTTTGCAGTGTTTCTATATTTGTGTCCAACCCCTGTATGTGGTTAAATACAGGTACTGTGTGTGACTGTAATGTCACTTATACTCTGATAAAACTTATATTGGGTAAATGAAAAAGAAATACTGTCTACATTCAGGACACTATAACAAATAAAAAGTGTTGTGGTGAAATACCAATTCAAGTTAGGCATTATTCTAAAAATTATGATATCTAAATATGGAGATGACTTTTCATCAATAAGTGCAGCTCTTTCCCTGATGATCCTACAATTCACGAAACATTAGCTATGTATTTATTCAAATGTGAAGCAAAATTTTTCCACTTTCATTTGCTTCATGTCAGTATAGGCTGTTGGTCTGTACAATATGGATCATGCTGGTGGTGTCTTGGTTTTTTTAAGTGCATAAAGTATTGTAAATTGTTTTGAGAAAGGTGTATAATAAATTTTAATGCTGTCACAGCTTTTCGCTTCAAGTGTGGGTACTGTCAGTTCTGATGAGAGGTGTCAATGGAGGCTACATTCACAAATTCTGTATTTGGATCAGTTACTTTGGTGTGAAACTATGAGTGCTATCCAAAATTTTCAGGACTGATGCTGCCATCTGTTGGAAGCGTTACCTTTGGACTAATGTTCACCATCACCCTCAAAGTACTTCCTATCTGCATTTACACACCAGTCCCAGTGCTTCTGCCAATGGTCAAACTTTTTCTGGAAGTCCTGTTCTTTGATGGTGTTTATCACCACCAGCAATGCTTCTTGAATCCTCTCTAGATTGTCGAACCGATGGCCTTTCAACCTGAGTTTTAGTTTTGGGAATAGTGCGAAGCCGCAAGGTGCCAAATCTAGTGAGTACAGTGGATGGGGTAAAACTGCGATGTTGGTTTTTTTGCCAAAAAGGTCCTGGTAAGCAAGGAAGTGTGACAGAGCACATTGTTGTGATGCAGCAGCCAGTTCCCTTGATGCCAAAGATCAGGCTGTTGTTACTGCATTTTTTCTCAGAGCCACTGCAAAACATCACAGTAGTACATGGAATTCACTGTTTGGTTGGGTGGGATGAATTCTTTGTGCACAATGCCCTTGGTATAAAAGAAAATGATGATCATGCTGTTCACTTTGCTCTTCACCTGCCTCACTTTTTGGGTCTTGGAGAGCGCAGGCTCTTCCACTGGGATGATTGTTGCTTTGCCTCTGGGTCATAACCATAAATCCAGCTCTTGTTGCTGGTGATAACCCATGACAAGAAGGTTGGATCATCAGATGCAGTCTGACGAAGGTCCATGCACACTTTAACACTGTGTTCCATCTGATTGGCAGTCAAGAACCTTGGCACAAATTTTGTGGTGACACGATGCATGCCTAATTCATCTGTCAACATTCATTGACATGTCCCATAACCAATACCCACTTCATCTGCAAGGTCTTGAATGGTTCGATGTTGATCTGCACAAACCAGTTGTTGAAGTTTGGCAACAATGTCTGGCATTGTGCAGCTAACAGGCCTTCCAGTGTGAGCATCATCTTCGATGTCTGTACGGCCAGCCCTGAACTGAGCATGCCACTCCAACACAAGTATATGGCTCATGCTCTGCCCCCCAAACACTTATTGAATCATTGCAAGATTCTCTGTAGCACTTTTCCTGAGATTCACACAGAATTTCATACACATATGCTGTTCTGTTCTCAGATCCATCGTAAAATAGCCACACACCAAACACAGAGTATTACAGAAATCACTGTGGACACACAACACACCCTCTCAGCTGAATGCTACTCTGCACACTGACTCATCAGAAATGCTGCTCTCGCCACCTAGCAATGCAAAGATCTACTACTCCTACTTTCCAGATGGAAGCACCAGTCGCAAAAGTTTTGGATTCCACCTTATAAGACTGAGAGATGTTCAGAAAAAGTGTTATATATACTGACAGCACAAGAGAATGTCACCATGACAAAAATTTTGATAGGATGCCTTATTTTCAAGAGTAGAAAACTAAGAGTTTATTTGAGAAACCACGTGTCTGGGTCAACCACATACTGTGTGTTGATCACTCTTATTTCCTGATGTAATCACAACTTCTGAATACTAGCAGTGAGAAAGTGAATATATTATGTTGTCAAGGAATAATGCATCATTTTCTAGGGAAAATTGACAGTAGAACATAGGAAAATGATTCATACAATATATGAATGACCCATAATAAACTTCAGCCAGCACAACTCCAACGTTTGAAAAATCACATAAAAGCACCCAATGTTGTCTGTTGGTTGTGGTTAAACTTAGTTGAGTGTACAATACCAGTCATGGAATAAATGAAATTGGAAAACACTGTGTACATAGAAGTATTTACTTTCACTCTTAAGCCTCTTTGAAACCAACAACTTTAATCTTGATTTGATTTAGCAGCCAGCTGTCATTTAATTCATCACATGATGTTTTGACAGTCATCTTCAGGTGAGCCTTTGAAGACTGATGAAGACTTGCTCCATTCTGCCATATATTGCTCACTGCGAATATTTCGTGCATGTGTAAAAATTTAAGTTGACAGGTGGACCACACTTCCCAGCAACAGTGTCCTCACTGGTGGAACCACAGAACTCAGCTTTCATCCACATTACCACTCACCATGGCCCTGTCCATGCACTGTCTATTTGGTAGCCACTTACACAGTTCATAAGATTTTTTGCCAGATTTATTTCCATGGATTCTTTAGTAATGGAGGCCCAAAAATATGTTGCTGTGATCAGGATCATAATTCTACCTTACTCCATAGAATTCCTGGTGGAAATACAGTGTTTGGTGATTGTGGATATGCTTGGTTTCAGAAGGCGAGTGGAACATTGATGTTCAGTGCACCGTTCTTTCATGGTGCATGTGGTCTGTCCTACGTAAGCCATACCACACTGACAAGGTGTTTTGTAAACTCTGACCTTCCACAATAACAAGTCATCCTTCACTGATCCCAAAAGGTCTGCAATCTTAGATGGTGGATGGAATACCACTTTCACCTAAAATTTACAGAGGATTCACTCTATTTTAAACAAAATGCTGCCCACAAAAGGAAAAAAGTTTAAGGTTCTGCTATTGTGTTCTCTTCTATGTCCAATTCCTGATTCTTGATTTTAACTGACAGTGCCCTTTTAATCTGCTGGATGGAATATCCTCTTTTTCTGAACATTGTCTTTAGGTGGGTGAGCTCTTTAGGCAAACTATTTAGATCTAAGACAGTGTGAGCTCTGTGTATGAGTGTTTTAAGCATGCTCATAGTTTGCAAAGAGTGATGACAACCTGATGTTTGCAAATACAAATCAGTATGAGTGGGCTTACAATGAACTGAATGCACCAGAGAGCCATAATTCTTTTGTCTAATCAAGACATCCAAGAAAGGCTGACAAACATCTTTCTTTGTTTCCATAGCGAACTGCATGTTTTTATGAATGGAGTTCAGGTGACAAAGAAACTCAATCAGTTTATCTTCTTCACGAGGCCACCCTATAGAAGTCTCATCCATATACCACCAAAATACAGTTGGTTTAAGAACAACTGATTCGAGCACTCTCTCTCTCTCTCTCTCTCTCTCTCTCTCTCTCTCTCTCTCTCTCTCTCTCAAAATCCTCCTTAAAAAAGTTGGCCACAAAGGGAGACAGACGGCTGTCCATTGTGATGCTGTCAGTCTGTTCAAAATACTCTTGGTTGAACATAAAACAGGTTGAGGATACAGCATGCCGAAACAAAGCAGTGATGGCTACCTGAAACTTTTCACCTATTAGTGTCAAAGAATCTGTGAGAAGTAAAAAGTGACATTACATGAAAGCTAACTAAACAGTCATAACTGCTTAGACAGTGAGTCCCCAGTCTACTGTTAAAGACAGCTGAGTGACAGATGTGATGGGGGCATTTCCCCACTGACAGTCTCAGCAAAGAAGCAAGATTTTTGGATAAATCATTTGTAGGTGCTCTAGTGTTGTTTACTTTGGACATTATAGAACACTTTCCTTTGGAAGTTTTGGAAGGCCATACAGTCTTGTTGTGCACAACCATGTGGTCTTAACCTCTTGATGATTTCTTGAGGCAAGGAGGAGGAAATCAGTAGTGCACACATCCATTAGGGTTATAATCATTCTTCCTACGGGTAGTCACTTATCTGACCATGCATCTTATCATCATACTCACTACAAGGTAACAAAATTGTTGCATTATCTTTGTCAGCTTTCAGTACCAATACATCAGTATCCTCTCAGAGATTTTGTAGTGCAGCCCTTTATGCAGAGGTTAAGTTAGAACAATATGGAAGAGTTTTCACAAGAGCATGGCAAGTTGCCCCTCTTATTTCTTGTGAAACATCTGAAGGAGCTGTACAATGCCTTCTTTTGGACATTGCAGAAGAAATAAGAAGGAAAACCTGCCATGCTCTTTTGAAAACTTCTGCTCAATGTGCTACTGTGACATCTGCCAAAAGGGCTCCTCTACGAAATCTATGAGAGGACATTGATGTGGTGGCACTAAATAACTCAACTGTTTTGTTACCTTGCAGTGTGTATGATGATAAGATGCATGGTCTGCTAAGTTACTTTACCTATAGGAGGACTGAATTCCTCCTCCTTACTTTAAGGGATCATCAAGAGGTTAAGACCATATGGTTGTGTACCACAAGACTGCATGGGCTTCCAAAATTTGATAAGGAAAGTGTTCCATTACATTCAATAGTGAGCAACATTGGAGCACTCACCTTTAATTTAGCCAAGCATGTCACTTCTTTGCTGAGACCGTTAGTAAAGAAATGTCTGCATGACATCTGTAACTCAGCTGACTTTATCAATAGACAGTCTAAGCAGTTCGGACCATTTAGTTAGCTTTGATATGGTATCACTTTTTAGAAAGGTCCACCTCACAGATTGTTTGGCACTATTGCCAGTAAGTTTCATGCATGCTCTATCCTCAACTTATTTTATTTTCAACCAAGAATATTTTGAACAGATTAATGGTGTTGCCATGGGCAGTTCTCTGTCTCCCTTGAAGGCCAATCTTTTTATGGAGGATTTTGAGGGAGAGTGCTTGAATCATCTGCCCTTAAACCAACTGCATGATGGAGGTATGCAGACAATACTTCTATTGTGTGGCCTCATGGAGAAGATAAGTTGATGGAGATTCTTCACCACCTTATCTCTATTCATAACAACGTTTGGTTCACTACGGAAATAGAGAAAGATGGTTGTCTGAATTTCTCGGATGCCATAGTTAGACAAAAAGATGATGGCTCTATGGTGCATTCAGTTCATTGTAAGCCCACACATACTGGTTTGTATTTGCAAGCGGTAAGTTGTCATCACCCAATGCGTCTGCCCCCGGTAGCTGAGTGGTCATTCCAGGTGCCATCTGCAGACAATCATGCAGAAGTTCATCATGTCAAGGCACAAATCCTATTGATCACGTAACAATGACTGGGTGGCATCCCAATACGGGCAAGATGTCTCGACACCATCACTGGGGAACGTATCTCGGTGCACCATGTGTCATGGGAACATAAATGTTACCACCGGGCATTGGTCACGGTGCTCCCCGGTTTAGATGGCCATCAACTGAGAACACAACAGGACATTGCAAATGAATTTTTAGAGCATTTCTGCCACCTATATGCTGGAACATCAATGGACCATCAAGTGGGGGATGATATATCAAACGTAATTGACAGAGACAGATAAGGCAGCACTTATGGAGCCACTCACAGAAGATGGTATAAAGGTGGCACTCTAAAAAGGAGTGGCCCATAAATTACCAGGGCCAGACGGGATTACGTTAGAGTTTTATCAAGAATTCGTGGACATGATGATGCCACAGTGGGTGTCGATGTACAATGAGACGATGTGTCCTGACATGCGCCTACTGTCGGATTTTGTGATGGACTTTCTTCTTCCCATCCCGAAGATGGTGCGGAGTCGCAGTGTTAATCAATATCGGCCTCTCACTATGCTAAACACCAACTATAAAATCTTTGCAGGACTACTAGTATCTCATCTCAAACTGGCGATATCCAGGACAATATCCCCTGATTAGGCTTGCCTATGTGTGCGAAGCAACATCTCCTTGGCGTTAATTGAATACTGTGATGTTATCGCCCATGCAGATACATGTAGAATGCAAGCAGTGATGATATCTGTGGACTTCGATTGTGCATTCAACAGGATAAACCATACCTTCTTGGCGTCAGTCATGAGCCGAATGGCGATTCCACCTGTTTTCATCTCCATCGTAATGTAAATGGTTGGGAAGCGGGCTCAATTCCCATTAACAACTCAGTTCAACAAGGGTGGCCACTCTCCATGATGCTGTTTGTGAGCTGTTTTATGAGGTGCTCACTTACTGGGATAGTGCTTAATGAGAACTCTTTTGTTTGTCGCGCATATGCGGATGACCTGATCCTTCTTGTCAGATCAGGACATGAAGTGTGTCAGGCTGTCAGACATCTAGACTATTATGTAACAGTGGCAGACAGTGTTGTTAACATGACAAAATCCAAAATTATGCACATTGGATGAGGACTGGAAGACATACTGGGACCGTTTCATACGGTGGAATCGCTGAGATGTCTGAGGATCACATTTACCCATTCACTACAGCCGTCAGCGACGGAGAGTTCTCGGCGGCTTCTGCAGAATGTTCATGTGACAATACGCAACAACTCACTAAGAGCCTTTGACATGATCCAACATGTGGAATGCACCAATGTTCACATAGCTTCAAGACTGCCCCATTTAGCGCAGATCCTACCAATACCAAAGGGTATTGCAGACCGCCTCATGGCTGCCTTTGGTTATTACATTAGTACTGGGATGTTATTTAAGATCAAATATGACACGTTAACCCTACAGTTCCAGAACGGTGGCCTCAGCCTCACAAACATGTGAAACAAAGCTTTGGCACTTTACATGCATGAGATGATACTAAACTGGCAACAACGAAAGCTCTGATAGCAGTACTTGTTCAACCTTTGTACGAACCCCCAATAGCAGTGGGCAACATTTCGCCTTCTCTTGTACACATTACCTCATTTGTTGTTGAATATAGTTATATTCATCTGAAAGTACCTTCAACAAGAATACACACAACTTAGGAGATCTATCGGTGCTTGATGTATCACCATGGTCTCAACATAATGGAATTCAAATACCCAATGAGAACTTGGAACCCCATTTGGTGTGCATACTCCATTACTGTCAACAGCAGGGAGATCAATGTGATGTATTCTTGTAAACCATAAACTTGTGACCAGGAGTCGATTATATACATTTCATATGGTCGATCCTTCTCTTTGCACAAACTGTGGACTGTTAGCAATGGAAGAACATGGTTTAGTGTTTGGCGCAGCGAGGGACATCTGGATGCTGACGAGTCAAATACTGGTCTTCCTTCGGCGCAATAACTACACAGAAATAACATTGGTTGTACTTTTTGTACCAGACAAGACTTTTTTTCCCAAACAAAAGATGTATGTGGTCAATTGGATCATTGGAAATGCGACAAAATATTTGTTTTCATACAATATTAAGTCCGTGATGGATTATTAGATGTATTTACAAGAACAACATGAGCTCATACAGAGTCATACGAAATACTGGACTTACTTTCCCAATTTTTTAGGAAGTGTTTTTCACAACCCGCCCAACAGCTGGGGTGTCCCAGAAATGAGAAGACTCCTGCAGCAGAGCACCTAGACAGTACTGCACAGTTAAATTATATTTGCATACTGCATACTGAGAAGACAATTGGCCCTCACCTGTTGGCACATTGTGATGCAGATGATAACTTTGTTTTCACTCCCGCCCGTGACTAGGGCTGGAATTTACTTTGTTCATGTAAAATAAAAGGGGGGGGGGGGTGGCCTTTACATTAATTTTAGGGTTTCAAAAATTGTTTTTGCTGTCTCGATACTTTTCTTATCCCTAGGACAGCACAATTGCAGAAATAAATATTGTTTGTTTTCCCTGCCTTCCTGTTCCATGAGAAAAAAAAAGAAAAGAAAAGTGGTCGTATTGTTGGTCTGTAAATTGGAGGTACCGTGTTCTGAACGCCCTCGTGGTTATAATATTTATTTTTCTCACTAAAAAAAAGCTGTTCTAAAATTATAAAAAAAGTCGGTAGAGCACTTGGGAAAAAAAAAGAAGTGGTAGCGTCGTAAATTCATAATGAAAACATTAAAAAAGAAATTTTTTTTAAAAAAGTGGTCTGTGCGACAGAATATCAATCCTAAGGGCTCAGGTTTGATTCCCGGCTGTGTCAGAGATTTTCTCCACTTAGGGACTAGGTGTTATGTTGTCCTACTCTTCATCATTTCATCCCCATTGACGTGCAAGTTGCCAAAGTGGCGTCAAATCGAAAGACTTGCACCCAATAAATGGTCTACCCGATGGGAGGCCCTAGTCACACAACATTTACATTTTTTATCACCCATCACAAGCCATGAGCATGCTTAAAAAACGTGTACACAGAACTCACATTTTCTCAGGTCCAGATAGTTTGCCTAAAGAGCTCATCCACCTACAGATGGTGTTCAGAAGAAATTGATATTCCACCCAGCAGATTAACAGGGTACCGCCGGTTAAAACTAAGAATCAAAAAGTGGATAAAGAGGAGAACACACTGACAAAAACCTTCAGCTTTTCTTCATTTTGTGAAGAACATTTTGTTTAAAATAGTGAGAATCCTCTGTAAATTTCAGGTAAAAGTGATTTTTCTTCCACCGTCTAAGACTGCAGACACTTTGGGATCAGTGGAGGATGACTTTTTATTGTGAAAGGCTGGAATTAAGAAAATACTTAGAGTGGTATGGCTTATGTAGGAAAGACCACACACACTGTGAAACTCTGTTTGCAACCAAGCAATTCCACTATTGTCAGACACTTTTTTCTGCTGGACATACAATGGAGTGTGATAGGTCTATCATTCTGACCATAGGAACATCTTTTTGAGTCTCCATTATTAAAGAACCCATAGAAATAAGCTGGTGCAAAATCTGATGAACTGTCATAGTAGCTTCCAGTTGGACAGTGAGTGGAACCGCATCATCTCCACAATTTCTCCTAATCAAAGGTCAGAGATTGCACCAATGGTTGCAGTGAGCGCTAACTTGGAGAAAATTTTCGATGCATGCACAGAATACTCACAGCACAGTATACAGTGTGTTCATTTTAACTGAAGACATTGAAATATCCCAAAAACTACACATCATATCCAGAAAAGTTATAATTCCAATCTGTTTTTCTCAGTGGGGGACATCCAATGATACTACACTCGACCCCCCCACATCCCCACCCTACTCCACCCCACCCCCACTCCATACATAGGTGGTGAGGGGTAACTTTGAAATCTTCAATGGAAAACCTTGTTTTTTTTTTTTATTGCAGATTATGATTCTACAGCAAAATCTACATACGTTTCATATGCAGCATTTTCTTTGTTTCTCTACAGATAGTACTGTAATTGGAGGAATAGAATAGGGCACACAGTCATAATTTACAACATGCTACTCAATGGCCTTGAATATTCAGTGGCACATGGAATCCCACCTCGATGCTGTGAGGGTAGAACAGGCAAGTATTTCATAACTTATAATTGAAAACGTCGTTCACAACATTGTATTCCTCTGATATATTGAACAGGGGACTAAGTGACATGCCACTGTGGCCATGGATCAAGACAAACACTACTCTACTTTTCCAATTAGAGTAAGTGTTTGTAAGTAGTATCACCACCTTCAGTACACTTAGTGATCTGTTTTTCAAAGGACAGTACACAGGACAGAAGCAGTCTGTGGGAATGTCAGCACAGATGTTTCTAATGTGATCAACCATGTCTTTGTGGCCTGTTGGCATTCTCTGGTATACCTTATCTTTTAAATATCATGACAGAAAGAAATCTGGTGACCTAGAGGGCCAATTAATAAGGTCACCTTGCCAGTCCACTGAACACTGTAGACACGGTCTAATATTTCCTGTGCTTCAATTTCATAATGCGTTGGACAACCGTCAGGCTGAGACCACATACATTGTTGAACATCCAGGGCAACATCCTGCAGTAGTATTGGGTAATTCCTGTTCCAAAGCCATTCAGTGTGAGTCTATTCAGTGTGCTGTCAAATTCAGATCAATTAGTTTGTTCCCCATGATGCCACACCATACGTTAACTGACCAAGGATGTTGATGGTCAATTTACTATAACCAATGGGGATTGTCTATACTCCAGTAATGCACGTTATGCTGTTTTATCATGGATTGTGAATGTAGACTCATTGGAAAATAGCACTGTGGCAAACATCATGGGAGTCGTTTGCATTTATTGACACGCCCATTCACAAAACACTACCTGGTTATTAAAATTGGCGCCATGAAGTTCTTGATCCAGTGACACGTGGTATGGGTGATACTTATGACAATGCAATATTGTGACAATATCACCTACAGACATACTGGAATCACAGCATAATTGTCAGTTGCTTATCTGTGGGTTGTGGTGCAATGCTGCTAGCACAGCTATTTCATTAGCTTCTCCTGTAATAAGTTTACTTTGCTTCCTTTTGTCAGTCTGTACACTGCCATCAGACATAAAACCATTCACAACCTTATAAAGGAACAAACAAGAGTGACCTTTCTCTGTAAAATGCTCAGCATACAAGGCAACAGTAGCCTCAACATTTCTCGTACATTCTCCTTAAATCAGAACCATTTCAGTTTTGTCTTATGTGGTTACAACATTCATTGTCCACTCACATATCTGTTCTCCAAATGATAGGTAGGTGTGAAGGCAATAAACACTGTGTAAGTATTGTAATGTTTAGAGCCATTATCTCTCCTACATCTGCACAATATGTGATCTCCAGTCACAATATACTGCCCTTTGTGATATGTTGTAGTTTGCTGTATAGTCACAGTGGTGCATTGATATGGTATTTGATGTGTTGGAGGAATACAGCATCATAAATGGTGTTTCCAATTAGAAGTTATGATATATTGGCGTGTCCTACCCTCACAGCATGAAGGTGAGGTTCCACGTGCCATGGAATATTCAAGAACCATTGAGAAGAATGTCAAATTATGATTGTGTACCAATTTCTATTCCTTCAATTACAGTGTCATCTGTGGTGAAACAAAGAAAATGCTTCAGACAAAATGTATGTTGATTTTTCTGTAGAATCATAATCTGCAATAAAAAATGAGGGTTCACATTGAAGATTTCACAGTTGCTCCCTGCCACCTGCACACAGGGGGGGTGGCGAGTAAAGTGTGGTGTTGTTGGACACTCCTTCCAAAATAAACAAAATGGAGTTATAACTTTTTTGAACTGATTTGTAGTTTTCCAGATATTTCAATGTCTTCAGTTAAAATGAGCACCCTGTACATAGCATAACGGAGCAAGTCTTCATCAGTCTTCAATGGCTCACCAGAAAATGGCTGGCAGGTGCCCAGTCAAAATATTGTAAGATGAATTAAATGATGACCAGCTGCAAGCTTGAAATTTGTTTCAACATTCAATTCACCAGAAAAGTTTTAAAATTCACAACAGTACATAGTTTGATAACCTCCAGCAACAAAAAGTATATACAGATGTTATTTTGTTAGTGATATTATCCTTTCTGTGGTAGCATCAAAGACACATCATTGTTCTGATGGAGTCATGGTTGCACTGTCTTGACTGCAAGGCATCAAATATTGATCATCAGAACATACAGTGCTGTTGGCGAACATTTGCTGCACCTGTATGACAAACTGTTTCCAGAGTCAATGAACATCATCAGAACATTTAACCTTCTGGCTACCTCTATCTGAAATTGATGTCCGTCACAGTCCACCCAGTAAATAATGCCCCAAAAATCAAGTTGTATATCTTCACTGTCTTCTCTCACTCACAGCACCAATTGCTGTCCAACTCTTAAACATGCAGCTGCCTATGATATACAAATGTTTTAGGTGATTACAGTTCTATGGGTTTGCATGTATTAGTTGTTATATATTTTCTTTAAGTCAGTGAGTAGCAGAGATAGTTTCTTTAGACATTCAAACCATTTGTCTATTCAAAAAATGTACAGAAAGGCAGCCAGGAGACATCTTTGAAAACTACTGATATTTTGATAGCTGAATACTCTGTCATTTTCTAGGTAGAAATGTAATGTGAGATTGCTGTGCAAGGCAATTAAGTCCTCAATATGTGGGGCTACACAAATCAAGAACCAAAATATGGCATATGCAGAAAGATAACACACACACACACACACACACACACACACACACACACACACACACACACACACACATGGTAAACACTAAGTGCCACCACATAATCAATGACAATCAGCATCCGAAGTTACTGATAGTGAATATAAATCACTGACAGGTCCACAAATAACAATAACTTAGTCCCTCTGCTGTTAGACCAGAGATAAAGCAGGTTTCCTAGCAGAATTTAAGCAGAAATCACAAAAAGGCCCCAGAATGAGGTATCGTCTTAGGTACATTCATCACTCACTTGATTCACAGTTGGTCAGTAGCACAATGCACAACTGATCTATCTGTCACTGTAATCATTCTGGCAAAAGATGAATTTGAGGTAGGTTAACTCAGCTGACAAACTTTCAGAGTCTGGGATGACATGGGCCATATGAACCAAACTATGAAGTACCCCTTGCTGAGCCAGATTGTGACAGCTTTCAGCCTGAAGATAGAAATGGCATGTACCACATACCATCAACGTCCCTTCAGATTATCTCTTCAAGGAATGGAAGGCAGGCATCCTTTTCCACGTCCATTGTGAAGAAAATATTTGGGGTGTCTTAATTCAGGTGTTCTAAAAACCTTTACAAATTCTTACTGCCATGAGGCTCAACAACAAAAGTATCACCTTTGTATCTAAAAATACAGGCCTATTCTCAGTAGGATTGGTGCTCCAACATACCAGGGAACATAACAGTTTGCTACACTGTTTAGCACAGCGGTAGGTTGATGCATAAATCACATTAGGAGCTCAGCAGATATCTTATGTCTATTAGAAGGATTGCGTCTGAATGTCTTAGATATTTTAGTACGTTTGATGTAGTCTCTCACTTCACTCACGCGCCTCTGTCCGATTCATTATAGTAAATCAAAGTTATCATGGATGTTGAATTAATCAACCTATTTTGATATCTGTTGAAATCCACTTACAGGGTGTTTCAAAAATGACCGGTATATTTGAAACAGCAATAAAAACTAAACGAGCAGCGATAGAAATACACCATTTGTTGCAATATGCTTGGGACAACAGTACATTTTCAGGCAGACAAACTTTCGAAATTACAGTAGTTACAATTGTCAACAACAGATGGCCCTGCGGTCTGGGAAACTCTATAGTACGATATTTTCCACATATCCACCATGCGTAGCAATAATATGGCGTAGTCTCTGAATGAAATTACCCGAAACCTTTGACAACATGTCTGGCGGAATGGCTTCACATGCAGATGAGATGTACTGCTTCAGCTGTTCAATTGTTTATGGATTCTGGCGGTACACCTGGTCTTTCAAGTGTCCCCACAGAAAGAAGTCATAGGGGTTCATGTCTGGCGAATAGGGAGGCCAATCCACACTGCCTCCTGTATGTTTCGGATAGCCCAAAGCAATCACATGATCATCGAAATATTCATTCAGGAAATTAAAGACATCGGCCGTGCGATGTGGTCGGGCACCATCTTGCATAAACCACGAGGTGTTCGCAGTGTCATCTAAGGCAGTTTGTACCACCACAAATTCACGAAGAATGTCCAGATAGCGTGATGCAGTAATCATTTTGGATCTGAAAAATGGGCCAATGATTCCCTTGGAAGAAATGGCGGCCCATACCAGTACTTTTTGAGGATGCAGGGACGATGGGACTGCAACATGGGGCTTTTCGGTTCCCCATATGCGCCAGTTCTGTTTATTGACGAAGCCATCCAGGGCATTTTTTTCTTCTTCTTCTTTCTGCATATGCCATATTATAGTGCTTGGTTGATGTGGTCCTGTCTGTTGAGAGTTTAAATTTCCTTTCACATCTTGCTGTGGTCATTGTTATTCCCTGATCATACTTTACCCCCATTTTCTTACATGGCCCACACACATTTCCACCTTTTTCATCATGATTAAGGTGTTTTTTATGATATATTAATTTTTATTCTCCGATAGTGACCATACTGTAATTGTTGTCAGAGGAGGACTTTAGTTGTGACCAGACAAGGTGGTGTGGTAGTCAAGATAGTGCGTTTATGTTTGGAAATTGAAGTCCTCCGTTAAGCAATGCTAATCTAAGCTTAATGTGGTTTATCTGAGTCATGTATGGTGTACACCAAGTTTGAAGCTTTCTCATGTAGGTGAAATAGTTTCTGGTCTCTAATGGCCTGCATGTCGGTTGGAAATTAGAACCAGTTGAAAAAGGTATAGCCATAGAGCAGTAGTTCTGTGTCTTGTTAGCTATGAAGTAATAAGATGTCTTGAGGCTTCCAGGTACAATTTTGGTTTTGTAACACCCCCATGAATCATGGACCTTGACATTGGTGGGGTGACTTGCATGCATCAATGATACAGATAACCGTACTGTAGGTGCAACCATAATAGGGATGTATGTTGAGATGACAGACAAATGTGTGGTTCTTGAAGAGGGACAGTAACTTTTTCAGTAGTTGCAGGGGCAATAGTCTGGATGATTAACTAATCTAGGCTTGCAACATCAATCAAAACAGCCTTACTGTGCTGGTACTGTGAATGGCTGAAAGCAAGGGGAAACTATGGCCATAATTTTTCCCAAGGGCATGCAGTTCTACTGTATGGTTAAACAATGATGGCATCCTTTTGGGTAAAATATTCCGGAGGTAAAACAGTCCCCCATATGGATCTCAGGGTGGGGCTGCTCAGGGGGATGTCATCATCAGGAGGAACAAACATGGTGTTCTACAGAATGGAGCATGGAATATTATATCTATTAATCTCACAGGTACATTAGAAATTTTTAAAAATAAAATGGATGGTTTGAAGTTAGATGTAGTGGGACTTAGTGAAGTTTAGTGGCAGAAGGAACAGGTGAACAAAGGGTTATAAATACACAAATTAAATAGGGGTAATGCAGGAGTAGTTTTAATAATGAATATGAAAATAAGAGTGTGGGTAAGCTACTATGAGTGGCATAGTGGACTCAGTTTTGTAGCCAAGGTAGATACGAAGCCCACACCCACCACAGTAATAATAGTTTATATGCCAACAAGCTCCATAGACAAAGAAGGGACTTAAGAAATGTATGATGAGATAAAAGAAGTTATTCAGATAATTAAGGGAGATGAAAATTTAATTGATATTGGGGACTGGAATTTAGGAATAGGAAAAGGGAGAGAAGGATAAACTGTAGGGAAATATGGACTGGGAAAAGTGAATGAATGTGGAAGCCACATGGTAGAATTTTGCACAGAGCATAATTTAATCATTGCTGACACTTGGTTTAAGAATCACTAAAGGAGGCTGTATATGTGGAAGAGGCCTGGAGAAACAGGAAGGTTTCACATTGATTATGTGACACAAAGACAGATTTCAGAAACAGATTTTAAATTGTAAGCCATTTCTAGGGGCAGATGTGGACTCTGATGACAATTTATTGGTTATGAACTGTAGATTAAAGCTAGATATTTTGCAAAAAGGGTTAGGAAATTAATTAGATGGGTCCTTAATAAATTGAAAGAACCAGGGGTAGTTGATAGTTTTGGAGGGAGCATTACACACCAACTGCCTATAACAGTGGAATGGAATACAATAGAAGATGAATGTGTAACTTTAAGAGATGAAATAATGAAGGCAGCAGAGGATAAAATAGGTAAAAAGACAAATTGTAGTAGAAATCCTTTGATAACACAGGAGATATTGAATTTAATTGATGAAAGGAGGAAATGTAAAAATGCAGCAGATGAAGGAGGCAAAAGGGAATACAAACGTCTAAAAAATGAGACTGACAGGAAGTGCAGAATGGCTAAGCAGGAGTAGCTAGATGACAAATGTCAGGATTTAGAAGCATATTTCACTAGGTGAAAGGTACACACCACTAATCGGGAAATTAAAGGGGCCTTTGGAGAAAAGAGAAGTAGATCTATGTACATCAAGAGCTCAGATGAAAATCCAGTCCTAAGCAAAGAAAGCTGGAAGATGAGCTTTATGTCAATCTTATAGAAATGAAAGAGGACACAGATGAAGATGAGATAGGAGATATTATACTGCAAGAATAATTTGACAGAGCACTGAAAGACCTAAGTCGAAACAATGTTGCAGGAGTAAACAACATTCCGTCAGAGGTATTGATAACCTTGGGAGAGCCAACCAAGACTAAACTCTTTCTTATGGTGTGGAAGATGAATGAGACAGGTGAAATACCCTCATGCTTACAGAAAAAAATGCGATAATTCCAGTTCCAAAGAAAGCAGATGCTGATAAGTGTGTGGATATTAACGAACTATCCACTTCGTAAGTCACTGTTGGAAAATACTGGCACAAATTCCCTACAGAAGAATGGAAAAACTGAAAGAAGCCAATTTCAAGGAAGATCAGCTTCGATTCCCAAGAAATGTAATAACACATGAGACCATGTTGACCCTACAGCTTACCTTAGAAGATAGGTTAAGAAAAGGCAAACCTACAGGGTACGTTCCGAAAGTAATGCAATTGAATTTCCCACGCCGCTCCTAGTAGTCGGAGTGGGAGCGGGCCACATGGAGTAGGTGGGGGGGGGGACGCTAAGCTTTGCCGCGAAACCGGTTTCAGTGCTCTCCGAGCTGTGGAAGCGGCAGGACGTCTGTTATTGTAAACCTCTGCGCGCCGACCGTGTCACGGAAAAAATGGAATCGACGATCGAGCAACGTTACGCGATTAAGTTTTGTGCTAAACTGAACAAATCTTTTGAGGAGACTAACAAAATGATTCGTGAGGCTTACGGGGACTCTGCTCTGTCCTACTCACAAGTTTCGAGGTGGTTAAAGGCCTTTAAGGAAGGCCGGGAAGAGGTTCACGACGAACAACGCTCTGGGCGGCCGTCAACCAGCAAAACCGACAACAATGTGGCTCGTGTGCGACAACTGTTGGACTCTGACCGTCGATTGAGTATCAGGATGGTTGCCAATGAACTGAACTTGTCGTCTACTGTTGTTTTTCGCATTGTTACTGAAGATTTAGCGATGAGGAAAGTGTGCGCCAAGCTCGTGCCCAAGGTGTTGTCAGACGACGAAAAGACCAACCGAGCGGAAATTTCAAGTGAACTTTTGCAACGTGTTGAAATTGAACCTGACAACGTCATCACTGGTGATGAAACCTGGGTTTTTGAATACGACCCAGAAACAAAACGCCAAAGCTCTGAGTGGCACACTGATCAGTCCCCCAAGCCCAAAAAGGCAAGAATGAGCAAATCAAAAGTGAAAACAATGCTCATTGTCTTTTTCGACAGCAAAGGAGTGGTCCATAAGGAGTTTGTTCCTCAAGGACAGACAGTTAATGCTGCCTACTACGTGGATGTGCTGGAAAGACTCCGCAAAAAGGGTCGTCAGGACGAAAAAGGACATCTCCGCTACCTGGCAACTCCATCACGACAACGCGCCTTGCCACAACGCGCTACGAGTCCGCGAGTTCCTGGCCAAACACCAGGTGCCAACGCTGCCCCACCCCCCTATAGTCCTGACCTCGCCCCAGCTGACTTCTTTTTGTTTCCTAGGATTAAGTCAGCCCTGAAAGGAACCCGTTTTTCGTCCATAGACGAGATCCAATCCGCCGTGACGAAGGCCTTGCGAGAGGTCCCAGAAGACGCCTTCCAGGGTGCGTACCTGTCATGGCAGAGTCGCTGGAAAAATGTGTAGAGGCCCAAGGACAGTACTTTGAAGAATTTTAAGTGTTTGTGCAAATCTGTTCAATAAATTACTTTAAAAAAAATAATTGCATTACTTTCGGAATGCACCCTGTATGTTTATAGCTTTTTTAGATGTAGATAAAAATTTGGCAGTCTTAACTGGAATATTCTCATAGAAATTATGGGGGTAGCAGGCATGAAATACAAGGAGTGAAAAGCTACTTCCAACTTGCACAGAAGCCAGACAACAATTATACAAGTCAAGGGGCATGAAAGAAAAGCAGTGGTTGAAAAGGGATTGTGACAGGGTTGTAGCCCATCCCCAATGTTATTCAATCTCTACATTGAGCAAGAAGTAATGGAAACCAAAGAAAAATTTGCAGTAGGGATCAAAGTAAAGGGAGAAGAAATGAAATGTAGAGGTTTACTGTGGAAACAGCCAATGACTTGGAAGAGTAGTTGAACTGAATGGACAGTGTCTTGAAAGAAGTCGTTTATGTAACTATTTGTATGAAGTATAGCCATGTATGGAAGTGAAATATGAATGATGAATTATTCAGACAAGAAGAGAATATATGTTTTTGAAATGTGGTGCTACAGAAGAATGCTTAAGATTGGATGGGTAGATCACATCACTAATGTGGAGGTACTGAATAGATTTGGGGACAAAAGAAATTGAGGCACAATTTGACTAAAAGGAGGAATCAGTTGATAGGACACATTCTCAGACATCAATGGATCACAATTTTAGTATTGGAGAGAAGTTAGGGGGGTAAAAATTGTGGAGGGAGACCAAGAGATGAATACAGCAAGCAAATTCAGAAGGATGTAAGTTGCCATAATTATTCAGAGATGAAGAGGGTTGTACAGGATAGAGTAGTCTGGAGAGATGATCAAACCAGTCTTCAGACTGAAGTCAACAATGACAACAACAACAACAACAACAGATTACACTCTCAATGCTTCCCTTCACCATATGCAGTGAAGCCTGACATGATTGCTGACATTTATTAGCATGCATGGTCATTTACAGGACAGTGATTTTTAGGCAAAATCATTTCTATGATTAGCAGAGAACATTCTCTGAATATGCAGACAGAGAAATATCAGGATGCTACATACATGTTTTGTGAATTGAATTGAATCTGTTCTACACTAAAATATTTCAAATGGACTACTACATTTGCTCATTGCTGCCTGGCAGCCACTACTACTTTATCGGTAATCTCCTACCTGAACACCACTTCAGGCTCATTTTACTACAATCTTTGTTCGTAGAAGTGATGGTCCCTTGTCTGTTTAGTTTGGTAGCCTTAAGACTTTTACAAAACTTAAAATGTGCAGGCTTAGCCAATTAAAATAAATTGAGAGGATTATTTCATCATTTAGTATTACCTACAACATAAGAGATCAACAACATAACTCCCTACTCACTGTAAAACTCATGTACAACAAATTTAATACATGAGTGAATAATTTAAAAGAGTTCAGGCTTATTTATGCTCAAAGTGACATTTTATGTTTATTGATTGTCAAGCAGTATAAGTAATAATAATGTTCATCTGGAGAGTTTTTGGTCATTTGTTGCAATATTTGTACTGAGAAGTGTTACTTGACTGCAATTAATTTTATTATTATTATAAGAGCATGTTGTTATTATATGTAACATGCTTTCATGTAATGATTCTGCAGAAGTTCTGTGTTCTATGTGCTTATTTTTACCAGGTTTTGAACAACGAGTATATGTCACCAGAATTGTCACTCATGACTATGTTGCACAAAATTTCTCCCATGATATTGCTTTGTTGCAATTAAGTAAACCATTGAAACTGGATGGAGATCATGTGGCCCCAATCTGCTTGCCACAACCAACTAAAAAGTACCGAGAAGGTAAGGGCATTTCAAAATAGTTCTGAATGTACTTTCCTTTCATTCAAAGCACATTCATTATTCAGCTAATTTTAGAAATATTGAGATTGTCCAAATCATAATATTGTCAGGTACTACATAAATTATCAAACTTTGGTGACCTTAAGCCAAAGGCCAATTGCTGAACAGCTTCCTCAGGTAATTGAGTTTTGTATTAAATTTACATATGTTCTGTTGCTTTGGTATTTTCAGTTTAATCACTACATTTATCATCAAATACAACATTTATTTTAACCATGATAATACTTTTTTTCCAGGCACAGGTTATTTCAGCCATAACCATTTCATAGCAATTCTTATAAGTGACTTCCACTTCTGACTGAATCTCATATATCAGCTTTGTTTATTGTGCAGCCTTTAGTGAACATGCATCTTTGTGTGAGTACTGAAGTAGACTTCACTACCCACACAAGGATGAGTGTTCACCAAAGACTGCATGATAAACAAAGCTGATATAGTGCAAGATATTAAAAAGCAATATTGTTAGATTTTTATCTTTCACACAGTTGGTTTACTAAATTACACTTTGAATTGAAATATAATTACTATAAATATTCCCATAAAATATGCAATATTGCAATTTAAAATTATTCTTGTAAGCATAGAAAGTTTGCTTGATGACAAATATATAGATTGGTCAAAAGATGACTTTGATGTGACTGTGCCACATGCATTTGTAAATCATAAAAATTGCCTCCACAAAATATAAATGAACAAACCATTGTCCCCTGTCATAAAAATTACTAAATGAACTGACAGAAGAAAAATGAAAACCTATTCTGACTCAATTACAATTTCCACACTTTACTATGGCTCAGGGGAAGGAAGTTTCAAACCACTGTCAAACAGAAAAATTTGAACTGAAATTTACCAGTTTTTTGCTTGGAGTTTATGGTGATTTTCCAGTATTCTCTCTGCAAAATCTGCTAAGTATTTTAACAGAGCTGTAACTTACCCCTGCCTCTGTAATGGTGCATCTTGTCACAGAAACAGAATGGAGCAACTCTTGCTCTCCTGCTTGCAACATTTAGTGACATCATTACTTATTTTCCTTGCTGCACTGCATAAAGTGCTACTCCTTGTCCTTGTCCAAGGAGTTGAAGGAGTACCTGGCATTGCCTGTGATAGGACAGTAACTGCTTCATTATCACTCATCAGTAGATGTACAGTTTTACTAAGGAACTCAACACAGCACACCAGTCAATTCACAATGGCTGCATATGCTATGTTCATATTAGATTGCCAAGATTGACAGCAGCTGGATGCAAAACCATGAGTGGACCAAAGTTAACTGACTCCTGCTGATTCAGAACTAGGGAGGCTTTGCTCATCACTTTGTGACCAAACTGTACACTTGGTTATCTCATTGTTTTTTCCCTTGTATATCATGAATATTTGGAGGATGAAGAAATCTGTCTTAACGTTTTTTGTTTCTCAAATGTTTTGTTTCATAAAAGCTCTGGCACTTCATGTGTTTGAAATAGTACTGGACACATACAACAACTTCTATGTGTTTTGTTTTAAATCTATACCTGTCTTAGGTCCGCTGTGTGTGCACAAGAGAAAAAGCATGTTCCATGTTAGTATTATGACTAGGTATCAAAGTACTGTATCAGAATAGGGAACGTTTTCATAGTGTCCTCATTGCTTCCATCTGTTGCAACACTGAAGCAAGAACTACCACTAAGGATACCTATAGTAATGTCTAATGAATGTGTTTATAAACCAGGTGTGACAATGGCTTCAGCTTTGGTTGAGCACATGAAACTCATTTCTCATTGTAGAGTCTTTGCACAGAACTGTGTGTAATTTACTTGTGCATTCAATTTTCTTGCAGCTACGACAGTGATGACTGCATGAAAATCCAGAGTACCTTCAGTCGGTCAAAAACAGTTTTTTTTTTCAGTTTGGAAGATGAGCTTACAGCCTGCAGATGTGTCTTTTGTTTAGAATTGCTTTCTTGTGCTTTGAAATCCAATTCACCTGAAAATATCCAATTTTAACCCTTATGGTACTTATACATCTTACCTAGGTTAGCATCTGATATGCATGTTCCAGCAGGGCAAATCAAACATTCTGCTTCACAAAGGCACAACTGCAAGACTGGTCCATTCAACTGTTATGGTATTTAGATCAAATCCTCCAAACTTTGATGCAACGCACAATAAATCCTTTATCTGGGACCTTCTGTCAACTGTTAATGCAATATTTGATTCTATGAATTTTAAGTTTCCAAAAAATGTGTTGTACGTATATGGATGTTTCTTCATTCCTTCAGTTGCTGTGATACAGAAATCAAGTCATTTAAGTCTTAATTGATGAATTCCCTTTTCACATTCCATAAGGAGAGTTTGTTTAATAACTGGCCACATCTGGAGCCAAGATACGTTGATACTGATGGGACATAATGACATTTGGAAAAGGGTGTCAAAACTGTTGAAGTAACCCAAAACATATTTTACAAACAACATGTAAGCTTTAGTATATGAATTTTCTAATTCATGAAGAATAATTTCTGCAGACTTCAATTTATCTTCAACAGTTGATAACTGGAAATAGTGTGAAAATACATCCCAGTTTTCTGACAGAAAAACAATGCATGCGTGTAAAACAAGCCAACGTGTACCCAATAATTTAAGCACCTGCTTACATTCGACTCCAAAAAATTCTTGGAATTCTTGCAAAATAGTGCAGCACTTTGCACTGCCGGATATGTAGCTTGTCATTGACCTTATTAATTTTTCACAGGGTCTAAGAAGCTTCTCACATGCCTTGCTTGCAACTAAAGCAGATGAATACAGTTGAGAATAATGTGATCTGGTACAATGTTGCTAGGTCTTGCTATAACAGGATTGTGGCTTCCCATTATTACAGAGGCATTGTCACATGCCATGCCAATTACATTTCTAATTGCATTATCCTTCTCTTTCGACAGACTCTCTGGAGTTATGAAAAGGCTTTCTGCCCAGTAGTCTTTGCATCCAAAGGGATCAATTCCAGAAGTTGTGTTTTCATGAGTCCATCAATTGGTGACACATATTTCACTAAAACATACATATGTTTTCTATCTGTCTATGTCTATACTCTCACCCACAACAATAGAAAATTTAATGTACTTTAGTAACAGAACCGTTTTATCAATTTCCACCTTTGCAATAACATTTTCTACTATATTGGTACATTTTATATGACCTAAAGTCACCTCTGAAGCAATTTTGGAGCCAGGGAAAACACAAGAACAAGATGGTCCACTTTTGAAAATATGGCATTATGCTCCACAAAAAAAGTTACTCGTCTTATTTCAGCTATCTTCACTTTTTCTGCATCTCTGCTTTCACCACACATTTTCAAAAAACAATTAACAATAGCTGTGTTATATTGCACAGTTTTAACATTTTTAACGTGTTTAACTTGAGAAGCATGTTTATGGCAAATCTGAACAAATCAAGAATTTTGGTCCTGCTACAATAATTTGGTTACTGGATTTCATGAATAACTGTATTCAAGAATGCAAGATCTGCAAAGTATGGCGAAAAGCAAGAAGTAATTGCCATACTGAAATGAGGAAAGGATAGGAAAGATCCCAAAAATTATAGACCTATCTCCTTACTCTGTCACCTCTACAAAATTCTGGAGAGGCTCATTCTTCAGAGAATGATTAGAAAGGTGAAGCCTCTTCTAATACCACAGCAAGCAGGTTTCAGAGAAGGGAAAAGTTGCACATCTCAAATATGAAACTTAACCCAACATATCAAAGAGGGATATAAGAAATGGCTCATTACAGGTGCTGTCTTTATCGACCTATCCACGGCTTACAATATGATCAACCATCGGCTCCTTCTGAATGAAGTGTATGATATAAATAAAGACTTCACACTCATGTGCAATATTAGAAACCTTCTCCTGAACTGCAGATTTTTTGTCGAGTTTCAGGGTAAGAAAAGTAGATGGAGAACTCAAAAAATGAGCTACCAGAAGGTACTGCACTTGTGCCGCTATTATTCAACATCTATACCAACAATCAACGTATCTCTGAAGGAACTTGAAGCTTTAATTATGCTAATGACTGTGCTATCACTACTCAGGCTGACAGTTTTGAGACTGTAGAAGATACGCTATCAAAATCTTTGCAAGAATTCACTGTTTACTATCATGGGAATTGCTTGAAACCTAATCCTACCAAGACTCAGACCTGTGCTTTCCACCTGAAGAATAAACAGGCAAATAGATCCTTAAATATATCCTGGGGCCTGGGGAGGCATCTTACTCGAACATAATCCTACTCCCAAATATCTTGGAGTAACTCTGGATCGCGCGCTAACATATAAAAAGCGTTGCCTAATCAACAAACAGAAAGTGACACCCAGAAATAACATAGTGCAAAAATTGACAGGTACATCATGGTGTGCTAATCCATGCACTGTGCACTTAAGTGTGCTTGCTCTATGTTATTTCACTGCTTAATATGCATGTTTGGTATGGTACAAGTCCAGTCATGCCAGGAACATTGATGTGGCTCTAAATGAGTCTTGCCGGATTATCACAGGTTGCTTAAGACCTACTCTTGTTGACAAACTCCAATGCCTTGCTGGCATAGCTCCTACTGAAATGAGACATGAGATAGCTGCAAGATATGAGGAAAGTAAGGCCACAACGAAGGCAGCCCATCCACTATATGATCATCAGCACACACCTCTTAGGCTGAAATCAAGAAAGAGCTTCTTGACAACTACTGAGGCTCTCATTGAGAATCCAAATGTGGCAAGGAAATCTTTGTATTTGGGAGAATGGATGACTGCAAAGAAAGAACTTCCCCCTGGACATTCAGAGAAGTGGCCAATATGGAGGTCTCTCAATAGATTATGATCAAACACAATGAGGTGCAAGACTTATCTGCGGACTTGGAGTTTCTCTGTGGACTCAGTTCTTTGCCAGTGTGGTGCTGAGCAGACTAACAGCCATTTCCTTCAGTGTTCCTCATCACCAACCACCCGCACCATGCAAGACCTTATGAGAGCTACACCAAATGCTCTTGAAGTGTCCAATTTTTGGTCTTCTTTTGTGTAAAATTATACAACACTTATGTATATATTTTTTGATATTTCTGTACTTTTGACATGATAAATA
Source organism: Schistocerca gregaria (assembly GCF_023897955.1). Taxonomy (NCBI): domain Eukaryota; kingdom Metazoa; phylum Arthropoda; class Insecta; order Orthoptera; family Acrididae; genus Schistocerca; species Schistocerca gregaria. The sequence continues at coordinate 516,455,690 of NC_064931.1, read as the reverse complement.
AAATAATCACATTACACACTTTGTTCCATGCCTTTCTCTTGTCATCTTCAATGGCCTCCAACCACCCTTTAAATCCATCAATTTAAAGCCGAGAGTTTTTTTACTATGTTTTTCTGGATCTAATTCAAGGTACCTGAATTTCAATTTTTTTGCACTCCAAAGACCACAGTCTGGGGTTCTTAAATGAATATGAAACAAACCACTCAGAAACAATTGCTATTTAATAAGAGCAAGAATCACACATAAGACCAAATCCAAGCAACAACCAAAAAAACAATTACTTTGAGTGACACTGTGCTCAGCAAACTAAACCACTTCAAACAATGCCATATACCAACGTGCTACGTTACAGCTTAACATACTGCTTGACTTGGCCTCCAGTCTAGCTTGCATTCTGAGATGCATTGTGTATTCAGGAATTTGACAATGTTTCACATGTGTCACTCAGTCATAAATAATGTTGCATTTAAGTTGTGCAAACAAAAGGAAATTTAAACTAACAATATATAGTACAATGGGAGTACTAAGTGCTAATTGAACAAATGACAGTCAGTGGGTGCATATAATTGCTTTCATGAGCTGTTTCACCTTATTTTCATGGTATTTGACAATCATGCCTATAACAGTGCATGTTTGTTACTGTTGTGTAAGCAGACCTATTGTGCCCATAGTGAGAATGCTGACTGCTGTTTGCACAAATGACTGTTGGTGGTTTCATGTGCTTAACTTCTATGAAATGTTTACCTTTGCTGCTGCTGTATGTACCATAACCATTACTACCTTATGTTAGAGATAGCAATTAAATGTTCCATATTCACCTCACATTTTGCCAAAAAAAAAAAAAAAAAAAAAAAAAAAAAAAAAAAAAAAAAAAAAACCTTTGTTCCTTCCTGAAAAAAATTGTCAAAATTTTCCACAATATGGGATGAATCCCACAGGTTGGCAACACTGCATCCAAGGGAAGCAGAAGCAACATCAAAGGATATAATGCAGTTGAACACATGATAGATAACTTCTAGCTTTTACTGCAAACAACATAAAAATAAACTTGTCAAAGACATTACAATAGCATTTATTTACAATTAATTACAACAATGACTGATGTCCTTTGTTCAAAACATACACTTTTTCTCGGAGCCTAAAAAAGATGACATTTTGTAGGTTTTTATGAAATCTGCGCAGACACATTTTCTTGCCTCGAAAAGGGAATGTGTTGGGGAAAAAGAGAGCATATGGTAACCTTAGTCTCTGGCAGCATAAATCATAGAAAAAACCACTGAAAACTCAGTTTTCAAATATTTCAGGGTTGTGTTCAGAATTTGTATAGTGCTGAAAGCATTGCTGTGCTTTGCATATATTTGTGCCTTGGTCAGTGACAAATAAAATCTTATTAAGATGCTGGGATTTACTGCTAAGTTAAATAAGTCTCTTTGATGTGCTTCTTAATAAATTATCCAGATTTTTCCTTTTCAGAAAAGTGAGTAGTCAGGCAAACGCCAAATTTCACTGTGCCTACTCATGATGAACATTAGCAAGGTGCACAGTAATAGATATGTAATAGTTTTTCTGACATGTTTTGGTCCACATATACGGTATACACACACATGCAGTCAAGCCTATGGTCTGGGCAATGGTGGGCACTGTATTCACCTGTTTTTCATTGGCTTGTCTTTCCGTGTTTTGTGGTACTGTCGTAAGATGGGGCAAACTTTTGGAGATGTCCACACATTCCAATTCTAAGCCAATTTTCGCAAGCTCCTGAAAAAATACTAAATTCTCCACCTGATTTTTAATGCAAATGAACAAAAATCTCTGGCACCATTTCTACACAGTTTTCAGTTACTGTAACTTTCACCAAAACTGGAAATGTTTTGAACTCACACTCTCGTGTTATGCTAACGTGTGCCTTCAGATATGTGGTGGTGGACTTGTAAGGCAGGAGAGTAGAGCACCAGATACAAAGCAGGCAGGATTTCCATCCATATCAGTCAAAAAAAAAAAAATCACTCCCAGACACTTTTATGGCCACCATCTTTCCCAATCAGGATATATTCTTTCAAATCAAGTTTTGCTTTCCTTCGTCTAATGTTCATGTGCCATGATCCTACAGCAGGTGACTGAGTGACTAGCAGGTAAGAAGATGGTCAGGCATGGCATGCTCAACCAAGCATAAAATCTAGTGCAGTTGCTAGCTGGATCTTAAGTGACTGTATCGATATATGCAGAACTTCTGTGAAACTACAAGCAACAAGCAATCTGGGTGTAAGTGCTAGATTGAGATCTGGATTGGTTGATAGGACACATTCTGAGACATCAAGCCATCACCAATTTAGTCTTGGAGGGAAGTGTGTGTGTGTGTGTGGGGGGGGGGGGGGGGGGGGGGCTTAAAAAATCATAGCAGGAGACCAAGAGATGAATACAGTAAGCAGATTCAGAAGAGTGTAAGTTGCAGTAGTTATTTGGAGATGAAGAGGCTTGTGCAGGATAGAGTAGCATAGAGAGCTGCATCAGACCAGTCTTCGGACTGAAGACTAAACAACAACATCTCTCTGCCATTGAGAATAAAATTCATCTATCAGCTTTGAGGCTGTTGATCATAACTCTGGGTGGGGAACCTTACTATATGAACCAGATGTAGCGTACTGCATACAGGACACTATACTTGTGTTTGGAAGGAGTGAGGTTCAGATCACTTGCATACTTTCCCTAAAGCAGTTCAGATGAATGTCAACATCGTTACAATGAAAGGAAATTGCTGATTTCTTTCCCTGTCTGTGTCCAAGTAAAACCTGTGATCGGTCTCCAATGCCATTCTTAAGACAGTGATAGCCAAATTATTCCTCCTTTCTTTTCTTAAAGAATGTTGCCATCATGTACATAGTGGAACCTCTTTTTGTTAACTAGGTCAAAGATATCCCACACCATGTCCTGAGTCACTTTTTCAAGTGTGTGGGAAAAATAAATTGTGTGTATTTTGTAGGATCTAAAATATCACTATACATTCTAGAAAGTTGTGGAATTATATTTTTCAGGCCAAGTGAAATGATCATCCAGTATTAGGCCATACCCTCACACTGGGGAATAGAAAAGCAGGCCAACCATATGTCTGTGCTACTTACAAGGAAACATTCCCAAATGTTAATACTCCTTCTTGAGGAACCTTGGTGTGTGTGTGTGTGTGTGTTTGTGTGTGTGTGTGTGTGTGTGTGTGTGTGGGTCGGTGGGTGGGTGGGTGGGTGGGTGGGTGGGTGGGTGGGGGTGGGGCTGCAAAATAATGCAATATGTCTTGTTTTGTTTGTACCCAGTTTCACTATCAAGAGTAAAACACACCCCAAAAGGTAACTTGGCATCTTAAGTTGGCGGAGAATATCTTTGAAATGATAATATATAAAAAATATTTCTCATATAAAAATCGATATGTAATTAACATTTTTGGAAACTGAATAATCGAATTTTGTAATAATCTGAAATATTGCAAAATACCCCACCACCAGAAATTCAATCTGAAATATGAAAACTTTGTTACAACATTAATTAAAGAAGCTTTCAAGCTACAGACATCCATGTGTAATAAAGCTAGTTTCTGAAATACCATTTTTGGAAAATAAGACATGCACAATGTGCTGTCAAGAGTATTTAGCACATACGAGGATGAGTCAAATGAACACCTTAAATATTTTTTTAAATATTATTTATTGTGCAGAAGTGGTACAAAGCTGTATCACTTTTCAACATAATCTCCCTCACGCTCAATGCAAGTCCTCCAGCACTTACAAAGCGCATAAATTCCTGTAGAAAAAAATTATTTTGGTAGTTCACACAACCACTCATGCACTACGTGGCATACCTCTTCATCAGAACAGAACTTCTTTCCTCCCATTGCGTCTTTGAGTGGTCCGAACATATGGAAATCACTTGGGGCAAGGTCTGGTGAGTACAGTGGATGAGGAAGACACTCAAAATGCAGGTCAGTGATTGTTTCAACTGTTGTATGGGCAGTGTGGGGCCTTGCATTGTCATGTTGCAAAAGGACACCTGCTGACAGCAATCCACGTCACTTTGATTTGACTGCAGGCTGCCAATGTTTTTTTAGGAGATCTGTGTATGATGCACTGGTGACAGTGGTCCCTCTAGGCATGTAATGCTCCAAAATGAAGCCTTTTTTGTCCCAAAAGAGAGTCAGCATAACCTTCCCTGCTGATGGTTCTGTTTGAAACTTCTTTGGTTTTGAGGATGAGGAATGGCACCATTCCTTGCTCACTCTCTTCATTTACAGTTGGTGGAAGTGAACCCAGGTTTCATCCCCAGTAACGATTCTTGCAAGGAAGCCATCACCCTCTCATTCAAAGTGCCGAAGAAGTTCTTCACAAGCATCAACACGTCTGGTGCAAGTCGCAAGTGGGGCGGCCATCTTTATACTGATACTGAGACGGTGTGTGTGCATTTGCACTATGCTGTCACCTACAGGCCATTCTGATGCTGTTTCTAGCACGCTTACCAACTTACAGGATAACGGCATGAAATTTCGATTTGTTATTACAAATTTAAGGTTTTCATTTGACTCTCCCTCGTACCTAATTCAAATATCTAATCATTCATTATTAGTCCACTTATTTATTTTATTTATATTTGTTTAAGTTTCAAATTCCTATTTTATGTTTTACATTAATTTTTGTTTTCCAGTTCACCTTTTCATAAGTGTGTATTCTGTTAATTTGTAGCTCATTATTATGACACAAAATCATTACAGTAATGATAATCTCTATACAGATGGTTAAAACATAACGTTTTCCTGCATACTGCACATAAAATGAATGAATTTTCTTCACATAATGTACATGACAGAAAAAACACTATAAAACAAAATTCATCAGGATTTTAAATCCTGATTTGTATCAGATATATTTCAGTACACTGCTAAGCCTTGGAGAAGAGAACTGATTACATACTAGTGACTGCAGTTTGATTACATTGTGTGGAGACTATGGAGTCTGACATCATAGTCATTCAGTAGAACTAGATCTGAAAATCTTCTCACAAAGTTCTTCCAACATCAAAAGCTGCATACATTTGATGACTGTACCTGTGCCTTTGAGCCTTTTGGAATCACCAGATAAACAATTTCCTTGTCCTCAAATACAGTGCTCTATATGGTCCTTTTACAGTCACACGGAAAATGTAAAATAACAAATTGAAGCATAAAACAAATATAATTAAAGTAAATAACTAGACCGATAATGAATGTTTAATAATTTTAATCAGGTATGTTGAAAATGCTCTGCCAGCATATTGTATACAGGTTATTTTCCAAAAATAGTATTTCAGAAACTAGTTTTATTGCACATGTATGTATGTAGCTGTAATTCATGTTGTAACAAAAGTTTTCATTTATCAAATTTAATTAATTGTGATTAAGTATTTTGAAAAATTTCAAATTCTTGCAAAATTTGATTACACAATTTTCAAGAATTATGTATAAACTTTTATGTAAGAAATGTTTTTGTATATCATTGTTTTGAAGATATTTCCTCCAAACATTACCTTTGAGGGTTTGTTTTACTGCTTAAAAGTGAAGTTGGGCACAAACAAAAAAATGTTTATTGCAGTATTTTGCCCCCTCTACACACCTGCGAAGGTGGGAATGTTCTCTTGTTAGAATGTTGACTGATGTGCTTCCCAGAGTCTTTGTCAGCTATGTTAATTCCTTGTAATTTGGTTGGGCTATACTTAAGTCATATTTTGAAGGTCTAGACAACAGTATTGTAGTACTGTCAGCAGACAAAGGGAACTCTACAGTCATCTTACAGCAGATGGATTACGATGAGAAAGTATGTCAACTTCTGGCGGACCCAGCATATAGAACTTTGGAGTGTGACCCCACTGACAAGGTGGACAAGAAGACCAGGGCTCTCCTGAAGAAGACAGGGATGCCTGAGAAGATCATCAGACAACTTCGGGCAAAAGCTCCAGTGCCACCGAGACTGTATGGTCTGCCTAAAATACACAAGGAGAGCATGCCTCCACACCCAATTGTCACTAATATTGGGGCCACTACATATGCAGCAGCCATGTATTTGAAACAATTTTTGTCTCCGTATGTGGGAAAATGTGTTCACCACATCCGAAACTCAGAAGACTTCCTGCAACACCTCAAGCAACAACGCATCACAGATTCAGACATCATGGTTAGTTTTGATGTGGTAGCACTGTTCACTAGGGTCCCACAGAGAGACTCACTAGAACTGATTGCAGAAAAATTTAACGGTGCTCTGCTGGACCTGTTCAGGCATACAGTGACATCCACGTGTTTCCTGTATGGGAACCAGTATTACGAGCAAACTGAAGGTGTAGCTATGGGTAGCCCACTATCTCCTGTGGTTGCCAACATGTTCATGGAGAGATTTGAGGAGAGATCATTAGAGACAGCCAGATATAAACCCACATGCTTCTTCAGGTATGTGGATGACACCTTCGTAATCTGGCCTCATGGGAAGTACAGGCTCAATGAGTTTCTAGAACATCTTAACTCGTGCCACCCAAATATCAAATTCACCATAGAACAAGAGAATAATGGCCAGCTGCCATTTCTGGATGTACTAGTAAAAAGAAAAACAGATGGATCAATTGGCCATGGCGTGTATCAAAAACCCACACACACTGATTTATATTTGCAGGCCAGCAGCTGTCACCACCCTGCACAGAAGAACAGAGCTCTTAAGACATTGGTCCACAGAGCATGTGTCTTGTCAGACCAAGAAAGTCTACTGACAGAAATAGAGCATCTCAAAACAGTGAGTGTTCTGCAAAAAGGGATATACACCAAAACAAATTGAGATGACACTCCAACCAGCCACTACACCACAAGTTCCAGAAGCAGGGCAAGATGAAGCAAACAAGGTGGTGTATTTTCCCTATGCTGGTTCTGTTTCTGTGAGGATTAGTAGGATCCTCCGTAAACACAATATCAAGTGTGTTTTCTGTCCATCCAGCAAGATCGGGGGACTGGTGGGAAATGTTAAGGATGACCTGGGTTTACAGAAACCAGGGATTTATAATATACCTAGCCAATGTGGCGTGTCCCACATTGGCCAGAAAGAAAGGACAGTAGATATCAGGTGCAAGGAACATCAGAGGCACACCCGATTAAGACAGGCAACAAAATCAGCAATTGCTGTAACACTGTCTAGAGCTAGATCATGCTATGAATTATGAAGAAACCAAGTTTCTAACACAGATGCCCAGATTTTGGGACAGTGTTATAAGGGAGTCAATAGCGATAAAAGTGACTGATAATCTCATTAACCATGACACGGGGTACCAGCTAAGTAGAGCCTGGGATCCTACTCTAGAATCATTGAAGAAGCAATGGGGACAGCTGCAGCACTCCAAAAATAGAAAAACTGAAGGTGTGTACATGGAGAATGATCCCCATACAGAGTTCCAGGTGCATCAGACTGAAGATGGAATGCCCAGGGTTGGGTCTGATGGGCGTGGACCACAGAGGGAACATCTGGAACAGCAGTGGATTGAAAATGGAACGGAACGCTCCAGCAAATCACAGTGAGTGGAAGAGTACCACAGGGGGAATGCCTGGTTACATGTAAAATTAGTTAAAAGAACAAACTGTATTTTAATATTACATAAAAATATCATTGTTAATTGTTAATGATCTAAAGAAAACTTGCATTATGTAGCAAGAAAAATGTAATAATGTTTAAAAATAAGATTGTTAAAACCTATGGCTGGAAAGGGCAAATATCAAGCTCTAAACCAGCCCGCTCTGCCCCCTCAGGGCAGGGAATGAAGGAAAAAAAAAAAAATATCTCGAGGAGTAGTCTCAGGTCACACCTGATGAAGGAAATGAGCTATGTTACTGAAATATCATGCAAGTCTGATGCTGAAATCTGGCAGAGCACCCAACAACCCAAGATGTCATTAGATTGCCAGGTAACCCTGAAGAATTATGACTATAATCTTCATTTCTTCAACAGATTGAAGTCTGCCCCTGGTAGCTGAGTGATCAGTGTGACAGAATGTCAATCCTAAGGGTCCGGGTTCTTTCCTGGCTGGGTCACAGATTTCATCCCCATCGACACACAAGTCACAAAGTGGTGTCAAATTGAAAGACTTGCACCCAGCGAATGGTCTAACCAACGGGAGGCCCTAGTCACATGATATTACATTACAACAGATTTAACAGAAACTGTTAATTATCAATTTTTACTTTTTAACTGATTCTGAATATATTTGAGTTGACCATTATTTATTTCAGCTGTATTGTTCTTTTCAAAACAGCACATTGTTTTGAGAACATAGTCTTTTTCATAGACTAACATTGTTGCATTACTCGTCAGTTTTTATAACAAAACCTTCTGCCACCTGAAGTTTTCTATTCAAATTTTTAAGAATGTTCAGTTCTTAGTTGTCTATGGTACTAGTGTCTAAAGCCTCATGTAGAGTTCTGCTTGCTCCTACAGTTTTATTTGGTTTCTTCATTTTTAACTTTCTTAGCAGAATCACAAATTAGTTTGACTTCAGTTATTGCTCACTTTACAGCTTTCTTAGTAAAATTTTACATCAATTTATTTTGTGTTGGAGTTAATGAGTTAATATATAAAGAGAATGTAAAAATAAATCTGATTTGGATTTGTGTTTAGGATTTTAAAGAAACAAATGCAACATTTGAATGTGATACTGCACAATGAATTCTTTTTCCCATGTACTTGCTGTATTTTCTTTCTTTAAAAAAAAAAAAAAAGTATGAGCAGAAGCAACAGTCCTAACTGTCAACCAGTTCCTTTCCTTAAACATTTTGTATTTTTTATAGGAAATGGAACTGTGACTGGTTGGGGACGTCTAACAGAAGATGGTACCCTGCCACATGTTTTGCATCATGTTTCCCTTCCATTTATATCAACAGACCTTTGTAAAAAGTGGTATGTTGAGGCTGGATATGGTCAGTATGTGAATCCATGCCAGGTATGCAGTGGCTATGGTGCAGGTGGGGCAGATTCATGTCAGGTAAGGAAAATTTAAAGTAATGAGTCACTGTGCAATCCATGTAATGTAGTCATCTATTAAGTACTGAGGATCTTTGTTTCACCTTTTGAATGTCTGCATTATGGTGTGAGGTTCCAATAGTAGCACAACATGCTGTGTAGCATTCAGTGTCCATACATGAATGTTGGACACACAGACTGCATGCTTCTGTCCTTTTTCAAACTTCAACTTGGCAACTTTGACAGTCACACACTATTATCACAGTCTAAGCTTAGTTCTTGTAACTGTTCTAAAACAGAATATGTATCAGGGCTCAATGCAAAATCATTTTTGAAGATAAAAAAATCACTGTTTTGGAAAAGTGTGACACTGCAAGATGTACTCAGTCTGTGGAGAGATAACTATGACAGAAAAAGGCAAAGCACTCATCACAGATCACAAACTGCGCAACTCCCACTGTCACCTTTCACTCTGGATTCGTAGTCTCACATGCCTGATGCCAGGCAAACCCACACTCATCCACCAAGTGTAATGGAAGCAATGACGCATCAGACTAACAGACATTTTAACTATCATTGTGTATCCAATTAATGTGCTGTTGTACAAACTGTGGTATTTGATGGCACATGTCCACAACACATTGGTGATACTGAGGGTATTAGAGTGTGGTTCTGAATCACCTCCAGTGTGCACTCATTTTCATTAATTGTCTGTTGGAAGTTCAACTGCTCCACAATCTGTTGGTATACTGGTCACCAATCATGGTGCTGGCCTCAACTTTTCACTGTCTACTGTTGTCTCTTTTAATGACAACAAATCATATATTATGATACTCTTTGATTTTGGGATTCCATACAATTTATGGAATGTAGTACTTTATAGAGAACATGTATGACACAATGAAGTGCAGGTGGCGAGTAGCACTGAACACATTGACTGGACAACAGTAATACAGGTTACAGAATAGGCTGAGCACTCATTTGCAGTCACTTAAAAAATACTATTTCTTTGGCGGCTCACCAAAGTGTGCCAGGGGGCTGGCCTAGGTGGCCTCTATAAGTGGGCCTGTGAACCATATGGATGTACAATCTCTGAAATTTCACACACCATGAGTGGAGGTACATCACCCCTCCCTTCCAGGGATGGGAAAACCATATACATAAAAACAAAAATACATGGTACAGAAAAAGTGCGTGGTACAGAAAAAAAAGCACTGGTAGCAAAACAACACTGGTACGAAAAAAGCACTGGTACCAAAAAAGCTGTGGTACCGAAAAAGCAGCAGCATGGGAAACACTTGTGACTGTGCTGATGTCCATTTCATTGCCTGTTGATGGTGGCTACTGCAGCCTGTGGTGGGCAGGCATCAGCAAATAAGGGTGGATGTGATGAGGAGGTGGTTTTGATGCACCCCCCCCCCCCCCCCCCCTCTTGTGAGTGGCCATAGGGCAGGACTGGGGATGGCATCTCCATAGGAACATCTTTGTTAAGATTAGTGGTTGTCACAGAGTGGTCAGCAGCAGCATTGGGGAATGATGGCTACACAGGACCCAGCAACAGACATGTCGGCAGCTGTGACATCAGGCACAGTGGGGATGCAGCAGAGGTTGCATCGGCAACAGCAGTTGAGGAGTGGGGGAAGAGGCAGAAACTAGACAGCAATCTGTCAGGCAGCGACCCCCACTGTGACGTGAACCAGACTGTCTGCAACACAGGAACAGGCATCAGTGGCAGCAGGAGTGGGGGAGGTGATGGTCCCTCCAGAAGAGACACCACCAAGCATGGCTGTAGCTAGTTGAAGTGGGATGTCCACTTGTCAAGAGTGTAAAGACAATGCACAAGAGCTGGCCGCAGTGATGCTCAACGACGGCAGGAACCCAGTTCAGCCAGCAGCTGAAACCATGAGCCTAGACAGGTGCAACTGGCCAGAACCATAGCAGAGCCAATGACACCAGTGGATGCGTTGCTGGATGCAATGGGTGAAGAAGGGTCTGTGGTTGGCGCTCATGTAGCAGCTCCACTGGGCTCTTGTCCCCTATTTGAACCATGCATTTGGCCTCAACATTGGATTGAGGATGAAGTGACTGAGCCTGTGAGATGGTGTACACCACTAGCCTGACAAAAGTGGCAAATTCTTGAGAAACAAACTGGACACTGTTATCTGTAACCATAGTATATGGAAGTCCCTCAATTGCAAAAATCTTAGATGGGGCCAAAATAGTGGCCACCGTGGATGTGGACAGTGAACACGCCATGTAGGGAAACTTGGAATAGGCATCCACTACAATGAAAAAATACTGACTTAGGAAGGGCCCAGCAAAATCAACATTTAGGCTCTCCCACAACCACTGAGGCATGAGCCAGGGGGAAAAGGACACCTGCAGGGCTGCCTGTTGCTGCACACTAGGAGTGCAAACAGCGATAAGTCATGTAATCTCTCCATATGTGCTGGGCTAATACACATGTCAGCAGGCCTAAAGCGTTAGTGTGAGAGGTACCCTATGACTGACATGCAGAAACTGCAGTATGTTATGGTGTAAGGAAGCATGAATTACAACCTGGGTAGACGCATCCATCAAACACAGAAAGGTGGTGCTGGAGGGAGATGTAATTATGCAAGGGACCCAAGGTACAGCCCACAGATTTTTCTGGCCAACCATGCTGCAACAAAAGAGAGGACCCAGCTAAGTACATGATCTGCGGTCATGGCCAATGCTATCATGAAACTAGTAATGGGAAAACCATTGTCTGTGTTCTAGATTTCAAATATAAATACAAACAAAGGAACTTGTCCTTATCAAATGCTGGGTCTGGCCTCATCATAAGGTGAGATAAGGCATTGGCATTGGCTTGTTGCACCATTGGCTGATAACAGATCTGATAATCGTAAAGGGAGAGGAAGAGAACCCACAGTTGCAAATGATGCATTGCCTTGTCCAGTTAGGAAGCCGAAGGTTTAAAAAGAGCAACTAATGGCTTGTGATCCATGATTAAGTGGAATCAAGAACCATAAAAGAAGATGTGAAATTTCTTGAGGATGAACACAATCACTAAAGCCTCCATTTCTTTCTGAGAATATTTCTGAGTGGGAAATAGCCTTGGAAGGGTAAGCAATGTGCCATTCAAATCCAACTGTATATATGTACACCAACACCACTCCAAGACCATGCCGAGAAGCATCTGCAGCCAACACGAGATGCTGACCCACCTGAAAAGTGGCCAGACACAGGGCAGATTAAAACTTAGATTTAAGCAAAGTGAATACTTGATCACAAGCTGGGGACCAGAAAAAATGCCATATTTTTACACAAAATAATGTGCATGGGCTGAGCCACTGTGGATGCATCTGGTAAAAACTTACACTACGAGGTGCATTCAAGTTCTAAGGCCTCCAATTTTTTTTCTAATTAACTACTCACCTGAAATCGATGAAACTGGCGTTACTTCTCGACATAATCACCCTACAGACGTACACATTTTTCACAACGCTGATGCCATGATTCCATGGCAGCGGCGAAGGCTTCTTTAGAAGTCTGTTTTGACCACTGGAAAATCGCTGAGGCAATAGCAGCACAGCTGGTGAATGTGCGGCCACGGAGACTGTCTTTCATTGTTGGAAAAAGCCAAAAGTCACTAGGAGCCAGGTCATGTGAGTAGGGAGCATGAGGAATCACTTCAAAGTTGTTATCACGAAGAAACTGTTGCATAACGTTAGCTTGATGTGCGGGTGCGTTGTCTTGGTGAAACAGCACACGCGCAGCCCTTCCCGGACGTTTTTGTTGCAGTGCAGGAAGGAATTTGTTCTTCAAAATATTTTCGTAGGATGCACCTGTTACCATAGTGCCCTTTGGAACACAATGGGTAAATATTACGCCCTCGCTGTCCCAGAACATGGACACCATCATTTTTTCAGCACTGGTGGCGAATCTGTGTGCTTCCATTGAGCTGACTGGCACTTTGTTTCTGGATTGAAAAATGGCATCCACGTCTCAACCATTGTCACAACCGACGAAGAGAAAGTCCCATTCATGCTGTTGTTGCGCGTCAACATTGCTTGGCAACATGCCACACGGGCAGCCATGTGGTCGGCCGTCAGCATTTGTGGCACCCACCTGGACGACACTTTTTGCATTTTCAGGTCATCATGCAGAATTGTGTGCACAGAACCCACAGAAATGCCAACTCTGGAGGCGATCTGTTCAACAGTCATTCGGCGATCCCCCAAAACAATTCTCTCCACTTTCTCGATCATGTCGTCAGACCGGCTTGTGCGAGCCAGAGGGTGTTTCGGTTTGTTGTCACATGATATTCTGCCTTCATTAAACTGTCACACCCAGGAACACACTTTCAACACATCCATAACTCCATCACCACATGTCTCCTTCAACTGTCAATGAATTTCAATTGGTTTCACACCACACAAATTCAGAAAACGAATGATTGCACGCTGTTCAAGTAAGGAAAACGTCACCATTTTAAGTATTTAAAACAGTTCTCATTCTCGCCACTGGCAGTAAAATTCCATCTGCCGTATGGTGCTCCCATCTCTGGGACTTATTGACAATGAACGCGGCCTCATTTTAAAACAATGCGCATGTTTCCATCTCTTTGCAGTCCAGAGAAAAAAAAATCGGAGGCCTTAGAACTTGAATGCACCTCGTAGTATGCAACTTTACCTAGAAATGCCTGCAGTTCCTTAACAGAGGTCAGCCACAGCAAAGCTGTACTTACATCATCATCATGATGTAATGGTTTGACCCCTGTGCAAAAAACCTCAAAATCTAGGTACCCAACAGATGGCTGAAAAAAACTGAGATTTGGCAAGATTTCACTTGAGACCCTGAAAACAATCACCAGAGATTGCTAAGGTGGCCTTCAGTGGAAGAACCCAAAACAATTATATCATCGATGTAATTGATGCATCTGGGTACAGAGGCTGTTAGCTTTCCTAAAAAATGCTGAAAAATTGTGGGCACTTTAGTGACACCAAAAGACAAGTGTTAATATTGGTGTAGGGCAAAAGATGTATTGACAATGAGAAGGCACCTAGTGGTCTCATCCACGGGGAGCTGGAAGTACACTTTCAACAAATAAATGTTGGAAAAGTAGTGGCCACCTGACAATTTTGTGAGCAACTCATCATGGTGGGGCAAAGGGTGTGTATCTGTTATGTACCACGCATTAACTGTGATACTGAAGTCACTACAGAGGTGAAGCTTACCTGTCAGCTTCTTAACAATGACCAGTGGTGTATCCCATTCACTGGAAAAAAATAGGCCGAATGACATTGAGCAGTGTGAAATGGTCTAATTCTTCCATGACAGGGTTGCACACTGCAACAGGCTCCTATTGTGCTCAAAAAAATTGGGAGGCAGACTCTTTCATGGTAGTGTGGGCCTGAAAACCAGTAGCACAACCAGAGAGAAACAGAGACGAAAAGTCAGAGCAGAGAGACTCCATTTGCTGATACGGAGCTTTACCTGACACTAAGTTTACCTCATTGGCAACTGAGAAACTGAAAGCGTGAAATGCATTTAATCTGCACAGGTCTGTGGAATGGGAATGATCCACAACAAGGAAGGTGGGAGGGCAAACAACAGATCTGTAAGGGACAGGAGCAGAGAACTGACCTAGGATTGGAATTTGCTGTTTATTGTAGCTAACTATCTTCTGTGAAACCTGTGTGAGGGAGGGGAGCCAAACTCCACCTATGTTTGTTCATTTACAGAAGTGGTGACCACCAGCATTTTTAGCAGTTTAATAAATGCATAGAAGTCTATAAACAATTTTTCAGGGAAACAGCCATTGTAGAGATGCAGTTTATGGCTGCCAGTACACAATTTGGCACAACAACTGATAAATGCATGGCAAAATCAAGAAAAGAAAGAAAGCCCTACACAGGTTTGCACTGTCCATGCAAAAACCTGGAAATGTTGGCGTAACTGTGTCTCATAGTTGTCCCAATCTTCAGCTGATTCATAATATGCCAGAAAGAGTGAAGATTGCACTGACAGAAGAGTAACCTGCCATGAACATATAGATGCCACTTGATTTAGAGTAGTGGTGAGAGCCTGCTTTTGTTCCGAAAAAGCTTTGCTGTTGGCAATGATACATTAGAGTATTTCTTTCATTAAGATGTTTGTCAGGTGACTAAGCACTGACACTAAGACATGGAGAAAGTGTAGCCCTCAATTACTGTCAAGTTTGCTATGGCTAAAACATACATGATTCATGGAATGTAGTACTTTATAGAGAAACACCTAAGATACACTGAAGTACAGGTTGTGCATAGCACAGAACACACTGGTTGGACAAAACATTAATGGCCTCCATAAGTGGACCACTGAACTGTATGAGCATGTGATTGCTGAAATCAATTGCATCATGAGTGAAGGTACATCAGGGATCTTTCACACACACTATAATTGCAGCCACACATGAAACCAGGCCACAAGCCAACTGACTCTTCCAGAGCCCATTTTATATCAATCTCTCTTAAGGCCTTTTAACTCCAGTACAGTGCTTATAATCCATTGAGTGACTAGTTTCACTTCTGTCTAACACACAGATATTAAGTAATGAACAACAGTGAACCTGAAGTTCTCACAGAATGAATAAATTTTATTATCTCTTGTATTAAAAAAAAGCTCAGTAACAACCTTAAAAAGTCCTTATTTGATCCCAGCTCCAATACACATGTAATGTTTATGCTTTTTTTTAAGACTCTCCTTGAGGAAACAGTCTTAGCTCATTAAGGAGATATACTTGCCACAAGTATTAGAAGGACCATCCTTATTTCAAGTGTCCATGCAGAGATTGATGTGCTATTACATGCCATAATCGTTATCTCTAAATAGAATGTGTTCATAGTCTGTTCTCTTCTTCATTCCACCACTCTGGATGCCATTGCCCACTTGAATGTTGAACACCGAACAATCATAGCATATGGTAGGGTTATTTGAAAGGTGAAAAAAAGAGCAAACTCATACAGCTAATTGTGAATTTACAAAAATTAGCCATAGTATTACACCTAGTTTCTGTGCTACCTAAGTTTTGTTTAAATCTTGTAAGGTCTAGCAAATCTTGTGCTCTTATTTAAATTTTAAATGTAGATACTATGTTTTTGCAGTTTTTATATTGATAAGCCTAAACTATCTTTTTTTTATTTTGGTGTACACACAGCAATGTTCAATATCATGCCAACTGAAGCAGTAAATTGTGTGTGAATCCTGAAAATTTTCAGTCAAGTTTTACTTGATAATAATGATACATTCCTTGTCTGATCAACTCCAGTTCAGTAACATTCAAGCTTTTCACTATTTTTACTGAACAGAGAGGAAGTTCATAAATCTGTGATACCCTTTTTCATCCACAAGGACAAAAGAAAAAGGTGAAATATTACAAGTCTTCAATAACACAGAAAATAATTGAAATAAACTAAGTAATCTAGAGAAAATAGGGAGACTGAGACTTCTACCCCTCCATTCTTGTGACCTTACATTGCTGTCAAATTGGAAAACCAGTTGACTGTGGCATGAGTGGTGGTTGCAAGTAATAAGGAATGACCTATGTTTTGTATGCAGTGAGAGATTATTTTAAGATATTAAAGTTCCATCTATCTGACATCATGTTTAGGAAGATTTACTTTCAGATGTGATATCTCAGATACAGGTGAAACACACATATTACTTTGTGTGCTCATTCCTTTGCTCTTCTATACATGGAGTTTGTGAAATTGTTTGTGGTCTCCATGGTAACTTTTTGCATCTGCTTCAAGAAATATATTTTTAGCTCTGAAAAAGTCAGCAGAAGTGCTCATGCAGCTGTAATGTGTCTTACGAGAGGGTCCCAGGCAGTTTTATGAGACTCCCACTAATGGCATTCAAGTGAAACCTTATAGCATTTCATTCACCAAATGAGCTACATAAGGCCAATCAGTGTCATCTGTAGAAAAGAAAGAATGACCTATGGACCAAAAAACTATAGAACAAATTACAGAAGCTGTTATTTGAGGCATAAAGAAACATGCTGAATGGAACCACATGAAGTTTCAAATGTCCACCAATGGAAATGTCCACCAATGGAAATTCCTGACAGCATCACCATCCTGTCACTAATACGTCAAGATGTGCTGTGAAAAAATGTGGATTTGTTTATCTTCCACACCCTTTCCATGCTAAAAACAAGGGACTCATTGGCAGTGCAGCCAGTAAATAAGACCTCCCCATGTGGAAAAATCAGACGTCAGATTTGATACCAAATTTCAACTCATCACACAACAAACATACACTGTTCATTATGTAGCCCAGTGTCATCAGATGCAGTCTTAATCAGAGACATACTGTGGGCTTGCATGCATAATGAAGACAACTGTGGCTGTTTTTCAATGATATTTTGTATGCCGTTGCTGTTAACAAGGCTCACAATCGAGCTTTATTCTATTCCTTATTCTTATACAAGGCATTACCCAAAATATCCAAGGATTTCATTGTAAAAATCATAAAACTATACTTATTTCTTAATGTCCTACGTAATCTTCAAAGTAGTCATGTATGCAATGATACCAGGATTCTTCCCATTTTTGAATGCACTCTTAAAAGTCTGCAGGGTATAGGGTGTTCAGGACCCATTGCAGTTCCACCTTTCAATGTGATTTTCAACTTTCAATGTAATTTTCAACTTTGGGGAAAAAAATCTCATGTGGTCGATGCTGAAAAATCAAGGGACAAACTTCACTGCAGTTCACATTCATTGACATGTACTGTATGACAGCCCAAGTCTGTTACAAACATCGTAAATTGTATGCCTTCAGTCTTTGTGAATCATGTCATGCACTCTCGTGCTCATTTCTGGTGTTGTGTATATTGCAGGGCAACCAGAATGTTTGTCATCTTAGACATATTCTTGGACTTCCGTGAAGCACTTGAACCACTCAAATGTTCTTGTTTCACCCAGTGCAGTTCCACCACATTCCTCTGTCAGCCTTCAATGGGTTTCAGCTGCAGTTTTCATCAGCTTGAAAAAGAATTTGGTGCAAATCCATCGCTCCTTCATGTTAATCCATTTCACAATTTACAGAAGCACTGAAACACGCTCTGACACCCACCACTACAACTCACAATGTTATGTGTTGTAATGCTACTGTTTTGACCAGTACAATTAAATTCTCAGATATTTTGGGTAGCACCTTGTAAATTGTTTTCGAGGTGTAATAATTGTCTCTGGCTGTAACTGCTCATGAGTGACCATGCTCTGATCTATGAATTCCAGCTGCTATGTGAAAGGGTGTACATATTCATGAAAATATGCTTTGAGAGGTCCCAGTGTCATTTTCTAAATCATTCATGGCTACAACCACCATCTTATTAAACAGTGGTCTACATGATGCTCATGAACTGATTTTTATACATGTACTATTGAACTAAAAATGTACTTTTTTGTGGCTGAACCAAATTGCCCCAAAGTATCATCTCATCTGAAATCAAGTTTGTTTTCTATACTCATATATTAACCTAAAACATGTTCAGATTAACATCTTACACAATTAACAGAAAAAAACTGAGTGACAAAATATTGGTGGTTTTCTAACTATACCAGTCAGCTGGGGCTAGCCTATTTCAAATACTGATATCTAGTAGTGATGTGAATATGCTACTGCTGGAGGATATCAGTTATTATGTTATTTACAGACAGTTACCTATTTACAATGAAATTTTTTCTATGGTGTTAACAAGAAATTGCAAAGACAGGATACTAATAGTTAATAAATATATGCTTTTGATTAAGTTTTCAGTTTCTGAGAAATATTAATTTCATGGTTATGTTTATGGGCAAACTTATTAAAAACTGTACAAGTCCAATGTACATTGAACAGAAAGGATGCAGACTATGTGTTGACACTAAATTATTGCTAGAAATAGATGGAAACAATCATTTAATGACATACTCTTATATTTTCACATATAGTATAGTTTTGAGCTATTTCTGTTTTAATCGCCATCCAAGGCAATATGAATGCTTATATAATTATCTTTAAATATTTTTCTTGGCAACAGAGGCTATTTCATTGTGATGAAAGATAGAAAATATTTCATATAGTACCTTGACTTCTGGTTATTTCACAAATTGTGCCAAATGGACTTATTTGTACTTAAGCAGTACTTCCACTGAAGCCCATCTGGTAATTTCCATTATTGTTGCTCTTCATTCACAGCATTAGGTACTGAACACTACCACAATATTTGTTATTACTATTTTGCAGTACATGTATGCTGTACAACTGAAGTGCAACACAAAGATCTTTGATGAAAGATATACCATGTTTGATTAGTTAAATATCTTCAGTTATTATATATAGAATTTAATCACTGTGAGGCATAAAATTTTGAAATAAGAATTTGCATGTTCTGTGGAACATAATTCTGACTTCTTACTACAGTATGGAATAAGTTAGTTTTAAAATTATAATACATCTCAGTAGAAAATATGACAATTTGCTGACCACTTACATGCTTTAAGTTTTTTGTACATACAGTGATTTATATTCATTAATGTTCAGTGTCTTGTTTGAATTTAATTGTAGTATCCATTTTATTCTTTATATCACTGAGTAAGTGGTCAAGAATTTTTGTGGCGGAATACCACACTCATTTCTGTTCCTCACTAAGGCTGAGTGGTGAATATATCGACTAGTATTGCTGATTAGTTGTTCTCTGATGTGCAGTTGTGCAAATTACTTAATTATGTCTGCATGTAGGTCAAAATCTTATAAGTACGGCATATAAATGTCAAAAAACTACAAAATTAGTTGTATCTGCTGTTAACATCACTGCAAACTGTTCATTACATTGTATTATTTTTTGAAAATGCTTGAAAATGGCTCAATGCCAAAATTGCAGCAGCAAAATAAATTTCAGCACCTGAAAGCAAAATGAAATCCTTTAAAAAATATTAAAATACAGCACCTGTGATAATTTTCAGCATTTCACCCTGAATATTATTCATAATAATGAGAACAGGCTCTTGTTTTATTAGGAATGAATACCTTAGTTTCACAAGCTGCACCATGGTCATGAGTTGAACAGTGACCTGAATATAGAATAAATTTCCCTTAGTTCATGTCTGTGGTCACAAATTTTTTGTCATCAGACTACTGGTTTTGGTCTATAATAACTATCTTCAGATCTGCAGCAAAATTAGGCAAAAATGCAAATACATTACATGCAGATTGTCTACAGCTTAAAGCAGTAAAATAGACCAGAATGGAAAGTATTACTGACATACATGTGCATTTGTGTGCTTTGAATATGAAGAGGCATACTTGTTTTATAAAAACATGTCCTAATATATTGGAGCTGTAGTGGTATCGTCAAACGATAACTGCCATACAGTAGCCACAAAATGTTTGTGTTGCAAGTTCGCCAGATATCACTACTTAGGCATACACATATTCCTCAGCGATTAATTGTACGATGTAAAATAAAAGGGGATACAACCAGTAAAGTCTGTAATGGGCTTATAAGGAATAAGAGGCATTACAGTAATAAAAATCAATGAAATAAAACATTGTTAAAAAGGAAAAAATTAAGAGATAGTAATAGACATATGGTAATAAATTCTCAGATGGAGCCTGTGACCCATATCTCATAAAGGTATTTGATACAACACCTAAAATGCTGCACATATATTTGATAAATTGCTGGACAGATTAAATTCCAAAAGGCATGCACTTAAACTGACAAAGCCCATAGTGGGTATTGAACACTAAACACACTGATAAGCAGCATCCAATGGTAACTGCAGGTATGCATCATGCAAGTCAATACTGGCAAAATATTGGTCCCCAGACAACTTATCCAACAACTCTTCTGAACATGGAATAGTGTACAAGTCTGTGGCACATTGGACATTGACTGTGTTTAAAATCACTGCATCTGGCTTGTAAATAACCACCAAAGGGGTGGATAAATGCCTAGATAAAATAGTAGGGACAATGCCAACTTCCTGGCAATGCCACAGCTTGGCCTTATCCTTATTGTGCATGGTGAAGAGAATGAGGCTGAGGTGACAAAATTTAGGTGTTACTGATGGCTGAAGGATGACAGGAGCTTTGAAATTTGCCACCTGACTCTAGATATTTTCAAACAGCTGGCCACATGACCTGGTAAAGAGACCCATTGTTAAAAGGAGACTGATTGGGACACGGAATGGACTTTGTCACTGTTCACCTACTCAAAAACAGAATTAGCATCTTAGCCCAAAAATATTTAATGCAAACAGTGAATTTTCCACTAAAAACTTAAACTGTACTGAGATGGAGAACTGCCCCCCTCTCCCAATGGAAAACACTGTTTACTATAAGATAGTATTTGATATAGCGGTCATTGCAGCACATGGAAGCCCAAGAGTCTACAAATATCTAAGTTAATTAGGCTGACCGTTGCCCATGCATTGACTTGAAACTCAATCAGTCACCCATCCATTACCAATATTAGCACAATAAGCTAGTGTGATACTCATGGGGCATTGGAGACAGCCTCTGAGTCCAAGAGCATCATTGGGGCCTCCGACAGCTGTCCTATGGCTGACCAACTGCCACAGACTGATGGCAAACAGCGTATTTTTCAGCATACCTCACCCATGGCATCTATGTATGGGCAATTTTATCTATGTGCATCAAATGACAATTGAGGCAGGACGTCTGACTTGCTCATTGTGCAGAAACAGGTGTGGAAGGAAAACGATGCCGAGGACCCACAAAACACTGCAAACAGTGACCCTAACTCTTTGACTTGCTTGTGTACGCCAAGCTTGCCATGGACAAAGCCAGACAGTGCTATAACATCACTGCACTTGAGACATTAATGACATCATCACAAGGTGGCTCAGTGAAAGGTCAGGTCACCTGGCCAGCCCCAAGGAACACTGAGGGCTGTTTATCATCCTATCTAACTTTGCCACCTCTATCTGTTGAAAAGTATATACCTTGCTACTGCTGTAAGTTCATGTGATTCAACGCTCTGGGTAGCTCTCGCTAAAAAAGTGTTGGACAAGGCCAGTGCCCAAGTTTGACCCTCAGCATTGGGTGCCAATCAGATAATCATATTCCTAATGAATACAAGGTAGCACATCGGGGACATTCAGACCAACACTTGCATGAAAGACCTTGCAGGTCAGCAATCCAGGCCACAGACAGCTGCCCAGAGTGCTTGTTAGACTGCAACTGTGCCACCATCACATGAATTTGAGTTCCAAAATACTGTGTGAGCAACCAACATGTATTCCTCAATGTTAAGTTTCATGGGCTTAGTAGAGGACCTCAAAATCTGCACAATTTTGTACAACCTAGGACTGCTGGACTGTATTAAGATAGCCTTACCAGCTGGATCAGTTATATGCCTTACCTGGCAGTGCAGCAAGAAGCAAGGCAGGTAATTCTCCTGCTTTTCCACAGACCTGTAGAAATGGGCGAGTGGTGTTGAGGTGGCAAAGGAGACATCTTCTCTGCCGGCACCTGGACCACCATCAGCACGATGTGAGAGCAGATCAATTCTGCATTCTATTTGAGCAGCTTCTACACCTGCTCCTGCTGCAGCTGTTGTTGTTGTTTCTGGAGGCACAACTGTTCCTGCCAACATTGTAGCTACAAATTAACACTATGAGAAAAAAATAAAAATGTTAAATGCGTAAGTGCATACTCCATTACCACTTTTGTATCTGCACAGGTGTGACAATCCTGCTAAACTGTACCATCAGCATCAATGTCACTTTTATAACTGGCAGGGGGAGCTAGACTGGGAAATCAGAGATTTGAAACCCAGAAGACAGTAATCTTGAGATGCAGGTCAATCTACAGGTAGCAGAGAGTCCAAATACACAGGTAGCACAAATTCAAGCAGCATGAATGGTTGAAGTGGTCGAAACAACTTGCGAATGGAAACAAGAGCATGACGCAATGCAGAAACCAGGTCTGTGTTGACCAATCTCAGTTTAAGAACTGACTGATGTGATCTATCACCACCAGAAAGTAAATAAATGTGTCAGTCAGCCAGCTCACACAACACTACACGTGTACTGTCCATGATAGTGTTCCTCACTACTCTGCCATGAGAGCCACTCCCTCTATGTCCATATTTATGACCACTGGTCAGGGTACTAAGCATTCTGTCATAAATTTGTGCCCGCTCCTGATACTGAGGCTTGTTCAAACAGTCTCACATGCAGCTACAGTTTCATTCTCAGTGTATCTGATTTTCTTATCTATTGTAAGAAATACGCCACCTCCATTTCCCATTAAGCTATCCTTTCTATATATGCTTGAATTTTCCACAGGAATCTCACTGCTGTCAATTTTGGATTGTAACTAGCTTTCTGTCGTATTATTGCATGAGTTTTACTTTTTTTTAGGAGCACTTCGAACTGTGGCACTTTGTAGCAAATGCTTTGGTAGTTAACCACTATGATTTTAATACTCTCACCTGTGATGGACTGTTTCCTAGGACCTTACACTGATATTTTCAGGTCTCCTGCAGGTGTCATTTTCTGGACTGCATAGAGAATCATCTAATTTAAAAAGAAAAACTTTGTGTGCAATTAAGTAGCAACCTCTGTTGTGTAGTATACTCCTGACCCATTTAGGGTGACATTACAGTCCTCATCCTCAAGACACAAGTCCAGGGATTTGCAGCCTAGCTTGTCACAGAACCTTTGCAGTCTCCCGTTCAAGTGTTCCATTCAGCTCAGAACCAGAAGCCTTGATCTGTTCTGGGGACAATGCTGAAGATGATACTCCATTAGCAAGGTTGATTACCTCAGCCTCCTCTACCAGTTGCTGAAATTATCCAGTTATGACCATGGAGCCCAACCAACAGGCATTGTTTGTGCCAACGTGCTCCAAAAACTGCAGTTGGTTACACAGTGCTGCTGGAACCAGCTCTGAACATGCTGAACAAGGCCCCCAGGCATAACACTGAGAGCACATGGTGTTCCTTCGCATCCTTTGCTGCCATTTCCCTTAGATCTACTATTATTTGCCACAGGGTTGACCTGTTTATGATTAATAGGCCCCCATATATGACACATTGTCATCCAAAGGAATCATCTGCTGCAGTAAGCCTGTATTCCCTGAACATGTCATGGCGAGCCACCACGGGTGGTTGAAATGATCAGAAAAGAGTATGAAGTCCTAAATGAAACTCTTACTTATTCCACAATCCTCAAGGATATTCTTCATGTTGGGATCTGTAGAACATGGCATATGAATGAGTTAATTATTTAATATCCAGAGGCATCTGTCCATCTGTGTTGCCCAGGAGAACTTAATTAATGAGAGAAATCTGAAACCATTTAACATCTTTACTTTCTTAAATTTTACTTTTTAGCAATGGAGTTAATATTATTAGTTCATCAGCACTGATGCTGATTGAAACATGTACTCATTTACATATAATTTTTTTCCTGGCATCTAATTTTCTTTGAAATATACTTTTTTACATGGTAAAACATTATGACAAAATCTAATTTCATGAACACCAAAAACCTTTCTTTCATTAATAATCATTAACAATATTATCTGGTTCAAAATTCCAATGGCACACTGTTTCATCTGCAATGATGTTGCTTTGTTCACCCAACTTATGTGCTCCAGTATTGTGACAGGTGTCAAAATGGCCTGTGAATTTATTTGGTATGGCGTAAATAGTGATCCCAGTATCACAACTGTTCGAAGCATTATCACTTTACATACTGTTGTTATCATCTTTGATATCTGATAGTCACTTTACAACTATTATTCAATGTAGCTGTTCCACTTATGGCTATTGAAAACTTATTGTGATTGCAATTTTGACATTTTGTCATTTTCAAGCATAGTGGGATGTCAAAGCCCTCTCTACAATGTTAATTTGTGACATGCTGGACCATAATTTCCAGCAGTCTGAGTGCAAATACATATGGTGTTTTAAGTATACCTGCAATTCAGGACAAAACAGCATTTGATTTACATAAAAATAAGAACTTTATCCTCAAAATGCACAGAAACTAACTGCTTATGTAGCTAATTATTATGATTGGATTACAATGCCCTGTTGCAACATTATGCCTGCAAATGAAAAAGTGTTAAAATTGCACTTGTAGTAAATAGTTGTAACAGCCATAAGGAGAATGACTACATCCAATAATTACATAAAGGCTTTGAACCCAGTTCTCATCAAAATTTTGCATATGACTATAGTATTTGAGTTAAAGACAGCTCACCTAAATTACGTTATTAACTGAACGCAAGTGTAAGCCTGCTTTCTGTAAGATTTCTACCTTTTTATAAACAGAAAAGCAACTTCCAATTTTTATCTTCTTGCCACTTTCATTAAACATTATCCACTAGAAGCTACAGTAAATGTCATATATGCTACAATGGAATACATTTTCTTGTAGCTGGCTTGGTAAAACTTTCCAAAGAACATAATCTGGAAGACAGAGCGCTAATTTCATTTCTTAATATGTTACATGACACAAGAATGATTTACATTACTGCAGAATACCACTCTTGGATTGTTGAAGGGAGAACATGAGAGTGTAAGAACAGATCAAAAGATAAGACACTCAGGAAACTAGAGAAAGGAAAACATAATCTACTATAATTGTTAATGAGAATGTGTCCTGTAAAACAAAACATCAGAATCTCAAATGTAGGCATTACTCATGGTTCAAGTGAAGCTAAATCTTACAACAACAAAAAAAATACTCATATAAATAATGCAGCCAACCATAAAAAATATAATATTATCCAAAATTCACTATGAAGTTAATCAAAGGACATTAAATCATTTTATAATTATATGGATATGGTGTCTGTTCTTTCAGACATGTCCAAAAGAACAGACACCATATCCATATAAGTATATAGCTCTGGGAATACTGGCCATGACATTCTTCCTCTGTGTGGATGCACACATATTCCCTGAACTCTTACAGGACTTGGTAAGAATGTCTTCCACGACTAATGACTGTGTTGGGGTGGGACACAACAGTTGTAGTGTGTGGACATACAAGGTGAGAATATGAGTCTTGTGGGAGGTGCACACAAGATAGTCCCTGCAGTCACATTATCCTCTGTGCCCTCGGTGGCTCAGATGGGTAGAGCATCTGCCATGTAAGCAGGAGGTCCTGGGTTTGAATCCCGGTCGGGGCATACATTTTTCACCTGTCCCCATTTATGTATATCAACGCCCGTCAGAAGCTGAAGGTATTAATATAATTCTAATTTCTTTGAATAATTTTAATCAGTTTAGTTTTCGTGAATAATTTTCTCATCATTTTAGGCATGTGAAGTGTATGGCCATTTTCAAAAACTAAGTCTCTAACAAAGACTGTGCACCAGCTCAAAATCCGAATCTTCATTTCGGATGGCTCTCATATCTGTGTTAGAAAGGGTAGTAGAGGTGTATTGGCAGAATGAAACTTGATTTATGGCTGTATTATTGTAGTTGCAGGTTATCTGAGCATTTACTTAGTATTTTTGCAGCACATCTATAGAAATTTTATTTCCTTCGGAGAATGTATTCCATAATCTATTCCTCTGTTGGGAGAATTGTTTTATATCCTCAAATCTACAATTTATTTAAATTCTCTGTTTTATACACACCAATTATTATTTTTTTTAAACTCCTAGCTTTATAGCCTGTTAAGTTCATTGACACAGAATGCCATTATATGAATGTCACAGATCAAAACATCACGCCATTTTGCCAAATTCACTGAGCTGGAAAGCAGAGAACCTTATATTAGTTCAACTCATGTAGAGATCATTTGGAGTATGAGAGCCACCACCACAGACAACTACCTTCAGTAACTGGATGGCATAAGATTATGTATTTATTGTATTATGAAACCTGTCCTCCTGTATGTATAAAGCAAATCATATTTATAACATAGAAAATGCTCTACAGAATACTTTTTTAAAAAATTATTAACTCTAGTAACACAATAATAAAGGTGTACGTGAAAGTGGCTAGTGGAGGACAATTAACTAGGCAAATAATCCCAATAAATAAAGGTCTAAAACCAGTGATTTCCCCAGCATGTCATATTACAACTGAGTACATGAATACCTTATTATGGAATGCCTGAGACCCCAAACTACAGATGCACATTTGATTGTAAACACATTACAACTAGGGATCCACATGGTCGCCATTCATGTGGAGACAGGGTTTAGCACTCTCCTCATGATCAACAGGGCTGGAATACACTAAAGCTTTAAATATCCCCCTACAAAAGCACCCGAGGGTTCAAGTCAGGAGACCTGGGAGGCAATTGTATTGGTAAGCCATGATCAGTGCACTTATTGTTGAAAATTTGTGCTACATATTCCCAAGTAGGCACATAAATTTGTGCAAGTGCACCATCATGCATGTAGAAAATATGTATCCTTTCACCAGATGGAACATCATTGGGCTAGTCAGTTAGATTATATTGTAAGAAATGAAGATATACTCAGTCAGCAAATGGACCAGGCAGGAAATGTGACCCTATCAACTGACCACCAGTGATGCCTGCCCAAATGTTAATGGAGAATCTCAGCTGATGTGCTATCTCATTGGTAATACGTGGGTTCTCATTAAGTTTAACATATGTCTTTTGGATGTGCATTACACTGTCTTGCATAAGGTATGCTTTGTCTGTAAATAATACATGGATGAGGAACTATCAATCATCCTCACACTGTGTAAAGATCTATGGCAAAAGGCAAACCCTGCTCAAAAGTCAGGTGTGTCCAGGGCTTGCACACTTTGTACATGATACAGGTACAGCTGTCTCTCATGTAATATCTGCCTTCTGGTGGAGGCGAAACAGACTCTGTTGCAGCAGTCCCAGTACTTGTGCCTGGCATTGCAACCATTTGGTGTAGATCAGGCTACTCCAGTCATGGTGTCAACACTGTTATTGGTCTACCTACATGTTGCATGTTGGGTTTAAATGAACTGGGGTCATGCAGGCACTAATGACACCTAGTGGACACTGTGCTCTCTGGTGCCTTCTCTGACAATATGCTTCTTGATACAATCTTGCTGCCTCCTTCATTACACTAACAGCAAGCCTGTACATGAAGTGGATGTCAGCCATTTCTTCATTTTAAAATGTATGTGGAGCCATGGCAAGCACTTCAAATGTTACAACTGCTCACTGTGTTTGCTATTCACTGTGTGAACATGGAACATGAAGTCATGTTTGTGCAGCAGCCACACTGCCAACATGGGCTGAAACTGGAGCTGTGATTCAGTGCTTCAAGGTCAGTCTTTGCTTGACACCAATGAAAGTAATGTACTCAGCTAACCAACAGTGACATGCCAACAGTGAAGCTGATTGGATACCAGACCTACACTAAGTGATCAAAAGTATCCAGACACCCCCAAAAACATACAGTTTTCATATAAGGTGCATTGTGCTGCTGCCTGGTGCTCCATATCAGCGACCACAGTAGTAATTAGACATTGAGAGAGAACAGAGTGGGGTGCTCCACAGAACTCACAGACTTGGAACGTGGTCAGGTGATTGGGAGCCACTTATTTCATATGTCTATAGGTGAGATTTCCACACTCCTAAACATTCCTAGGTCCACTGTTTCCAAGGTGGTAGTGAAGTGGAAATGTGAAGGGACATGTACAGCACAAAACCGTACAGGCCGACCTCATCTGTTGACTGACAGAGACCGCCAGCAGTTGAAGATGCTCGTAATGTGTAATAGGAAGACATCTCTCCAGACCATCACACAGGAATTCCAAATTGCATCAGGATCCATTGCAAATATTATGACAGTTAGGTGGGAGGTGAGAAAACTTTGATTATATGGTCGAGCGGCTGCTCACAAGCCACACATCATACCGATAAATGCCAAACAATGCCTTGTTTGGTGTAAGGAGCTTAAAAATTGGACGACTGAACAGTGGAAAAACGTTGAGTGGAGTGACAAATCACAGTACACAATGTGGTGATCCAATGGCACGGTGTCGGTATGGTGAATGCCCAGTGAATGTCATCTGCCAGCATGTGTAGTGCCAACAGTAAAATTCGAAGGCGGCAGTGTTATGGTGTGGTCATGGAGAGGGCCTACACCCTTTGTTGTTTTGTGTGTCACTATCACGACACAGGCCTACATTGATGTTTTAACCACCTTCTTGCTTCCTACTGTTGAAGAGCAATTCGGGCATGGTGACTGCATCTTTCAACATAATCGAGCACCTGTTCATAATGCACGGCCTCAGGCAGAGTGGTTACACAACAATAAAATCCCTGTAATGGACTGTCCTGCATAGAGTCCTAATGTGAACACTATAGAATGCCTTTGGGATGTTTTGCAACGTCGACTTTGTACCAAGCCTCACCAACCAACATCAACACCTCTCCTCAGTCCAGCACTCATGAAGAATGAGCTGCCATTCTTCAAGAAACTGTCCAGCACGTCACTGAACATATGCCTGTGAGAGTGGAAGTCGCCATCAAGGCTAAGGGAGAGCCAACACCATATTGAATTCCAGCATTACCGATGGAGGGTGCCACAAACTTCTAACTCCATGAACAAGTGTCAGCATGCATACCATGCAACAAAACGTCATTGATAAGGGCTTTTGGAGCTGAAGGCTGACTCGTGTACCCTTGATGAGTGCACGACACAAAGCTTTATGCCTCATCTGGGCCCATCAGTACCGACATTGGACTGTGATGACTGGAAACATGTTGCCTGGTTAGATGAGTCTTGTTTCAAATTTTATCAAGTGGATGGACATGTATGGGTATGGAGACAGCTTTTGGTGTGGGGTGTGTGCAGTTGGAGTGATATGGGACCCTGATGCATATAGGTACGACTCTGACAGGTGACACTTACGTAAGCATCTCGTTTGATCACCTGAATCCATTTATGTCCCATTGTGCATTCCGACAGACTTGAGAAATTCCAGCAGCACAATGCAACACCCCACAAATCCTGAATTGCTACAGAGTGGCTCCAGGAACACTCTTATGTATTTAAATACTTACACTGGCCACCAGACTCCCCAGACATGAACATTATTGAGCATATCTGGAATTCCTTGCAATGTGCTGTTCAGATGAAATCTTCACCCACTCGTACTCTTACGGATTCATAGACAGACCTGCTGGATTCATGGTGTCAGTTCCCTCCAGCACTACTTCAGCTGTTAGTCGAGTCCATGACATGCTGTGTTGTGGCACTTCTACATGCTCGCGGGGGCCGTGCTCGATATTAGGCAGGTGTACCCGTTTCTTTGTCCCTTCAGTGTATATTATGAAATAATAATCAGAAATGAAACAAAGAACAAAAATGGATGTGTTAAGTTGCTTCCAATTTGGATATTTTTTTTTTACCTTCAGTTTGTGGTCATAACAATATGTCTTCAAATTTTGTGTAGGAAAACAACTTACTTCACATGCGCACATTTCTTAGAAATCTTATTGCTACACAGACTATCCAAATTGAGTGTAATGATTATCACTCTCATTAGTGTATGGCTTGGTAAGTCTTGAACCACTACAACTCAGTACAGGTTTTGTATGTAATGTGATAGGACAATTATTATTTTCTGTATACATAAATGATCTGGTGGACAGGGTGAGCAGCAGTCTGTGGTTGTTTGCTGATGATGCTGTGGTGTACAGGAAGGTGTCAAAGATGAGTGGCTGTAGGAGAATACAAGGTGACTTAGCCAAAATTTCTACTTGGCATGATGAATTGCAGCTAGTTCTAAATATAGAAAAATGTTAGTTAATGTAGAGGAGTAGGAAAAACAAACCCATAATGTTCAGATACAGTATTAGTAGTATCCTGCTTGATACAGTCACATCATTTACATACCTGGGCATATCTGGACATAATACTGCAATGCAATATGAAATGGAACAAGGATGTGAGCATTGTGGTAGGAAAGACAAATGGTTTACTTTGGTTTATCGAGAGAATGTTGAGAAATTTTGATTCATCTGTAAAGGAGACCACATATAGGATGCTAGTGTGATCTATCTATGAGTACTACTTGAGTGTTTGGGATCTGTATCAGGTCAGATTAAAGGAAGACATTGAAGTAATTCAGAGGTAGACTGCTAGATTTGTTACTGGTAGGTTCTAATAACACACAAGTGTTATGGAGATGCTTCAGGAAGTCGAATGGGAATTTCTGAAGCGAAGGCAACATTCTTTTTGAAGAACACTATTGAGAAAATTTAGGGAACTAGCATTTGAAGCTGATTGCAGAACAATTCTCCGGCTACCAACATGTGTTGCACATAAGGACAATGAAGATAAGATGTTAGGAATTACTACTCATATGGAGGCACATAGATAGCCAATTTTCCCTTGCTCTATTTTTGAATGGAATGGGAAAGGAAATGATTAGTAGTGGTGCAGGGTACCCTCCACCATGTACCATATGGTGTTTGCAGAGTATGTATGCAGATATACACTCCTGGAAATTGAAATAAGAACACCGTGAATTCATTGTCCCAGGAAGGGGAAACTTTATTGACACATTCCTGGGGTCAGATACATCACATGATCACACTGACAGAACCACAGGTACATAGACACAGGCAACAGAGCATGCACAATGTCGGCACTAGTGCAGTGTATATCCACCTTTCACAGCAATGCAGGCTGCTATTCTCCCATGGAGACGATTGTAGAGATGCTGGATGTAGTCCTGTGGAACGGCTTGCCATGCCATTTCCACCTGGCACCTCAGTTGGACCAGCGTTCGTGCTGGACGTGCAGACCGCGTGAGACGACGCTTCGTCCAGTCCCAAACATGCTCAATGGGGGACAGATCCGGAGATCTTGCTGGCCAGGGTAGTTGACTTACACCTTTTAGAGCACATTGGGTGGCACGGGATACATGCGGACATGCATTGTGCTGTTGGAACAGCAAGTTCCCTTGCCGGTCTAGGAATGGTAGAACGATGGGTTCGATGACGGTTTGGATGTACTGTGCACTATTCAGTGTCCCCTCGACGATCACCAGAGGTGTACGGCCAGTGTAGGAGATCGTTCCCCACACCATGATGCCGGGTGTTGGCCCTGTGTGCCTCGGTCGTATGCAGTCCTGATTGTGGCACTCACCTGCACAGCGCCAAACACGCATACGACCATCATTGGCACCAAGGCAGAAGCGACTCTCATCGCTGAAGACGACACGTCTCCATTCGTCCCTCCATTCACGCCTGTCGCGACACCACTGGAGGCGGGCTGTACGATGTTGGGGCGTGAGCGGAAGACGGCCTAACGGTGTGCGGGACTGAAGCCCAGCTTCATGGAGACGGTTGCGAATGGTCCTCGCCGATACCCCAGGAGCAACAATGTCCCTAATTTGCTGGGAAGTGGCGGTGCGGTCCCCTATGGCACTGCGTAGGATCCTACGGTCTTGGCGTGCATCCGTGCATCGCTGCAGTCCGGTCCCAGGTCGACGGGCACGTGCACCTTCCGCCGACCACTGGCGACAACATCGATGTACTGTGGAGACCTCACGCCCCACGTGTTGAGCAATTCGACGGTACGTCCAACCGGCCTCCCGCATGCCCACTATACGCCCTCGCTCAAAGTCCATCAACTGCACATACGGTTCACGTCCACGCTGTCGCGGCATGCTACCAGTGTTAAAGACTGCGATGGAGCTCCGTATGACACGGCAAACTGGCTGACACTGACGGCGGCGGTTCCCAAATGCTGCACAGCTAGTGCCATTCGACGGCCAACACCACGGTTCCTGGTGTGTCCGCTGTGCCATGCGTGTGATCATTGCTTGTACAGCCCTCTCGCAGTGTCCAGAGCAAGTATGGTGGGTCTGACACACCGGTGTCAATGTGTTCTTTTTTCCATTTCCAGGAGTGTAGAAGTATTTGGTTCTGCCTATGTAATATTAAACTTTTAATAATTTAATTACAATTGACTGTCCAGTTACTGAGAAACTTGGCAAAACATTGAGTCATCACAGTTCCTTGTAGATGGAGATGCTGTCCTATTACTTCTTATTAGAGTATTTATATTAAGCTAAATTCCATTTGTATATGCTGCTATAACTGGATCAGAATAACAATGTGACTGACAGTTGAACATGGAAAGTGGGGAGGGAATGTTTTTAGTTCAGCAGTCTCCACAAGCACATTATGGCTCTGATAGCAGTGGCATAGCTGTCCTGTGTTCCATAGTGAGTACATTTACATGTTCCCCATTAAAGTGCTGTACTGACATGGTTCTTCAATTTCTCCCAGTGTATTAATTGACAAAGTCCATGAGTGTACAGCCAATTCATAGTGTGTCCAATTGGCACAATATTTCGGTGGTCAAATGTGTTGGCATTGTCAGGTATGCTGATGAACTGATCTCCTGTGTGTGGGCACATTGCTGACTTCCATCCCGTGCTTGCTTAGGCTACACTATACATGGCCTTTGCCTGAGGGCACGTATTGGCAGCCAAAAAGGTGACTGTGTTGGCATTTGTGGCCAGTGACCAACACATAGCTGAGTGCCAATGTGGTTTCAGTTGCTGACAGTGGACTTAAGTTTGGTGCCTCCCCCAAGTTCACATTGGTCATGGACATTGTCAGTCAGTCCAAAAGAGAGTACTCTTAAATACAATGGTATACAGAGCAAAAACTGTTTCTGACAAGGACTACTTGGATTCTGAAATTAACCATCTGAAGCACTTGTTCTGAAAGAATGGCTGTAGTTCACGTGATATAAATTCAGTCTGCTTCAAGGAAAGGAAATGGGAAAATGTTGAACATTTATGTGATGATTCAACGATTGTTTTTCCCTGCTTTCTGCAGTGCTATATCCTGCAAAATAGGCAGAGTCCAGGGCAAATGAGGTATAAGACCTATTTTTTGACCTCCTAAGGAGATAAAGGAGATGTTAAACCCTGTTAAGGACAGTCTCAGCCTCAGGATCCCTGGGATTTATAGCAGCCCTTGTGAGTGCAGAACCAATTACATCAGTAAGTCCATCAGTACTGTTTCTGACTGCTGTGCAGAACATCAACAGCATAATAAAAATTGAGAACTGGATAAATCTTTAGTTGCTGAGCAAAGCCTAAAAAACAAACGCAAAATATGGTTTGATGAAATAGAAGTTTTGTCCCAGACTCCTACATAAAGGGATTTTGTAATTAAAGAGGCCGTAGAAATAAGAATGTGTGAGAAGAGCTTCAACTGTGACAAGAGATATAATCTTAGCTGTGCATGGAACAAGCTCTCGATGCAGACAAGAGGTACAATTTTTATACTACTACGGGAGTGGTGGGTGTCACTAGTGCAGACACTGACACCATCTGTGACAGCATTGCATAATTGCTGACAAATCAGAAGTTGTCTATGGGCTATATAAGGCCACCACAGCAGCTCCTGATGAAGATGATGGAAATAAACCATCAAAATTTCAAGGTTTTACACTGAAATGACATGGCAAGTGGTCTGAGAATGATTTATACATCATTAGTGCAGCCCTTATGCAGGTAAGTGCCCACTTCATGTCCACAGTTCTGTGGATTTTGTGAAATACACTAAGAACTCCACACTGAAGGATTAAGACAGTCTTGTGTGCCTTGATATCACTATGCCGTTCAACAGGATGCCTCTGTGAGAGTCACTTTCACTCATTGGTCAGAAATTTGACTCAAAGATAACTGACCTATTCAGGTATGCCGTGACCTCCACACATTTTCTGTTAATAGAGAATACTATGAACAGATGGAGAGAATCACAAAGGGCAGCAAATTCTTCCCTGTGGTCATGAATCTGCATGTGAAGGCTTTGAGGAAGAAGCCCTGAAGTCATCCATATGGAAACCCGCTTACTTTTTGCATTATGTGGATGACACATTCAGCATCTGGCCACATGTAAGAGACAAACTCCATGACATACTTGAACATTTAAACTTCATACATCCCACCATCAGATTCACTATGGAGACCAAAGCAGAGAGAAGACTACTACTCTTGGACATCATGGTCAAGAGAAGAGTGGATGGCACCCTGGGCCACAGTGTACATCAGACGAAAATGCATGCTGACCTGTAATTGCATGCAGACAGCTGCCACCACCCTGTGGAAAGAAATGGGATACTCAAAACTATGCTACACAGAGTATGTACCATTATGAGATGCAGAGAGTCTCCCCCAGTAACTGGAACACTTCAGAACTGTTGTTCTGAAAAATGATTATTCAGAAAGGCAGATCAGACATACTCTTCACCCACCACTACAGTGCAACCTATAAAGATGGTTTAAAGTACAAGAAAGAAGAAACCACTTCCTTTATGCCATATATTTTCAAGGGAAAAATCAGGCATATATTGGGAAAACATTGAGTAAAAACAGTCTTTGCCTCCCCAATAAAATATGGTCATTACTTGGGAGTGTCAAAGATAACCTTATTTTATGGAAGGCTGAGGTATACCAGGCTCTGTGCCAGTGTGGCAAGTCATATATTTGGCAAATAGTTGTTGTTGTTGTGGTCTTTAGTCCTGAGACTGGTTTGATGCAGCTCTCCATGCTACTCTATCCTGTGCAAGCTTCTTCATCTCCCAGTACCTACTGCAACCTACATCCTTCTGAATCTGCTTAGTGTATTCATCTCTTGGTCTCCCTCTACGATTTTTACCCTCCACACTGCCCTCCAATACTAAATTCGTGATCCCTTGATGCTTCAGAACATGTCCTACCAACTGATCCCTTCTTCTGGTCAAGTTGTGCCACAAACTTCTCTCCTCCCCAATCCTATCCAATACTTCCTCATTAGTTATGTGATCTACCCATCTAATCTTCAGCATTCTTCTGTAGCACCACATTTTGAAAGCTTCTATTCTCTTCTTGTCCAAACTATTTATCGTCCATGTTTCACTTCCATACAAGGCTACACTCCATACAAATACTTTCAGAAATGACTTCCTGACACTTAAATCTATACTCGATGTTAACAAATTTCTCTTCTTCAGAAACGCTTTCCTTACCATTGCCAGTCTACATTTTATATCCTCTCTACTTCGACCATCATCAGTTATTTTGCTCCCCAAATAGCAAAACTCCTTTACTACTTTAAGTGTCTCATTTCCTAATCTAATTCCCTCAGCACCACCCGACTTAATTCGACTACATTCCATTATCCTCGTTTTGCTTTTGTTGATGTTCATCTTATATCCTCCTTTCAAGACACTGTCCATTCCGTTCAACTGCTCTTCCAAGTCCTTTGCTGTCTCTGACAGAATTACGATGTCATCGGCAAACCTCAAAGTTTTTATTTCTTCTCCATGGATTTTAATACCTACCCTGAATTTTTCTTTTGTTTCTTTTACTGCTTGCTCAATATACAGATTGAATAACATCGGGGAGAGGCTACAACCCTGTCTTACTCCCTTCCCAACAACTGCCTCCATTTCATGTCCCTCGACTCTTATAACTGCCATCTGGTTTCTGTACAAACTGTAAATAGCCTTTTGCTCCCTGTATTTTACCCCTGCCGCCTTTAGAATTTGAAAGAGAGTATTCAGTCAACATTGTCAAAAGTTTTCTCTAAGTCTATGAATGCTAGAAATATAGGTTTATCTTTCCTTAATCTTTCTTCTAAGATAAGTTGTAAGGTCAGTACTATCTAACGTGTTCCAGTGTTTCTATGGAATCCAAACTGATCTTCTACTAGTTTTTCCACTTATCTGTAAAGAATTTGTGTTAGTATTTTGCAGATGTGGCTTATTAAACTGATTGTTCGGTAATTTTCACATCTGGCAACACCTGCTTTCTTTGGGATTGGAATTATTATATTCTTCTTGAAGTCTGCAGGTATTTTGCCTGTTTCATACATCTTGTTCACCAGATGGTAGAGTTTTGTCAGGACGGGCTCTCCCAAGGCTGTCAGTAGTTCCAATGGAATGTTGTGTACTCCGTGGGCCTTGTTTCGACTCAGGTCTTTCAGTGCTCTGTCAAACTCTTCATGCAGTATCGTATCTCCCTATTCATCTTCATTCACATCCTCTTCCATTTCCATAATATTGTCCTCAAGTACATCGCCCATGTATAGACCCTCTATATACTCCTTCCACCTTTCTGATTTCCCTTCTTTGCTTAGAACTGGGTTTCCATCTGAGCTCTTGATGTTCATACAGGTGGTTCTCTTGTCTCCAAAGGTCTCTTTAATTTTCCTGTAGGCAGTATCTATCTTACCCCTAGTGAGATAAGCCTCTACATCATTACATTTGTCCTCTAGCCATCCCTGCTTAGCCGTTTTGCATTTCCTGTTGATCTCATTTTTGAGACGTTTGTATTCCTTTTTGCCTGCTTCATTTACTGCATTTTTATATTTTCTCCTTTCATCAATTAAATTCAATATTTCTTCTGTTCCCCAAGGATTTCTACTAGCCCTCGTCTTTTTACCTACTTTATCCTCTGCTGCCTTCACTACTTCATCCCTCAAAGCTATCCATTCTTCTTCTACTGTATTTCTCTCCCCCATTCCTGTCAATTTTTCCCTTATGCTCTCCCTGAATCTCTGTACAACCTCTGGTTCTTTCATTTTATCCAGGTGCCATCTCCTTAAATTTCCACCTTTTTGCAGTTTCTTCAGTTTTAATCTACAGGTCATAACCAATAGATTGTGATCAGAGTCCACATCTGCGCCTCGAAATGTCTTACAATTTAAGACCTGGTTCCTAAATCTCTGTCTTACCATTATATAATATATCTGATACCTTTTAGTATCTCCAGGGTTCTTCCATGTATACAACCTTCTTTCATGATTCTTAAACCAAGTATTAGCTATGATTAAGTTGTGCTCTGTGCAAAATTCCACCAGGCGGGTTCCTCTTTCATTTCTTAGCCCCAATCCATATTCACCTACTACGTTTCCTTCTCTCCCTTTTCCTACTGCCGAATTCCTGTCACCCATGACTATTAAATTTTCATCACCCTTCACTATCTGAATAATTTCTTTTATTTCATCATACATTTCTTCAATTTCTTTGTCATCTGCAGAGCTAGTTGGCATATAAACTTGTACTACTGTAGTAGGTGTGGGCTTCGTATCTATCTTGGCCACAATAATGCATTCACTATGCTGTTTGTAGTAGCTTACCCGCATTCCTATTTTCCTATTCCTTATTAAACATACTCCTACATTACCCCTATTTGATTTTGTGTTTATAACCCTGTAGTCACCTGATCAGAAATCTTGTTCCTCCTGCCACCGAACTTCACTAATTCCCACTATATCTAACTTTAACCTATCCATTTCCCTTTTTAAATTTTCTAACCTACCTGCCCGATTAAGGGATCTGACATTCCATGCTCCGATCCGTAGAACGCCAGTTTTCTTTCTGCTGATAACGACATCCTCTTGAGTAGTCCCCGCCCGGAGATCCGAGTGGAGGACTATTTTACCTCTGGAATATTTTACCCAAGAGGATGCCATCATCATTTAATCATACAATAAAGCTTCATGCCCTCGGAAAAATTACGGCCGTAGTTTCCCCTTGCTTTCAGCCATTCGGAGTACCAGCACAGCAAGGCCATTTTGGTTATTGTTACAAGGCCAGATCAGTCAATCATCCAGACTGTTGCCCTTGCAACTACTGAAAAGGCTGCTGCCCCTCTTCAGGAACCACATGTTTGTCTGGCCTCTCAACAGATACCCCTCCGTTGTGGTTGCACCTACGGTATGGCTATCTGTATCGCTGAGGCACGCAAGCCTCCCCACCAACGGCAAGGTCCATGGTTCATGGGGGAAGGTGGCAAATAGTGTGCACCATCAAAGATCAATGCTGAGAACATGAGAAGCACACTCAACTAATGTATACTAACAAGTTATCAGTTGCAGAGCACTGTTTGTTTGTGACTCATACTTAGAATACCATTGCACCAGGATTTTAGCATGAACATCAAAATACTGTGACAGTATTGTTAGAAAATTCATTGAAATATGCACCAAGGACATCAGCTGGACTGCAGCTATAATTTCATTGAGGGTTGGGAACCAGCATTGGTTCTAATTAAGAAGACACCCGTCCAACACAATGAACAGGTAGCCAGGGTGGATGGATGGGCAACATCCATGCCACTGCAGTCAGAGTGACCCACCAGACATCACTGGCCACAAACACTGATACCATTGCCTTTCAGTCACCAATATGCACCCTTGGGAGCAGATCATGTACAGAGTGAACCAAGGGGAGTGGGAATATAAGTCAGCCATGTGCCATCAGGAGGTCAGTTCATCAGCCCATTGGTGATAGTGACCAGTCTGATCATTGAAATATTGTGCCTGTAGGACACTATGGACCAACAGTACACCCATGGTGTGTTTGATCCAGAAGTCAGTTCACTTTGCAGAATAACAATAATCTTACCACTTTCCTAAGCAATTTCACAGTTATCATCACACCTTTCATGAAAGGGACATACTGTACTGAGAAATGAATCAAATATGAACAAATCACAGTTATGTTATAGACTGCAATTGTTGTCTGCAGCTGACAGATAACTGGTAATGGAGGCAGCAGAGCAAAATGACAACTGTACTTTTGACAGAGGGTATGACGTAACTCATGCTCTGATCAGTTGTTGCTATGGTAGCTGTCCTGCAAAAAACTACCTGTCAGTCATTTTGTTATTCTAATCCAGATATATACAACACACAACACATCACTGATCATACAGTCATAGTGTTTTTATGCTACTTGTGAGTATTATTTATGTATCTACTTGTTATGGTCACCGTCACTTGCATATCTCATTATGACACTCATTTTCTCTATCAATACTACTGAACTCTATTCACACCCCCGTATCAGTGATGCCTTCTTTCCCACTCAACCCCTGTCCTCTGTTAGCATCTCTCTGACCTGTATTTCTGTCTCTAATATTTACTCAGAACTTGTATAATTCATTCTTAAATATGTTGTGTGTTACAAGGTTTAGTGATGTATCCGTATTCCTTATTACCAACTGTGTTATGCCCTTTTGTGGTTCATGTCTCCTAACTTTCACTTTGGGGAGGGCACATGGACACCATTAACTCAGAGGATCCTAATCTCACAGTCACATAGCGCAGAAGGTCTTTTTCCTGTCTATTTAGGTATTGGGATATGGGTAATGTCCTTTTGTAAAATGAACCATACTTCCACAGGAAATGATGACATTCATTTTTGGTCTCTGCCTGATATCAAGTATCCACACATTCAGAGCAGTGTCATCTGGAGTATCATACCCTGTCAGCATGGCAACCATTTGTTTTGCATTCACTTGACATGGTGGCAGACAGAGGCATGTCAATAATGGTGCATGCAATGACAACATTGTAGAGAAGAGTGACTGTATATCATTTTTTTCAATGAGGCCTGGTTCTTGTGACAGTATCACAATGGACATATCAATGTGTTAAAACTTCAAGGATGATGAATGTTGTCAGATTGCATTCATCATTGTTATTTGAGCCCAGCATCTGGCTTGATGGTATGGGGTGTCATTGCATCCAGGACACAACTACCTCTAGTTAACATAGCTGTTACATTTCTGACACGTCAATATTAGTGGCTGTGCCCTGTCTTTGAGGTCACAATGACATTATATTTAAACAAGATAATGCAGGACTGCATGTTGCTTGTACTGTCCTCACCTACCTCAATACAAAGAGTTCCAATTATTACCCTAGCCAGTAATTTCTGCAGACCTCTCAGCCATTGATAACACCTGACCACTGATTGCTGAGATTCTGGTCTACCCCCAGCTGCTGTCACTATTATTGAATTCTGATGTAGAGTTGGAGTACAGAATGACACACTGTGTCATAAGGTCAGTTAGACTCGATGTCCAGCCACAGTTACTTCCAAAGGTGGCAGCTATACATGCTAAGTTTCACACCCTTTATATTTCAAAACCACATATAAATTTAATACTGTATTCCTTCTACAATACTGATTATGAACAATAAGTAAAATTTCATTATTTTCTGTCCTCCCTGGCATTGCAATTTTAATGGGCAGCAGTGTGGAGTCTCAACTTTATATGAAATAGGAAATGAATTAACCACACTTATGTGGGGATGCAGTTACATGAAATAATAACACCACAACTGCTCAAGCACTCTTCTGAGCCTATGTCAATCTTACACTGCCACTGATGTTTCCACTTAGGATTTCCATTGGTACTACCAGAGGTAATCCCACAGGAGTATGTGGAAATAGTACCACTGGGGAATAAAGTCAGTGGGAGACCATAGCTTACACTACCAGAAGGGATTTTACATATTTAAAAAAAATCCATTGTGGCAGTTAGCAAAAAGCTGGAAATCTGGGTACAGATCACGGTGTGCCACAAATTTTCAGTTGTCAATATAGGTTTATTTTCTCTGAAATATTTTCTGTGTTTTGAATAAAATTCTTGTGTTATCTCTTTATGCATTGGCCGATAATATGGCCTTGAAGCATAAATTTGAAAGTAAAATCTCAGTATGTAATATTCTTCATATAGCCACAACAAGCATCAGTAGTTTGTATCAAACTGTGAAATTACTTACTGAGTTAGTTTTACTAATCTATTGTCAGAGCTGAATTCATGT
The DNA here is from genome assembly GCF_023897955.1 of Schistocerca gregaria. NCBI lineage: Eukaryota > Metazoa > Arthropoda > Insecta > Orthoptera > Acrididae > Schistocerca > Schistocerca gregaria. Next base: position 516,414,086 of record NC_064931.1, on the reverse strand, counting down.
AACTTATTTTGCAGCATCAGGTTGACCTGGCTATTCATGATCCTAAAACTAATAGAGTAATAAGTATACAATGTCAACAAAACATAGATGCAGTAAAGTGAAGCAAATGTGTTTCAACTGTGTAAATGAAATGATTCCTTGTACAAAAAAGTATGTGGAGATGATTTTTCAATTAGTAGAAAGAAGTTAAAATAAATATTATTCTCAAACTTTCAGTTAACTGATACACCCATCAAAACAAGCACCATGATAGAAGTAAAAATTATGAATACAAGGCTGATTCTCTGGTCACCTAATAGAAGGTGTGCTAAGCTGCAGACAATGGATTTTGATGTGTGGGTATTTGAGTGATAACTAAGAGGAGGATTTCACCAAAAGCTTAGCAAGTTATTATTGAATATTATAGTCATCTGGCCATTCAGATTTAGATTTTGCATCGTTTCCCTAAATCAGTTTAAGCTCACACTAGGACTGTCCTCTTGATAGGGCCATAGCCATTTCCTTCTCCAATCCAAGTTCATGTTCTGTCTCTAATTCTCTCACAGTTGATGTAACTTCAAACCCTAATCCCCTTTCCATCCTGATTTCTTGTTGAGTAGTGGTGTATCCTTTTATACATAATTAAATTCTGTTTACTTTTTCCATTGAAATAATTTTATTTTTTTTATTTTTTAAAGTTACTGTTAGTTCAAGCAAAGTTTTAGTATACCCTTTGTATTTTGCAGGAGGCTTAAGTTTCACAAATACTTTAGGAATGACATATGAGAATTTATCTCAAGAACTTTTCAGTGCTTTTCGTATAAAGTATGCCTCACTAGAGTCATGGGAATACTTTTTATGTAAAGCGTATGTGCACACAGTGACAAGAAGAGCTAACTTTGTGTTAAACAGTCTCAAAGTCTTATGCACAGATGAATATTAAGCCTTCTATTAGCAATGAATTGTATATAAACAAGTTGGATGGGGGAATGTAACACAAGGAAAAAATCACTGTCTCTCTGCTGTCAGTGATAAGACAGTGATGCATTCAATTCAGTTGGCCAGTAATTGTTGTACTTGAGTAGTTATGTGGAAGTCTCAGGATTTTTTTCAGATAACCTATGATTTTACTGCAGTGGGAAATTCTGGAATATGGTTCACCCAGCCTTATCAGAACAAAAGAGATGCTGCTTGAGAAAATAAATAGCAGAGTTTATATGAAAGCTGCCAGAATGGCATGAAATCAAGAAGCTTTCATAAGATTTGGAGCAATGTAACATTTATTTATTTTTATTGAATACAATATGTTAGTGTGTTTTGTTGGCTCACAAGAGACTATTGTAGACTTTCGACTATTTAGTGGATATCCTACAAAACAAATTGCAAATGTTGTAATCAACTCAATAATTATTCTTCATATCACCAGTACTTAAGTAGATATCTTGTGTCCATAAAAAGCTGCCTTTATAGTGTAAACATACTGTTCAGTTTGTTTCATTTTTTAAGTGAGGAATTATAATGAGAAGTAGGAAGATTAAATTATATCTGGATAAATCACGGGACAATTCAAGCAAGATCAGCATAAACTTAATCCAATGGAACCCAAAGTGTCTTTGTTTCTGACAATGATCTACATTTAATTTTTGCAAATCACTGTCCAGTGCATGGCAGAGGGTATTTCATGTTGATATTAGTGTGTTTCTGCCCTATTCTATTTGCATAATGAACAAGGTAAAATGACTATCAATATGCCTCAGTTCATGTCAATATTTCTCTTATCTTAATCTCATGGTCCATAAATTTTATGTATCTTTTCCAAGCTGGTAGAAACAGGTTGTCATAGTTGCATTATTCAATGCAGATTTCAGTTTAGAGACAAATGCTCTGAAGGTTAGGCACTCAAGAGGTTCATTCTTTTAGATGACATTTGTATTTTTAATAGAGGCCATGCAACACTCTTCACTTTTGCAATAGGATCTTCTCTGCCATAGACCTTTCCTTTTGTTTGTGTACCCTTGCAGTCACTGCTCTTTGCTAATATTATATTGAACCGTCAAACATTTTTAGGCCAAGGTAAAGGACTCGTGCATTATGACAATTTGTGTTTAGTTTCAGTCACAGTCATAAATCCAACTTTTGTCCCCAGTGATAACCTTTGAAAGAAAATTTAGGGACTGGTGGGATGCACTGCAAGAAAAATCCTATCAGCCTTTTGGATAGAGAGGTCAGAGGCTTAGAGAAGAATGAACTAAAGCAGGAAGACCATGGAAAGAGCTTTTAAGTTTGATAGGTGATCCTACTCTTCTTACAAGGGTATGGAAGGCAATCAGGAGGATTTATTGATGGAAGAATAAAAGTAGCTGTCATGTTGTTCTTAGATTTTTTAATTATTTTATTTTACTATTGTAATATTTTTGTCTTTTGAAATCTAATGTGAAACAAAGACTCATTTTCCAACTGGAAAGCCATGAAGAAGAGAAGACTGGAAATGGAGGTTGATTCCACAGAAGTGTATAACCAACTCCTTTTTCCACCTACCTTGTCTGTGGTTAAGAACACAGGTAACTGTCTTGACAACATTCATTATTACAGAATGCTGCAACTGAATCCCCAGTAATAATAAATAAATACATACATGAAATCATAGTGAGTGAGAAATGATCATAGGGGTAGTATTTCTACGACTGGAAAAAAGTTTTCCTGATAACTCTCCTGTAACTAGGGAAAGTACAGATCATACCAACTGCATGGAAATTATTTGACCAGGTCATGAAGAGTCATCATGTGTGAATCCTCAATAAATGCAATGTTTTTGAGCCTCTTACAGTGAGTAGTTAGAATGTAGTGTTTGATTCTGGATGACCTGATCTGACTGGAGACAGCTATAAAGGACTTCATCCTTTGTAAGCAACACCTCATCAGTGCACTCTTTGGTTGTGCAAAGTAATGCCACACACATTGTCTAAGTCAGAGGTCCTGTTGGTGTCTCCCAAGTTTACTGCAGTTCTTCTGTAATTAATGATCTTTTCACATACATGTTGGTACCACATACTCAGATAATTTTATTTACGAGAAATGCATCTTTCAGTGGAGTGTTTGAAGTGGTACCCTTTTTGTCTTTTCTTTTGAAAGTACTTCATCCATTGTATAGCGTTCTATAGATTGTCCTTTATATATGGATTTTTTTAATTTCTTACTCAACCTCTGGTTTCACAACCACATCTTGTCAGCTTCAGCTGATGCTCAGGGGCAATGGGCAGAGAATGGTTATTTCAAAGTTTCATCAGATAAAACTGTGTACCTCACAGATATACTGACAAAGGAGGCTTGTGGGGAGCTGATTGTGACAAATTGTGCCATTCCCTTGCATGTAGTTACTGCATTGTTGAGTCATAGCCATGTGACAAAAGGAAACAATATTACTAGTTGTGGGTAATGCATGGCATTTTGCCAAAGGGTGGGAAGTGAGTGTGGGTGATGCTTGTGACACACTGCTATTAGTGTAACATATTTTAAAATAAAAAAACAGTTGTAGGTTGCAATAGGTTGCAAAATGTTTTTTATTAACTCAAGCATAATGTGTTTTACCTGGATAGGGCATCATCAGGTTACCTGAAAATATGAGGGGAGAATGAAATTATAATAAATCTGGCATGGACATATCGTGGACTTCTATAAAAGCATAATAAGCTGCTAACAGTGACTAAATAAAATTACATAGAGAAATGTAATGTAACTCAACTTAAAAAAAAATCAGACATTTTCTGCCAAAAAGCATCCATGAAAGAAGGAATGATACTAAAAAAAATATACTATAAGGAAACTTATATGGAAAAAAATATTAAAAATTAATGAATAGCAACATCAGGATCAGCTATGAGTAGAGAACAATGGAGAAACCAAAAGATGCATACTACCTCACAGAAGCAACAACAGGCATAGCAGCAAAGAACAGGACCTTGTGCACAAATTGTAAACAGCTGTACATTAGCACCAGAGGCCCATTTATATTCACATAGTGCATACATGTGAATGATAGGAGCTCAAGCAAAATGTTGGGCTAGTAGTAATGATAGGTGCCATGTGGCACGGTCTTTCACTGTACAGTGTGATAGTTGCATAAAATTCAAACAGTGATGGACAAATTGAGAAATAAATGAAACTGTAATAGGGCATATGGGAAAACTGAAAAATACTGTCATGCTGTATTCTAGTCTGTACAAATCCAGTAAATCAGAACTGCATAAAGAACTCTATGCTAAAGCTAAATACAAGTATAGGAAGGCAATAAATGAAGCAAAGAAACTGCATAACATAGTAAACATTGAAAAATCTAACAATAAATGCAAAAAGGCGTGGAGTGTAATAAACTCCATTGCACACACTAAATACAAAGAGGAAATCGCCATTATCCCAGAAGAATTTAATAAATATTGCATCCAGTCCATTGAAGAAATTAGTAGTTCAATAAACAAACCCCCTGAAAATGCACTTAGCATTATGGACAGCTGTTTTGAAAAGCTTCCCCCGAGCACCTTCACTTTCATGGAAGTGAGCCCAAATAATATCCTAAAAATTGTAAAAAATTTCAAACCTTCAGCTGGTGTTGATTACTATGATATGTCAGTTAATTTGTTGAAAGATGTTATTGATTGTGTGATTTATCCTTTAACCTTTTGTGTTAACAAATGCCTAGTTGAAAGTAAGTTCCCTGACATACTAAAAATTTCTAGAGTTGTGCCCATATATAAAAAAGGGGAAAAGAACTGTCCCGCTAGTTACAGACCTATATCCATAACCCCAGTTTTTTCAAAAATTTTAGAAACAATTATGTATGAGCAAGTTAGTGTCTACTTGGGTAAACTAAATATAATTAGTGATAAACAGTTTGGATTTAGAAAAGGTAAATCCACAACGGATGCAATGGACTCCCTCGTAAAATTAGTCCTAGATGTGTTCGAGGCTAGGGACTATGCCCAGGCTACATTTCGTGACCTGAGCAGAGCCTTTGACTGTGTAGACCATGACACTGTGCTGAAAAAGCTAGTTTACTATGGTTTTGATGACAACAGTATAAATATGTTCAGGTCTTTTCTAGAGAACCGTCAACAAGTTGTGTGCATTGGTAGGGAGAAATCAAATTTGGTTAATGTTAGGTACGGAGTGCCTCAAGGGTTGGTGCTTGGACCTTTACTGTTTATACTAATGATTAATGACCTGCCCTTATTCATAAATTCTCACACAATATTGTATGCTGATGACACAACTTTTATACATAAAAGCTCTGATCTAGGTACACTAAAAACACTGACTGAAAATACCCTTGCTCAGTCCTCATTATGGTTCAAAGCTAACGGCTTCCTACTAAATGAAAACAAAACCCAGACACTTTACTTTAGCCTCAAAGAGATTCCCAATTACCAAGAATTAGAAACTGTTAAATTTTTAGGTGTTACTATTGACAATAAATTAACATGGGAACCACACATTAAAAATATATTGGCTAAGCTTTCAAGAGTCATTTATCTAATTAGAAATTTAAAAACACATGTCCCCAATGACTATGTGAGATCAGCATATTTTGCCTTCTTCCAAAGCATCATCTCTTATGGAATCTTACTGTGGGGTAGTAGCTGTCATGTAAATGACATTTTACTTTTACAGAAGAAAGTGATCAGAATAATAACGGATTCTGATAAAACAGAACATTGTAAACCTCTGTTTATTAAATTGCAGTGTCTTACAGTAATAAACTTATTCATCTACAATGTTTTATTGTACATTAGAAACAATGTCTCTAATTTTGTGTTGAGAAATGATATTCATAGCCATAATACTAGAAAAAGAACATCTGTAGACATACCATATCATAGATTATTAAAATCGCAGAACTCCTACCTAGTTCTCGGACTAAGGATGTTTAATAGACTAAGTGCTGACTTTAAAGAACTGCCTGTAAATATTTTTAAAGCTAAATTATACAAGCTACTAGTGAACAATCCGTTTTACACCATTGATGAATTTTTTAAAGATGAAAATACTGTATTCTAATGTGTACCTATTTTATGTTTAAACCAATTTACATCGATATAGTAGTTTATGTAGAAATATAAGCTCTTGACTTTGTCTATTGCTGTAACCAGCTGAATGACAATAAAATTTTTATTATTATTATTATTATTATTATTATTATTATTATTATTATTATTATATTATTATATACAATACAGGACATACTAGACTGAAATCTCTGCAAAGAGACTTAGAAAAGCTTTATTCTCAAAATCAGTATAAAAGAATAACAAAGTAAAATACATAGAGCAATAAAATAAAGATTAGATTACAAATATAAGGCTGTTAGGTAGCAATGATAAAAAGATAGAATACAATTTCATATACATGACAAGCTATCAAGACACTGATAATAGAAAGCTAAAAACTAATATATTGGTTAAAAATGGGAAACATGCAAAGCTAAAAACTAATATATCAGTATATTGATTAAAAATGCGAAACATGAAATCATAGAAAACCTGATTTTTGACAGATAACTGATCATTGAGTAACACATGCTTCTTAGTGTGTGAATGTTTAACAGTTTCAGTCTCTTCAAGCAGATTGAGTCTCTTTCCTGTGGCCGCATTGTGCAAAACCCTTAAGTTCCCAAGTGTGGGTGGCTGGTGGCCACTGGATTTACAGCACTGAGCAAAGGCAGAAACATGCCCATTCTTAGTGAGTAAAAACTCCTGGAACCCCTAATTTTAAAAGCATTTCCCATCAGACCAATATAAACAGCTTGACATTCACAGCACTCAAGCACATATATGCCAGAGGCAGCATATTTGTCTTTCTAGGGATGTTCATTGTGAATTTATTGATATTGGATTTTATTAGAGGTGGTATACACTATTCTTATATTTTTACCATGAAAGAGTTTAGTTATGGTATATGACACATCACCTAAAAATGGATGCTCAGCAAATTAGATGTACTTCCCATTCCATTTGATCCATATTGAGGAGATCCTCTGGGATGCAGATCATGTCAGAAAACAAGAAAATGCAGCAAATAATATGAAGCATACTTACATTTAAAATGATATAAAACTTGTCACCAAATATTAAATGTTCAGTACACTTAGGTGCATATGATAATTCTTAGGCTGTTGTAGGCATGCATCAACAAATTAAAAACAAATAAAAAACATTTACAGCCCTTATTTACAATAGTCACATTACTATGCAAAGTTTGTACAGAAGTCAGACTGCACGCAATATTCACTTTACGTGATATTGTTTATAAGACGCTCACTTCAGTCGGTTTTGCAAAGAAATTCATCAATGGAGTAGGAGGAGTTGGCCACCAATAAATCCTTTAGACTCTTCTCAAACTGAACTTCAGGATTAGCTAAACTTTTTATAGCTGCTGGAATGTTACTGAAAATGTGCACTGATGAGTAGTGGGCACCTTTCTGAACCAAAGTATGTGAGTTTAAATCTTTGTCAAAGTTATTCTTATTCCTAGAATAAATTCCATGAACTGAGCTGTTGGTTTAAAAGAAAAGCATATTTTAATGACAAATTTCATTAAGCAATAAATATATTGGGAAGCAGTAGTTAGTATTCCCAGTTTCTTAAACAGCCCTGTGCAAGATGTTCTTGAGTTCACACCAGAAATAATTTGTATTACATGTTTTTGGGCTCAGAAAACCTTAGCTTGGCTTGAAAAGTTACCCCAGAAAAGAATCCTGTATGATGTTATGGAATGAAATAAGCATCGTACACTAGCTTTTTTATTTTCATATCACCTATGTCTGACAACAATTGCATAATAATTAGAGATTTGTTTAGGCACTTCAGCAATTCTCTGGTATGTTCCTCCCAGTTAAATTTATTATCAAGCTGTAATTCCAAGAATTTAACACTGTCAACTTCTTCTATCTGTTTGTCATACTTTAGGCATATACTAGTAGGAAAGCTTATACAACTTCTGAACAGCATGTAGTTTTCTTCTTCTTCTTCTTTCAGAAAATTGGCTGGTAACCATTTATTTGGAAAATTTCATTAGTCACACTTTATAAGGCTATACTTGATTTACTATTTATTGCAATGATTGTATCATCTGCAAACAAAACAAACTTTGGATTTGGTAATGTCATTGATATACACAATAATAAGTAACGGCCTTAAGATGGATCCTTGTGTGACACCATGTGTTACTGGTTAAGAAGATGACTTTATATTATATTTTCTAAAAGTTTTGAGATTGTGGGCAAAAGTGAAATTGGACAGAAGTTTGATGGCATTTCTTTATCTTCTTTCCTATATGAAGGCTGAACTTCAGCATATTTCAACCATTCAGGAAATGTTCCACTGATAAATGACTGGTTACACAAATATCTTAAAATGTCACTAAACTCAGAGGTACACTGTTTAATCAGCTTTCTTGATATATTATCATAGCCACTAGAAATTTTTTGATTTTAAGGATTTTATGGTGGACATTACTTTTATTGGTGTTGTGAGGCTCGTACTGATATTATCGTAGTTATTTGTCGTGACTGTCTCATACATTCCACGGCAGCATCTACTGAACCTGACAACCTCATCTGTTCAGTAACAGTTATCAAGTACATATTGAAAAGCTTATCAACACTGCACCCATCTGCTACCCATGTATCATTTACTATTAATACTATGTGCTTGTTTTTATCTCTGGCTCTACCAGTGTTTTCCTTCATTGTATTCTATATTGTCCTTATTTTGTTATGTGGTGCGACTATCCTTTTCTGTTAATGCATTTGCTTTGGTGTCCATATTGCTATCTTCAAGATTTTGTAATATGTTTTGTAACCATCTATAGCTGTTTCTAACTGATACATATAGTTTCCTTTCTGTCTTACAGGATATCTTTATTCCTTGAGTATTCTATGGAATTTTTATAGCCTTTGGTCTAATCTAGGTTAGTTTTAGGGGGAAACAGCTTTCAAATAAGTTAAGGGCATTATTAATAAAAGTGTTGTACTTCTCATTCATGCCATGAGCATTGTATACATCACTCCAATTCATGTCTTTGAGGAATTTCTTTAGACAATCAATTTTTGGGTTGCTGACTACACTTTTGAACTCAGATTTTGTAGATATTCTATCCTGATCAGTATTAACATTTAGCAAAACTGTATGTCATGGTCTGAGAGGCTATTTCTTATTGGATTTATAATTTTGTTCATTAGACATTTATATAAAGATATTATCAATGGCTGTCTTTGAGCCCTTAGCTGTTCTAGTTAGAAAGTTAACAGTATGAATTAAGTTGAATGACAATACTACTGACTGCAATAAGTGCTTATTTGAAGAGTTTGCAAGAAAATCTATATTGTAATCACAAGAAACCACTAATACTTTCTTTTTCATTGTTAAATAGGACAATAGAACTTCAGACTGATTTATGAACAGATTAAAATTACATGCTGTTACATAGTATACTCTTATTATGAATGAGATATGAAATTCTACTTCTGCTTTAGACAAAATTTATGAATGTGTATGTTATTAAATTTATGTAAATTCATGATTAGTGTGGCAACTCCTCCATCCTTCATTTCTGCTCTATAGAAGTGAGAAGTTAACCTAAATCCTACAACACTTTACACAGTGGTCACATGGTGTTCAGAAAGGTAGATTATACTGACTGGTTTGGATGACTAATTCATCAATGCAGATAGGTAGTTCATTAATTTTACTTCTTAGCCATCATATTTTTGATGCATTTGAGATAGTTGGCATTTCATGTTGACTGAGATAAAACTGGGTGGAAATCAAATTTCTGCTATTGGTAATAATTTTTAACAAACAGCTGTGTTTGCTGACTCAATGTGCCAGAATTATGCTGTTTAGTTTCTTTGTCAAACTGAAGGTTCATTTCAATGCTTATTTCTCTTAGAATTTGACTTCTTGCTGTCCTACCTATCCTAAAAAAGATGCTGCTCCAACATCTGTAACCACTGTAATTTTGAGGTGTAGGGCCAAGAGTGGTTTCTCAGTTGTGTGGCAATATATTATGCGTGTGTAATTTTTCAGTGATGGAGGACCTTTAGCCATTACAAGAAGCAACATGTTTAAGGTTTTCTATTTCCTGTGTAGTAAATTCTATGCTACATGGAATTTCAGTGATATGCCGTATCATAGGCCTAAGTTAGCTCATTGTGTACTTATACAGATGAAACATTGTAGTGGGTATAACTGAGTCACCTGTAGAAAGTTTGTGATAAATGTCAGATTTGATGACTTTAGTAGAGAGACAAAGCTGCAAATCATGAAATTTCAGAATACTATTGCTATCCATGACTTCATGTGTAAGATCATTTTTCTGTGACAGTTGTTAAACTCTTTGACACTAAGTGTAATATCTGATCCTTCACTACTGAAAACAATTTTATGTCATCAACATATAACCCATAAAAACAGATTTTTCTCAAAATTGTGGTGGCTTTGGTGAAATAGTCACATTCCAAGAAATTCTTGAATATATCAGCAAAAAACCATACAAGAAGAGATCAAAATTGTTAAATGTTCACACGCAAAGAAGGACATGTTACTCAATGATCAGCTATCTTTCAAAACTTAGGTTTTCTATGGCTGCATGTTTCACATTTTTGAACACTATATTAGTTTTCAGCTTTTTATTACCAGGGCTTTGGTTTCCTGTCATGTGTATGCAATTGCATTTTATCTTTTTAGCATTGTTACCTTTTAGTCATATATTTGTAGTCTAATCATTATTTTATTGCTCTACATGTTTTACTACATTATTCTTCTACTTGTTTTTGAGCATAAGGGTTTTCTGTCTTTGTACATAGCTTTCGATGTAGCATGTCCTGCACTGTGAATATTCCCATATGCCATGTGTTTTATTCGGTGTCATCACTTCTTTAATGGATACTTTTTTGCAGAAAATTTCTGATTTTTTTTTATTGTGAGTTACGTTACATTTCTCTATGTAATTTTATGTGGTCAGTGTTTGAAGCTTATTTTGCTTTTACAGCAGTCCCAAACAGGATTGTGCCATATTAATTGTAGTGTCAACCTCCCCTTATATTTTCTGATAAGCTGATGATGCCCTACCTAGTCAAAATGCATCATTCTGGACTTAATAAAGAACACTGTGCAACCTATGACTTTTTTTAAATAGTAGCTATAATAAGATTACTGCACCACCACACCAAGATGGAATGGAATAATTTTTACATGTTTTTAATTGATTGCATTTTATAGCACTAAATGGAAAGTGGCCCTTGAACTGCTCTCTAAAATATTAAAAAGGAGGCTGTGATGTGTCATAAACTGGCTTATGTTAAATTTTGTGCCTGATCCATACTTCAACCTGGGAACATTGTCTTTTATGAACAAGTTCTCTACCAACTGAGTTACCCATGCATGGCTCACAACCCAGACACACAGCATGTTTTCCAAGAGTGCTGGTCCCACTAACTGTGTAGGAGAACTTCTATGAATTATAGTAAAATAAGACATACTGTTGTCATTACCATGTTCAATATGTTGTATCTATATGTGACAATTTTTCCATCTGTTACAAATTTTTGCAAGTGTGGGTGAGTCTAATATTTATCTACCATTACTTCATATTTGAGACTTTTTGTCTCACTTTTCTTCATATCCTATGTCTCAGTTTCCATTGTTCTGTGATTTGTATTGTCATAAGCACAATGTAAAGCAACAACAAAGTTACAAATTTTGGCAAATGTGAGCACAAGTATTTATACTAAAAGACAAATTTTCAAATGCTCTAATGAAAAGGTGACAAAATTTTCATTGAGTAGAAAAATTTTGTGGCGAGTTTGGAGAGTGGCTGGTCCAATGTGGATTCAAAGTTCATATACTAGTACCTTTCATTCATACATGTCATCTGGAACTATGTGTCTTCATTGAATTTCTTGAATTCTTCCCTGGTATGACACACCTACTTGAAATCAATTACAAAAAATTTTATTTTTTATAAATCTCATATCATAATATAATCTTTAATATTTTTTTCTTTTATACTATATTAATTTTACTTTTCTTTTCCAGGGTGATTCAGGTGGACCAATGGCCTGCTTGCATTCTGACAGTCGGTATTATCTCTGTGGAGTTGTTAGTTGGGGTGTGGGTTGTGCTAGAAGGCATCTTCCTGGAGTCTACACAGAAGTACCTTGTTTTTCAGAATGGATTAAGTCTGTTTTGTACAATGAAACAGTCAGTAGTAGTTAAATTTAGTTATTGTTGTCACTCTTCCTTAATGAATATGTGCAGCTTCTAGTGCTAAAGGTCTGTAACAGAGATAGTCATCATTAGATTGTAGCATGCCATTAATAGCTCTGACATTTTCTATTTTGTACCTGACTTGTTTTCATAATACAGAAACTATTTTTGAATCTCCAAAACCTCAAAATTAAACATGTATATCTGTGTTTGTCAGTGCTGCTGTTTCTGTTACCATTCCAAAAATTTGTGGTTCACATTAAATATATTAGAACATCGTCTCATCTGACACTTCTCATTGTGTTAGTATGTTTAAATATGTACTTACTTTCTGTGTTAGATGTATTAAAATTTATGACAGGTAAATGATGTGAATAATACAAAGTTTTTGTGATGCAAATATGTATAAAGTTGGTAGCAGTTTCTTTGTTTATCTGTTTCAAGGTAGTTGTGTGATTCAGTCATATACTGCACCTAATCCATTGTTCTGAACCCTCCTGGTAAAAAGTATTGACTAGAAAATTTTGTTAATCATTAATTAATATCTTTTACATTGAGAAAATTAATCTGTTATGGCCACTTTTTCTAATGGCTCAGAAGAGACTGATTGAATGATTTAGGGAATGTTAGAAAAGACAAGTACAGCTGTCACAATTATTACTGTTACTATCATGATGTACACTGAGTTAATAATTTATTGAAAAAGAAAAATATGATACTGTGTTTTCATTGCTTAATAATGGCATCAAAGGAACAAAGTATTAAATATATGGCATAAGAATTTACATAAAGGTGTGGCACTGCAACAAAAATGTTCACTATGTAGTACATGTATTTGTATGCGTACCATTTTTTTTATGGGTCCAACCCAAGAAATGTTGCAATACTGTTTAGAATCCAACCCAGGACATGATTTTTAAATTACTTAAAAATCTGAAACATTGATCTTTATACATTCAATTCTATTTTTTGCAAGACATGACATTTTTAGAAGTGGTTTTATATTAATTAAATCAAGAAATTCAGAGCAAGGTAGTTCTGAATTGATTTCATCATTTAGCAGATGTTTAACTGTAGTTACTGGATGTCTATGTACTGCTGGAGCCCAGATGTTCCCCAGAACTGAATAAACATTCACAACTGGAGCACATGTCCCAAAGACATCATAAACTCAACCATTTCAGAAATATGGCAGCATGAAATATCAGTCTTCTGAAATGCCTTAAAATTGTTTTCCACTTCTCTTCAACAGAATCTGGTGCTTTTTCAGAACATATCCTTTGGTTTTAAATTACTTGATTTAACAATGTACAGAGTGATTATAATTAAACTTAAAATTTCAAAATGCTGTAGAAATGACACCAATGGTCACAATGATTTCAAATTGCAACAGAATATGATCGGAAGAGGGAGAAAAAGTGTGGCACAAGAAAAAAAAAATAGTGTGAAAATTGACCAATACATGGCACTGTATGTGTCAGAATATGTAAATGAAAACACCTGTCATGTGCATGACCCACTGAAGTTGATATAAATGCACCGGGTACACAGCCTTTCCTCCTTTCATGTCTGTGACATTCACCATGACTATCTCAATGAAGGATCATGCTCTGCTTGTATAGCTGTATTACAAGAATGATGATTGCGCACACATCGCTCTGCAGAAGTTCCAGACACTGAAGGGTTTGGAAAATGGCATTGGTCAGATGAAAGCCAAGGGTCTGGAGAAAATGATTCATAAATTCAAAAAGACAGGTTCTTTTGGTATGCAACCTGGTATAGGGAGGAAACGTATTGATTCAACATCCGTGGAAACAGTGGCCACAGCAGTGCAGGAGGAGATGAGTGGTGGTCTGCAAACATGTTGTGCACAAGGAACTGCCTGGACATTGGACATAACCATGAACATGGTGCATAAATCCTACAAAACATCCTTTTTTGCCATCCATTCAAAATTACCCATGTGAAAAAGTTGCTTGCATGGAAGTGGACAATGTTTGGCCGTGGAAGATTTTGTGGACAGGCAAAGCTCACTTCCATCTGACAGGGTATGTCAATACTCAGAATTGCATATGAAAATGCACATGAAAATCAACAAGGGAAAATGCACATGAAAATCAACCAGTATCACTTCATCCTGAAAAGGTCATTGTGTGGTGTGGGTTTACAGCATCATCTATCATAGGGCCATATTTTTTTCAAAGAGACAGGTGCTTCCAGTCCTGTTACCTGTACTATCACTGGTAAGTGCTATGAGTATCTTTTGTGTTACCATGCTATTTCAGCTCTCCAACAGCATGGATGTGTGGATGGGATCATTTTTATGCAAGATGACGCACCTCTGCACATTACAAATCCAGTTGAGCAGCTGCTGAAGCTCCATTTTGCAAATGCTGCCACTTCCTTACAGCCTGGCCCTCCCGATCACTTGATCTTAATCCATGTGACTTCTGGCTATGGGCCTATCTGAAAGATGTTGTGTTCAGTGTTCCAACTGCAAACTTAGCTGCATTCAAGGCACACATTGCACAACACATTCTGAATGTGACCCCAAAAACACTTCGATGAGTTGTGGAACATGCTGTTCCTCAATTTCAACTTGTTGCGGAAAATGGTGACAGCATATTGAACCTTTTTATGTGCCAGTCACATGGATTTCATTTTTACTGATGCTTTTTATGCAGCTTTTGGCCTCAGGACAATTAAAAACCAGTTTTTCCTATCCAATGTGATATGACCTTGCCGTGGTGGATGGGCTTACGTAACCAACAGTATCACATCAGTACACCCATGCGTACTGAGTAGTACAGTTTGTTTGATGTGAAACGTACACCTTAGGCATCATTGTATGATTCATTTGTCATTTGTAGTCAACCACTATTAAATGATGGTGCTTATAGTCCCATCTATTGCTACATTTTGTAACGGTTTATTTTTCTTCTGCCATACATTTTCCCCCTTCTCTGACAATATTCTGTTGAAATTTGACATCATACTGACCAATGGTGTTATTTCTACAGTGTTTTGAAAGTTTAACTTTAATTATAATCACCCTGTATGTTCTTCTTATAGGTCATCAGTATTTATGGAATATTTTATAATTTCATTAACAACTTGTGCACTCTCGTCTAAATCAGACCAAGCAATTTCAGTTTGTAAATTTGTCCACTTATAAACTTTATCAAAACTGGTTCTCTTCATTTCTGAATACTGGATGCTAGAATTATGAAAATTGTCCATGCTCCAGAAGAATTTTGGTTCCTCAACATCATTATTTTCTTTAAGAGTGCATAGCAATTCTTTGTCAGGAGATCATATAAAGTTGTGGGTTTTTCTTTCCTTAAGTTGACAAATTAATTCAGAATATGTCTGAAATGATAATGTTACTGCAATAGCATTACCTTCCAGTTTCAGGACTATATTATTAAATAGCTGTAGAGTACCATATGGTACTGCACCATCCATATTCAGTTGGAAACATGCAGAGTAGGAAGGAGATTGCAACTGAGCCAGCTGCGGTCGGGATGGATGTTATGCCATACAAAACACAACACAGCCATTATGTGTTCCAATGTGAGCCAGCAATGTGAGGTGCAGAAATAGTTGACACAGCAGCACCTAAGCAGAAGTAGGCAGAAGCCATTCCACACCAGCAACCGCCCAAGTGTGTAGTATACATGTCATAAGGCACAAGCCCAAGGAAGCACAACCTGTGAGCATATAAATACCTAGACATCTTTATACTGAAATATTCCTGTGTTAGTATCACATCACTATCATTGTGTGGCTGTGACATTTGGGGTACCATCTGAAATGATGTATTATGTGTGCAGTTTGACCTAGTGTCAGGTCAGCCTGTCCTGAGACATCAGACACAGAGCTGCTGCTGCTGCTGCTGCTGCTGCCGCTGCTGCTGCTGATGATGATGATGCAGGGCCTTCTGAGCCCTGGGACATAGCATGCCAGCTACAGTACTCCTATAGTGGGCCATGGCCACTGCGGCACTGGAGACATCAGCTGTGCCTCAGCCATCACTACTTCAGCTGTCAAGTCTAGAGGATATTGCTGATGGATGCAGCGGTGTTATGCCACCACACTGCCATGCCGCATTCTGTCAACATTGCAGGACATCATGCACACACATGAGGGAGGCAACTGGATGCCTTAGCCACACTGCCACTGTCTGAAATGTTTCCTGGTTGAGGGCTGCAATAAAAGAATTTGAAAGCACAAAACAGATGTACTGACACTGGTGTCAAGACACTTACATTGCATTTCAAATGCAATGTCTGTACCTACAACTTATGATATAGCGAGACCAGGAAATTTAATTGTCATTGAATGTTAAGCCATGGATAACAAGCTTGACTGCCATGCTTCTTGTAAGGTGAATTTTGTTACAAGTAAAGTCCGCCCCCTTAGCTTACTGGTTAGCATGTCTGAATGCCATGCAGAGGGCATGGGTCTGATTCCCGGCAAGGTTGCATATTTTCGCTGCTCAGGCTCTAGGTGCTGTGTTGTCCTCATCAACATTTGATCATCATCAACATGCAAGTTGCCCAACGTGGTGTCAATTGAAAAGACTTGAAACTCTGTGGCTGAACTCTCTAGATGAAGACTCCTGGCCATCAGTGCCATAAAATCATTTAATTTAATTTGTTACAAGTAAAATCTCAGTGGATTTGTTGCACTTCAGAAGTATGTGAGTCACCATTGACTAGTACCTGTAAGATGTTCACACTGTGACTTGGGATGAGAGCACTGTGTACAGAATCAGTACCAGTGTTATGTTTCACATATGGACACTGTGACTATATGGCTAGGCAGTATCAAGGGTCAAAATGGTTAATGACTAGACATAAGAACTAGGTTAAAAAATTTAATTTTGTCTGTCTTGTGAGTATTGGTGTTTCAAAATGAGTTTTGGGAAGAATGAGTGTTGAAAAGGACTAAGCTTCTGCAGAGTCAGACACACAATGTGTGCCAGAACTGGAGGCAGTTTGCATATTATTGGAAAGGTTGGTACATTTGGCAGTAATTATTATGGATTTACATGATCTAGTTGAGTCACAGTCAACACAATGAGGTATAGATTTGTTAGCAGCAAGTTTAGTTGTTCTTTTCTCTGAGAAATCAACAGAAGATGTGCAAGCATTTGTGGAAGATCTTAAGAATTTGATGGAGATGTAAGGACGGTTTGATATGGAGCTAAAGAATAGCAAAATTGGGATTAGCAGGAGAATCAAAAACTGTGTGGGATATACTGAGGCTCTCAAGGGAGCTAGAACATATGAGGAATTTGAGAAGGGGTTACTCCAGAGGTACAAGGTGCAGAACAGTGCCAGAAAATTTTAGAGAACAGTTGGGCATGGCAACGAAGAAGCATGCAGAGTTGTGGAAGACTTTGCAGACAAGATAAGAAAGATCAATGGTTGTACTTATGAGTTGGGACAGAGTGCTGTAGTAAATGAGGTGATTTTATGAGAGACTGAGCAAAGAGCAATGAATGACACACCATTTGAAACCATGAACAATCACACTAAGACTCAATACACGTGATTGTCTACCTAAGGATACCAGGAAATTGTTTTGGGTTAAAGCTGAGTGTAACTTACAAGTAGGAATTTACTGTGTGGTGGAACTGTTCGAAGTAGATGAAGTATTGGATCAGGCAAGTTGCTTTGTAAAGAGAAGTGCTGTATGCATATGAGAAGTAAATGGTACCTGTATTTGTGGATAGTTTTTGCCCCGAGAATTTATGGTTAAAAATGGGGTTGTTCATTGGTAATGTAGAGGAGGAAGAAAGGCACACTAATGGTGTCAGCCATGTTCAATCACCAAAGGCTACTGAAACTGCATTATGGGGAGAAGTAAATCACTTAAAGGAAAGTAATAGGGAATGAATGGAGGAGCTACTTTTGGAGTTTCAGGATTTGCTTTTTTCCAAAAGGGCCGTTGGCAGCTACACATATTATGCAGCACTGTATACCAACAGGAAATGAATTGCTAGTTTACCACAAATCATACATAGTTATGAGGTGCTTGCAGCTGATTCTGGAAGAATTTATTCATCGGCAGCAGAAGGATGGAATTACTGAGGTGAGTAAGAGCCCATGGGAAGCAGAAATTGTCATCATACCAAAAAAAAAAAATCTGTGAATTGAACATGGAATTATAGGTTTTGTTGTGACTATCAACATCTGAATGCTAAGATAAAAACAGATGTCTACTCTTCGCCAAACATTACTGGAACCATAGACTGTTTTGGCCAGTGCAAGTATGTTTCAATGATGGACTTAAGGTCTGGATATATCAACTTGAAGCTGCTCCAGAAGACTGACCAAAAACAACATTTTCTGCACCATGGAGTAATTATCAGTTGAGAAGGATGCATTCTGGATTAAAGAATGCAGCTGCAACATTGCAGAGATTATTAGACAGAGTTTTCAGAAGACTGAAATCAAATCAGTGCTTAGTGTATCTTGATGACATAATTGTCTATGTCAGTGATGTGTAACAGCACATACAATGCTTAAAAGAGGCATACCTGGACTGAGGGCAGCAAATTTAACATTGAGTACAGAAAAGCGTAATTTTATGTTGAAAGAGGAGGCATAAGTTGGTCATATAATAAGTAAGGATGGGTTTAGGACAGACCCAAGATATATTAAAGCTGTAGGAGAATTTTCTGTGCCTGAGTCAGTGAAGGAACTACAGTCATTTGTTGGGAATGCAAACTATTACCAGAGATTTGTAAAGGGATTGATGGATGATGCCAGACCAGTGATGCAATTACTGAAGAAAGGTTCAAAATATGCTTGGTTATAGGATTTTCAACATGCTTTTGAGAGACTGAAAGAAGCTTTAACATCAAGTCTAATCTTAGTTTTCCCAGATTTCAGTAATGAATCAATTCTGTCATGTGATGCATCCAATCATGCACTTGGTTGTGAGTTTCTTCAAGAAATAGAGGGTATAGAGCACCTGGTAGCCTATGCATCAAGTCAGCTAATCTATCCAGAGAGGGATTACTCCATGATGGGAAAAGGGAAGTAGAGCCTTATCTACAAAATCACCTACTTCAGGTGTTATCCCAATGGGAAGAAGTTTCAGGTGATAACATATCATGCAGCATTGAAATGGCTGATGGGATTGAAGGACCCATTTAGTAGATTGACATGATGGGTGGTAAGACTAGGCGAGTTTGAGGTCAATCATAAGCCTGGAAAGAAACTTGAGGTGGATGGCTTAAGCAGGAAAATAGCTGTATTGCAAATAAGCAGTAATGAGCTTGAGGAATGGCCGACAGCAAAGAAGATGCATGACCATTGTAGAAAGCATAGTAAACAATAACAGTTTTGTATGCAGGGTGGGTTGCTGTGCAGAGAAACCAAGTTGGAACCATGAGTGGTAGTACCAGCAAAGCTGAGGAATAGAATGCTACAAGAAACTCATGATCATGTATTGGCAGGTCATGAAGGATGTAGGACTATCAACATGAGACTAACAGGAAGGTATTAGTGGAAGGATAAGAAGATGAACATGAACCAGGATGTGAGGGATTGCATTCAGTGTGCACAGTGAGTGGATTTTTGTCTAAGATGAGTACCATTACAGAGATTACCTGAAGCATTAGCACTGTTTGAACTTCTCAAGACTAATGTTTTAAGTCCTTTCAATAAAACACCTTTACAACATAACACCTGTAGGAAATAAATATCTACTTACAATTATAGATATGTGGAAATGGTGGCAGTGCCAAACCAACAGGCAGCAACAGTGACACAAGTGCTAGTGATCAATTGGATACTGAAGTCTGGGGTACCTGAAACTATAACAATAGATCAGGGAACCAACTTTATGTCAGATTTATTCAAGGAACTGTGTAAGATGTTTTGTGTGAAGAAATTGAGGATGAGTTCTCTACATCATCAAACTAATAGGAGGACGAAAACAATAGGGAAGATGCTATGACACTATGTGGATGCACACCATACCAACTGGGTTGTCTGTTTAAGGTATGTGGACTGTGCAAATAACTCAAACACAGAATTGTCACCATATGAGGTGGTATGTGGTCATAGAAGGCAACCACAATTTGACTTGTTGAAAACCAAGCAGAAAGACAGGGGAATCGATTAAGGAGTTTGCAAGGGTGATGAGAGAAATTTGGAACAGGGTGCACAGGGTGAATAAATGGGCACTGGAAAAGCAAGAGGAAGCAGTGAGCTGTACAGCAAGGACGTCACAATACAGAATTGACTAATGGGTGATGCTATCAACTTCATACACTCTGAAGGGGAAGGTGGAGCAATTTTTTGTGAAGTATCGAGAGCAATATCAAGTTTTGGAAACTATGTCACCACTGAAAATCAAGATTCAGTTGCCAATGACAACAACAATTGTGCATGTGGAATGTTTGATACCTTTTCAAGGGAGTCTGGAGGTTAAACCAGGAACTTGAGGGGCAGGCTGGAAAGGGAAACTGGAAAATAAGTTGCAGACAAGGAAACAAGAGATTTTAGGCAGAGCAGTGATAGGAAGTCCATATGGGTTAAGACCTAGGAGATAAGAATACGTGAACGTTTTTTGTATGTTAGATATAGGTGTAACATAATGTTTAGTATAAGAAAAGTAAGCAAATGGTAATAGGTATCCCTGTCATCAGGTGAGATACAAATGGCTCTGAGCACTATGGTCATCAGTCCACTAGAACTTAGAACTAGTTAAACCTAACTAACCTAAGGACATCACATAACACCCAGTCATCACGACGCAGAGAAAATCCCTGACCCCGCCGGTAATCGAACCCGGGAACCCGGGCACGGGAGGTGAGATACACCTTGAGGCAAGATGATGTGGGTCACAACCAGACAACTGGTCATCAGGGTGAAAGCATTGCAGAACTAGGACCTAGGAGGATGATTGCTGTTCATGAAGCAAGAAAGTGGGATGATCACCAGTCATCACTGGGTGGCATAGGTGGTACTTAATGCATGGATTCACAGAAAGAGGTGAGGCAACTAGAAGAAGCCTTTGACAATTTTCAACAGGGGGCAGAGAATCACGGAATGCCTAAAGCAGTTGCTGAGGAATGTCAGAGAATACATGGGACTTATGAGAAGTTGAGGAATCAGAGGACATAGGTTCTGGGGTTTATACCACATATGAGAAGAAGAGGTTGGGTCGATTCAGGAGACTGACTTATGGAAAATATTTTAGGGTGTGAGATCTGCCAGTTATGCAAAACACCAAACATGTTTCAGCGCCACTGTGCCATCATCAGTGGGTTTCTGTTTTATTTCATCTGTAATGTGAACATTTCTACTAAATAATTACAAAATTATGTGGATATTTAGTTCAAACAATAGTTTTTTTCTTTCTGTTAATACCTTTACACTTGGTGAGCATGATTTATCAGGACCACTTTTGTATTATTTATCACAGGTAGCTTGTCATATGCAATGAAATGCTGTTGATGATAAATTTTGTTGGGAGTTAACCTACCATCTAAATGTAATTTAGTTTGTCATGATATTTTATGCCTCTATTTGTGTTTACTTACATTTTTACTTATGTAACACGTGTCATATTTACGTGTGCATCACAACACCTCACCATGATGCTAAGAAGTAACTAAAAATGAATATAGGTGCGAAATATCACGACAAACTAAATTACGTTTAGGTGATAGGTTGACTCCCAACAAAATTTCTCTTCAATATCGTTTGGTTGCAGATGACAAGCTACCAGCAATAAATAGTACAAAAGTGGTCCTGAAAAGTCATACACACCAAGTGTAAAGGTATTAATAAAAAGAAATGGACTATTGTTTGAACTAAATATCCACATCATTTTGTAATCATTTAGTAAAAATGTTCACATTACAGATTAAATAAAACGAAACCCGACTGATGATGGCACAGTGGTGGTGAAACATGTTGGGTACTTGGGAAAAAATGGGGTTCTGCATAACTGGCAGACCTCACACCCTACAATTTTAACTGCAAACATGGTAAACACAAGGAGCTGCAAATCTAAATGATGAATATGGAAACTGTGTTTGGCACAACTGATGAGGAGGACATTAAGAGAGTGAATGACACAGTAGAAGTAATAAAACAATAGGTGAAAGGAAACAAGGTGGCAAGTGAGTGGCACATCACACATATTATGAGTTTGGAAAAGATATGTTGAACAATACTCAGTTACCACACCAGTTGACTGGTGAAGTGATTAGCTACACCAAAACTGCAGAAGAATCAGTGAATCATAACATTAAGATATTGCAAACGGAAGTGGAAATATCGGACAAGAAACTAGTGGTAACAAAATGGTTACAATCCATGGAGAACAGCATGAGGTAAGCACAAACACTGGTAGCAGAGTTAGAGGAATCTATGCAGCAAGCTGTGTGAGACCAGCTGGTAATGAAATTGTCACCAGAACAGTACTTGGAGGGGCTACAGAAAGTGCAGAAAGGGCTAACACCAGAGCTAGGGTTGGAATTTAAAACTCATCATAGAAAAACAAAACGAGGATAATGGAATGTAGTCGAATTAAGTCGGGTAATGCTAAGGGAATCAGATTAGGAAATGAGACACTTAAAGTAGTAAAAGAGTTTTGCTATTTGCGGAGCAAAATAACTGATGATTGTTGAAGTAGAGAGGATATAAAATGTAGACTGGCAATGGCAAGGAAAGCGTTTCTGAAGAAGAGAAATTTGTTAACATCGAGTATAGATTTAAGTATCAGGAAGTCATTTCTGAAAGTATTTGTATGGAGTGTAGCCATGTATGGAAGTGAATCATGGATGATAAATAGTTTCGACAAGAAGAGAATAGAAGCTTTAGAAATGTGGTGCTACAGAAGAATGCTGAAGATTAGGTGGGTAGATCACATAACTAATGAGAAAGTATTGAATCGGACTGGGGAGAAGAGAAGTTTGTGGCACAACTTGACCAGAAGAAGGGATCGGTTGGTAGGACATGTTCTGAGGCATCAAGGGATCACCAATTTCGTATTGGAGGGCAGTGTGGAGGGTAAAAATCGTAGAGGGAGACCAAGAGATGACTACACTAAGCAGATTCAGAAGGATCTAGGTTGCAGTAGGTACTGGGAGATGAAGAAGCTTGCACAGGATAGAGTAGCATGGAGAGCTGCATCAAACCAGTCTCAGGACTGAAGACCACAACAACAACAGAAATTTATCCTTTTATTTTAACCTTGTCATGGCAGAAGTAAGTCATGGTAGAAGCAAGGAACGATGGAGGAAAGATGCACATTTCAGTTTCCTTTCCAATAGCAGGAAAGCAGGCATGGTACCAATGTTATGTATCCCATGCACATCCTGTAAAGTGGAGGAAGCTGAAGAAGTTTGTCAGAGTGAAGGTACAACAGTTGTTATTGATTGCTTAAGGGAAGAGTAAACATGTGAAAATGGAGGAGGAGGAGATCACTGTTTAATGTCCCGTCGACAATGAAGTCATTAGAGACTTCCTTTCAAAGGAACCATCCTGGCATTTGCCTGAAGCAGTTTCGGGAAATCACGGAAAACCCAAATCAGGATGGCTGGACGTGGGTTTTAACCGTCATCCTCCTGAAAGCAAGTCCAGTGTGCTAACCACTGCGCCACCTCGCTTGATGTATGAAAATGGAAGAAGCAGAGTCGCACAAGTGGGATTACGGTTTGTCCAGAGTCGTGAGAGAGCATCAGAATGCACTGATGTTATCACTGTGTCTGAAAGTGGAGAAGATATGCAACAATGAAGTGATTAGGCCTGAGTTGTCTACCAGCAGGTTGAGGCACATTGGTTGTACTCTGTCGTCAGTGAATTAGTAATAGCAGCCAGTTGTTTCGATCAGGGGAAGCTTACATCAGCAAAAAGGTTAGAGTTAGATGGGAGTGGATTACTAATAAATGGGACATGATGGTAAATAATGGGACCTACTTACCTATCAATTTTGAGGGTAACCCACCTAAGCATTTCACAGCCTCAATTGTACTGGACAAAGAAATACATGGAAGTGCTACCAGCTGTGAATCTGACTATGTTAAACCAGACTTTGGGATCTGAGCTAGGTCAGTCCACAGACAAACCTGGTAGCGAGTAGGGGGAGGGCAAATCTCCATGGAGTCGGTACAGGTAGTTAGTACTGGAGAGAAACAATGTTGACCATTGTTACACCCACTACCACAGCAGCACTTACTCTGCTAAGCATAGTCCTTGTTTACATGTACAGAAATTGGAATATGACAGAGAACACAATACAGTCATCACATGTTCTGAGGTGAGGAGTCAAGAAAATTGATGTAGCAGCACCTAAGCAGAAGAAGACAGAAGACCTTCCACTCCAGCAGGCATGGAAGAGTTTAGTATATGTGCTGCAAGGTATAGAAAAGCCCAAGTAAGTGCAGCCTGTGAACATATAAACACCCAGCCACTTTTGTACTGAAATATCTTGTGATAGTATTTCATCACTACCACTTTGGAACTATGACAATTGGGGTGCCACCCGGAATGATGTATGGGTGTGCTGTTCGACTTTGCATCGAGGCAGCCTGCTCCTAGACACAAGACACAGAGCCATTGCTGCTGTGGGTCCCGCCTAGCCCTGGGACGTAGCATGCCAGCCACAGCATTCATAAAGTGAGCTATGGCCGCTGCAGCACTGGAGACGTCAGCCATGCCTCAGGTACCACTGCCTCAGCTGCCAAGCTCAAAGGCTGTCACTGACAAAAGCAGTGGTATCATGCCAATCCTCAGCCCTGTCACACTATGTCAACATTGTGGGACGTCATGCACACATACCAGGAAGGCAACTGTATGCCTCAGCCACAGTGCCACTGTTTGAAATGTATCCCAGTGGAGGCCTTCAACAAATGAATTTGTAAGCACAAGATTACAGTCCCATTTCAGTACCATAAAATTTTCAAAAATATTTCATTTCCTAAATTTAAAAAAAAATCAGATAATTTTGTGCATTTGTCACAAGATAAAAAGTGCAATTTTAGGCCATCAAGTATGGAAAGAATTATTTCTACTGTAGGTAACAAACAAAGGAAACTTTTGCTGTGGTGAGAATACTTTTTTGTAATCTGTTTCCACTAATTTGCTGAACTCGTAAAGTTTCATTACTCTTCCTGTGTATGCACTGATGGAGAAAAAAACACTGCAACATGTCCCATACATGCTCAATTGTAGACAGATCTAGTGACAGAGCAGGGCAAGGCAACACTCTGTAGAGAATGTTGGATTATAACAGCAGTATATGTGTGAATGTTATCCTGTTGGAGAAGAGCCCCTGGAATGTTGTACATGAATGGCAGTACAACAGGTCAGTTTACCAGAATGACATTCAGATTTGCAATCAGGATGTGTGGGACAACTTCAATAGTGCTCCTGCTGTCATGTAAAATTGCTCCCCAGACCATAACTCCAGGCATAGGTCAAGTGTGTCTAGGTCACAGCTAAGTTGATTGCAGGTACTCACCTGGCCTGCTTCTGACCAATACACAACCATCACTGACATTAAGGCAGAACCAGATTTCATCCAAAAACACAACAGACCTCCAATCCACCTTTGAATGAGCTGTCACTTGACACAACTGAAGTCATGAACAGTGGCAGTGTGTGGTCAGTGGAATGCACACTACAGGATGTCTGGCTCAGAGCTGTCCATATTTGTAACAGTTTTTTGTGTCACTGTGGTGCCAACTGCTGCTTGAATTGCTGCTGCAGAGGCAATATGGTGTACCACAGCCACAGGCCAAAAACGGCAGTCTTCCCTCTTGGTAGTGTCAGGTGGCCAACCACAGCTTGGTTTTCTTGAAACCATACCTTCCTGTGACCACCACAGACAGCAATCAAGTCAGTGGCTACATTCCTGCCAAGTCTTTCTGCAGTATCTTGTAGGCCCATTACAAAACCTCATTCAAATCTAGTGAGGTGTTGATAATGGCATCTTTGTCATTTTAAAGGCATTCTGGCCTAATATCAACTTACTACATCCAATTTCAAAGCTAACTAATGTTCACAAGTGTTGTGGCACCTACTTGAAGCAAACATGTTTACCCTCATAGTGACTCTACTAGTGCAACCCTTAAGCTACTGGCATGAAATTTAAATAGACTCCATTCAAGTGTAGAAACTTGCCTACAAATGTTCATTTACCTCACACAGCTCCTGTTTGGAGTTGCAATTTCTTTCCATCATTGTATGTGCAAATATAAGGTTTTATAACATAATTTCTGTGTGCAGGGGTATAAAAACACATGCTATTTGTACTGATCTATATAGAATTTGGGTAAACAACCAGTTTCTAAAATAGGCTAGTCTAAGTCATTTTGAACTGCTCAGAACAAATTTTCATTCTCTTTTCTCTTCACATATTCAAAATTACTGTTAGCGTTATCAGCAGTGTAAGAAACCATTTTTTTTAAGTTGGCATTTTTTCACACACTGAAAAAACCATTGAGTCAAAATTTGAACGGTTTCCCTGATTCTTAATTAAAATTTGAAAATTTAACTTGAATTATCTCCTCCAGACTGAAATATCCTAACACAGTTGCAAAAAGTTATACTTCACTTGTGTTTGAGCTATTCATCATTGTTGTTAGATAATTATCGTTTTCCAAAGAATGCAACATATTATAAAATATAAATGGCAAAACACATTAACAACAACTGCCTCAGTTTTTGTTCCAGAAGATGAAAATTTTGGATCATATAACTTTTTAACCAGTTTGGAAGTGCAGTTTGGTTATCTGAAACTGAGTTTGTGACTAGCAGTGTGGTATAAAAATGTGACCACTCTGGCAGCACAGTTCGGATTGTTGTCATCCAATATTTTGCTGTAAAAAATCTTATGTTTGGTACACTAGTGGCATTAATAGTGCTTCTATGTTTAGCTGTTTTCACGTGGTCCTTAGTATCACTTTTTCCTTTGTGTACAACAGAGAATTCTTCAGTAAATAGTGTGCAATAGACACATTCATTGTTACTGTCATTACACAGTTTCAAAAAATTGTATTCTTGTACCAGGTCAATATTAAATACACTTTCTTTTGCCTGTTGCTAAATGTTGGGACAAAACTAATTACAGATAAAATGATCAAAAATATGTTGATGATTTAGTTCACACACAAAAACAACATAAACACATTGAACTGTGGTGTTGCCAAATAACTATTTGAAAAATTGTGATGACACTGGTAGCCACACCTCCCCTTCAACATCAGTGCTTGCGCTCACATTAGTTGAGAGAGGCACAGCCATAACAGAACGTATAAAAATGGGATGTCAAACATACAGGCCTACAATTTAAAAAAAATGCTCACCAGTTGTAAAATTGTCAAACTAGTGACATTTGTGAAACCCCAGACATTTACTGTGGACAGCGCTAAAAAACCAGGACTGTCCAAGCTAATTCCAGACCTTTGGTAAGCCTGGATATGTTGGAAATCTGAAAAGTATTGTTTGCCATAAATAGCTAATATATATATATATATATATATATATATATATATATATATATATATATATATATATATATATATATATATATATACCAAGCGGGAAAGCGCCGGCAGACAGGCACATGAACAAAACACACAAACACACACACAGAATTACGAGCTTTCGCAACTGGCAGTTGCTTCGTCAGGAAAGAGGGAAGGAGAGGGAAAAATGAAAGGATGTGGGTTTTAAGGGAGAGGGTAAGGAGTCATTCCAATCCCGGGAGCGGAAAGACTTCCCTTGGGGAAAAAAAGGACAGGTGTACACTTGCACACACACACACACGTGTGTGTGTGTGTGTGTGCAAGTGTACACCTGTCCTTTTTTTCCCCAAGGGAAGTCTTTCCGCTCCCGGGATTGGAATGACTCCTTACCCTCTCCCTTAAAACCCACTACCTTTCATTTTTCCCTCTCCTTCCCTCTTTCCTGACGAAGCAACTGCCAGTTGCGAAAGCTCGTAATTCTGTGTGTGTGTGTTTGTGTGTTTTGTTCATGTGCCTGTCTGCCGGCACTTTCCCGCTTGGTAAGTCTTGGAATCTTTGTTTTTAATATATTTTTCCCATGTGGAAGTCTCTTTCTGTTATATATATATATATATATATATATATATATATATATATATATATATATATATATATATATATAATAGAAAGAAATGTCCACTTGGGAAAAATGTATTAAAAACAAAGGTTCCAAGACTTACCAAGCAGGAAAGCGCCGGCAGACAGGCACATGAACAAAACACACAAACACACACACAGAATTACTAGCTTTCGCAACCGATGGTTGCTTCTTCAGGAAGGAGAGGGAAAGACGAAAGGATGTGGGTTTTAAGGGAGAGGTTAAGGAATCATTCCAATCCCGGGAGCGGAAAGACTTCCCTTGGGGAAAAAAAGGACAGATGTACACTCGCACACACACACACACACACACACACATATCCATCCGCACATACACAGACACAAGCAGACATATTTAAAGGCCTATGTGTATGTGTATGTGCGGATGGATATGTGTGTGTGTGTGTGTGTGTGCGAGTGTACATCTGTCCTTTTTTTCCCCTAAGGGAAGTCTTTCCGCTCCCGGGATTGGAATGACTCCTTACCCTCTCCCTTAAAACCCACATCCTTTCGTCTTTCCCTCTCCTTCCTGAAGAAGCAACCATCGGTTGCGAAAGCTAGTAATTCTGTGTGTGTGTTTGTGTGTTTTGTTCATGTGCCTGTCTGTCGGCGCTTTCCCGCTTGGTAAGTCTTGGAACCTTCGTTTTTAATATATATATATATATATATACACACATGTCGTGACAAAATGACAAATACTGTGAAATATGCAGATGAAAAAACACCCAGTGAATATGCTACCATACAAACATACATTAAATAAATATATATTATTTGAAAGTTGCACTTAGTAAGTCTTCTGCAGAGTAGAATCAGTGTTTTTGTTTTAATATTTTCATTTTGCCCTGAAAGTTTTTGACTTTTTTTCCAGCAATTTCTTGTATTTAAATAGTTCCCTGCACCTAATGTTCACTTGCCTTTTTTGTATGAGTATTTCAATTATGTGACATTCTTTGAGATTTTTATCAAATATATGAAAATTGCTGTTTATAAAACCAAACAAATTCAAATGGCTCCAAACACGAAGGGACTTAACATCTGAGGTCATCAGTCCCCTAGACTTAGAACTAATTAAACCTAACTAACCTAAGGACATCTCACACATCCATGCCCGAGGCAAGATTTGAACCTGCGACCGTAGCACCAGCGCGGTTCTGGACTAAAGCAACTAGAACCGCTCGGCCACAGCGGCCGGAAAAACAAAACAGCTTGTGGCATATAGAATAGGTAAGATACTGAGCCCATGTAAGAAATTTTTCAAACTCAAGTAGATTTTGACAGTTCTGTTTTTTTTTTTTTTTTTTTTTTAATCATAGACACACTTAAGTATACTTATCTTACATACCAGTACATTACTAAATACATGAAATGCATAGCACATATAACTTGGCCTGTTGGACAACTTTTCCTGTGATATCCCCCTTTAGTGCATCATCTATCCACAACCAAAGAAACTTTGTGGCTTTCTTCATTTATGGTGGAATTATCAGGCAACGGCATCAATGCCTGGGGGCAAGGAGGGGCCTTCCCCCCTCCACCCCATCTCCCTCTCCCAGTTCTCAGGGAAAGGAAAAAAATATAGTGTAGTAAGTATTTTTGTTATTGAGATTATTAAAGAAAACAATTTAAAAGTCAGTTTTTCAACTGGGTTGTAACTGAAATGTTTTTCTCGTTGTTTACAAATCACCATGCAGCTTCCAAAACATTAAATATGCTCCATGCCTCAGATTTAGTAATCCCCCCCCCCTCCACGTATAAACTATTGTATGGATTCTCTTGTCATTGATGACACTTTCTATCACTGATGGTGCATGCTGTGATGAACTGAGATCCATGAAGTTTGTTTTGTTTTCATTTGACAAGAATCTGTTTGTACTCAACCAATTCATTAGTTTGTGGCTGTCATCTACCATTACATTCTGAAACTCTTAAACAAGATTATTAGAATGAAGAATACTGATATCATCTGGAAAGATTACAGATAGACTCATATGAACTTCGTTTGGCAGATCATCAATAAAAATAATAAAGATTAGTGGATAGTGTAGAGCTCTGAGAAATGCCTGTTTGATGATACTTTGTGCAGACTTTATGGTTTCACTTATCTGTGAATTAATTGATAGACTTTGCATCTTCCCTGAGAGGATTTAAACCAGTTATTACAGATTTATTTAGTGCCATAATTAAAGTTTTTTTTAAAAAAAACAGCTCATGATCAGCAAGATCAAATGATTCTGGAATGCCCAAAAATATTCGTGTTGTGTGCTTCTTTGCATTAACTCAAAAAAAAAAGGATAAAGGCATAGAGGATTCCTTTCCTGAAGTCAAATATTCTATATACACTATTATACTGCTAGATTTTGGGTCCTGACTGTTACATAGCAGAGTAGACAAGCACATACTTTACTTTTTAAAGTAAATCTTCTAGTAGGCCCTGATTCTTGCAGCATTCTTCCACATTTCAAAGTCAGAATCTCATGACAGATTACCATTTATTACTACAGCTATGTTATTCACCAGTCATGACTGGATAGACTGCATCAGTGTTATAAGCTTAAATGTACACAAGTGTTATAATACAAGAACAAATTAATGTAAGTATATATTACTATGTACTAACAAATCAACATGAGTATAGTATAACACTCAAGATACATTGAGTAAGATAAAAAGTATGTGCTCACTAATTATTTAACAGTGACTGATTTCAAATAGTAGCACATTGTTTAGGCAGTTCAATTTGCTGTTTCAGTGTCATTCAAACTGTGCAGTGGTTTTTGGGGTACACTATGCAACATCTTTCCTCAAAATTTCACCAATTCAAAGGACTGTATTTCAGTACTCAGATAACTGAATATTTTAATGGCCACTGCTGAAAAACTGTCCCATGTCACGGAGAGTTAACAGCTTGCAATGTCCTTCTTGTGTGTGTTAAAATTGTTGATATCACTCCTGTTACTGAATGCTTCATGATTTTCCTTCACATACATGAGATAGAAGAACACATATTGACTGAAAATTGTCATCCTCATAGAAGTATGAAGAGGGGTTTGAAGTGGTCCAGTTTTTTGCTTAATGTTATGATCCTTTTTCTTTTAGTAATAGTACTTTCTTTTAGCTTGTAATGTAACCCCATAGTAACAGGTCATAGTTGATAAGGATTTGAAATGGTGAATAATATACCATTATCAGATACTGATCAGTTATCACTCGGTTCATTTTTCTCAGGAGGTGTATTTCTCATGACAGTTTCAGATGTAAAGGAATACAGCAGTCAGTTGCAGAAATGTGTAATATATTATAGTTGAAACCTAGATATGCAATAAATTACAGATTTCTGTGACTGACTGTTGTCTTTCTTTACATTTGAATATTTAGCAGCCACTGTGCATCAGCAGTATCCAATGGATTTCAATTTAGTCATGAAAGTGTGTCAAATAAATGTGTGGTGTGTTCTTGCCAAGCAAATTTCCTGTCCACCCTGAAACCCTGATGTTCCACAGCCCCTACCCTGTTTAATTATCCATTGTCACTGAGGCAACATACCAATTTTGCTTTTCTTCTTCTTCATTTTCATTTTGTTTATGACAAATC
Organism: Schistocerca gregaria; assembly: GCF_023897955.1. Classification (NCBI taxonomy): domain Eukaryota; kingdom Metazoa; phylum Arthropoda; class Insecta; order Orthoptera; family Acrididae; genus Schistocerca; species Schistocerca gregaria. The sequence goes on along the minus strand of NC_064931.1, from coordinate 516,382,115 downwards.
ATTCCTTTTTCACATAAAACAAGCATCTGCTTCTTGTTGAACCTATCTGGCATGGATGCCTTTTGGGTACAAATTAGTGTCACCTGCAAATTGCAAGAAATATCCATGAGAGCTTAAAACATTTACAGAAGCTAGGAACAGAAGGGGGACCATTACTGATCTCTGCGGTTCACTGTATTCCAACTTCAGTTCACATGACAGTGCTCCTTGACTGATACCATCTACATCTACAGCTACATCCATACTCTGCAAGCCACCTGATGGTGTGTGGCAGAGGGTACCTTGAGTATCTCTATTGGTTCTCCATTCTATTCCAGTCTTGCATTGTTTGTGGAAGGGAAGATTGTCAGTATGCCTCTGTGTGGGCTCTAATCTCTCTGATTTTATCCTCATGGTCTCTTCGCGAGATATACATAGGTGGGAGCAATATACTGCTTGACTCCTTGATGAGGGTATGTTCTCAAACCTAAAACAAAAGCCCGTACTGAGCTAGTGAGTGTCTCTCTTGCAGAGTCTTCCACTGGAGTTTATCTCTCATCTCTGTAATGCCTTCGCGATTACTAAATGGCCTTGTAATGAAGCGCGCTGCTCTCCGTTGGATCTTCTCTATCCGTTCTATCAACCCTATCTGGTACGGATCCCACACTGGTGAGCAGTATTCAAGCAATGGGTAACCAAGTGTACTGTAACCTACTTCCTTTGTTTTCAGACTGCATTTGCTTAGGATTCTTCCAATGAACCTTAGTCTGGCATCTGCTTCACCGACGATTAATTTTGTATGGTCATTCCATTTCAAATCACTCCTAATGCCTACTCTCAGATAATTTATGGAATTAACTGCTTCCAGTTGCTGACCTGCTATTTTGTAGCTAAATGGTAAGGGATCTATCTTTCTATGTATTCTCAGCACATTACACTTGTCTACATTGAGATTCAATTGCCATTCCCTGCACCATGCGTCAGCTCACTGCAGATCCTCCTGCATTTCAGTAAAATTTCCGTTGTTAAAACCTCTCGATATACTACAGAATCATCCGCAAAATACCTCAGTTAACTTCCAATGCTATCCACAAGGTGATTTATATACACTGTGAATAGCAACAGTCCCACAATACTCCCCTACGGCACACCCAAAATCACTCTTACTTCGGAAGACTTCTCCATTGGTAATGACATGCTGTTTTCTGTTATCTAGGAACTCTTCAATCCAATCACACAATTGGTCTGATAGTCCATATGCTCTTACTTTGTTCATTAAACGACTGTGGAGAACTGTATCAAACACCTTGCGGAAGTCAAGAAACATGGCATCTACCTGGGAACCCATGTCTATGGCCCTCTGAGTCTCGTGGACAAATAGCGCTAGCTGGGTTTCACACTATCGTCTTTTTCGAAACCCATGCTGATTCCTACAGAGCAGATTTCTAGTCTCCAGAAAAGTCATTATAGTAGATCATAATACATGTTCCAAAATTCTACAACTGATCAATGTTAGAGATATAAGTCTATAGTTCTGCACATCTGTTTGATGTCCCTTCTTGAAAATGGGGATGACCTGTGCCCTTTTCCAATCTTTTGGAATGCTATGCTCTTCCAGAGATCTACGGGAAGGGGGGCAAGTTCCTTCACGTACTCTGTGTAAAATCGAAATGGTATCCCATTAGGTCCAGCGGCCTTTCCTCTTTTGAGCGCTTTTAATTGTTTTTCCATCCCTCTGTCATTTATTTCAATATCTACCATTTTGTCATCTGTGCGACAATCTAGAGAAGGAACTACAGTGCAGTCTTCCTCTGTGAAACAGCTTTGGAAAAAGACATTTAGTATTTCGGCCTTTAGTTTGCCATCATCTGTTTCAGTACCATTTTGGTCACAGAGTGTCTGGACATTTTGTTTTGATCCACCTACCGCTTTGACATAAGACCAAAATTTCTGAAGATTTTCTCCCAAGTCAGTACATAGAACTTTACTTTCGAATTCATTGAACGCCTCTCGCATAGCCCTCCTCACACTATATTTCGCTTCGTGTAATTTTTGTTTGTCTGCAAGGCTTTGGCTATGTTTATGTATGTTGTGAAGTTCGCTTTGCTTCCGTAGCAGTTTTCTAACTCGGTTGTTGTACCACATTGGCTTTTTTCCATCTCTTTCGATCTTGCTTGGCACATAGTCATCTAATGCATATTCTACGATGGGTTTGAACTTTGCCCACTGATTCCCAACACTATCTGTACTTACGACAAAACTTTTGTGTTCAGCTGTCAAGTACTCTGAAATCTGCTTTTTGTCACTTTTTCTAAACAGAAAAATCTTCCTACCTTTTTTAATATTTCTATTTATGGCTGAAATCATTGATGCAGTAACCGCTTTATGATCGCTGATTCCCTGTTCTGCGTTAACTGTTTCAAATAGTTTGGATCTGTTTGTCACCAGAAGGTCTGATATGTTATCGCCACGAGTCGGTTCTCTCTTTAATTGCTCAAGGTAGTTTTCAGATAAAACACTCCAAAAAATCTCACTGAATTCTTTGTCCCTGCCACCCGTTATAAATATTTGAGTCTCCCAGTCTATATCTGGTAAATTAATATTTCCACTCAGAACTATAACATGGTTGGGAAATCTACTCGAAATATTTTCCAAATTTTCCTTTAGGTGTTCTGCCACAACAGCTGCTGATCCAGGGGGCCTATAGAGACAGCCAATTACCATGTTTCAACGTGCTTTTACCGTGACCTTCACCCAAATGATTTCACATTTCGGATCTCCGTCAATTTCTTTCCATACTATTGCACTTTTTATCGCTATAAACACGTCTCCCCCTTCACTGTCGAGCCTGTCTCTGCCGTATACATTACAATCTGAGTTTAGAATTTCATCACTGTTTATATCTGGTTTCAGCCAACTTTCCGTGTCTAGTACTATGTGGGCATTGTGACCGTTTATTAATGAGAGCAGTTCTGGGACCTTTCTATAGACGCTCCTGCAGTTTAATATTGTCACTCCCTGTCTCGTTTTGCCTGCTGCTACCTTGTCGCATCTCAGGAGGCGTCTTGTCAGGCCTAGGGAGGGAATTCTCTAAACTAAAAAACCCACATGTGCACTCCACACGTACTCCGCTACCCTTGTAGCCGCTTCCTGCATGTAGTGCACACTTGACCTGTTCAGGGGGACCCTAAATTTCTCCACCCAATTGTAGAGGTCAAGAAATTTGCACCCTATATCTCCGCAGAATCATCTGAGCCTCTGGTTTAAGCCATCCACTCGGCTCCAAACCAGAGGACCATGATCGGTTCTGGGAACAATATTACAAATAGTTAGCTCAGATTCCACCCCGCGAGCGAGGCTTTCCACCTACACCAACTTCACCAACCGCCTGTATGAACTGAGGATGACCTCTGAACCCAGATGGCAGGAGCCATTGGTGCTGACATGAGCAACAATTTGCAGTCAGGTGCACCCAGTGCTCTCTGTCACTGCTGGTAGGGCCTCCTCCACATCTCGGATGAGACCCCCCGGCAAGCAGACAGAGTGAACACTGGCCTTCTTCCCCGACCTTTCCGCTATTTCCCTAAGGGGCTCCATCACCCGCCTAACATTGGAGTTCCCAATCACTAATAAACCCCTCCCCCCATGTGCCTGCTCCAACCTTGCTGAAGGAGCGGCCACATGTCCACTCACAGGCAGAGCGGGCGATGCCACATGGCCAGCCTCCACATTGACCCTCTGCCTCGTGTGATGAGAACGCCGCTGAACCCGCCACTCTCCCTAGGGAGAGAGTGGCCCAACCGTGCCCAGTACCTGCGAAGATGACTCGACAGCAGGGACCGTGGGTGAAGCACGTAACACCTGGTGTGTACCATGCGACGCACCAGACTCCCCACTGCCGTTACACTCCAATTCAGCAGCCTGAAGACTGCTGACAGTGGACATCAGCACATTCAGCTGTTCACGAACAGTGGCCAGCTCCTCCTGCATCTGTACACAGCAGTCACACATCATATCCATCCTAAGAAATCAACAATTTACTGTAGAGAGTTAATCCACTTTTAACTAGACTGCTAATTCACTAAAGTGCCATTTGCTTTCTGTTTTCCAAATAAGATTTGACGGTTCCCAGAACAATGCCTCCAGCTCCATATTGACTGACCCTGTTATTTGCAATCAAATGCCCTTATTAATGTCACAAAATATTAGTACTAAAGATTATGTTTCTCCAAATTGTGCTTCATTCTGGTAATCAGATCTAGTGCTGATACTGTTTTAGGTTTGCCTTTCTGGGAACCATGTTGTGCATCTGTGAAGAGTTCACTAATTTAAAGTAATTGGGAATTTGATCTTTCACTGAAGCAAGCACATTACTGTGCTGTTCTTAATATATATTAATGACTTGCCATTCTATATTCAGGAAGAAGCTAAGCTGGTACTTTTTGCTGATGATACAAGTATAGCTATCACACCCAACAGGCAAGAATTAACTGATGAAATTGTAAACGATGTTTTTCAGAAAATCATTAAGTGGTTATCTGCAAATGGGCTCTCATTAAACTTTGACAAAACACAGTATATACAGTTCCACACAGTAAATGGAATGACACCATTAATAAATAGAGACTTCGATCAGAAATCGGTAGCTATGGTAGAGTATTCAAAATTTCTAGGTGTATGCATTGATGAGGGGTTGAACTGGAAAAAACATACTGAAGATTTGCTGAAATGTTTGAGCTCATCTACTTATGTTATTAGGGTCATTGCAAATTTTAGCGATATAGATCTCAGTAAATTAGCTTACCACACCTATTTTCATTCTCTGCTTTCGCGTGGCATCATATTCTGGGGTAACTCGTCATTGAATAAACGAGTGTTCATTGGACAAAAGCATGTAATCAGAATAATTGCTGGAGCTCATCCAAGATCATCGTGCAGACACTTATTTAGAGAGCTAGGAACATTCACTATAGCCTCACAATATATATATATTCATTTACGAAATTTGTTATTAACAAGCCGAACGAATTCAAGAGTAATAGCAGTGTACATGGCTACAACACTACGAGAAAGGATGATCTTCAATACTCAAGTTTAAATCTAACCTTGGCTCAGAAAGGGGTAAATTATGCTACCACAAAAGTATTTGGTCACTTACCTAATAGCATCAAAAGTCTGACAGACAGCCATATAGCATGTAAAAAGAAATTAAAAGAGTTTCTTATGGCCACTCCTTTTACTCATTAGATGAATTTTTGGATATAGTAAATGGGTAATTTCTCCATCTGCACCGCCCCTCCCCCCAAAAAATTAAGTGTCATGTAATATTTTGTGTAATGTAATATCTTGTATAGACACCTTTTATTAACCTGACACGTTCCACATCATTATGAAGTATGGTATTCATGATCTATGGAACAAGTACTAATTTAATTTAATCTAATCTAATCACCATCCACATTCCTTTTAAGTGTTATATTACAAAACGCGTCCTTTGGACACTGTGAGATCCATCTGAGATCATAGTCAAGAGTGAAATGATTATGGAACTATGTTGTTGTTGTTGTTGTTGTGGTCTTCAGTCCTGAGACTGGTTTGATGCAGCTCTCCACGCTACTCTATCCTGTGCAAGCTTCATCATCTCCCAGTACCTACATCCTTTTGAATATGCTTGGTCTGTTCATTTCTTGGTCTCCCTCTACGATTTTTACCCTCCATGCTGCCCTCCAATGCTAAATTTGTGATCCCTCGATGTCTCAGAACATGTCCTACCAACCGATCCCTTCTTCTAGTCAAGTTGTGCCACAAGCTCCTCTTCTCCCCAATTATGTTCAGTACCTCCTCATTAGTTATGTGATCAACCCATCTAATCTTCAGCATTCTTCTGTAGCACCACATTTCGAAAGCTTCTATTCTCTTCTTGCCTAAGCTATTTATCGTCCACATTTCACTTCCATACATGGCTACACTCCATACAAATACTTTCAGAAACGACTTCCTGACACATATATCAATACTCGATGTTAACAAATGTCTCTTCTTAAGAAACGATTTCCTTGCCATTGCCAGTCTACATTTTATATCCTTTCTACTTCAACCATCATCAGTTATTTTGCTCCCCAAATAGCAAAACTCCTTTACTACTTTAAGTGCGTCATTTCCTAATCTAATTACCTCAGCATCACCCGACTTAATTCGACTACATTCCATTATCGTCGTTTTGCTTTTGTTGATGTTCATCTTATACCCTCCTTTCAAGACACTGTCCATTCCATTCAACTGCTCTTGCAAGTCCTATGCTGTCTCTGACAGAATTATAATGTCATCGGCGAACCTCAAAGTTTTTATTTCTTCTCCATGGATTTTAATACCTACTCCGAACTTTTCTTTTGTTTGCTTTATTGTTTGATCAATATACAGTTTGAATAATATCGGGGATAGGTTACAACCCGGTCTCTCTCCCTTCCCAACCACTGCTTCCCTTTCATACCCCTCGAGTCTTATAACTGCCATTTGCTTTCTGTACAAATTGTAAATAGCCTTTCGATCTCTGTATTTTAGCCCTGCCACCTTCAGATTTGAAAGAGAGTATTCCAATCAACAATGTCAAAAGCTTTCTCTAAGTCTACAAATGCTAGAAACGTAGGTTTACCTCTCCTTAATCTTTCTTGTAAGGTAAGTCGTAGGGTCAATATTGCCTCACGTGTTAAAACAATTCAACGGAATCCAAACTGATCTTCCCCGAGGTCGGCTTCTATCAGTTTTTCCATTAGTCTGTAAAGAATTCGCGTTAGTATTTTGCAGCCGTGACTTATTAAACTGATAGTTTGGTAATTTTCACATCTGTCAACACCTGCTTTCTTTGGGATTGGGATTATTATATTCTTCATGAAGTCTGAGGGAATTTCGCCTGTCTCATACATCTTGCTCAACAGATGGTAGAGTTTTGTCAGGACTGGCTCTCCAAAGGTTGTCAGTAGTTCTAATGGAATGTTGTCTACTCCGGGGGCCTTGTTTCGACTCAGGTCTTTCAGTGCTCTGTCAAACTCTTCACGCAATATCATATTTCCCATTTCATATTCATCTACATCCTCTTCCACTTCCATAATATTGTCCTCAAATACATCGCCCTTGTATAGTCCCTCTATATACTCCTTCCACCTTTCTGCTTTCCCTTCTTTGCTTAGAACTGGATTTCCATCTGAGCTCTTGATATTCATGCAAGTGGTTCTCCTTTCTCCAAAGGTCTCTTTAATTTTCCTGTACGTAGTATCTATCTTATCCCTAGTGAGATAAACCTCTACATCCTTACATTTGTCCTCTAGCCACCCCTGCTTAGCTATTTTGCACTTCCTGTCGATATCATTTTTGAGACGTTTGTATTCCTTTTTGCCTGCTTCATTTACTGCATTTTTATATTTTCTCCTTTCATCAATTAAATTCAATATTTCTTCTGTTACCCAAGGATTTCTACTAGCCCTCGTCTTTTTACCTATTTGATCCTCTTCTGCCTTCACTATTTCATTCCTCAAAGCTACCCATTCTTATTCTCCTGTATTTCTTTCCCCCATTCCTGTCAATTGTTCCCTTATGCTCTCCCTGAATCTCTGTACAATCTCTGGTTTAGTCAGTTTATCCAGGTCCCATCTCCTTAAATTCCCACCTTTTAGCAGTTTCTTCTGTTTTAATCTACAGTTCATAACTAACAGATTGTGGTCAGAGTCTACATCTGCCCCTGGAAATGTCTTACTATTTAAAACCTGGTTCCTAAATCTCTGTCTTACCATTATATAATCTATCTAGTATCTCCAGGGGTCTTCCATGTATACAACCTTCTTTCATGATTCTTAAACCAAATATTAACTACGATTAAGTTATGCTCTGCGCTAAACTCTACCAGGCGGCTTCCTCTTTCATTTCTTAGCCCCAATCCATATTCACCTGCTATGTTTCCTTCTCTTCCTTTTCCTACTGACGAATTCCAGTCACCCATGACTATTAAATTTTCGTCTCCCTTCACTACGTGAAAAACTTCTTTTATCTCATCATACATTTCTTGAATTTCTTCGTCATCTGCAGGGCTAGTTGGCATATAAACTTGTACTACTGTAGTAGACGTGGGCTTCGTGTCTATCTTGGCCACAATAATGTGTTCACTATGCTGTTTGTAGTAGCTTACCCGTACACCTATTTTTTTATTCATTATTAAACCTACTCCTGCATTACCCCTATTTGATTTTGTACTTATAACCATGTATTCACCTGACCAGAAGTCTAGTTCGTCCTGCCACCGAACTTCACTAATTCCCACTATATCTAACTTTAACCTATGCATTTCCCTTTTTAAATTTTCTAACCTACCTGCTCGATTAAGGGATCTGACATTCCACGCTCCGATCCGTAGAACGCCAGTTTTCTTTCTCCTGATAACGACGTCCTCTTGAGTAGTCCCAACCCGGAGATCCGAATGGGGGACTATTTTACAGCCGGAAAATTTTACCCAAGAGGACGCCATCATCATTTAACCATACAGTAAAGCTGCATGCCCTCGAGAAAAATTACGGCTCTAGTTTCCCCTTGCTTTCAGCCGTTCGCAGTACCAGAACAGCAAGGCCGTTTTGATTAATGTTACAAGGCCAGATCAGTCAATCATCCAGACTGCTGCCCCTGCAACTACTGAAAAGGCTGCTGCCCCTCTTCAGGTACCACACGTTTGTCTGGCCTCTCAACAGATACCCCTCCGTTGTGGTTGCACCTACGGTACGGCTGTCTGTATCGTTGAGGCACGCAAGCCTCCCCACCAACGGCAAGGTCCATGGTTCATGGGGGGAGGAGATGGAATTATGGTAGTACATTATACTTCATTGAAACTTGCACATAGAATTGCCAGGATAGAGCATTTAGGACAATTAATATGATTTTATTATGACAAAAATGGCATGCAATTTGTATGTTTGTTTGTGAATTGTGAGCTACTCATACATTCATACAGTAATGCCACTATTTGTTTTTGATGAGATGAGAATTTCCAAGCTGATCAGAGCCCCAGTCTTCATTTAATGGCAGTTCTGAATATGCTTTAATAAACACCTTGGGACACAGAGGTAGAATGTTGTGTGCTATTGAGAGCTTTGGATCTTGGCTCAGCTGCTCAGAATAAAAGGAGTTGTAGAATCTGCCATTTAAAACAAGTAATATGTTAGTGTCAATATAGGTGATGTGCTAGCAGAGAGAATGACTGTTAAGGGAAAACAGCTGTTAGCAGTCAATTTCTGTGGTGCCTGCTGTACACAAGTTGTATTAGGTTACCTCAACTATTTGGAGCTGCGCATGAGCAGACGTGCTGTAAAATGAGGTGAGTAGAAACACAGGATGAATAGGAACAGTTTCTCTGTAAAATATTTTAAACATTGTCTACACTTTTGTTATCTGAATAAAGTGGTGCTGTAAAATGAGGTGAGTAGAAACACAGGATGAATAGGAACAGTTTCCACTTAAAATATTTTAAACATTGTCAACACTTTTGTTATCTGAATAAAGTGGTGCTTTTTGAGGTTACAGAGATTGTTTGAATGTCGAAGAATATGAACTGAAAATGTATGCTGTTGTAGAAGTACTTGTACTACATAACACAACATGTACATGTACTTATTCTAATATCAACTCAACTTTATTAATAGCATAACGGAAATAATGACTCACATCAAGCAGGAAACAAAAGACTGAAAACAATCATCCAAAGAAACTAGTCCTGAACATACTGCACATGGTTTCCTGTTGACCATTGACTTGTCACTTCCATACAACCCCCACCTAATGTCCGGAACACTGGGAATAGCAGGGTACATGAACTTCACCTCCCAGCCTTCGCAACTGCAGACAATAGGGAGGTGGGTGCTGTTGGTGGGTTCTGCTGATGCCTCTGGTTCTGGGGTATGAAGGATGGGCGGATCATAGCTGTCTGGCTATGGCCGAGTGACTCAGTATGAGGCAAGCATGAAATTGTGTGTGAGGTGCTGGGTGACGCTGAGAGTATCTAAGTGGGCTTTTGATCAGCTTTCCCTGGAGAAGGATAGACACTGTATACGTGTTGTGTCCTAGTACCTGGTATAGGCCAGTGTATGATGGTCACAGAGAATGGTGAACCAAGGCCATGCAGAGCATGACATGTGAGCACCTATCGACAGCCTTGTGTATGAAAACTGGATGTTTGCCATGCTGTGAGATCAGAGTTCCACATAGCATCTTTGCATGCTTTCTGATTTATTGCAAGAGGAGGGTTCCTTGTCCAGGAGTGGTAAAAGCATTAGAAATTCTGCTGGAATGTGTAGTGGTTCTCCATTCGCTAACTCCACCAACAAACAGCTCACCCCAGTTTTTAAGGCAGTCTGTAAAGCCAAAAAATCAGTCCAATAGTCTTTATGGCACATCAGGGTGGTCTTTAAGCTGCATTGCCATTTTCCCACCAAACCATTGCTGGCTGGGTGGTAGCTGGCTGTCCAGTTACACTGGAAACCACGAAAGTTTGAAATTGCTGGAGCAGTATGGACTCAAATTGGCGTCTCTTGCTGGCAGTAACAAGAAATGGACACCTGAAATGGGCCACCCAAGTTTTTATGAAGGCTCTTGTGATTGTCTCTGTGGAAATGTCTCTGTTCGAAATGACCTCTGCCAATCTTGTGCAATGATCCACTGTTGTAAAGAAATACCTACAGCCTTTGGAAAGGGGGAGGGGTCTGATCTGAAATCAATGTGGACATGCTCAAAGCATGCAGTAAATGTCGGACATTTTCCTACTAGAGGATGCACATGGCGTCCTACTTTGCTGTATTGTCACTGAAGGCAGGAGAGGCTCACTCTCGTGCATTCTTTTTAACTGATGGCCACATGAAACAGTTTGTCACCAATCTCACTCAGGTGTTAGTTTCTAGGTGCGTCAAGTTGTGGATGCCGTCTAATACCTTTTGTTAGAAATTGAGGAGTAATATATGGGTACAGTCAAGCAGTAGAAATGTCGCACCATACCTCAGATGAGCTGTACGGTGCATTCATAAGTTGGGAACACAGTCCAGTGGAGGAAACCATTAACAAAGATTGTAGTTGCATGTCCGAAGTTTGAACACTTGCAACTCAGAATAATTGAACATTCGTGTTATCCCATTGATGCATGAAAAAGTCTGCTACAATACTGTCAGCTCCATGGATAAGGCATGCATCTGTAAAAAATAATCATACGTACTCGATTTGGCGAGCCTGTCAAGAATCACTGATTCTGTGAGAACATGCCATGATTGGCGAATATTGTGGCAGGTCTGCCCTCAATGGAGGGACACAAGTGCTTGGCACCCTCATACATCAAGAGGAGTCCCTGTCATAGGCATGCAGCGAGTTTGGCCAGCATGTAACTTTTGAGAGAGAAAATGTGATGGTTACCACTTGTTCACTTTCTCATGGAGTGCCACACCTATCACGAACTGGTTGGCATCTGGTGCTAAGGCTAGATGATCTACTGGTGCATGGTGTGTGAGAGAAACTGAATTATGCAGACTGTTTTGTAATTTCGTGAAGACTGACTCCATCTCAGGCTTCCACGGAAACGTGCGTTTGCCGTTTTTGTTATGTCTAGCCAATGCGTTGTTTTGGCAGTGTCTGAATGGTGGCCATTATGAGGAAATGGCGGCGATAAAAGTTTATCATCCCTAGAAATCGCCTGAGTTCCTGACAGTTTTGATCTCGAGGGAGGTACGCAACAACTTCAGTGTTCCATGCAGTGGAAAAATGACCTGAGCTAACACTTTGTAACCTAGGAAGATCATCACGGGTTTCCCGAACACGCACTTGTTCTTGTTAAGTGCCATACCGTCATCATTAAGCCTCTTACGCATCTTCTTTGCATGTTTCTCGTGTTCTTGAGCATTTCTGGAGAAGAACAAAATATCTTATAGGTACGCAAAACAATAAGGTAAGCCTCTTAGCACGCTGTCCAAAACTCTCTGCCAAGTATGTGCAGCGTTTTTGGGCCCATATGATATCGCCAAAAATTCAAATAGCCTGAATGGGGGCTGTCACTGCCATTTTAAGTACATCTGGTTTGGCCATGGTAATCTGATTGTATGCCTTATGGCAGACGAACACACTGATTATGGTCTTGTCAGCCAGCAAATGAGTGAATCCCTATATGTGTGTCTGGCACGGGATACCTGGTTTGGTCAATTTTTGCTCTGTGTCGCTGCAGCTTGGGTGGTGCCACAACAGAGGAAATGATGGAGGTTCAAATGGCTCTGAGCACTATGGGACTTAACATCTAAGGTCAACAGTCCCATAGAACTTAGAACTACTTAAATCTAACTAACCTAAGGACATCACACACACCCATGCCCGAAGCAGGATTCGAACCTGCGACCATAGCGGTCACGCGGTTCCAGACTGAAGCGCCTAGAACCACTCGGCCACTGCGGCCGTCCAAATGATGGAGGACTGCCACTGTTTTAAAGTCATTTGAGCTATCTGCTTGTTGGCTTCTTCTTGAGTATGGCAGTCTTCAGCCTGTTATTTTCTGTATGTAACATGTTGGACATGCCTCTGTTTGCATTGATCTACTCCTCCAAACTATGGATGGTCCCTTGCAGATTGTGGTAGTTATACTCCCACCAGCTTCTGCTATCCTCCAAGGTAGATGCTCTGAAGTTGTCTTCATTCAGGCAGGTGTGAGTTATTAGTAGTCCCTGTATTCCATGGATGATGTGGCAGTCGGTGGAACAGATGAGGCATGCATTGTATAATTCCACAGTCACTGCGTTTTTCATCAGGAAATCGGCGCACAGTATAGGGTAGTCAATATCAGCCAGCATAAAGGTCCAATTGCCTTTCTGTGCGAGTCCAGCATCAACTGCCAGTGTGTTTCGTCCATGTGTTTGAATGGTCTAATCGTTAACTGCTCTCAGTTGAGCCCCATCTGTGCTTCTGTCTGCAAGGGAGGAATTACCGGTAATATGCTGACATCTGATCCAGTGTCGACCAAAAATGTCATTCCCATAGAATGATCGGGGATCAGCCTTTGTGAAGCTGCACATCTGACATCTGTTGAAGTTGATTCGCATGATATGGGCTTGCCCTGAAATCTGCATGTCTTGCTCTTCTGTGGTGTTTAGGTGCAGGTGGTGGTCATAATGGTTGGCTGCGACTAAGGCAGACTGTGAGAGGCGTCTGGGTGTGAGTATGGCACCCTGCTCTTGGTAGTGTTGGAGGAGAAACGTTTGTGGAATCAACAGCAAACATTTTCGTTATTTACACGTCGTCAAGCCTGAATCGTCTGGCAAGATCGTGTGTGTGTGTGTGTGTGTGGTGTGTGTGTGTGTGTGTGTGTGTGTGTGTGTGTGTGTGTGTGTGTGTGTCCTATGCCGCAATGTCACATTGCTGTAAGCACCAAATGTGGATCATCAGCTGACTGATGGCAGCATGGAGGGTGGTCGTGGCGGTGCAGGCTGGAGCCGCCACATCACCTGGATTCAACCATGCTCAGCAGGAGTCATTAGCTGAGGTGGTTGTGGTGACGGCCACGATGGTTTGTGAGTCAAGCAGGGCATGCACTCTGTCAGCCACTTGAACAAGCTCACTTAATGGCCGACTTTCGTGCGCTGTCAAAGTTAAGCACAGCTAACTATTGTTGCCAAATGTGTGAAAATAAGGTGTCTCACAGCAAACGAAGGTCCACCGTAGTACGTAAGTGCCTCCAAAGGTCTGAAGGCGACTTGTCGCCACACTTCTCGTGGTACAGGAGTTGTGTTAGTCGCTAAAATATAGGTTTTGTGCAGCTATAAATTAGCATCAGCTTGAGGGCGACGTAAGCTTGCTGTGGAGGGGAGTGTAAAATGATGTCTCGCACCACTGACAAAGAGCATTGGTTAAGGTTGCAGATCACCAAGGTACACTGTTCGAAGTCATCTACAGTTGTGTGAAAATGTTCTCCATAAGAATGAATCACATCTCTAGTTGTTTGGGCGTGAATGGCCCGAATTTGTATCCATGATGCAGGTGGACCACTAGTGTATGTGACTGAAAAGTGAACATGTTAACATTTGGCTTGATCTGAGAGACTGGCTGTCTGATGCAATATCTTGTGATAGTGTCATGGGAAATGATGGTATGACCAGCGTGTTTGGAACCATAACGTTATGGATAGACTCGGTATAAGACACAGGATCCCATGGTGCCATGAGCTGGAGGTGTGTTATATCATGTCAAGTTCTTTCTTGGTGACGTGGATGGCACTGTCAATGTTGTTTCATACAGATGACATGCCAATATGGGACAACTCGGATTATGTGCATTGAAAAATTATTCACTGCCTCACCACTGTAGTTTTGCAGCCACTAATTACGTAGGAGTTCTCGTACTATATAAAAGAACATGTATCCTTATTGGTACTAATATCTAAAACTAAATTAAACTCCACCTGAACAAGTCATGAAGGCCCAACAGTATCGATCGATCCCTGTGTCAGCTCAGCCCACAGGTGTCACCAGATGCGGAAATGGAGGGGCATGTGATCAGCACACTGCTCTCCCAGCCGTATGTCGGTTTAGTACACACAACCGCTACTTCTCAATAAAGTAGCTCCTCAGTTTGCTTCACAAGGGCTAAATGCACCCCGTTTGTCAACAACATTCGGCATCCTAGTGGTAGCCCAGCCTGACAGCCCTTAACTTTGGTGATCTGATGGGATCCAGTGTTACCGCTACAGCAAGGCCGTTGGCTTTGTACTAATATCTACTGAACTTTAATACACAGCATAACCAAAACAATAACTCACGTCAAGCAGGAAACAATAAGCCCTATTGAAAACACTCGTCCAAAGAAACTATCTCTGAAGATACTGCACATGGTGTCCTGTTGGCTATTGACTTGTCACCTTACACTGTCTTAAGAAAAGCATCAAATAAGCAAAACTTCTTCCTGACCCAGGAAGTTTTTGAAGATAAGTAAATAAGTTTTTTGTAGAAAACACCTATAATGTTTATGAAAATATTTGAATCTGACAATAATGGTCAATACAACTTCGATTTTCATCAAAAGCAATAATATTTGTAAATTTCAGTAAGTAAAGTATAATGGACTGAATAGGAACAGTCGAGGAATGGACCAAAATGCGGAATTGGGTTAAAAAGTTATTTTACACATATTTTGAAACTGAATGTATACATTAAAATTTGTTTCTTGGATTCATACCATGTCAAGAATACCAGCTTGGTGGAAGGTGTCAAATCCATTATTTGAAACATCAAGTGTGATCCTCCGAGCGTTCATGTTTTCGAAAGGTCCAACTACAACGACTCCATGAGTTAATTCCGTCAGATATGCAGACTTTACTTCTCATATGTAGTGCGGGTTTAACGTCGAAGAACTGGCAACAAAAGCAGTAGGTGACATCTTGAGATTTATAGTAAATGAGCCAAGTTCTTGAATTAATTTCACTTACTGCTAATTTATAGTAACAAAAATCTTTGGAAAAGCGCCGAATATCTTCATTTCTTGGGAATGTAAGTGATAAAGAAATTTTCACAGAACTCTTTTGTACCAGAATGTCCATCACTGAAACATTAATAATGTCTGGTCGTTTTCCCGGATCATTCAAATCAATTGTTGGTCCTAAAGGTTCCGCTAGATTTGACTGTGATGTCATTAGGTTAGTTAGGTTTAAGTAGTTCTAAGTTCTAGGGGACTGATGACCTAAGATGTTAAGTCCCATAGTGCTCAGAGCCATTTGAACCATTTTTTTGTAATTCGTGTTGCTATGAACTTTCATTTTCCTCTTTCAAAAAAACTGACACTGGTACCGATGAAAGCAATTTTAGGTTGGCATTTGCTCTGAGATGCCTTGGAAAGGACAGGGATGGAGGTAACTTATTGTGTGGTTTTATGAACATGCCTCGACCTTGTCCATGGTTTGAAAAAATAAATGAAGAAATGTCTGATGCTGTATGCGATACTACCAAAGTTTCTATGAAAAAACAGTGGAGGAATTGGTGGAAATAAACTGAAAAGAAATAGATCCTGTAGTAGATATTCATGAAAGTGAATCTGGCACAAATGTTACTGACCTGTGTGTGTCTGTAGATGGGACCTGGATGAAAAGGGGTCACACATGTCTGTATTGAGTTGCATCTGTTATTGGTATTGACTCAGGTAAAGTTTTAGATTCAGAAATTATGTCTAAATAATACTACCACTGTGCAATAAGGAAAATGCCCAACAACGAAGATAGTGAGAAACTGTGGCAAGAAAAGCATGTAGTAGCATGCTCTAAAAATTATAGTGGCTCAAGTGGGGACATGGAGGCTGCAGTAGTTATGAGGATGTTCTCCAGATCTGAGAACCAGTATTGTGTTAGATATACTAAATACTTTGGTGATGGAGACTCGTATTCGTTCAAAGCTGCAACAGATAAAAATCCGTACAATACAACAATAGTAAAGATGGAATGTGCTGACCACATCCAAAAGAGGCTTGATGTAGCTTCGTCGATTGATGAAAGAGAAGAAAGGTAAAGTACTTGAGCATGGAAAACCAGTAGGAGGAAAAGTCAGGATTACTCTGAAAGACATTGATTCTTTTCAGTTATTTTATTGGAGGGCTGTCAGGTAAGACACACGTAATTTAAAGGCAATGAGGCGTGCTGTGTGAACAATTTTTTTCCACAAACTATCCACTGACCAAATACCAATGCACAATCTGTGTCCGAAAGACGATTGGTGTAAGATCAACAACAGGAATGAGACGTATTCACATAAACACTCATTATCAGAAACTTTTATGAATGCAATTAAGCCCACATTCAGGTTTCTTGCAAACCCTGATTTGTTGAGGAAGTGTCTTCATGGAAAGACACAAAATGCAAATGAAAGCCTCAATAATTTAATTTGGATTAGATGTTCAAAAAGGACATTCTGTGGACTTGAAGTCCTCAAAATAGGTGTCTATGGTGCAGTTTTATGTTACAATAACGAAATAATGGCAGAACTGAAGTGCTGAAGAGAGTTGATATGGATCCTGGTGTGTTTACAACAAAAGCATTTTACACCATCGACAAGAGCAGGGTCAAGAAAGTTAACAGATTAGTGTCTTACCTGCAAATACAGACCAGGAAAATTCGAAGAGGAGAGTAGGGAAAGCTGGAGGATGAGGAGTGTCACTATGGAGGATTTTAAAATTGAGGTAAGCTTATTACATGTAGAAGTATGAGAAGAAAATCTTTGAACCTTTCTCTGTTTTACATTTTTTACATTATTAGAAGCCTTTTCTCAAAAAGTCTATGAGCTAAGGCTATGAAATTTTCAGGAACTGTTTGCAACGTGTTGCTGCCTGCCTGTAACTAAAAAAATACGAGCTTCTGCAATTACATTCTGATCTTTAGATGATTGTATGTAAAAAAAATAGTTACTTTTGGATGAGCAAAACTAAAACTCTATAAATGGTACAGTTTATACCATAAATTAATAACTGTAGTTCAGTGGTCTTATAACTTTCTCAGGACACTACAATAAAATTTTCAAATTAATTGCATGATTAGAATTTGAGTTACGGCTATACATAAAAAAGACAATAAAAAATTAAAAATTTGAATTTTTGGCAAAATAGTAATCCTGCATATTTTATTATATTTTTCCGTCAAAACACAGCTCTTTTTCTTTACACATGTAAAATTTTAGATTTGCACATTAATAAATATGGCTGTAATGATTTTTTAAATAAATATTTACATTTCCGTTTCATCCCCCACTTAATAATCGAATAAGTATATGTATTTAAAGTTCTTTCCATTGTACATAAAGAACAAAAATACAACATAAGTACATTATCGCGTAATCCCAACTGGTCGTCTATTTGTGAGCGTTTTCACAATGAGTGGGGTGAAATTTATCATAGAAACAGGCCAAACATAAATAGATCTCGCATCATACGCAACACAAGAACAAAACCTGGCCGAATTGCTCGTGGAAAATATATCTGATTCATGTGGCTAAATTCACCGCCCGAGGCAGAGACGCAAAGAAAGTTTTTAATCAGCTTTGAGCCTGATTTTTTTCAATAATTCTGGAGTATCTAACAAAAAACTGAAACACCTGTCTCTTTATTTTCAACACGGGACAGTAAAATCGGCGACGCATATGTCAGACCCTCCCCTTGTAAGTCGATTACTCTCCATTTGGTAGTGGGAGAAGGACATCACGTTTGACGAGAATTCTGAATGACGGTGGAGCCCGGAGTTCTTCAGCTGGCACTGCCAGAAGTGAAAGAGGCCGTTTAATGTGAATTAAAATTTATGTTGCTGGTGTGTACTGAACACGAGACCTTTGACACACACACACACACACACACACACACACACACACACACCAGCTTGAGAAAGTAGACTTCTCAATAATTGTATTATGTTGACCTCTGACATTCTTCCCAAGAGGTAGGCATTAATTTGATATTGTAACTGCGAAATTATAGATGTAAGATAACTTGTAAGAAAAATTACGAGCGTAATATTCAAAGTTTCAACTTCTTCTTTGTAGCCGCAGCCGCACTGCGTGAAAATAAGGAGAAAAATGTAAAAAAAAAAATAGTGGGTTAAATGATTCGTACGCCGATTTCTTGATGCAGAAGGACAGTATTATACTGTGGAGGGTCTCATTTAGTATGAAGAAGTGAAAACCATGGTTTCTCGTCAACAATCAAAGAGTGCATGGTTTCCTGATGGCGTCTGTCACTTCTTCATAAATAGTGTGTTCCTGAAGGAGTTCGAAAACCGGTAATGCTAAGGTTTATAGATCTCTTCTTGTAGGACAGGGAACAGAAGGTTGCTCACCCATTCGATCCATTTTAGACGTAAGTCAAGTTCATGCAATTTTGGACCAGTCTCGAGTAATCGGATTTAAGAAATTATCGATTCTGTCGAGAATACATATGTTCAGACTATATTTGGTGATTGGCAGCTCACTTACGCGTAAAATGAAGTCCTAGGATGAAGCTCATGTCCTAGGAAGTTTGTTTGTTAATGTGCACTCATTTGTTGGAATAAAAAATTTCTGCTTCAAATATTTGATACTCAAAAAACACATGTGGCAAATAACCATTTTTTAAAGGGAGATAGTATCTAAAAATTTGAACTGTCCACTCAACCTGTTCATATTACTTTTATAAGGGAATATTACACGTAATAGTTTGAGAAGTCTATTCAGAGCGGTCATATTATGACTCATCTGATCTGTTGGACAATTAACCAAAACGTATGTTTCAATCGCAGGATGAAGTTGTCCTTGGATCACTCCGCACTGTAAATGGAAAATCTGTTCGCGTGCAGATGTTGTGAGTAGATCATCATTGCCACCGAGCGAATGGAACAGCTGTTGCAATAGATCACAGTCCGAATGTTTTCCATGTACAGATCATACTTCGACATAAAAGATTTCCGTTTAACGTTTATAAATATCAAATAGAACAATAAAGATAATATAATATCTCAGGGATGTAAGATGAGTAGAAACTGAAAAAAAATTAGCATGTACGTGAACCCATAACTTCGATTTCGTATGCACGGGCAGAGCGCTTACTGCTGAGCCTCTACTGGCCCAGAGTGACAAGCACATACCAAGTGTAGAAGACCTGCACCATCAATTTTTAAATGGTTTTTTCTCGACAGGGATTCGATGAGCAAGAATCTCCTTGGTGCAGGGTACGCTAACTAGGACGTGTCGGGATAGCGAAATCCAGGTTCACCTTTCGTAGCTTCAACCAAATAACTGTGAGAACAAAGATATCTTTCACTTTAAACCTGTAAAGATGGAATTACTCTGCTGTATCTACTAATGCTGAATCAACAAAACAGTTATGAATCTAAATTTTTAATATTGACAATCTTTCAAGGTATTGTGTTTCATGATTCAATTTTTATCTATAGTCGAAAGGCACATGCGTTAACGGGAGAATAATTTTGTGGAATACTTATGACAAGAAGTTTTATATGCTATAGACCAGCCAAGTTTCAAAACACCAACAAGTAAGATCATGGTACGTCGACATGTTAATTCTACTGTCACCAGTTGTTGCATTTCCTCCGACTGCAATGACAACAGGAGAACTATTTATTTATTAACGATATGTGTGAAGTATCACAGAAACTTTTTCAGATATTATGGCACTCTGAGTTATCATTTAAAAATTTTATATTACCGGTACACCTAACGTAAGAAGCATTTCCAAAGCGTCTGGGACAAACTGAATTTCATTCCACGAATTTTAGCTGCAGTAGGTTGTATTGTAATGTATTAAACCGGGGACCTAGAAACGACGGAGAGGTTTCGTCCCGCCGCAGCCCTCAGTGGTTCACAACCCCTCAACAGGCCACAGCAGCCCACCCACCCCACCGCCGCCCCACACCGACCCCAGGGTTATTGTGCGGTTCAGCCCCCAGTGGAACCCCTGCCCACCATGAACGTCCCATCCTAGACGAGCGTAACCTCAGACTTTTGTGTGGTAGAATAATTATGGTGTACGAGTATGTGGAAACGGTGTAAGCGCAGGAATTGCCGACATAGTGTAACTGAGGCGGAATATAGGGGACCACCTCGCATTCGCCGAGGTAGATGGAAAACCGCCTTAAGAACCATCCACAGGCTGGCCGACACACCGGACCTCGATACAAATCCGCCGGGCGGACTCGTGCCGGGAACCAGCACGGCTTCCCGCTCGGGAAGCAGCGCGTTAGACCGCACGGCTAGCTGGGCTGCAGTGGGTTGCCGTGTTGCTTATCCTCGCTCACAGTATTACACTATGTGATCAAAAGAATCCGGACATTTGGCTGAAAATGACTTACAAGTTCGTGGCGCCCTCCATAGGTAACGCTGGAATTCAATATCGTGTTGGCCCTTGATAACATCTTCCACTCTCCCAGGCATACGTTCAGTCAGGTGCTGGAAGGTTTCTTGAGGAATGGCAGCACATTCTTCACGGAGTGCTGCAGTGAGGAGAGGTACTGATGTCGGTCGGTGAGGCCTGGAACGTAGTCGGCGTTGAAAAACATCCCAAAGGTGTTCTATAGGGTTCAGGTCTTGACTCTGTGCAGGCCAGTCTATTACACGGATGTTACTGTCGTGTAACCACTCCGACACATTTCGTGCATTATGAAGAGGTGCTCGATCGTGTTGAAAGATGTAATTGCCATCCTCGAATTGCTCTTCAACAGTGGGAAGCAAGAAGGTGCTTAAAACATCGACGTAGGCCTGTGCTGTGATAGTGTCAGGAAAAACAACAAGGGGTGCTAACCCCCTCCTCCATGGAAAACACGACCACACCATAACACCACTACCTCGGAATTTTACTGTTGGCACTACACACGCTGGCAGATGACGTTCACCCGGCATTCGCTATACCCACACCCTACCATCCGATCGCCACATTATGTACCGTGATTCGTCAGTCCACACAACGTTTTCCCACTGTTGAATCGTCCAATGTTTACGCTACATACACCAAGCGAGACGCCGTTTGCATTTACTAGCGTGATGTATAGCTTATGAGCAGCTGCTCGAACATGAAATCCAAATTTTCTCACCTCCAGCCTATCTGTCATAGTACTTGCAATGGATCCTGATGGTCTGGATAGATGTCTGCCTATTACACATTACGACCCTCTTCAACTGTCGGCGGTCTCTGTCAGTCAACAGACGAGGTCGGCCTGTACGCTTTTGTGCTGTACGTGTCCCTTCACGTTTGCATTTCACAATCAAATCGGAAACAGTGGACCTACAGATGTTTAGGAAGGTGGAACTCTCGCGTTCAGACGAATGACACAAGTCACACCCAATCATCCGACAACGTTCGAAGTGCGTGAGTTCCGCGGAGCGCCCCATTTCGCTCTTTCACGATGTCTTATGACTAGTTAGGTCGCTGATATGGAGTACCTGGCAGTAGGTTGCAGCACAATGCAACGAATATAAAAACTTATGTTTTGGCGGGTGTCTGGATACTTTTGATCACACGAGAAAACGAAGACTTAAATTTTATGGGCACATTAAAAGAATGGCACCCACTAGACTGACAAAACAAATAGTAGAATTCTACAAAAACAGAAGTGAGGCCAAAACTGAGGCAATTAAATGGATCGCTGCGATTAAGGGGGATCTTAAAGTAGCCGGTATAACTGAGGCAGACTTTACAGACAGAAAAACATTCAGAAAATTGTTTAGTTGAAAAGTTAGTCAGAGGGATATTAGAAAACTGACTAGAACACCGTGGTCTGATGAAAGAAAGAGACTTCGTTCTAAAAGGATGAAACAAATTTGGACACAAAGGAAGGCCAATCATCAAAAGCGACATTGATTGGTTGTACCTCGTGTGGTCCTATTGGGCCCATACGTAAATAATAATAGTAATGATACTTCCTCTATGCTAAATTTCTGGAATAGCTATTAGAATACCCTCTGGACGTTTGCTGATACCACCGTTCGCAATTTCCTTCCACTCAGGGTAGCTTCGAATATGTTCAGATTTGTTGTTTTAAATCTAATTGACTATCGTAAATATTTTCAACTAGCGTTAAGTTCTCCACGAGCCCATAAGTGGTCCTGAATATGTGTGGTGTGCCTGAGTTGCAATAGACCATGCACTGCAAGGTATTCACACTGTTTATCGCATACATTTACCTTAAACAATCACAAGACAGTAAAACGCATTTCACCCTGTTCAAAACTGGTTCAAATGGCTCTGAGCACTATGGGACTTAACATCTGTGGTCATCAGTCCCCTAGAACTTAGAACTACGTAAACCTAACTAACCTAAGGACATCACACACATCCATGCCCGAGGCAGGATTCGAACCTGAGACCGTAGCTGTCACGCGGTTCCAGACTGAAGCACCTAGAACTGCACGGTCACAACGACCGGGGCATTTCACCCTGCGGCTTGACAGAAACACACACATAACTGAATAAATAACTGCATGAAGAACAGCCTCTAAGAGGAAAAGAAGCGAGATATAAGGCATTAAGAATTATATTAAACCATGTAATGAGGTACTTTAATTGAATCACAAACTATGAAATCAGTTTCGCGTCATATTCCTGTCTTGCATATTAGTGTAGTAGAAAAGCCATCATATTAAAACGTGTCATCTGCCTACGTTGATATCAAGCGTGAAATGCAAATCGTATACTTTTCTGTGAACCGTTACTCAGCAACAGTAAAGAATTTTATGCTATCCTAAGCAATGAGCGGTAGCGAACGCTATCACCAAGGGCGGCAGAGCGTAGTTCTGCCGTCGCAATGGCTCCCGGGAGACAGTAAAGAGCCCCGGATAGTTGTGTTCAGATGCGGACAGAGTGCCACGAAATCTGTAGCAAAAAAATAATTGGGTGCAATTGCTATCACTAGTGTGTAAAAAAGTCAAATACATAACCAAAACTATGACTTTGAGCATTATGGGACTTAACAGCTGAGGTCATCAGTCCCCTAGAACTTTGACCTACTTAAACCTAACTAACCTAAGGACATCACACATATCCATGCCCGAGGCAGGATTCGAATCTGCGACCGTAGCAGTCGCGCGGTTCCAAACTGTAGCACCTAGAGCCGCTCGGCCACCCTGGCCGGCAACGAATATGCACTACTGACCAATAAAATTGTTACACCACAAATATGACGTGGTACAGACGCGAAATTTAACCAGCAGGAAGAAGATGCTGTGACATGCAAATGATTAGCTTTTCAGAGCATTCACAACGTGCTGACATGAGGAAAGTTTCCAACAGATTTCTCATACACAAACAGCAGTTGACCGGCGTTGCCTGGTGAAACGTTGTTGTGATGCCTCGTGTAAGGAGGAGAAATGTGTACCATTACGTTTCCGACTTTGATAAAGGTCGGATTGTAGCCTATCGCGATTGCGGATTATCGTATCGCGACATTGCTGCTCGCGTTGGTCGAGATCCAATGACTGTTAGCAGAATATGGAATCGTTGGGTTCAGGAGGGTAATACGGAACGCCGTGCTGGATCCCAACGACCTCGTATCACTAGCAGTCGAGATCTACATCTATATCTACATCTACATCTACATCCATACTCCGC
This sequence comes from Schistocerca gregaria, assembly GCF_023897955.1. Taxonomy (NCBI): domain Eukaryota; kingdom Metazoa; phylum Arthropoda; class Insecta; order Orthoptera; family Acrididae; genus Schistocerca; species Schistocerca gregaria. The sequence continues at coordinate 516,358,022 of NC_064931.1, read as the reverse complement.
AAGCCACCTGACGGTGTGTGGCGGAGGGTACCCTGAGTACCTCTATCGGTTCTCCCTTCTATTCCAGTCTCGTATTGTACGTGGAAAGAAGGATTGTCGGTGTGCTTCTGTGTGGGCTCTAATCTCTCTGATTTTATCCTCATGGTCTCTTCGCGAGATATACGTAGGAGGGAGCAATATACTGCTTGACTCTTCGGTGAAGGTATGTTCTCGAAACTTTAACAAAAGCCCGTACCGAGCTACTGAGCGTCTCTCCTGCAGAGTCTTCCACTGGAGTTTATCTATCATCTCCGTAACGCTTTCGCAATTACTAAATGATCCTGTAACGAAGCGCGCTGCTCTCCGTTGGATCTTCTCTATCTCTTCTATCAACCCTACCTGGTGCGGATCCCACACTGCTGAGCAGTATTCAAGCATTGGGCGAACAAGCGTACTGTAACCTACTTCCTTTGTTGTCGGATTGCATTTCCTTAAGATTCTTCCAATGAATCTCAGTCTGGCATCTGCTTTACCGACGATCAACTTTATATGATCATTCCATTTTAAATCACTCCTAATGAGTACTCCCAGATAATTTATGGAATTAACTACTTCCAGTTGCTGACCTGCTATTTTGTAGCTAAATGATAAGGGACCTATCTTTCTATGTATTCGCAGCACATTACACTTGTCTACATTGAGATTCAATTGCCATTCCGTGCACCATGCGTCAATTCGCTGCAGATCCTCCTGCATTTCAGTACAATTTTCCATTGTTGCAACCTCTCGATACACCACAGCATCATCTGCAAAAAGCCTCAGTGAACTTCCGATGTCATCCACCAGGTCATTTATGTATATTGTGAATAGCAACGGTCCTATGACACTCCCCTGCGGCACAGCTGAAATCACTCTTACTTCGGAAGACTTCTCTCCATTGAGAATGACATGCTGCGTTCTGTTATCTAGGAACTCCTCAATCCAATCACACAATTGATCTGATAGTCCCTATGCTCTTACTTTGTTCATTAAACGACTGTGGGGAACTGTGTCAAACGCCTTGCGGAAGTCAAGAAACACGGCATCTACCTGTGAACCCGTGTCTAAGGCCCTCTGAGTCTCGTGGACGAATAGCGAGAGCTGGGTTTCACACGACCGTCTTTTTCGAAACTCATGCTGATTCCTACAGAGTAGATTTCTAGTCTCCAGAAAAGACATTATACTCGAACATAATACGTGTTCCAAAATTCTACAACTGATCGACGTTAGAGATATAGGTCTATAGTTCTGCACATCTGTTTGACGTCCCTTCTTGAAAACGGGGATGACCTGTGCCCTTTTCCAATCCTTTGGAACGCTTCGCTCTTCTAGAGACCTACGGTACACCGCTGCAAGAAGGGGTGCAAGTTCCTTCGCGTACTCTGTGTAAAATCGAACTGGTATTCCATCAGGACCAGCGGCCTTTCCTCTTTTGAGCGATTTTAATTGTTTCTCTATCCCTCTGTCGTCTATTTCGATATCTACCATTTTGTCAACTGTGCGACAATCTAGAGAAGGAACTACAGTGCAGTCTTCCTCTGTGAAACAGCTTTGGAAGAAGACATTTAGTAATTCGGCCTTTAGTCTGTCATCCTCTGTTTCAGTGCCATTTTGGTCACAGAGTGTCTGGACATTTTGTTTTGATCCACCTACCGCTTTGACATAGGACCAAAATTTCTTAGGATTTTCTGCCATCTGACAGGCGTCTTATCCGCATGGCTGTAACGGATCGAGCAGGCACGTCTCGATCCCTGATTCAACAGATGGGGACGTTTGCAAGACAACAACCATCTGCACGAACAGTTCGACGACGTTTGCAGCAGCATGGACTATCAGCTCGAAGACCATGGCTGCGGTTATCCTTGACGCTGCATCACAGACAGCAGCGCTTGCGATGGTGTATTCAACGACGAACCTGGGTGCACGAATGGCAAAACGTCATTTTTTCGGATGAAACCAGGTTCTGTTTACAGCAGCATGATGGTCGCATCCGTGTTGGCGACAGCGCAGTGAACGCACATTGGAAGCGTGTATTCGCCGTCGCCATACTGTCGTATCACCTGGCGTGATGGCATGGGGTGCCATTGGTTACACGTCTCTGTCACCTCTTGTTCGCATTGACGGCACTTTGAACAGTGGACGTTACATTTCAGATGTGTTACGTGCCGTGGCTCTACCCTTCTTTAGATCCCTGCGAAACCGTACATTTCAGCAGGATAATGCACGACCACATGTCGCAGGTCCTGTACGGGCCTTTCTGGATACAGAAAATGTTCGACTGCTGCCATGGCCAGCACATTATCCAGATCTCTAACCAATTGAAGACGTCTGGTCAATGGTGGCGGAGCAACTGGCTCGTCACAATACACTAGTCACTACTCTTGGTGAACTGTGGTATCGTGTTGAAGCTGCATGGGCAGCTGTACCTGTACACGCCATTCAAGCTCTGTTTGACTCAATGCCCAGCCCTATCAAGGCCGTTATTACGGTCAGAGTTGGTTGTTCTGGGTACTGCTTTCTCAGGGTCTATGTACCCAAATTGCGTGAAAATGTAATCACATGTCAGTTCTAGTATAGTATATTTGTCCAATGAATACCCGTTTATCATCTGCATTTCTTCTTGGTGTAGCAATTTTAATGGCCAGTAGTGTACATTTACGGTTTAATTTGTAACAGTAGATGCACTGCAGAATAATATAAACTAGGAGTCTAAGTTTCTCCATCAGTGGACTGTTACCGGGACAACCAGCCCTCATAAAGCAAACTGTCAGTGTAAGGATAGTATCTACATACGTCAGTGAACAGTCGAAAATGGCAGCGCATAAGTTGTCAGGGCGGCGCTTGGTGCCAGCGAGAGCTCTGCATAAGGCCACGTCCTACGTAAGCGTCAAAAGCGACCAACAGCGCGCGATGTTGAGTTGTGCGTCAAGCCGCAGCAATGCACGATACGCTCGGGTGTCCTGCTTGCGAGCGACGATCTCTTGCTACAAGATCACTCCTAGCGCCGACCAGCTGTTTCTATAAAACGGAGCCCATAAATCGTGGAATATTGTAGCTCAAGAGTAAGGCAACAAAATTAGTCTTAGCAAAGTAAGGCGATAAAGCAGTGCTGTGCATGAAATTTACAAAGGGAGGGATCTTCATGGAGAATTTCATAAATATTTATATTATCGCCTACGAAGGCCACCAGACAAATTGTTTGTATATAAGGGGGACGAACAGAGATACGTTCGACTATTTCATTAATAAATTAGAGACGAGTGTTTCTTATCTGACTAAGGATTTTCAATGGCCCATAAGTGTGGAAAAATGATCGACTAATAGCAAACAATTAAAAGTGATATATAGGAAGTGTCTGGTGTAATTTTAGTGTCTGAGATTTGTAATCTCGTTAGATGAGTGTCATGAGTTCGTTCCCAGCTGATTTTCATATTAAAAACGACTGAAATACAATTATATCACCTGTTCTAGGTACTACGTTTCATCTATTTTCTTTACACTAGCGCCAAGTACATTTTTAAGATCTTGCAAAAGTACTTAATCTTTCAGTGTATACACATCAATCCCATCAAATTCTTGACATATGCATAAATGTGATTTAATTACTGTAAGTAGTCAATCAAATGGTTCTTAGCACTACGGGACTTAACATCTGAGGTCATCAGTCCCCTAGACTTAGAACCACTTAAACCTAACTAACCTGAGGACATCACACACATCCATGCCCGAGGCAGGATTCGAACCTGCGACCGTAGCAGCAGCGCGGTTCCGGACTGAAGCACCTAGAACCGCTCGGCCACATCGGCTGACAATAGTCAATCTGTGTTTACAAGAATCACATACAATATGTACGTTTTTGGATATATGATGACATTGTGCTTTTATGAAGAAGATACTGTCATCTGCTGAACCGATACTAAGCTTCCGAAGATGACTAATTTGTGCAATGATATGCCTAAAAGTAAGAAATAAACAGGTTATAGAAACATTACAAACAAACTAAGAAACAAAACAAAACATGCACGGTAATTATTATTGTTTGCCATTAGTCAGTCAAGCTTCCGCACTTATCGGCTACTGAAAGTTATTGTCAGATAAGAAACACTTATCTATAATTTATTGATGACATAGTCGAACGTACCTCTCCTCATCCCTGTATATTCGAATAACTTATCTGGCGACCTTCGTAGCTGATATATAAATAATTATGAAATTATCCATGAAGAATACTCCCTTTGTAAAATTCATGCACAACACTCTTTTATCGCCTCTCCTTCGAATTTAAAGCAAATTTTGCTGCCTTACTCTTGAGCTTCAATATTCAACGGTTTATGGGCGCCGTTTTATAGAGAAGGTGGTCGGCTATAGTAGCCATATCTTGCAGCGCGAGATCATCGCTCGCACGCAGGACACCCGAGCGTATCGGCCGATGCTGCAGCTTGTCGCACTCCCAGACACTAGGCGCTGTTGGTCGCTTTTGACTCTTACTTGAAACAAACTGCGACACGCTACAACACGGCAATCGAGGATAAAGAAGATTTCCTTCTTACACGGCAACCTGCTGCAGCACCAATTCATGAAATGTTCTTCAGTATGCCACAGATGTTTTAGAAATGCTTCTTTCATTAGGTGTACTGGTATTATGAAAGTGTAAAGTTGCTAATTGACAGTTCACGGTGTCATATGAACACGTTTCTGCGGACTAAACAAACTTTTTTTATGAATAAAAAGGTCTCTCAGTGACACTGCAGTAGGGGGAAATGTAACACCCATTTATAGTAGAATGAACAGCTCGACATACTATGTAAGATCTTCCTTGCGGGTGTTTAGAAACCAACTTTTTGTCCTAAGTTTTCCACAACGTTACTCTACTGTTAACGCATGTGCCTTTCAGCTATAGATAAATTTTCATTAACGAGACAGAATACCGTGAGAACAAGTCCACGTTAAAAATTTAGATTCGTGCCTGTTTCTTAGATTCAGCGTTTGTAGTCACAACAGAATATTTAAGGTGAGAGATGGCTCCATTCAAATTATTTCCACAATTACTTGGTTAAGACGACATCCGGAAACCATATCCCCTTTCATCACAGACAGGTGGTCGCAGTTTTGATTTCTAGCTACTAACTGTCACCCCATAATAATGCTGTCCTACTTCATCTCTGTTTGTAGCGGAATTAGTATAGGCTTCTATATTCAAGGGGTCAACGTACGAATCACTTAATCCTCTCATATTTCTTCATTTTTAGGGCTTTGCACTTCAGTCTGTAAAATCGGATCCCTTATAGAATCATTTTGTTATCCATCTGCCTGCCTGCCAGTTAGATTTTTAAGATCCCTTTTCTTCAGAAACTGGAAACGTAACACGTCGAAATTTATTTGATACACTGAGGTCTACGGTCCTTTAGTGGTCTGACAAATTTAAGCTTCTAAATCGATGGAGGTAAAATATAGGGCCACTTACGTCACGTCTTTCGATTCTAGCAAACTCAATCAGTACCTCTTGGATACAGTCCAGTGGCCTAGAAACATGAAATTTGATGAGAAGTAAGCTTTCACAGTACAGACAAAGGAAAAGTTCCGAAAACTGTTAATTTGTAATTATATTGCATGAAAATTACATTTTACCATTTATTGTCAGTCTATCTTTGTGTTAAGACCCCATTTTCTTAGAGACGGATAGAAGTATCAGATTAAAATTTATGTCAAATACTAAAGTCTACAGTCCCTTGGCGAGGTAAATACTTTAAGCTTCTAAGGAAATGCAATCGAGAGGTACGGCCAAATATGTCACATATATTGATATTCTCAAATTCACCTTTCAAAACCTACAGACTATCTTTCCCGTGGTACGTAGATCATGGTAGTCTAGCGGCAGTGGGCGTTCGTGGAATTCGAGAGAGCCGGCCGCGGTGGTTTAGCGGTTCTAGGCGCTCAGTCTGGAACCGCGCGACTGCTACAGTCGCAGGATCGAATCCTGCCTCGGGCATGGATGTGTGTGATGTCCTTAGGTTAGTTAGGTTTAAGTAGTTCTAAGTTCTAGGGGACTGATGACAACAGATGTTAAGTCCCATAGTGCTCAGAGCCATTTGAACCATTTTTTGAATTCGAGAGATCGCTGAAACGAATCGTTGTCGACCCCCGGAGTTTTTAGTCTCCGTTTTAACCTAGGGTTCACCTCTCAACGATGTGAAGAGTTTCCAGAAACAACACGTTATGTGCCCCTTTCCCCAGATGGGTAGCTAGGGTGTCGTAGGAACATCTAAGCCGCCACAGTGACGTTCAATAAAGAGACTACCACCAAGCCACTGAGCCACATGAAATTATTAAATACTATTATCAATATATATAATCAAGTCTGTTCGAAACCGTTATGGGATTAGTGTACCTACCACTTGTCCGGTTTTTCTGCTTATTTGGACACAGTACGACGACTACTACGAAGAGCAAAATCCCAAACTAGAATCTTAGGCTCGAATTTTTACTTACCACAAATTACTCAGCATCTTTGGTTTCACAGTACACAGCATGAAATTAAGGACTGTACCTTAAAAATTATGTCCGAGTTCAGTAGAAGCCGATCGAATTGTTCACAGCATATTCCTGGGTGCCAATGGTCTGGAACGTTGGTTTCTACTTAGTTTACGAAAGGTCCCGTGTTCGATACTCATCAGCGACTATAATTTTTACTCACATCAAACGACATGCTCCGCCTCTGTCAGTGCAAAGTGAAGAACGCCGGACCAGCCGTTACTCGGAATTCTAGTCAAACTTGATGTTCTCCCACTGCCGATTGGAGTGAAATCGGATTAGATTAGATCACAACAGAGGCGGATGTCACGGCCATTTAAAATTCTTAATGTTCTTGACATTCAAAATCTAGCTTTTGTGTCATTACTGAAAAATGCGGAATAAAAACATCATTATGTGTTTAGATACAGTGGCTTCGAGAAATTCGTTTGGTGCATCACAATTCTCTGCTTCCCATATTTTTGCTTACTATCCAGATATTTTTCAGGATTGTGGAATAAACCTGAGAATTCCAACAATAATTTCTTCATAATACACTCCTGGAAATTGAAATAAGAACACGGTGAATTCATTGTCCCAGGAAGAGGAAACTTTATTGACACATTCTTGGGGTCAGATACATCACATGATCACACTTACAGAACCACAGGCACATAGACACAGGCAACAGAGCATGCACAATGTCGACACTAGTACAGTGTATATCCACCTTTCGCAGCAATGCAGGCTGCTATTCTCCCATGGAGACTATCGTAGAGATGCTGGATGTAGTCCTGTGGAACGGCTTGCCATGCCATTTCCACCTGGCGCCTCAGTTGGACCAGCGTTCGTGCTGGACGTGCAGACCGCGTGAGACGACGCTTCATCCAGTCCCAAACATGCTCAATGGGGGACAGATCCGGAGATCTTGCTGGCCAGGGTAGTTGACTTACACCTTCTAGAGCACGTTGGGTGGCACGGGATACATGTGGACGTGCATTGTACTGTTGGAACAGCAAGTTCCCTTGCCGGTCTAGGAATGGTAGAACGATGGGTTCGATGACGGTTTGGATGTACCGTGCACTATTCAGTGTCCCCTCAACGATCACCAGAGGTGTACGGCCAGTGTAGGAGATCGGTCCCCACACCATGATGCCGGGTGTTGGCCCTGTGTGCCTCGGTCGTATGCAGTCCTGATTGTGGCGCTCACCTGCACGGCGCCAAACACGCATACGACCATCATTGGCACCAAGGCAGAAGCGACTCTCATCACTGAAGACGACACGTCTCCATTCGTCCCTCGATTCACGCCTGTCGCGACACCACTGGAGGCGGGCTGCACGATGTTGGGGCGTGAGCGGAAGACGGCCCAATGGTGTGCGGGACCGTAGCCCAGCTTCATGGAGACGGTTGCGAATGGGCCTCGCCGATACCCCAGGAGCAACAGTGTCCCTAATTTGCTGGGAAGTGGCGGTGCGGTCCCCTACGGCACTGCGTAGGATCCTACGGTCTAGGCGTGCATCCGTGCGTCGCTGCGGTCCGGTCCCAGGTCGACGGGCACGTGCACCTTCCGCCGACCACTGCCGACAACATCGATGTACTGTGGAGACCTCACGCCCCACGTGTTGAGCAATTCGGCGGTACGTCCACCCGGCCTCCCACATGCCCACTATACGCCCTCGCTCAAAGTCCGTCAACTGCACATACGGTTCACGTCCACGCTGTAGCGGCATGCTACCAGTGTTAAAGACTGCGATGGAGCTCCGTATGCCACGGCAAACTGGCTGACACTGACGGCGGCGGAGCACAAATGCTGCGCAGCTAGCGCCATTCGACGGCCAACACCGCGGTTCCTGGTGTGTCCGCTGTGCCGTGCGTGTGATCATTGCTTGTACAGCCCTCTCGCAGTGTCCGGAGCAAGTATGGTGGATCTGACACACCGGTGTCAATGTGTTCTTTTTTCCATTTCCAGGAGTGTATTTGCGAAACTCATTATTATTAAAGTATTATATGGACTTCTTTTTGTGACGAGAAAAAAAGGGGAAATATACCAAAATTCAAGAAAATGTGAAAAAGACAGTACTCGAGGCATCACTTGCTGACCAATGGTTAGAGATTCAAGAAATAAGCTTATCTTTTAGCGGAGATCTATTCTTTCATTTGAAATTATCGTACGCGATAGTATTAAGTCCAGATATGTTTTCGCACGCCTGCCATTAATGATTTTAATAAGATACCGACTTTGGATCAATTAGCAGCAGCTGTGACGGTTCCCAATCGGTTGCCAGCGTTTGTAGTTTTGGATACGTTTGCCATTCTTATCCGAGGAACTTAGAAAATTCGTTTCTCTATTACGTGTGATGTAAGAATGCGCTGTTAGTACAATTAATAACCACTGTAACCTGCTCCTTGAACTTTTATTTTTCTTTGGATACCGTTAAAACTCTTGTTTCGAGATAGATGGAAGATGCTCGGTAGCTTATTACATTCATAACGAGTCTATAGAGGGAAGACTCATTAGTAGTCACATAGCTGGTTAATGTTTGTTAATTTTACATTAGTATTTTCATAGTATCATCAGCCGAAAATGTTAAAATCAGTGCAGATGACAATTAGAACGAAATCTTTACTCTCTAGAAAACTACCATCGATCCGCTACGCCAGATAGTTGTCGTCATTCCAGTGGCGCAGACCGAACATCGTGGCGCGCAGTGACCACAAGCGATTCGTAACGAAGGGTGTAGAACGGTATCCATTTTGTCTGACCCGCCAACCAATAAGTATTGTCAGCGTGGGTCCAGCAAGTGTGCCGGTGAAGCACCCACTGAACGTCTGTCGACTCGATATTATGTGATCAAGGTTACTTTAACTACTAGCTACTATCGATAATTTGCTTCCTGTCACCCATATTACGTAAGCATAATGCTATGTAAGCATCTTTTCCATTCTAACGTGTAAGACATTCCTGAATAATGTGCCGCAAACTGTAACGTCTCACTTCTTATTGCTGCATTAGGTCAATGAAGCTATGATAAAAGGAATGGATAAAATAATGTGTCGGTCGTGAATAGCTTAAAACATTTTGGGAAGAAAACGCTATGCAGTTTTAAAATCCATCTGCGAGATCTTATTCATGTCGCAGTAAAAAGCGCTCGTATTATTACTATTGGCTGTGATCCTCTAAGATAAGTGTTTTCCTCTCAGCTTTTGTTTCGTGAAACATACCCTAGGTAAACATGTAATTGACAGACAGTGTTGATAGCGTTGAGTCTCCCAGCCCATTATGCTCTGAACCAGACAGCAAAGCTTTGCAGCTGAGCGTAACGATTAGGCGAGGGGTCTCGCGAATTCTGTCACCGACTGTAGCTTTGAATTATTGACTGTCATTAATTATGATAGTGAAGCATCCCAGTCACTATGGTAACTATTTTCATAATAATTTATTATTTTCTCCGAATGTTTGGTGCATCCTCTCTGTCCCCCCCCCCCCCCTCCCCCAAATTGGTTTGCAGACGCACAGCACTGATTCGCAAAAGTCGGCACAATTGCTTCATGAGTTCGGACATGAAACTTGTGCCCTGATCTGTTATGGTTTCTATCATCTCAAACTTTAATAACCAGTGGTTAACCACTGCCTGAGCTGGTGTTTCTGCCCACTAATTTGGCACAGCAAACATGGAGAGATATCCATAAAAATCGTCAATTACAGTCAACATACACTTATTCCCCTCTGGTGTCTGTGAAAAAGGACCAAGAATTTTCATACAGACCATTTGGAATCGTGTGCTGGACTCAGGTAAAATTTGGAGTGGAATCTGTTGACGACTAAGCTCAACCCTTTGTGCATACAGCACAGCGTTTTTGACTAAGTGTACCATATCCTGCTCCTGCATTCTCAATCAATAATTTTCCGCAATACTCTGCTCTGTAGCTCGTAAGATTCCGTGTCCTGCCAATGTAGATTCATGAGCTACCCTCAACCCTTCATCGTGTAAACTCACCAGCACGTCTATCCGTCCACCACACCTCGTTTGTACAATACTACCTTGGCAGCACTGAAATAAGCACGCATTGCGAATTGTTGAGGATCTCTGTCAGTGGTCTGAGCATTTCGTCACTCGTCTGCAGATATACCAATATTTTCCACAGACTGTATCTTGCGACTCAAAGTGTTTGCATTACCACGAGTCTTCCTGGAATATGAATAACTTCAAAATCGAACCACAAGATTGTAAAGCCAACGAGTCAAGTGGCTGGATGGATCCTTAAGGGCTATTTCAGTGCTTCGTGATCTCTTATGACTTTGAAACATTGACCATATAAGTACAATGGAAAAAAGTGATTCCACAGATCACGCTGAGCACCTATTTCTCACTAGCAGTGTAAATTTTCTCCACCTTATGTAGCTGCCTAGAAGCATAAGCTATCAGGCACTCTGCTTCACAAATTTTCTGATTCTGAATGACCGCAAGGCATGATTACTCGCATCAAATGATAATATGAATTGTTTCTAAATAATCCGGGAAAGCAAGAAAGGGACCAGTGGTCGTCAAATCATTTATTCACACAAAAGGCTTCTTCGCCTTGTAGAGTCCAATAAAACTTTACCTTCTCCTTCAGCAAATATGTGTAAATTCTGCGATCTTTGCACAAAGTTTCTCTTATAATTAGCATCCCTAGATAGAACTGTAGCTCTCTTTGTTATAGGCATCAAGAATTCCCACATGGCTTATAAAGCTGAGGGTCAGATTATCGTACTGATTCTGATCAGTAACTGAATGTGAGCAAGATTTAAAATTTCGAGTCTCTTTATTAACAAAAGAAAAAAATGTTTACGTATGTTAGCATATTTGACTACCATAGAGGGGATTTCAAGCATGCTTCCTGTGTTTCAAGTTGGAAACGTGTTTAGTTATGTGGAGCTCTTTTGCTATACAGTTTGTTGAACTGAACATATGCAGATGTTTTCTAGTGTGTCAGTAGTGAGAGAGGGATTAGCAAATATACTGGTGTTATAGGAACTTTGGTCTCCAAAGGCGTTAAGGTTATCAAGAAACCTAAGAGAGTATTTGTGTCTGGCAGGACTGATAGACAGTCACTAATAACCTACTTAAAAGACGAACTGAGAACACTTAGTTCAAATCAAACAAATTCAGAACAACTGTGGTTAGTACTAACTCTAACAAACCTAAATGTAGTTTCGTATTATTAGGAGAATTTTGCGAAAGCCGATTGCTATACTGTCGCTTCAAAAGAGAATGCAGGGTAACTGACAGAGATAATATAATGACAATTCATCCATATATAAGAACGGATATCCGTGTAATCAATATTTTCCACAGTTAGAGCCTGACGAAAGATCTACCAGAAAATTCTAGGAAGTCCTGGGCATATAAGAGGTCAATGAATAAATCCAAACCTTCCATTCAGTCTCTCCCGGATTAGTCTGGTGTTGAAACTGAGTCCGAAAGATATAAATAAAAAATAATAAAAAATTCACCGTTTAAAAATTCATTCGTGTGTGAGGATATTGCCATACTAATGTTTAACTGCGAGACGGATTCACAAATGAGAGATATTAATATAATCACTCCAGGTATTGAAAAGCAGTTAAAACCATTCAAACCGAACAAGGGATCAGACCTTGACAGAATTCCTGTTAGATTTTCCATTAAATACGCGGCAGAATTGACTGCTTTGCTAGGCCACATTTATCGAGAATATCTTGCATAGCGAATAGACCTGCGTGACTGGAGAAGGGCGCAGGTCGCTCCTGTTTACAAAAAGGGTTGTTGTTGTGGTCTTCAGTCCTGAGACTGGTTTGATGCAGCTCTCCATGCTACTCTATCCTGTGCAAGCTTCTTCATCTCACGGTACCTACTGCAACCTACATCCTTTTGAATCTGCTTAGTGTATTCATCTCTTGGTCTCCCTCTACGATTTTTACCCTCCACGCTGCCCTCCAATCCTAAATTGGTGATCCCTTGATGCCTCAGAACATGTCCTACCAACCGATCCCTTCTTCTGGTCAAGTTGTGCCACAAACTTCTCTTCTCCCCAATCCTATTCAATACTTTCTCATTAGTTATGTGATCTACCACATTTCGAAAACTTCTATTCTCTTCTTGTCCAAACTATTTATCGTCCGTGTTTCACTTCCATACATGGCTACACTCAATACAAATACTTTTAAAAATGACTTCCTGACACTTAAATCTATACTCGATGTTAACAAATGTCTCTTCTTCATAAACGCTTTCCTTGCCATTGCCAGTCTACATTTGATATCCTCTCTACTTCGACCATCATCAGTTATTTTGCTCCCCAAATAGCAAAATTCCTTTACTACTTTAAGTGTCTCATTTCCTAATCTAATTCCCTCAGCATCACCCGACTTAATTCGACTACATTCCATTACCCTCGTTTTGCTTTTGTTGATGTTCATCTTATATCCTCGTTTCAAGACACTGTGCATTCCATGCAACTGCTCTTCCAAGTCCTTTGCTGTCTCTGACAGAATTACAATGTCATCGGCGAACCTCAAAGTTTTTATTTCTTCTCCATGGACTTTAATGCCTACTCCGAAATTTTCTTTTGTTTCCTTTACTGCTTGCTCAATATACAGATTGAATAACATCGGGGATAGGCTACAACCCTGTCTCTCTCCCTTCCCAACCACTGCTTCCCTTTCATGTCCCTCAACTCTTATAACTGCCATCTGGTTTCTGTACAAATTGAAAATAGCCTTTCGCTCCCTGTATTTTACCCCTGCCACCTTTAGAATTTGAAAGAGAGTATTCCAGTCAACATTGTCAAAAGCTTTCTCTAAATCTACAAATGCTAGAAACGTAGGTTTGCCTTTCCTTAATCTTTCTTCTAAGATAAGGTGTAAAGTCAGTATTGCCTCACGTGTTCCAGTATTTCTACGGAATCCAAACTGATCTTCCCCGAGGTCGGCTTCTACTAGTTTTTCCATTTGTCTGTAAAGAATTCTTGTTAGTATTTTGCAGCTGTGGCTTATTAAACTGATGGTTCGGTAATTTTCACATCTGTCAACACCTGCTTTCTTTGGGATTGGAATTATTATATTCTTCTTGAAGTCTGAGGGTATTTCGCCTGTTTCATACATCTTGCTCACCAGATGGTAGAGTTTTGTCAGGACTGGCTCTCCCAAGGCCGTCAGTAGTTCCAATCGAATGTTGTCTACTCCGGGGGCCTTGTTTCGACTCAGGTCTTTCAGTGCTCTGTCAAATTCTTCACGCAGTATCGTATCTCCCATTTCATTTTCATCTACATCCTCTTCCATTTCCATAATATTGTCCTCAAGTATATCGTCCTTATATAGACCCTCTATATACTCCTTCCACCTTTCTGCTTTCCCTTCTTTGCTTAGAACTGGGTCTCCATCTGAGCTCTTGATGTTCATACAAGTGGTTCTCTTTTCTCCAAAGGTCTCTTTAATTTTCCTGTAGGCTGTATCTATCCTACCCCTAGTGAGATGAGCCTCTACATCGTTACATTTGTCCTCTAGCCATCCCTGCTTATCCGTTTTGCATTTCCTGTCGATCTCATTTTTGAGACGTTTGTATTCCTTTTTGCCTGCTTCATTTACTGCATTTTTATATTTTCTCCTTTCATCAATTAAATTCAATATTTCTTCTGTTACCAAGGATTTCTACTAGCCCTCGTCTTTTTACCTACTTGTTCCTCTGCTGCCTTCACTACTTCATCCCTCAAAGCTACCCATTCCTCTTCTACTGTATTTCTTTCCCCCATTCCTGTCAATTGTTCCCTTATGCTCTCCCTGAACTGTGTACAACCTCTGGTTTAGTCAGTTTATCCAGGTCCCATCTCCTTAAATTTCCAGTTTTTTCAGTTTTAATCTACAGGTCATAACCAATAGATTGTGGTCTGAGTCTACATCTGCCCCTGGAAATGTCTTACAATTTAAAACCTGGTTCCTAAATCTCTGTCTTACCATTATATAATCTATCTGATACCTTTTAGTATCTCCAGGTTTCTTCCATGTATACAACCTTCTTTCATGATTCTGAAACCAAGTGTTAGCTATGATTAAGTTGTGCTCTGTGCAAAATTCTACCAGGCGGCTTCCTCTTTCATTTCTTAGCCCCAATCCATATTCACCTACTACGTTTCCATCTCTCCCTTTTCCTACACTCGAATTCCAGTCACCCATGACTATTAATTTTCGTCTCCCTTCACTATCTGATAAATTGCTTTTATTTCATCATACATTTCTTTAATTTCTTCGTCATCTGCAGAGCTAGTTGGCATATAAACTTGTACTACTGTAGTAGGTGTGGGCTTCGTATCAATAGTGGCTACAATAATGCGTTCACTATGCTGTTTGTAGTAGCTTACCCGCATTCCTATTTTCCTATTCATTATTAAACCTACTCCTGCATTACCCCTATTTGATTTTGTGTTTATAACCCTGTAGGGTTAAAGAACGGATATTCGCTGCAAAGTGAAACACCCTGAAGGGGAGAACGAAATGAAATGAAACTTCACGGGTTGAGAAGGTATTTTATGTTATTTCAATGATAACAAAATCGTGTCAGATTTATAGAGAACTTGGTGGTATGCAACCACGTATCAGTACAACGTTGCACCCTTACTGACGTGGATGCACGGACTGATTCTATTGGGAACTATGTTTAAAACCATTGCATCTTCTGCTGAGGTAAGCTGTCTCGCAACTATAGTAACTGGTTTTTGATAGTCTGGATACTGACAGTGGGGTGGGGTTGATGTCCGGGCTGGTCCCACACGCGTTCTAGCAAGGACAGACCAGGGATATTACTTACCACAGAATTATATTAAAATCAAGCAGACAGTTCGTAAAGTCAAGTGCCATGTGTGGACGAGCATTGTGCTGTTGAAAAATGGCACCTCGATACTATCGCATTTGAGGAAACACTTCTGGACGCTGGATGTTTGTGACATACTGTTGAGCCATAAGAGTTCCCTCAGTCATAACAACTCCCCACACTATGACACTAGGAGTAACACCGCTGCGCCTTCCCAAAACATTGGAAGAGTGGGGCCTGTAGCGATATTGGGTAGTTCAGAACCGCGATTTATCGCTGAACACAATACGACGCCATTGATCAGCAGTTCATGCTCCCCAGCCACGGCGCCACTCCAAACACAATCGACTGTGTTGGGATGGTAATTCCACAGTCCAGATGCTGCTAGTCTCTGACCAATAATGTGGGATGACACAGGATGTTGCCCGGGGTCCATTATTGTTCTCGGATGGCAGGCGCAGATGTGAAAGGATTATGATGTGCTAGGAGTCAGTTGTGGTCGATAAAAAAAAAACCCTGACGAAGAACCAACGCGGTTTCCGGGAAAATCGCCTCTCTCATGCGCAGGCTGCTTTATTCACACACGGTATCTCGCAAGCAGTAGATGTAGGTGAACAGGTACTTTCCGTCTTCCTAGATTCCAAATGGTTATTGACATTGAACTATGCCGTTCACTATTAACCAAGATAAGGCCATACGGAGTATCTTCGCAGGTATGCGATGGGTTCAATTATTTTATTAACTGAC
Source organism: Schistocerca gregaria (assembly GCF_023897955.1). Classification (NCBI taxonomy): domain Eukaryota; kingdom Metazoa; phylum Arthropoda; class Insecta; order Orthoptera; family Acrididae; genus Schistocerca; species Schistocerca gregaria. Next base: position 516,341,916 of record NC_064931.1, on the reverse strand, counting down.
AGAAGTCGGTATGGTGCACTGCACGGCGAATATTCAACAGAAGCGTAAGAACCATCGTACGTGGCCCAAGAAAGCGTAAAGGCACGCCTTGTGTTTTCAAGGAGGAGGAGGAAATTAGTGTTTAACATCCCTTCGGCAACGAGATCACTAGAGACGGAGCGCAAACTCGGATTAGGGAAGCATGGGGAAGGAAATCAGCGGTGCCCTTTCAAAGGAACCATTCCGGCTTTTGCCTGAAGCGATTTAGGGAAATCACGGAAAACCTAAATCTGGATGGCCAAACGCGGGTTTGAACTGCCGTCCTCCCGAATGCGAGTCCAATGTGCCACGTCATTCGGTTTGCGTTTTCAGTATACATAAACGATTTACCTGATGACATCAGCAACGCTACAAAATTGTTGGCTGATGAGGCTTTTGTGTACAGGAAAGTATCGTCGTCGGACCATCATTAGTAAATGCAGAAAGACTTCAGAAAGTTTTTCATTTGGTGTAATGAATGACAACTCTCTTCACATGTTGATAAAAGCAAGACAGTGCTAATAACACACTGAAATAGCTCAACAGCATAAGATTACAAGATTAACGGTGAAAAACGTAAATAACTTCACATCGCTTAAATATTATGACCTAGTAGTAAGAAGCTACTGTATATGAATGGGATGAACACGTAAAATCTGTAATAGGTAAGATGAGAGGAAGGCTCAGATTTATTGGTAGGCTTCTGCGAAACTGTAGTGCATTTTTAAAGAAAATAGGGTACAAGACGCTAGTGCTACCAATGCAAGAGTATTGTTCCAGAGTTTGGAGTTGTTATCAAATGAGTAGGACCGCAATCATAAAAAGATTTCAAATAAATGTTGTCAGGTTCGTAGCAGGTCGGTATAGCCCACTCTAAAGAGTAACAAAAGTGCTCAGGGAACTTAAACAGGAATGTTCGGAAGAAATAAGATGTTTTTCTTGTTAAACCTGATTGGTGACGTTTAGAGAACCCGTATTAGAGGAGGATCGTGCAACAGTTCTACTGCCAACACCTTACGATGTGTGTCTGAAAAGTTCGGTGAATGATCTCAGAAAATAAAGATAACAAAAGTTACTAACAAAATACCTTTACTGGCTTTCAGAGTAATCATCATTATCTGCAACACACTTTTGACAACGGCTGTAAAGGTGTTGCAAACTGTCAGCAAATACTTCTTATGGAATCGCTCGAATCACCGTGGTCACTCATTGTTGGATTTCCGTATCATTACAAGAGGTAAGATCTGGTGTTACCAATACGATCCGGAAACCAAGCGACAATCAGTGGCATGGTGTTCATCGTCTTCCCTACATCCAAAAAATCGGCTGAAAATATCCGAGATTAAGAGGATGTTGATCGTCTTTCTCGACAGCAAGGGCTTGATCCATCATGAATTTCCACTCGAGGGAGGACGATGGACTCCATTTCACTGACTTTCGCTTTGTCTCCGGATCGTATTGATGGCGCCAGGTCTTATCTCCTGCAATGACGCGGATATACAACAACACGTGTAAACAGTGTTCGCTGACAATTTCCAACAGCTTTACAACCGATGTGAGATGTGTGTTGTAGCCAATGGTGATTACTTTGAATGCAATAAAGTTGTTTTGTTTGTCATTCTTGTTTCCTTTATTTTGTGAGACCATTAACCGAACTATTTAGAGACACCTTATATATCTCGCGTATACAAACTACTCCACGCGCACAAGCACATAGGTAGCCATCTCCCCTCGCTCAGTGCTTGAATAGTGTACGATAGAAAACCGCTGTTAAGTAAACTTCGCTACTGTTTTTTTACGAATTAGACTTCGCATGAAGATGACGAGTAGGAAAGTCTTCGAAACGTTGCGACAACACTATAACGCGATTCGGCTGATACCACGAGAAGAGTTCATGAATGAAATTCACAAGATATCTTGCATTGCCATACGTTCGTTTTTAAAATTTACACTCTTTTGCATGCGTTAAAATCCGTTCAGCAAACATTATTTTGACTATAATGACAATACTTCAAAATCATGGTCTTGGAGCTATTGAAAAACTACCTGAGGCGATGGAAATTCTTTTGTCTGACATAAGGGGACAAAAGAAGTCTTTAGCCGATAATTCAAATGATTATATGCTGTGAAAATTTCAACAGCTTTCTCCGTCAAATAGTCGTTTGTTGAAGTGTTGTGTTCCAGCTGACACTGTAAAGATGCGAAGTGGTACGAGGTTTCCGTCGTCTTTCCTGAGGTCATCGATGACTTCTGGCAAAAGTATCCATTTTGTACTAAATGTTCTTGAATCTTCCAAGTCAAGAGTAGCGCAACCAACGAAACACGAGGCAATTTTCTTTGAATAGCTCGCGAACGAACGACTTTTGTTGGTTCCGGTTTACGGAATACCCAAACAGTTAACTGATGCTTAGTTTCAGGCTCGTACGAATACATCTAATTTTCGCCTTCTGTTTTGATGTTGTACACGGATTTTGAATTTACTAGTTCGAAGTTTTTGAGCATTCAATCGACACTAATCTGTTTCTGAACCTCAGTCAAAGTGTGCAGCATCCGTCGGGAACAGATTTCGTTAAGGGTAAAATGCTCATGCTTAATCCAATGCACTGTAGTCTTTGGTAAGCCTATACATGTCAGTAAGTAAACATAAAAGATGTGGAGTAAACCCCTTGACCGGACTATCGCCCTAACTGCAAATAGAGCGCATTCTTTCTGTTCGCTGGAAGGGGGATGGGGGCCGGTTCCTCGCCACGACCGCTTTTTACCCCCGCGAGGGATCCCTGGGACTTAAGGATACCATATATAACTGGGATCTCGTCGGGGCACTCTGACTTGGGGTGTAGAAATGAAGTAAAAATTACTTTTTATTTAGGACACAATTACATGGAACTTATTGCGGCAGTAGTTGTTGGTACGTATTTATAAAACTCCATGCAAGTCAGGTTGTAGTTAAAGTGTCACTATAAGAATGATTCCACAATCCATGGCAGCTGTCGATTTCTTTCATCAGTTCAATGGGCCTACATCAGAGAAAATCTCTTTCCAAAATGCCGTTGTGAGCGGGAATAGAAAACAAATACTCGCATAATTTTAGCAGTCTGTACCTGTGGTCAGGATTTTAGTTTTACTTAAGAAAGTAAATCCACCTTTCTTCCACAGAGTTCCGTTGTCTTAAAGTTTCGAGACAGAACTTTGCAATTGTCTCCGAAGTTTTGTTATTCAGCGAATCAAACTTCAACAGCTTCCTTTGGATTCAGTCAGTTTCAGTAAAGTATTGAATAATTAAAGGAAACATCTTTTTAGCCTTTTAGTTCGATGTGCTTGTGCCTATGCTGTAAAATAAAATTTCTTGCAATTGTTTTGTGCATTTGGACACGGAGTGTTGTGCGAGAATATATTTAGTAATGGCTGTAGCTCTGGTAATGGCTGTATACTGCTTTGTGGCGACTTTGGAGTCAGGTTACAAAATGGCTCAGAGCACTATGGGACTTAACATCTGAGGTCATCAGTCCCCTAGAACTTAGAACTACTTAAACCTAACTAACCTAAGGACATCACACACATCCATGCCCGAGGCAGGATTCGAACCTGCGACCGCAGCGGCCGCGCGGTTCCAGACTGTAACGCCTAGAACCGCTCGGCCACTTAGGCCGGCAGTCAGGTTACATTGCGGTATTCAGTTTTACTGAACAGTCAAGAGAACTAAAGTATTTATGATGCTTGACAATTTTATAAGGCATTGTTAGTTCTGCAGCAGCAACGAGCAATTCATCCTGGGTATCTTCTTTAATCAGGAATGTAGAAATAGTCTTTGATATCGATGCTACCGCGAATCTACTGTCTTTGATATCGATGCTACCGCGAATCTATATGTATGATTCTTCGTAGAAGTATGATACCTCACATCTGTCTCACCTCCGTGAGTTACTGAGATTAAACTGCTACAAATCTCACACAACGTTTCCTAATCTGTACGTCCTTTCTTGACAAAAGATCACTCTTTTGTTTAATAATCTGAAAGGTGACACTTTCTCTTTCCATCCTTAGGCATTTTACATAAGCTACAGTAAGTTTATTAGACGGTAGAGTCGACAATAACACTTTAGTCATCGAGGCACACGTCACTGTACACTTCACGCTCAATATACCTGCAGCAAATGTTCAGACATTATTAATTTGCACACGTTGTTCCTATCACGCTTTGAAAGAATCGTCTTATCAGATCGCTATTCAAATGGGAACTGGCCGAGTTTTCCGCGTGGCGCTGCTTAAATAGTTCTAGCCCCGTACTACTGAAGACGTCAGATATTTTCTCGAATGATGGCGCTAGATCTAGAAGGTGCAAGCATCGTCGATACAGGATACGCAATTTGCAATTGTGTCTATGAGACGACCTTATCAGCATAAACTTCGCCCGGGTTCCCGGGTTCGATTCCCGGCGGGGTCATGGATTTTCTCTACCTCGTGATGGCTGGGCGTTGTGTGCTGTCCTTAGGTTTGTTAGGTTTAAGTAGTTCTAAGTTGCAGGGGACTGATGACCATAGATGTTAAGTCCCATAGTGCTCAGAGCCATTTTTTGACCATAAACTTGTTGACGGTGAATGAAGCTAATTGAGGCTGCGTTTACATGTTGTGCTGAAAGATGGCGTTACTTCATTACTTGAGCCAAGCTCCTAACAATATATTGCGAAATTAGGACAAAACTGGGTCTTGTCGGGATGTCGGGACAAGAAGGTCCATAACAGTGACGGTCCCGCTACATCGAGACGATGACAACCCTCTTTCTGAAAGCAGGCAGAGTGGGTCTGGTGCCGTTCTGGGTGAACTAGAACGAGGAAAAATCCCCAATTCTATCCAGGACTGAGCCCTAAACCTCCGGAACCGGAGACTAGTGCTCTTCCCGCCTGATTACCACAGCCACTTACGTGACACGCTGAACTTGTTGGTCATGCAGCCGATTTTTTTTTTCTTTTTTGAACAACAGGTTTTTTTTTAGCCCTCCGCCAAGTTCATCGCTGACGGAAGAACGATCATGATGAAATTCTGCAAGCCAATTACATACGACCCTTTCTGAAGATGATTGATTACAATAAGCTGAACCGAGATATTCGAGGTCGTGTTAAGTTAGGCCTTTAGGGTTTCATGAAAATTACAATGGAGCATCGAAAGGAGGCATTTTAATTGTTACAACTGTGGGTTATTGATGAAACATTTTAAATTGTATTATCTAGACGAAAAATTTTTACCTGCTTTTATAGTGCTTTATCATTTTTATAGGCCTAGTAAACAACTGATTCGAAAGATAGCAACCAAGCAAATACAAGCAGATATCAGCTTCTTAATATATTAATTCTCGACTTTAACCATAAAAGTTATCTCTGCTGACTATTTTGACACAGTTACATTCTTACTGTACAACCTTAGGACAACACTGTCAATAACTTTATGAATACATGTACACTGGAGTAGAGCTATGTGCACAAGAATGGGAATTTGTGTGATTATCTATTCATGAATGAAGGCACAAAGGTTCTTGTTCTATTCAGAAGTTGTGACGTAAACTAAAAGGTGGGAATAATTGAACTGAGTCAGCTCGTTCAAAAAGAAATGGTGTAGTTTACCTTTCACAGGTAAATATCTAATAGGAGTAAAATTTTAAAGGGATAGGTTTCCTCTGTGTTTTTTCTATGTCCCACAGACGTCAGGCAGATGTTTCTTCAGTTCAAAGGACTGACCGTAGTGAAAAGCGGGGTTTACAAGATCATCTGCCAAGAGTGTCAGACCTACTCTACAGGACAGATTAGGAGATCAGTCTGTACTAGGCTGACAGAACACTATAGAGCTCGTGATTAAAGAAGCCAGATTTATCCTTTGCCTAACGTTGCTTAAACCAAAACCACAAGGCGGGAGTGCTACACATAGAGGGAGAGGGTGAAGGGTACAAAGCTCACTCAGTCAGAAATACTAGAAATTAAATTACAGATGTGTGTATCCCCGCGTTTACTACTGAATTAGCAGACTCAGTTTAATTATTCACCCCTTTTAGGTAATATTATAACTTACACGTAGGAGAAGAATCTTTGTGTCTTCACTCATAAATAGGTAAACACACAAATGCCAGTTCCTGTGCACTAATTGCAAATTTGTGGTAAGATCTTATGGGACCAATCTGCGGAGGACATCGGTCCCTAAGTCTACACACTACTTAATCTAAGGACAACACACACACACACACACATGCCCAAAGGAGGACTCGAACCTCCGACGGAGGGAACCGCGCGGACCGTGACTAGATGCCTCAGACCGCGCGGCTACCCGCTCCTGTGCACATGGCGAAGATTTATTCATATGTGAATGCTGTCCTAATGAATGTCACAAATTTAAAATAGAAATTTAACTGCGTTAAAATAGCCAAGAGAGGTAACTATGACAGTTTAAACTGAGAACTAATAGATTTATCTTCGCTTGGTTGCCATCTTTGGAAACAGAAGGGTACTAGAAAATGGGTGTACAATCCGAAAACCAGGTCGTACAAAAATACCAAAATTCTATGGACCAAGGCACAAAAGTGTTTCGTTTAGTTAATCAAACAAAAACCTTTACATGAAATTTCTATTTTTTCACAGCTTTGTTACTTTAGACGTTCACTGTAAATAAACAAATGAACCACACTGCCTGACTTACCACTGTTTTCACAATCGCAAATGGCAGATTAAAAAAAAAATAGTAATGGAACGTCTCAATATCGCGCCTTTTAATGGTCATTTGTGGCCATCGCACAGTGGCATGCAATGTGTTATGTAGCTGCAGATAGTGGAATGGAGTGAGTACGTGACAAAAGACATTCCAGGAAGCCGCGCTTTGCTTTCAGCGAGCGGCTGGCAACCGTTTCGTAAGCGCTGCGATAACCGCGAGACCTCCGAGGCTGACCCTACAGCGAGAGGCCAGCGTCAGTAGAATGCACACCTCGCCGCCGCGCAGAAACGATTCCAGTTACAGAATCGCCAGCGCTCTGAATTAAAACTTGCAGCATATCTCTAAAGTCGAGAATCTAAAACGGAATTAAGTAACTTGACACTAGTTGCAACTGCAGATATTCGGTGACATGAAAACACGTGCATATGCTCTGATGAGCTACTATTTCGTGACTGCCTACTAATAGCTCGTTAGTCCACAACTGGAACGCAATTTTGCAGCGATTCTGTGTGGCATGGATTCGACTTGATAGGTTTAAGCAGATACGTGGCACAAGATGTCTACGCACGTGTCACGCAATCCCATCAATTACAGGCCGGTGGTTTTGCTGGAGAGATGGCAATAGATTACGTCCCAGATGTGTTGAATCAGGTTCAGAGCAGGCGAATGTGGTGATCAAGACATAAATGTGAGCTCATTATGATGCCGCTCAAACTACTGCAGAACGTTTCTGGCATTGCGACATGGACAGAAACCCTGCTGGAAGACATTTACGCATGAAGGGGTGCAGATGGTCACTGTGCCTTCGGTACTACCAAAGGTACTACGGAAGTCCAGGTGAATGTCCCACATACACTACTGGCCATTAAAATTGCTCCACAATGAAGAAATGCAGATGATAAACGGGTATTCATTTTACAAATATATTATACTAGAACTGACATGTGATTACATTTTCACGAAATTTGGGTGCATAGATCATGAGAAATCAGTACCCAGGACAACCACCTCTGGCCGTAATAACAGCCTTGATACGCCTGGGCATTGAGTCAAACAGAGCTTGGATGGCGTGTACAGGTACAGCCGCCCATGCAGCTTCAACGCGATACCACGGTTCATCAAGTGTAGTCACTGGCGTATTGTGACGAGCCAGTTGCTCAGCCACCATTGACCAGACGTTTTCAGTTGGTGAGAGATCTGGATAATGTGCTGGCCAGGGCAGCAGTCGAATATTTTCTGTATCCACAAAGGCCCGTACAGGACCTGCAACATGCGGTCGAGCATTATCCTGCTGAAATGTAGGGTTTCGCAGGGATCGAATGAAGGGTAGAGCCACGGGTCGTAACACATCTGAAATGTAACGTCCACTGTTCAAAGTGCCGCCAATGCGAACAAGAGGTGACCGAGACGTGTTACCAATGACACCCCATACCATCACGCCCGGTGATACGCCAGTATGGCGATGATGAATACATGCTTCCAATGTGCGTTCACCGCGATGTCGCCAAACACGGATGCGACGCCGGTCGCGGTGGTCTAGCGGTTCTAGGCGCTCAGTCCGGAACTACGCGACTGCTACGGTCGCAGGTTCGAATCCTGACTCGGGCATGGATGTGTGTGATGTCCTTAGGTTAGTTAGGTTTAAGTAGTTCTAAGTTCTAGGGGACTGATGACCACAAATGTTAAGTCCCATAGTGCTCAGAGATATTTGAACCATTTTGAACGGATGCGACCATCATGATGTTGTAAATAGAACCTGGATTTATCCGAAAAAATGACGTTTTGCTATTCGTGCACCCAGGTTTGTCATCGAGTACACCATCGCATGTGGTCCTGTCTGTAATGCAGCAGCCGGCCCGTTTGGCCGAGCGGTTCTAGGCGCTTCAGTCTGGAACCGCGCGACCGCTACGGTCGCAGGTTCGAATCCTGTCTCGGGCATGGATGTGTGTGATGTCCTTAGGTTAGTTGGGTTTAAGTAGATCTAAGTTCTAGGGGACTGATGACCTCAGATGTTAAGTCCCATAGTGCTCATAGCCATTTGAACCATTATTTGTGATGCAGCGTCAAGGGTAACCGCAGCCATGGTCTTCGAGCTGATAATCCATGCTGCTGCAAACGTCGTCGAACTGTTCGTGTAGATGGTTGTTGTCTTCAAACGTCCCCATCTGTTGACTCAGGGATCGAGACGTTACAGCCATGCGGAGAAGATGCCTGTCATCTCGACTGCTAGTGATACGAGGCCGTTGGGATTCAGCACGGCGTTTCGTATTACCCTCCTGAACCCACCGATTCCATATTCTGGATCTCGACCAACGTGAGCAGAAATGTCGCGATACGATAAACCGCAATCGCGATAGGCTACAATCCGACCTTTATCAAAGTCAGAAACGTGATGGTATGCATTTCCCCTCCTTACACGAAGCATCACAACAACGTTTCACCAGGCAACGCCTGTCAACTGGTGTTTGTGTATGAGAAATCGGTTGGAACCTTTCCTCATGTCAGCACGTTGTAGGTTCGTAGGTTTCGTCACCGGCGCCAATCTTGTGTAAATGTTCTGAAAAACTCATCATTTGCATATCGTAGCGTCTTCTTCCTGTCGGTTAAATTTCGCGTCTGTAGCACGTCATCTTTGTGGTGTAGCAATTTTAATGGCCAGCAGTGTACTATAATATTACACCCACTAGGCTGTGTCCTTAACGCAGTTATACACGGGCTAGAAAAAATATGGAAACACACAATACATAAAACATAGTACATTCCATGCCTAGTATGCTGTAGGAAAACCGTTGGCATTCAAAACAGCCTCCAGCGGTATTGGAACGTACAAATGCGGGCCCTGTATGGTTTTCAAGGGAATTTTATGTCATTCTTCCTCCGAAACAGTGGAAACCATGATGAAGGTGGATAGTGACCATGCGCCCTTTTTATCCACTTTAGACCACAAACGCTCTATAATATTGAGATCTTATAACAGATAGTCTGGGAAGAAGCTACAATTCATCCTAGTGCTCATAAAACCAGTCCTGGACGATGCGAGCGAAGTGAAGAGGGGTACTGTCGTCTTGGAACAGAGCATCACCACTGGGGAACAAACATTATGCCATGAGATGGACTTGATCAGCGAAAATGGTCACGTAATCCTTAACAGCGATGCAACATTACACAGTAAACATAGGGTCCACGAAATATCACGATATAACCGCCCACATCATCACCGAAATAGCGTCATGTTTCACATCTAGGACGTAAACTTCCCTACAAGTGGGAAACAGTGTGAAAAAAGACTCACTCGACCAAATAACTTTCCTCCACAGCTCATAGTCTAGGTTTTATAGTTTTGGTACCGTGCTTCCATGTTACGGGCACTTTCGTCACTGATGAGTGGTTTTGGAATTCCAGCTCAGCCTGCAATTATCTGCTTATGAAGCTCCCTTCCTTCAGCGCAGACCGGGTTCACGAGTGTCTGCAGTGACTTTTGTAGCCGTTGGTCTCTTACTTTTCGTCACAGTCCTGTTCAATGGCTGTCAGTTACGATCACTCTACACTTACATCTGCGTTCCCCGTATGCGGTATAAATATTTTATGTTTCCTTTTGAAACACTAAACACTTCTGCTACACTAGTTATGGATGCACCCGTCATAACAACGCCAACAATTTGCCGACATTCGGACGGTGAATTATGCTGCCACAAAAATCTTTGGCCGTTTGCTAAATAGTATTAAAAGTCTGACAAATAGTCAACCAACACTTAAAAGCAAATTAAAAGAATTTCTGAATGACAACTCCTTCTACTCAACAGATGAATTCTTAGATAGGAAGTAGTAATTGTAAAAAGTAAATAAATAATTATTTTGTGTAAAGAAAACTTACGTTAAATTGACACTTTCCACATCATTACGAAATGTCATATTCATGATCTATGGAACAAAAGATTAATGTATGTATGTATGTACGAGGGTGAGTGAAACGAAAACCTTAAATTTGTAATACCAGATCGAAATTTCGCGCCGTTATCCCGTACGTTGGTAAGTGTGTTACAAACTGCGTGCAGGAATGGCCTGTAGGTGGCAGCATAGTGCAGATGCACACATACCGTCGCAGTATCAGCATAAAAATGGCCGCCCCACTTGCGACTTGCACCAGGGAAGAACAGCGTTCTGTTATTCCATTTTTGCGTAGTGATGGTGTGAAACCTGTTGAAATTCATCGACGAATGAAGATTCAGTACGGTGATGCATGTTTGTCACAGCAGCAAGTCTACGAATGGAGTAAGAAGTTCGCAAATGGTGTGACTTCAGTGGAAGATGCTCCTCGTCCAGGTCAGGCACAACGAGTTGTGACTCCACAGAACATTGGAGCAGCTGAAGCCATAGCGAAGGAAATCAGCTAAGTGACACTGAATGACATTGCAGCATGTTTACAGATTAGTCATGGGTCAGCACACCACATTGTGCATGATGTGCTCCATTTTCACAAAGTGTCTGCAAAATGGATGCCACGGCATCTGACTCCTGAAAAGAGAGAACGACGTGTTGATGCTTGTGAAGATCTTTTTCGGCATTTTGAATGAGAAGGTGATGGCTTCCTAGAAAGAATCGTTACTGGGGACGAAACCTGGGTTCACTTCCACCAACCACTTCCTCATCCACCATACTCACCAGACCTTGAGCCAGGTGATTTCCATATGTTTGGACCACTCAAAGACACATCCGGATGAAGTAAGTTCCGTTCTGATGAAGAGGTATGCTACGTGGTGCATGAGTGGTTGCGCGGACTACCAAAGGAATTTTTTTCTAAAGGAATTTATGCACTTTGTACGCGCTGGAGGACTTGCATTGAGCGTGGGGGAGATTGTGTTGAAAAGTGATACAGCTTTGTACCACTTCTGCACAATAAATAATATTTAAAAAATATTTAAAGTTTTCATTTGACTCACCCTTGTATGTATGTATGATTCACTTAGATCTGACGTAATCCACTCACAACTTAACAGAAGATTGTTCTGACCACGACTGACACTTCCAACGTATTGTCCGCATTGCACAAGTTACGTTCGTGGTTATATGAAACAAGGCCACTTGCAGGCTTGACTATCATCTACATTTATGTTCAAGCATGCATTTCTCGCAGTGTTACCATATTTTTGCCCAACGCCTGTATTTAGAACAGTCGCTCACCTGGATGATGGCGTATTCGGACAACTTGCGAACTAACGAAACAAAAACGAGGTTCCTCCGACCAGGAAACTCGTTTCCATCAATCCAAGATCCATTCGCAATAATCATGTGTCCACTACAATCGTAACTGAAGATGTTGTTGTGACAACATGAGACCTAATTGAGGTCATCTACTGCAAAACCTCACGTCCAACAATGTTCACTGAATAGGGTGATGCGAAACAGTTGCACCTGCACTAATACTGTTCACTGTCTTGAGATCTGTCACTGATCGTCAAAGAGTGGGCAAGCGTCCGACCTCTACGTTTGGTGATGAGGTGTTGCCTACTCGTGGTTTCACCATATTTCCATTGATACTCAAAACATTAGCAGGCGAACAGTGACCAAGTTCGTCTTTTCCGAGATGTTCATTCCAAGGCACCAGACCATAACGTTCTTCTCTGTTTCAAAATCTGTTATGTCAGTGTATTTCCCTATTTGTCGCCAGTATCATTTCTAGAATGATTTCTGTTTGCCTCTGATATGCTTATATACACTATCTGATTAAAAGTACACGAACACCTGTTAGTGGACACTCATATAGGGTTTGACCACCCGCCGCCTTTAAACGACTTCAACTCGGCTGGGGACACTTTCAGGGAACTGTTTGAACGTCTGTGGATGATTGGCAGCCCATTCTTCCTCAAGGGCCGAAAACCGAGTCCGGCGTCACGCCGCATGCTCCTTTCCATAACCAGTCAAGGCGCTTCATGGGGCACGTTTGCCACAGAAGACCCAACATGGTAGAGCAGACTGACATGTACCACAGCGTCGTGTCCCCGTGGTCTCAATGAGCAGCTGGCACACATATGAAGTAAGATGGACCGTGTTGTGTCCATGGTCACCGGTTGTGCCACACTTTTTGGCAGCAGAGATTGACAGCGCAGGTGCAGGTGGCATAGACAGAGAACGCAAAGGGCCAGATTTCATTAGCATGCATCCCATCGACAGTAGCACGCTAAACCCTGGACGATCACCATAAATATGCAAGCAAGACTCCATCGGTTTGAGGCGCTGGACAGCTGCTGCTAGCATTGCACATGGGGAGTGACGTGGCAGTTGGTCTTTGGACGCCTGGGTGGAGTTGAAGTCGCCTCCCACGATCAATGCATCTCATCGACCCATGAAGAGAGGTCTGAGGAGAAAGTGAAGCATTTGCGGTAACGACCTGAACCAGATGGCACATAGATGTTGATGATCCTTACGCCACCAAAAGTGAGAGTCATACCTCAGGAATCTGGGAGATAGGTAACTGTATCAGCGAGGCATTCGTCATGTAAGAGGATCGCCATCCCACTGCGTAGCGTAGAGGACATGTGCCGTAAAGCCATGGGGAGAACAAAAAGCTGCAACATGCACCTCCTGAAGGACTGCTACGTCACGGCTTGTAGCATTTCATGGAGTAATGCCAGTTTATGGCACACGCGAATGATATTGACATTGACCATGGCTATGGGATAACTTTGAAAGGGGGGGGGGGGGGGTTGGGAGGCGGTGTAAACACGGAGGAAACACGTGGAGCTCCGCCGTTAGACCACCATGGAACGGCACATCTTAAAGGGGAGTCGACCACACTAAGGGTGTTCCATCACCCGTACACGATCAGAGCGTCCATCCACAGCATCGGCGTATTCCACTCAGGAGGAAGACGTGTCACTAGGTCGGTTCAATGGAACAATTTCAGAGGTGTGCCCGCAGGTAGCGTCAGACACAGAAAGGGTGGCAACTGCATCAGACACAGGCAGACACTTGGTGTCCATAAGTGAATGCTGAATGGAGATGTTGGCGAGGAGAGACGTTGTATCGTCCGGTGCCAAGGCGTCAGAGGACATCGTACGTTTAGTTCGAAACCCATCATCCCGTGCACATATGCGATGGAGACAGTCATCAAAAGGGCTACGACGCCATCTCTTTCGTTTCCTTGGCGACCGTTGCTTCTTAACATACTGTTCCATGTCGGATGGCGGACGGCTGTCATCCGACATGTGGGCAGACGGCAGAAAAGCGGGATGCTCCATGATGAACGAGCATAGGGTCCGGACAGATGTCTTGTTGCTCCTGACGGCCATCGTCCACCGCTACTTCCGCCGGCGACGGTGTAGGAGAGACTGGCAAACCGTCTATCGCGTCGTTGAAGAAGTCGACACCGGTGCCAACCGATTCAGAGTAGGCGCAGCAGGCAGCCCTTCCGCAGACGCGTGCGGTAGAAGTAACGGAATGGAGGCCGCAGGGAGAGCGACGTCTCCAATAGGCGCCTGAAACAGACTGCGCCGGAGACATTCCGAACGGACATGGCCTTCCTGGCCAGAACCAAGAACCACCCGGTCGGAAGGAGGCTAGCGTGAAAATAGCACATATTAACAATGGCAAGGCTCGATTAAGCAGTGCTACGTCTACATCTAGAAAATTACTCTGCGTTTCACACTTCAATGTCTGACAGAGCTCACAGAACCACTTTTAGATTATTTCTTTACTGTTCCATTCTCGAATAGCAGGTTGGAAAAATGACCAACTAAATATTTTCGTGCAAGCTTTGATTCTCTTATTTTATCACGACAGCCATTTATCCCTATGTAGCTAGGGCTCAATAAAATGTTGTCGAATTCGGAGGAGAAAGTATGTGGTTAAAATTTCGTGAAAAGATTTAGCCACTAATAAAAACTCCTTTGTTTTAACGATTGCCACTCAGTTCATTTATCACACCCGTGACATTCTCTCCCCTAATTTGTGACGATACGAAACGAACTGCTCTTCTTTGAACTTTTTCGATGTCCTCCGTCAATCCTATATGGTATGGATCCCATATCGCCTAACAACACCCGAACCCAAGACGGACAAGCGTAGCACACTGACCTGACAAAGTCATAAGACAGCGACATGCACACATACAGATGGCAGTAGTACCGCGGACACAAGGTATAAAAGGGCAGTGCATTGATGGAGCTGTCACCTGTAGTCATGTTATCCATGTCAAAAGGTTTCCGACGTGATTATGGTCGCACGACGGGAATCGATAAACTTTGAACGCAGAATAGTAGTTGGAGCTAGACGCATCGCACATTCCATTTCGGAAATGGTTATGGAATCCAATATTCCGCGATATGCTGTGTCAAGAGTGTGCCGAGAATACCAAATTTCAGCTATGACCCCTCATCACGGAAATCGCATTGGCCAACGGCTTTTGCCGGCCGGTGTGGCCGTGCGGTTCTAGGCGCTTCAGTCTGGAAACGCGTG
The DNA here is from genome assembly GCF_023897955.1 of Schistocerca gregaria. Classification (NCBI taxonomy): domain Eukaryota; kingdom Metazoa; phylum Arthropoda; class Insecta; order Orthoptera; family Acrididae; genus Schistocerca; species Schistocerca gregaria. Next base: position 516,326,751 of record NC_064931.1, on the reverse strand, counting down.
ACCGCTACGGTCGCAGGTTCAAATCCTGCCTTGGGCATGGATGTGTGTGATGTCCTTAGGTTAGTTAGGTTTAAATAGTTCTAAGTCTAGGGGACTGATGACCTCAGATGTTAAGTCCCATAGTGCTCAGAGCCATTTGAACCATTTTTGAACCAACGGCTTTCACTTAACGATCGAGAGAAGCGGCGTTGGCGTAAAGTTGTCAGTGCTACAGACAAGCAACACTGCATGAAATAGCCGCAGAAATCAACGTGGGACGTATGACGAAAGTATCAGTTAGGACAGTATGGCAAAATATGGCGTTATTGGACTACGGCAGTAAACGAACGACGCGAGTGCCTTTCCTAACAGTACGACGTCGCCTGTAGTGCCTCTCCTGAGCTCGTGAAGATATCAGTTTGAACCCAGACAACTGGAAAATCGTGGTTTGGTCACATGAGACGTGATTTCAGTCAATAAAAACTAATGGTAGGGTTTTAGTTTAGCGCAGACCCCCTCAAAGCCAGGGACCCAAGTTGTCAACCAGGTACTGTGCAAGCTGGTGGTGGCTCCATAATGGTGTTGGCTGTGTTTGCATGGAATGGACTGGGTCCCCTGGTCCAACTAAACCGATCATTGCTAGAAAATGGTTATGTTCGGCTACATGGAGACAATTTGTAGCAAACAACGATGGAATTTTTGTGAATGACTACGTGCAATGTCACAGGGCCACAACTGTTCGCGATTGGTTTGGAGAACATTCTGGACACTACGAACGAATGACTTGAGCACCCAGATCGCCCGAAATGAACACCATCGAACGTTTATGGGTCATAATCGATTGGTCAGTTCGTGCACAAAATCCTGCAACGGCAACACTTCCGCAATTATGACGTCTATAGACGCAGCATGGCTCAATATTTCTGCAGGGGACTTCTAACGACTTGTTGAGTCCATGCTACGTCGAACTGCTGCACTGGCCTGGGAAAAAGGAGTAGCAGATTAGTGTTTAACGTCCCATCGACAAGGATGTCATTAGAGGCCGAGAACAAGTTCGGATTAGGAAAGGATGGGGAAGGAAATCGGCCGTGCACTTTCAAAGAAAGCGTCTCGGCATTTGCCTGAAGCGATTTAGGGAAATCACGGAAAACCTAAACCAGGATGGCCGTACGTGTGTTTGAACCGTCGTTCTCCAGGATGCGAGTCAAGAGTGCTAACCGCTGGGCCATCTCTCTTGGTTCCTGGAAGAAGGACGTCCGTTACCATTTTATGAGGTATCCCATGAATTGTCACCACGGTGTATATGAAGTCTCTTTAGTTGATTTGTTGCGTCTTCCAAGTGCTCTGCCAGTAAAACAGTCTTTGGCTCGCCTTCCCCACAACTTTATATTTGTGATTTTTCCAATTCAAGTTGACCGAAACTGTAAATTAAGTTTCTGTGAGAACCTCATACTTCTCACTGTTTAGGAACGATTTCCACTTCTCGCGCCTTGCAAATATCTTATCTGAATCATTCAGTAACACATTTTGATCTTCTCCTGACGGCAAACGGTAGCATCATCTGCAAACAATCTAAGTTTGGTGCTCAGATTGTCCTCTAAGTCGTTTATGTAGATTAAGAACAGCAGAGGGTCTACAACACTTCCGTTGGGAACCCCAGATATAACTTCGATTTCACTGCATGACTTCCCGTCAGTTCAAAAATGGTTCAAACCGCTTCATAGCACTATGGGACTTAACTGCTCAGGTCATCAGTCCCCTAGAACTTAACTACTTACACCTAACTAACCTAAGGACATCACACACATCCATGCCCGAAGCAGGATTCGAACCTGCAACCGTAGCGGTCGCGCGGGTCAGACTGTAGCGCCTAGAACCGCTCGGTCACTCAAGCCGGCTCCCGTCAGTTACTAGTATCTGATCATACAGGCAGGAAAACACCAATTTACAGCTGTGACAATATTTCATAGACCCGTAACTGTTTTAAGAAACATCTTACGAGGAACGGTGTTAGAAGCTTTCTGGAAATCTCGAAATATGGAATCAACAAAGATGATTATTTGTGAGCAAAAGGGATAGAGTGACATAAAAGGTTCCACAGCACGTTATCAGTTGTTGTACTAGAAAGCAACGTGTGAGGCATTATGTGGAAACAGGCTGAACGAACGGGGTGAACATCAATCGAAACAGCATCACATTGCCTCTATTTACCATTATAAATATGTGGACCTCTATAAGGTATTATGAACTGACTATATTTCATATTAACTGAGATAGGCTCTTTTGTCTTATCCTCTTCGTGAACATTAGCGTCGTACCTGTGAACAAAAGTACTAAGAATATGCTAGAACTGGCAGTCAGTAATCAAAACTAACCTTTTGTATTAAGTAGCGAGCTTTCCCTGCTTCACTCGGATAATAGTAAGTACAGTGTGGTTGTAACTGAACTTTTGCTACTGGAGAGGCCTCCATGAGAAATGAATGATCGTAGCACAATGACACTTTTTGGAAATATTGGTACGGACATTAGGGAGAGAAATAACATGTAAATATTGGAAGAAAGACTTAACTTCCACGTGAGAGGGTAACATTTGTTAACTGCGTAAGATGTTTATAGTCCAGGTTACAAACTTTGCTCATTCTGACGACAATCTGCATCCACGACAGCCTGGAACGGCACTAGAGATTTGTCTACTGCTGCTCGAAACATCTCAGGTGGGATGTTGGCTACCAGCTCGTGCACTGCTTGAAGTTATCACACTGCGTCCATCATTCTCAGCCATGGTAACAGTAACTCTTTCAAAAAGTTGTGGCGCAATTGGCCGTCGGCCCCTTCCAGGAGCAATTCTCCAATCGCCAGTTAATTAGAACTTCCGACTCACGTTTTCAACCCTGGTGCGGAAAGAGGACCTTTGCGTAGTCCTTTAATGCGTCGATACTCACGAAGAGCAGCACCACTAATGCTGTTGTATCGATAAACAGCTTTAGGAGTAAGGCCCCGCTCGCCTTGACCAGATTCATGTTGACTGACTGCAGCTGCAATGTGTAAAGCAAACTGATGCCTGTGTTTCAGTCCTACGTCGCCGAACCAGAGCCGGTACCTAACGGCAAGTCATGGCACTACCAATACTAACAACGCAAATCCTGCAGCGTACAGCCTGAACATCATTCCTATGGCGAAACTTTAATTATAACCAACCTAGAATGAAATTTTCACTCTACAGCGGAGTGTACACTGATGTGAAACTTCGTGGCTGATTAAAACTGTGTGTCGGACCGAGACTCGAACTCGGGACCTTTGCCTTTCGCGGGCAAGTGCTCTACCGACTGAGCTACCCAATCACGACTCACGCCCCGTCCTCACAGCTTAAATTCCGGCAGTACCTCGTCTCCTACCTTCCAAACTTCACAGAAGCTATCCTGTGAACCTTGCAGAACTAGCACTCATGGAAAGACAAAGGTCCCAAGTTGGAGTCTCGGTCCGACACACAGTTTTAATCTCCCAGGAGGTTTCATATCAGCGCACACTCCGCTATAGGGTGAAAATTTCATTCTAGAAACGTCCCCCAGGCTGTGGCTAAGTCATGTCTCAGCAACATCCTTTCTTCCAGGAGTGCTAGTTCTGCAAGTTTCGCAGGATAGCTTCTGTGAAGTTTGGAAGGTAGGAGACGAGGTACTGCCGGAATTAAAGCTGTGAGGACGGGACGTGAGTCGTGATTGGGTAGCTGAGTCGGTAGAGCACTTGCCCGCGAAAGGCTAAGGTCCCGAGCTCGAGTCTCGGTCCGACACACAGTTTTAATCTGCCAGGAAGTTTTAAAACCAATCTGTTTGTACAGCCGGGCGACTTGTCTGGCCTAAAGATAGAAAATTACACTGACGTAAAAAAATCTAAACAGCAAAGATAATTATCGTAGAGTAATGAAATTTTGGGGACAAATTTGTCTAGGTAACATATTTAAGTAATTAACATTGCAAGATGACAGGTTAATGTATGCGCGAGACAAGCCATCGGTGTAACTTCCAGGATGTTGAATGCAAGCATGTAAACGTGCATTCATTTTGCGTACTGTCTCCGGATGTCAGTTTATGGGATGGAGCTTCATGCCTGTTGCACATAATCGGTCAGCATTGGGGCGGTCAATGCTGTTAGTGGATGACTCTGGAGTTGTCGTCCGATGACGTGCCGTATGTGCTCGATTGAACACATATAACGGTGATCCAGCATGCGAGGGCAACATGTCGACACTCTGTAGAGCATGTTGGGTTACAACGGCGGTATGTGGGCGAGCGTTATCCTACTGGAAAACACCCATTGGAATGCTGTTCATGAATGGCAGCAGAGTAACCGGACTGACGTACAAATTTGGAGTCGGGGTGCATGGGATAACAACAAGAGTGCTCCTGCTGTCATTCGAAGTCGCACCCCCGGCCGCAACTCCAGGTGTAGGTCCAGTTACTTTAGGTTGCAAACAGGCACTCAACTGACCTCCTCCTAACCAACACACGGCCATCACCGACACCGTGGCAGAACCAGCTTTCGTCAGAAAACACAACAGACCTTCACCCTGCCCTCCAATGAGCTCTCGTTTGACACCACTGAGCCGGCCCCGGTGACCGAGCGGTTCTAGGCGCTTCAGTCCGGAAACAAGTGACAGCTACGGTCGCAGGTTCGAATCCTGCCTCGGGCATGGATGTGTGTGATGTCCTTAGGTTAGTTAGGTTTAAGTAGTTTTAAGTTCTAGGGGACTGATGACCTCAGATGTTAAGTCCCATAGTGTCAGATCCATTTGAACCATTTTGACAACTGTTGGATGGTCGTTGTTGCGTGAGGACATTGTGCAATACGTCTCCCCAACGCATCCCACGCGTGAAAGATGGGATTTCAGGCAGGACAAGTGGCAGACCATTCCATTTGCTGAATATCCTCCCATTCCAGGGGCTCCTCCACCTGCGCTTTTCGATGCGGTTGCTCATTAACATCCATAAAAATTAAGTCACCCCTTAAAAGACACATTTGGGGAAGGAGTACGGTGTCACAGCAACATTGACCAGCGAGCGTACAATGTTGAAAGATTTTATCAATGCAAATTGTGCCTCCTCACACTGTAACACCTGGACCTCCAAACGAACCTTGTTGACAATGTTCCAGGGTGCAATAACATATTGCTACCTCTCTCCAGACGAGTGCATGACCAGAATCACTGATCACAGACCTCCGGTGTTAAGTCCCATAGTGCTCAGAGCCATTTGAACCATTTGACACCACTGAAGTCACAAATGGCGATGGTTTGGGGCCAGTGAAAAGCACGCTACAGGGCGTCCGACTCGGAGCTGTCACTGAAATAAGTGGTTTGTAATGATTCGTTGTGTCCACTGTAGTGCCAACCACCGAATAAACTGCGCCAGAGCCATACGCCGAACATGATGATCTTCCCTCTTGACAGTGCCACGTGACCGTCTGAAACCCGCTCTTCTTGCGACCACCGCTGCCAGTAATCATGTACGGTGGCTACGTTCTTACGAAGTCTTTCCGCAGGATCGTAGGAGGAACATCCAGCTTCACGTAGCACCATTACACGACCTCGTTCAAGCTCAGTGAGGTGTTGGTAATGGCGTCTCTTTTCGCCAACATCAACTCACTACCCCACATACCAAAAGAAACTATCGCTCATGACCGTTACAGCGTGTATTTAAAGCATACCTGATTTGTATTCTCATAGTGGCGCTGCTAGCGCCAGTCTTCTGGGACTGGCGCGAAATATGAATAGACATCGTCTTTCAGATGTAGGAAAAGGCCTATCAACTTCCATTTATGTCGCACAACTCCTCCTTTGTGTTGTGATTTTTTTCCGTCATTGTATAACAGGGTGACCCCGTAATGATGTTACAAACTTTCAATGATGATGGAGAAGGGTGTAGTATCCATTTGAGGTAACGAACCCTGCTATGGAAAAGGTCGAGTCTAAAGTTATAAGCCAAAATCTACTCAAGTCGCGCCTTACCCTAGTGCAGTCTCAAACTAAGGGCCTCAACTTCTGAAGCCTGATCATTACTAACTGAATTCCCGCTGAATACACCAAGATACCCTCACATAATTTCTTCTGTTGATGGACTAGTAAATGTGCTCGTAACGTTACGTCAAAGAGGCCGAAAATCGTGAGTCATCGGTACAGTAATAATGAGTCCCGTTTTCTAGCATAAGTTTTACAAGCTTCGACATTTACAGCAGTTGTTCAGACTGGCGTCACGCAACGTCAGTACAATCACGGCCTCTTCGCACAAAATTCTGTCGTACCTTGTCTAATATCCCCGGTGTCGTTTGAACATGACACAAGGAGCGCAAAGTATTGCCAGGAGAGCCTCTTAATTCTCGACATGATTATAATACACAAGACTTTTCATATGACTTCACAAGAACATACCAAGCGTGACAAGAACAGGTAAACGTTCTGGCCATGTAACAGGATCTCATGCTGCCTACCTATTTTTCAGGGAATGTCCGATTCATTTGTTCACGAACCCTGAGTCCAACGTGAGGTAGTACTCATCCATGATGGAACTACATCCGTTGACGAATTACGAGTGGGATATGATCCAGGAATCTGGGCAGTATGTCTCTGATAAACACTGTGTACACTGGTGAATTTAAGCGGGGAGGAAAAAGAAACGGGCCTAGTCCGTAATCATTGATTCTGCCTGCCCGCACGTTGACGGATAATCTGTGCTGCTGTCTTTTCACAGTTCTAGCATGGGGATTCTCATTGGACTAAATTTGACTGTAGCAACTATTTAGCATTCCGTCTCTGGTGAAACAGCCTTAATCCGTGAAAAGGACATACTCAGAAAACTGAGGACGACTCTAAGGCGCTGCAAGAACCATCGGATGAACATGATGCAAGGTCTGAAGTCAGCAGGACTCAAAGCATACACTTTCTGTGGATGGTAAGGGTGTAGCTCCATTTCTCGTAATACTCACCACACAGTACTCTGCGGAATATTCATGTCAGGTGCAACTGATCGAGTGCTGATTGCAGGCTCCTCATCCATTCGAGCAAGCACTGCGTCTTGCTGAACAGAAGGCGACAATTAGGGAAAAATCGAGTTGGTTCAAATGGCTCTGAGCACTATGGGACTTAACATCTTAGGTCATCAGTCCCCTAGAACTTAGAACTACTTAAACCTAACTAACCTAAGGACATCACACACATCCATGCCCGAGGCAGGATTCGAACCTGCGACCGTAGCAGTCCCGTGGTTCCGGACTGCAGCGCCTAGAACCACACGGCCACCGCGGCCGGCATCGAGTTAATGATAAGTAGAGTAGTAACATGACCAATTAACTGAATTCATTAAGTCTCTTACTGCAAGGAGGGTGATATTTGATAACAGGTGTGGTGGCCACAACTAAAAATATCGAACAAAGGATACTCGAATGGAAAAATCAGCTTGAAGTTTATGAAGGGAACATGTCATAACTAGTCCTCAAAGAGATTCTGAGACTCAGCACTACTGAAGACTGATTTCGATTTATTTGTCAGACCAGTCACACTTATGGCTGCTGATGTACCGCATTACTTCCAGTCTCGGCTGACAGACGTACAGTGTAGCACCACACCCAATGATTTGTTTGTACACTCCAGGAATTTACAACATTTTTATAAAATATTACCACAAGAACAATAGTCTCCACTGCACGGGCAAGCCATTAATTTCAATGTTTGAATGAACGCATGTGTCCGAACGTTTTCTTTTCTGTTATGAAAGTGACAGAGTCCCGATAACATTCAAGTTTAACAGATTTTAATTTGCGTAAGTCGATGTGTTTGACTGTATCACGAACCACAGTTCCAGATATATTGATGATGATGTCCCATACGTCGAGGAGCGTAGGGAACGATGCGGGAGACCCGTACCGCCGACTAGGCAAGGTCGTAGAGGAGGTGGCCATTGCCTTCTTCCGACCGTAATGGGGATGAATAATGATGATGAAGACAAAAACACCCAGTCATCTCGAGGCAGGGAAAATACGTGACCACGCCGGGCATCGAACCCGGGACCCTGCGCGCGGGATGCGAGAACGCTACCGCACGACCGTGAGCTGCGGGCTCCAGATTTATTACATAATAGCTGAGTACCCGGCGTTGCCCAGGTATGTGTTCATTACAATCTCCTATTAATCCATCTCCTCCTTCCCCATTTCTTCATCCATTACATTTTCATCTCTCTCTCTGTCCATCTTCTCCTCTCCCTCTGCTCCTTCCCTGTAACTGCTCCACGGCCTCTTTCATTAAATCTGTTCCTCTCCCCCCTGAGTCCATCTGCTCCTTCCGCTTCTGCCCACCTCGTTCTTTCCCTCTAAGACGATCTCCTCCTCCTCTCTGGCAGAGAGAGAGAGGGAGGAGGAGATAGACTTAAAGGGTGTGAGTAAGAGATACAAACTCCTCCACCCCTACCTCTGTCCAGTTTCTCCAACCCTCACTCCCTGTCCATCTTCTCCTCCAACCCCTACTCTCTATCTCCCCCTCCACCTCTCCCTATCTACATCCTCTTCCTCCTTTGTCTGTCCATCTCCTCCTCTTCCCTTTCTCTGTCCATTTCTTCCTTTCCTTTTCTCTATCTTCTCCTCCCCCCTCTCTCTCTTCACAGGATCAGCCCCACCCCGATAGGAGTTTTTACTCCCATAGTATTTCCTTCCCGATTATATATATATATATATATATATATATATATATATATATATATATATATATATATATAGAGGGTGTTACAAAAAGGTACGGACAAACTTCCAGGAAACATTCCTCACACATGGAATGTTTCCTGAAAGTTTGGCCGTACCTTTTTGTAACACCAAATTTGGTTGAAATCTATCCAGGGGTTTAGAAGGTGCTTTTTACCCGCAGCTTTGCTCTGGGAGTCACAAACGATTAATATCTTCTAAGAATGGAATTCAAGATTCAAATCTGAGTTCTTCCTAAAGTGTCACTATCTCCACCGTGAAAACAGGGTTGCTTTTAGGCAGTTTGAAGACTTTATGGACTTGAGCTGAGGAAATTGAAAAGCACATTCAGGATACTCATCTTATGCAATTTTGGATCCTTCGGTAAGCATAAATATAATAAAAGTGGAGGTATGTTCCACATCTTCTCCTACACCACACGATCGATTTCAACCATAATTGGTACACATATGACTTACTATTTGCAAAGAAAGACTTTGCAGGTGGGTAAGAACCACCTCCCTCTCAAAGGATGGGGGTGAAAAAGTGTTGTAACTCATGATGCACAAATACCCAGAATATATTGATCCAGTATTTAAGATTGAGGCACTTATTTACCTGCAACAAACTTTACAATATAATAAAATACTTTTATGAGACTTTGTCTCCCCACAAATGATGAAAGGATAAAAGTACATCCCTTAGCACATTTTCGCTGTTCATACAGTTAAACTGAAGCATCGATCTTGACGTTTTAAGGTATTATTTCTTTACTACTACCCCTATTCGGAACACGGACAGTGTTCAAATATACTACTGAATCTACCTACAAAAATGTACGATTGTACGGCACATAGTTCATTAGACATGACAGAACTACAGAGATGCGTCAAGAACAGCCACATCATACACGACTTTTTAATTTATTACTTCTTTACTATATCTCTATTCAAAACCAATATCGCAGACACTATCTGAATATACTACTGAATCTACCTACAAAAATGTACGATTGTACGGCACATAGTTCATTAGACATGACAGAACTACAGAGATGCGTCAAGAACAGCCACATCATACACGACTTTTTAATTTATTACTTCTTTACTATATCTCAATTCAAAACCAATATCGCAGACACTATCTGAATATACTACTGAATGTATCTGAAAAATTATATGATTTTACGACAAATAGTCCAGGAGTGCGACGTCATAAACATTGAGCAGCGTAAAAACGAAACAGTAGGGTGAAATTCACTAGATAAACAGGTGAAATATGAGTAAACAACCGAAATGCGATAAATATGTGTGTTTGTCAATTGCGTATGCGGGCAAAGCCGCGGCCAAAAAGCGCCTTTCTAAACCCCTGGATAGATTCAACCAAACCTGATACACATATTGCTTACTATCTGGAAAGGAACACTATGTGATAAGAACAATAATCTTCTATTGCGGTATGGGTGATAATATGGAGAGAGAGGGGGGCAGGAGGAGATGGATAGGCACAGAAGGAGAGGGAGAAGATTGGTACGGACAGGAGGAGGAGGAGGAGGATATAGACATATGGACGGGGTGGAGGAGCTGGAGCGAGGGGGAGAAAAATATCGACAGAGAGAGGGGCAGAGGAGATGGACAGAGTGGAAGGTGGTGGAGATGGACAAGGGGAGAGAGAGAGTAGGAGATGGACAAGGAGATGGGGATGGACTATGGGTGAGGGATGGGGGAGGATATGAAAAGAGAGGAGGAGGAGGAGATGGACAGAAAGAGGGGAAGAAGGACTAAGAAATACGTTCCCATGGAACGCTGTGTGCTCGTAAATACATACATAAATAATCAGGCCTTTAAGCTGCAACGAGACTACTAACGCAGCCGTTGACTTCAACACCGTCTGAGTTGGTAATAGAATGGAATCTGGCAGTTGAGTGTATAGAGATATATACAAATAATACCTAATGTGAAGTACATCAATGTGTGATAGGAGACCGAATGTCACAGCTGGTACAGACGGCCGGAAGTATACTTTTTCTGTCGGAGGCAGCCCACAATCGGCAAATGCAGTCTCGACTTTTATAGACAGAACTGGCAATGAAGGTCACACCTTGAACGTAAAATTTATCTTACAACATTTTTCGTCTAATGCTAAAAGTCATCCCCTGCCTCCACTTCAAGGGCAATGTGAGTATCGAACGCATGGGTCCAAGACAGGTACAAAGAGCTCTGTATTGAACATTATCTAATTTGGAGAGATAAAATTAGGTAAACTTAAGTGCACTGTGATACAGTGGACAGCCATAATCTAGTCGATATCGAATAATGCCTCGATACATGGTAAGGTACTCTGATGCGCACCCCACGACACACGGGAGAGTAAGGGAATTACATTTAAACACTCTCCACACTTAGTAATTCGGATATGCGGTGCCCAGAATCAAATATCATTCCTAGGAATCGAGCACGATATTTGATCTGGAAAGTGTACTGTACACTCGCGGCATGACGTCCAATGCAAACAGCTTTCGATTTGTAAAAAGGGACGACCACTGATTTCTCAGCAGAAACCTCCAGCTCGTTAGTAGACAGCCATTCTTCGACGATTGCTATGGTGTTGAGTAATGCTGTTTTGGCCTGAAAGTACGCCTCGGCAATCGATTAAACACATACACTGAAGCGCCAAAGAAACTGGTATAGGCATGCGAATTCAAATACAGAAATATGTAAATAGACAGACTACGGCGCTGCGATCGGCAACGCCTATATGAGAAACATGTTTGGCGCAGTTGTTAGATCGCTTACTGCTGCTACAGTGGCAGGTTATCAAGATTTAACTGAGTCTGAAAGTGGTGTTATAGTCGGCGCACGAGCGGTGGGACTCAGCATCTCCGAGATAGCGATGAAGTGGGGATTCTCCCACACGACCATTTCACGAGTGAACCGTGAATATCAGGAATCCGCTAAAACATCAAATCTCCGACGTCGCTGCGCCCGTAAAAAGATCCTGCAAGAACGGGACCAACGACGACTGAAGACAATCGTTCAAAGTGACAGAAGTGCAACCCCTCAGCAAATTGCCGCAGATTTCAGTACTGGGCCAATAAGTCAGCGTGCGAACCATTAAACGAAACCTCATCGATATGGGCTTTCGGAGCCGAAGACCCACTCGTGTACCCTTCATGACTGCACGGCACACAGCTTTAGGCCTAGCCTGGGCACGTCAACACCGACATTGGACTGTTGATGATTGGAAACATTTTGCCTAATTGGACGAGTCTCGTTTCACATTGTCTCGAGCGGATAGATATCTACGGCTATGAGGCAACCTCACGAATCCATGGACCCTGCATGTCAGCAGGGGACTGTTAAAGCTGGTGAAGGCTCTGTAATGGTGTGGTGGTGGTGGTGGTTAGTGTTTAACGTCCCGTCGACAACGAGGTCATTAGAGACGGAGCGCAAGTTCGGGTTAGGGAAGGATTGGGAAGGAAATCGGCCGTGCCCTTTCAAAGGAACCATCCCGGCATTTGCCTGAAACGATTTAGGGAAATCACGGAAAACCTAAATCAGGATGGCCGGAGACGGGATTGAACCGTCGTCCTCCCGAATGCGAGTCCAGTGTGCTAACCACTGCGTGTAATGGTGTGGTGCGTGTGCAGTTGGAGTGATATGGGACTCATGACACGTCTAGATACGGCTCCGACAGCTGACACATATGTAACCATCCTGTCTGATCACCTGCATCCACTCATGTCTATTGTGCATTCCGACCGACTCGGACAATTCCAGAAGGACAATGCGACACCCCATACGTCCATAATTGCTACAGAGTGGCTCCAGCAACACTCTTTTGAGATGGAACACTTATGCTGGTCACCAAACTCCCCAGACATGAGCATTATGGAGCATATCTGGGATGCCTTGCAACGTGTTGCTCAGAAGAGATGTCCACCTCCTCGTAATCTTACGGACTTATGGACATCTCTGCAGGATTCATGGTTTCAATTCCTTCCAACAATACTTCAGACATTAGTCGAGTCCATGCACGTCGTGTTGCGGCACTTCTGTGTGCTCGCGGGTTCTACACGATATTAGGCAGGTATACCAGTTTTCAGTGTACATCATCTGAGTGATGCAATATTTTTATAGGTTCGTGCGTTCGAAACCAGGAGTATACAGAGTATACAAGAGGTCGCTTAAAACAATACCCTGAGTATACAAGAGGTGGCTTAAAACAATACCCTGTGGCAGGTCCTGGGAGACAAGAAAATTCTCGAGCAAGATGCCATTGAATCTGACCTAAGTTGTTCTTTGAGCGACGAGGATACTGATACCATATATCAACCTTGAAGGGATTCCGAATTCTACCACAGTTTTTTAAGAGAGTCAGCATATGCACGTGATCGTAAGTTCCCTTAACGTCAAGAAAATGGGCTGTGGCTGTTCCGCTTGAAAGGCTGACGTGATATCCATAGCAAGCGAATACAGATTGATCATATTCCCTTTGCCTTTTCTGAATCCGTATTGACTCCGAGGAATCAAATTATAGCTTTCAAGCCACCATTGCAGTCTCCTTTTTACCATACCTCTTTAGTTTTTTTGAAACACATGACTAACGCTACTGATCGATACTTAGAGGCTGTATTTGGATATTTCCCATTTTTCAGAACTGGAATTATAACTTGCGTCGTCCATGAAGTCCTATTGTATCCAATGGCGATTAAAAATGTATAATAGCAAATCTTTCGCTTCTGTTGGCAGTTTCGCAGGCATAGAGTAATGAATAAAATCATTACCAGGAAACATGCACACCAAGCTCGAACTCTTATGGAAACCGACGAGATGACGCGAGTAATGAGACTAATGAGCAGGTACACTGCATCGATAGTGAGTGGTATACGAGTAAGTTGAGAACTTGAGTCTGACGGGAGATGCGCTAGGGTAGATCGTGCGTTTGTGGTGACCACTGCGTCCGGATGGCGTAGTGGTCAGCGCATCTGCCTAGTAAGCAGGAGAGCCGGATTAGAATCCAGATCCGGCTTGTCTTCCACGTCACCATGGTGGGGAGCCTTATACACCGAGACAACTGTAAGGGACCTGCGAGCTAATGTCTTTAATTCCTTTGTCTTAATACCAGGACAGTTGACACTAAAACTTTAAAGGTTCGTCATTTCTTCTTGAGAGAAAGGACGAAGTAGTATATGATGACGGTCATCTTCAACAGAAGACGGATGGTTTAGAAAACAAACTGCGAAAGGAGCGAGCATATCGATAAATTCCTCTAACCAGGCAGTGGTAGTAGGAGGAGGACGGGAAGGCAGTCCGCTATTTCTAAAAGCCTTTGTTTTCTACCAAAAGCTTGTCATAGTTGTTGCTTTATTACGTGAAAGGCAAAATTTAATCCAAGTGACCTTTTTTTCAGGAATTTTTTAACACGAGCATTGACTTTGCACTTTCAAGAAATTAAGCAACATGGATTTCTGATAATAGGTTTTCAAAGGAAGTCTGCGGTTTGCAACTTCTCGAGAGCATTTAGGATCCACCAAAGAAAATGTTGCTTCAAAACAGTAAACTCTTTCTTTCATAGGAATTCTGACCTCCACTACGAATTTCATGGCGTTTGTTAACGTTTGTTAGGCGTCTTCTTCCCGTAAGTCACGTCACAAGTTTTCGAATGTTCGTCGAATTGTGTCATTACGTTTGTTCCAATTGGCTTCCGCAATTTTCCATTTACTATTAGGGTAACATATTTGTGTAGTATCAACGTTTGTATTAATGTGGAACTCTACTGGGAAATCATCTGATCCCATGGCAAATAACGTGCCAATTAGAAAGTTCAGTTAAACAGGGGGTGCAATGTGTTGCATCTATTTGCAGAATGTCTTCTAAAAGGTGAATATACCAGTTACGAGTTCAGTTGTCGACAATCATTGAGTTATTAACTTGTTTCCTTCAATAACAATCATGAAAGCCCTGCCGTTTCTGTCTGCCAAGGGAAGACGAAGATGGCCTGCTGACTGTCTCGAGTCGTCTTCCACGTCACTGTCCGCAGCTCGTGGTCTTGCGGTAGCGTTCTCGCTTCCGGCGCACGGGGTCAGGGATTTTCTCTGCTTCGTGATGACTGGGTGTTGTGTGTTTTTCATCATCATCATTGACTCGCAAGTCGCCGAAGTGGCGTCAACTAAAAAGGACTTGCAATACGGCGGCCAAACTTCCCCGCATGGGGCCTCCCAGCCGACAATGCCATACGATCATTTCATTTCATTTTCCACGTCACTATCGTGGGGAGCCTTATACACCAGGATCTGCGAGCAGATTATATCCGCACAACTAATTTGATGTGGTTTTTTCTTGCACTGAGCGGATATGGTTTATGCGGCAGCGAATGTTTTACCAATACAGCAACACCACACTGCTCATCGAGACGGCCCGCCTTCCGCCTTCCCCCTTCCCCCGCGACGAAATAATTTTTGAAGCAAACAGTGTGCTGAAACTAGAACAATATTTTGCATAAAAGGACTATGTGAGGCTGACAAATGTGAAACGCACGAATTGAGGAAGGATAAAGGGGGCAGGGACTGGGTGGTACGTAACCTTGGAGCTGGTTTGTTGGTCTCAGAGTGGAAAGCCACTGAGCTCTTTTCAACATCTATTTTAACACCAGGGCACTCAGTTTACACAACGGAACTTAAGCAATAGAGGAAAAGACTTACAGTAGTAAAAAAGTTTCTGTCCAATAAAACAAAGCATCAGCATAATCAATTCCAAATAACAGAATAATTAGAGCCCTTCTACTAGGAAAAACAGTTCCATTTAAATGACTTCTATTAAGTCTCTTGACTCCAATAAGTTCTAGAAAAATACTTTTTTCTCAAAATAATTCAAGTCCACTAACTCCAAAGAGCCACCTCAATTCTAATTCCACGTAACTTCATCAATTATTTGTTAGATTTCTGTATCCCAGACGATCGTGACTGACCAATAAAACAGTTAATTCATTATTGATAGAAAACCTCATAACATTAGGTAAGCGGCAGTGACTGACCAATTAAACAGATTTAATATTTAAACTAAATAACAAAGCATTAAGCAAGTGGCCATTATTAACTCTCAGCTAATAAGCAAATATTCTATAACCAACGATGGTCATAACTGACCGGCAAAGAAACAGATTAAATATTTAAAAGAAAAATAAGACAGCATTAAACAAGTGGCAATCTCTGCCCAGCAGTTATCTTACTTACGGTACAAGGCGTAATTTACGGAGAGAAAGCCTAAGAACTATTGGCAGTATGAGTAAATGAATAAGCAACTATTTCTTAGACACTTACCGGCCTAAATGACCAGTACAAGAAAGAATTAAATCTAATCTTTAAAATCAGCGTAACACAGTCTTATCCAAGCGATACTCATATATGGTACCCCAAACTTTTGTCAGCTTACACTCTGTGAAAGGCGGCGTTTTACATCAACTCTTTCAATTGCCAATGTCTTCCCACACTGTGAAAGGTAATTTCAGGAGCTTGGTAAATCACAGACATGGAAATGCAGACAGGAAAATGCAGTTAGATTCAGCGAAATTTACATTACCCGTTCGCCAAAGACCACTTTAACGAAAAGCATTGTGTACACAGCTTTCTTTAATATAAACACACCGAGTAACATCAGTGCCTCTCAAAATTCCAGTATTAATTAAAGCGTGGGAAAACAGCACATACTCGGCTTCGTGTTTGTCTTTCCTTCACAGCTCAAAGCAGATTTAAGTCTTAAACACAGAGTAAGGTTACGGCACGCTGGTCGAAAGTCGAGGAACTCCTTTATAAAAGTTCTTTAATGCTCACCGTAGTTCCACAGGAAAGTCAGATCGCAGTCTTTATCACACATCGGCGCCAAACTCTGTGCCACAGTCGCGAGCCCTCCGCCAACAGACTTCGTCGGTCTGCCACATACCCTTTCGCTGGCAGCGGCCACCCATCTGTCCGTGCGCTATCCTCCGCTACGGAGTGTACACAACACCAATACCCAAAGTTGGCCGTCTGAAGCATGTCCACGGTTCACTACCGCCACCTCTCTCCGTGCATCGGGTCTCTCTTCAGATTTATACTCGACGCGTTTGTTCGAGCCGTCTTGCGTGAAGCCACACGTTATTATCTTGGCTGTGTCAGTCGGCACCGAACAAACCACCGAAGTTCTATAATTCCTTTCAAATCCTCGAACGCCATGCACTCGTTCTCGCTTTCTGCTTTCGTTTACATTGTCCCACATGGACCGTCTACCATCTCTTCGAATCCCCCCCACCCACACACACACACACACACACAAACACACCTACATCGAACACCTCCTCATCTCCTTTACTACCCACAGACTAGATTCTAATAACCCCGTTGTCTCCCCTCTGATCACCAACCCCAGAATGCTGCTGCACCTTCACAAACACATCCCTCGCTCCGTACATGTACACAGACTCCATGTCCTATCCCAACACAACTTCAACCAATTCCCTCTCCCAGAAGATGAGATCCGCCCCAGTGTTTATTACCCCCTCCACCTACCAACTTTAACTCTTCTCCCACCTACCCCATTCTGTATCAGGTCTCCTCTCTCCTTTCCCTCTCTATCCATCACTACCCCTTTTCTCTTGTAACCACTACCATAGCCACACACCTCAATACTCCACACCCTCTGTCCTTCCCATTGCCTGTATTTCCCATTATGCATCTCATATCCTATCTATCATATCTATAATTTTCCTACATAACGGACCTCTATCTTTTTACTCATACCCCTCAACCCTATGGAACATACTATGTCCTCCGACAACACTTCTCACTCTGTGCAGGTCCTTCAAATTTTACGTGAAAGTGCAGTGCTTCTGTGTTTTTTATCAGAAGAATTTCACCTCCCTGCGATGTGTTTTCAAACTATGCATATTTTCCTTTTTTAGCTCTCCGCCTTCCATTTTTATTTTAAACTAGAGAAACAGACCCAAATTTTGTTTCTGTTATTATTATAAATTCGTTTGGCTGAAGAGAGGAATATTTTACTGTTGACAGCCCACTCCTCGCCCATGTAGGACGAAAGGGATGAAGTAATAATAAAGGAAAACAAAAACTGGGCAAAATCGATGGGCACGCATCTTAATGAATAAGTCTGTTTGCAAGCTTTCTCTATTGGTGTTACCTTATCTAATTTCCCGCTGAAATACTTTCGTAGACTTCATAATTCGGACAGAAAGAGAATGAAATGTGCTCGCTACGAGGTGCCGTTCATTGGTATCGATCATAACATTGTTTTGTTGCATATTCTGAAAGACAATGTCAGTAACCTTTAATATGTTATCGATATGTTCGCCGTGAACTGGAGTCTGTCGTTGATGTGAACTCCAGATTGACAAGGATTCTGGTTTATAGGTGTGGCTGAATGTTGCTTGCGATATAGCAGGGTGCCGTACTTACACCATTCGCGTGCATTACTGTGTTTGCTTGTTTCCGCCAGATGCTGGTAAGGCGGATGATCGGTGGTTGTCTGCTGAGGAACATCAAAACATTGGGTTCCGTCCCTACTTCCGCACTGTTGACACTGAGTGCTTGTGGCGAGCATCAGTGGGAAAAGTTGCGTGTTTTGAAAATCTGGAGCGTTGAAATTTGTCGGAGCAGCAATGATCTGCGCAGGAAAGAAATGTTATCCGCCAGTGAAGGACGCATTGGTTGGCATACGAGCAGCAGTCAGAGCGTCCCTGAAGTCAAGGTTACTGAATATAGTTAATTTTTGGGGTCACCGCCGTATGTGATATTCAGGACAGGACCGATTCGTGGGTGGGTGTTGTACCACAAAATGTGCACAAATAGCAATAGAAGAGGCGCAGGATTAAGCGACATGACGTCCACTACATTTGACGCATCTCATCTGGGATGGACATTGTTCACTGATGTGGCCGCGACGAAGGCAATTAAAATACTGCCTGACAGTGAGCACGCAAGGACCTAGAGCATATCCAGTTACATGGATTGACACAGCTTCCGTTAAAGTATGGAACTGTAAGGTTAACAAGTGGGTCTGCAATTTAACAGTTTTTTCCTCACCATATCTCTTCGTAAACCTGCGAATACCTATAATGGAGAAGACTGATTGCACGACTTCCAAAATCTCCACACTTTCAAGTTCTGTATCTACTTTTCTTGTTACTCCCATACTGTGAACAAAGAAAGAAGGAATGTAAGTTTCTATGTTTTTAGACTTAAATACTTCACCGTTGACTAAGAATTTAACTTTGTGTGGAGGTTTCAATTCGATTTTAGCTTTGGTTTTTCGCACGGAAGAGATATTAACAATAGCATTATTGACTCCTGGAAAGGAAAGACGTAAGAGAATCCCTAGAGCCATAGGGCGCAGAAAGCCACATTTTTATCCAAAATGTCCATAAAAACAACCCACGGCCCACTTTCTGTACATTTGTGGAAATTAGGAGACCGCTGAGTAGTAAAAGTTGCCAGGGTAGCAGTGTTGGCAACATTTTGTTGGTTGGGAGCGGAACTGCAAGCTACTGTTGCAAATAGGATTCGCTACATTTGAAACATAAGTAGCTGATGAAACTGGGGTATCTTTTGCAATGAAATTTTCTGAATTCCTTAAATCTACAAGGGGGAAGACAGATTACACGACTTCCAAAATCTCCGCACCTTCAAGTTCTGTATCTACTTTTCTTGTCACTCCCAGACTATGAACACAGAAATAAGGAATGTAAGTTTCTATGTTTTTGACTTCAATACTTCAATGTTGACTTAGAATTTAGCTTTGTGTGGAGTTTTCAATTCGATTTCCACAAAAGTACAGAAAGTGGACCGTGGGTTGTTTTTATGGACATTTTGGATAAAAATGTGGCTTCCTGCACTATGAACCAGCAGGTCAAGGCAACGTGACAGACAGCGTGTTGCGTAAGTGCGTGGTTTGAAGCCGACCACGGCCGTGGAGTCGGCATGGCTCCATATCCTGTCGGCACCTGCCAGAACCATATTGACACTTCCTACACCTCCTGCACCGGTTCAAATGGTTCAAATTGCTCTGAGCACTATGGGACTTAACATCTGTGGTCATCAGTCCCCTAGAACACTAGTTCATAGTGTAATAAAATCGCCGTGGCCGTGCGGTTCTAGGCGCTACAGTCTGGAACCACGTGACCACTACGGTCGCAGGTTCGAATCCTGCCTCGGGCATGGATGTGTGTGATGTCCTTAGGTTAGTTAGGTTTAAGTAGTTCTAAGTCCTACAGGACTGATGAGCATCGATGTTAAGTCTCATAGTGCTCAGAGCCATTTGAACCATTTCGTGGTAAAATGTGCAACTGGGACTGAAAAATAAATTGTTTTAAAAATCACTACAGTTGCTGACTTCTCTCAGCAATAAAACACTGTGTTTCGTTTGCCTTCCCCACAAAAGTATGTTTGCGATCGTTCCAGTTTGAGTTTTAGTGTGCACTGAGATGAACTGACAGTATTTCGACTAACGTTTGTCACGTAACCGAAAGTTAATTATTGTTACTGGACGCAGCTGTCTTGTTTAATATATTCCTCATGCAACAGAGTACACTCCTCGTACACCACACGTAACTGTTTCAAAGTATTACATTGTTGCCGGCCGAGGTGGCCGAGCGATTCTAGGCGCTACAGTCTGGAACCGCGTGACCGCTACGGTCCCAGGTTCGAATCCTACCTCGGACATGGATGTGTGTGATGTCCTTAGGTTAGTTAGGTTTAAGTAGTTCTACGTTCTAGGGCACTGTCGACCTCAGCAGTTAAGTCCCATAGTGCTCAGAGCCATTTGAACCATATTACACTCATTTATCTATTTTTTGCACATATATACAGTGGAAAAAATTAAAACTAATCCACCAGTGCGAAATTCCGGAAACCAGGCAAACTGATGATGGATGGCAGGTTGTCCCAGTCCAAGATGTATGCGCGTCATGTTTCGTTCCGAACCCGGCTGGCGCCTGCCACGCCGAGAACATGCCAACTTTATGAGGACGAGGTAAAAATGTTAGTAAGGTAATTGGAAAGATGCTTGCGACAACGGAAACAGCGCACAACCTCCACTTGTGCAGTCTACAACTAACGCCAAATATCAAGGTACGAGCGATGAGTATCTCAATATACACAGATAAAAAAAAAAAAATTGCGTCATCTCGGTTCCCAGAACTCCTGAAAATAGACGTTGACTGTGGATACTGTATCACAGACACAGTCCCTTTGACTGTTCAGAGATGTCACTAAACCTGCCCAAAGATGTAAACAACCATTTATCAGCAGCGCCTATTACACGGAGGGGGTCCGACAGCCGATCATTTCCAGTCATTCGACCAGGGAGGAGGTACACGGCTCGCGTTTTCTGTAGTTCAACCATGCTTAGACGGTCAATAATGCTGTTCGATCACGTCCGCATTGGTACTTTGTGGTAGAAAGAGCTCTCAACAAGGGAAGTGTTCAGTCGTCTCGGAGTGAACCAAAGCGATGTTGTCCGGACATGGAGGACATACAGATAGACAGGAACTGTCGGTGACATGCCTCACTCATGCCGCCCAACGGCTACTACTGCAGTGGATGACCGCTACCTACGGATTATGGCTAGGAGGAACCCTGACAGCAACACCACCATGTTGAATAATGCTTTTTGTGCAGCCACAGAATGTCGTGTTAAGACTCAAACTGTGCGCAATAGACTGCATGATGAGCTACTTCACTTCCAACGTCCGTGTCGAGGTCCATCTTTCCAACCACGACACCATGCAGCGCGGTACAGATGGGCGACAGTTATCGTCTCCATCGTGCACAACTTGTGACTGACTTCCTTCAGGATAACGACATTGCTCGACTAGAGTGGCCAAGGTGTTCTCCAGACATGAACCCTATCGAACATCCCTGAGATAGGTTGAAAAAGTCTGTTTATGGACGACGTGACCCACCAACCACTCTGGGGGATCTACGCCGAATCGCCGTTGAGGAGTGGGACAACCTGGACCAACAGTACCTTGATGAACTTGTGGATAGTATGTCACGACGAATACAGGCATGCATCAATGAAAGAGGGCATGCTACTGGGTATTAGAGGTACCAGTGTGTACAGCAATCTGGACCACCACCCCTGAAGGTCTCGCTGTATGGTGGTACAACATGCAATGTGTGGTTTTCATGAGCAGTAAAAAGGGCGGAAATGATGTTTATGTTGATCTCTATTCCAATTTTCTGTATAGGTTCCGGAACTCTCGGAACAGAGGTGGTGCAACTTTTTTTATGTGTCTATATATGCCAAGGTCCAACCCTTTGTCCAGAAAACCACCCGAGACTTTGTGACAGGAAAATATTCCACCGCTGGATAAAGAGAGGACTGTGGGTCAATAACATGCTGCGGCACTCGTAGAAAACACGCGACCATGTGTCGCCACAACAACCAGCCATCCGCAACGGTTACACACTTGAATCAGTGATGGTCATCGTCGACACTACGAAAAACTGCGCGGGGGGGGGGGGGGGGGGGGGAGTCCACCACTCCTACGGGGTGGAGCCGCTGCTTAGTTGGACACTCCCACAGGTCGCATAATACCAAGTCTATCTGATATGCGTCAGAAAGAAACTTAGATGAATGTGCCGCCAAATCAAAGTCCACCAAAACTATGGGATCTTGCGTTCTACGATACTACTCAGGAGTAGGACACATAAACCCTTTGCCCGCGGCAGGTGCGTTCGTGAGAGTTCGGAGCGAACAATGAACGCATCGTGGCTATGTAAAGTGCCGCCGCACTATAGCGTACGTTCCTAAGATCAAGCCCTCCTACATTTGTGGAGCGAGTAAGTGTATCTCAGCGTACTTCGAAGACGGACACAGCCGTCAGAAAATATCCGAATGCCGCTTGAATACAACGTCCTATAGTAATTGGTATCGGTAGAAACTGCGCAATATGGACCATTCTAGATGCTACGTAGGCATTCAGGTAGGCAACACAGTGCAAAGGATCGACGAGGCGTAGAGATTTGTGACTGATAATCATACGGGTAATTCTCAGAACTTGACGATAGTTGACCGCCACTGTACGACATGCTGACGACGTAAAGGTTATCCCAAGATAGCGGGTACGTTGGAAGCAGGGTAATGGCACCAGATCTTCAGGGGGAAGCGCTGTGGATTTGCGCACATTCATACCCACATCCATCCGTCCCGATAGCTGAGCGGTCAGCGTGACGGATTGCCGTCCCACGGGCCCTGGTTCGATTCTCGCCTGCGTCGGGAATTTTCTCCGCTCAGGGACTGGGTGTTGTGCTGTCTACATCATCATTTCATCCCCATGCGGTGCGTAGGTCGCCCAATGTGGCGTCGAATGTAATAAGACCTGCACCAAGGCGGCCGGACCTGCCCCGCAAGGAGCCTCCCAGCCAATGACGCCAAACGCTTACTTCCATTTCCGTCACAACTTCCAAATGCCCTGTGATGAGCCGTAGTGGTGTTGAGGACCTGTGCGACCTTCTCTCGAGAGCGAACCAGCAGTCCGCAGCTCGTGGTCGTGCGGTAGCGTTCTAGCTTCCCACGCCTGGGTTCCCAGATTCGAGTCTTGGCGGGGTCAGGGATTTTCTCTGCCTCGTGATGACTGGGTGTTGTGTGATGTCCTTAGGTTAGTTAGATTTAAGTAGTTCTAAGTTCTAGCGGACTGATGACCATAGATGTTAATTCCCATAGTGCTCAGAGCCGAACCAGCAGCAGGAGGTCATGTGCGTATGAGCGACATCGAAAGGTGTAACAGCATAAGGATATTCCGGACAGCAGCGCCGTCAGCAGGTGTATGAGCAGCTCCAGCGCCAATGCGTATAGGTACATGGATAGGGGGCAGCTTTGCCGGAGCGATCGTTGGATCGGTATCGAAGTCGCCACACGGCCATTGACCTGGATCAGCGAACGCACCGCTAAAAAACCACCGGAGGACGCTGATGAACCGGTCAGGAAAGCCCATCCATTCTAAGACAGAATATAGAAATACGGCGCACCATGTCAAACGAGCTGTCAAAAACTATAGCTACGATCGTCGCACGAAGTATGCACGCCGCTGCCAGCGTAGTCACGTCACAACAGTCTCTGGTGGCTGTCTGGACGTTAACTATGCCACCCAGCGTAGCTTGCTCGGTGGAGAGGACACACAGTAATAGAAGTCTGCAGCGCGCCAACAATAATCGCGCAAAAATCTTGTAATCAGTATTTAATAAGGTGAGAGGGTGGTAACGGGCGGAAGTAATTCCCGGTGTCGGTTTATAAACGAGAACAATAACGCCCTCTACAAAAGCTTGCGGAATCGCAGCTGCAGAAGTTATCAGTTTATTATATATATACTTACATCGTGCAGACATGAGACCACAAAACGTACAATAATATTCAGTAGGGCATCGGGCGATGCACCCCTGAAGATAGCCGTTGTGGGCTATTTGCACAGCGCATCCCTGAATATAGCCGTAGTGACCACATCGAAGGTGAAAGGTTTCAATAACGTAACGCCCTCCTCAATTGTGAGGGCGCGTGGAACATTCACACGATAGGATCGAAGTCCAGGACGGCCCATCATCGGCATGGTAGACTCGGCAATAATGTTCGAACATGTCCGAAAGAACAGACACCATACCCATGTAAGAATATAGTTCTGGAAATACTGGCCATGACCTTCTTTTGTGCGGATGTAGACATATTCCCCGAACTCTTACGGGATTTGGTAAGAGTGTCTTCCACGAGTAATGAGTGTGCTGCGGTGGGACACTGCCAATGTAGTGTGTGGACAGACAAGGGGAGAGTGTGGGTCTCACGAAAGTCATAGTCCCTACAGCCGCATTATCCTCCGTGCCCTCGGCGGCGCAGATAGCTAGAGCCTCTGCCATGTAAGCAGGAGATCCCGGGTTCGAGATCCAGTCGGGGACACATTTTCATCTGTCCCCATTGATATATATCAACGCCCGTCAACAGCTGAAGGTATTAATATAATTCCAATTTCGTTCTAGATGGCTGCAGGTCATCAGTGGTGTCTGTCCTTTTGGACATGACCGAAACAACAGACACCATATCCATATAAATACATAAATTTTAACTAATGTTCTTTTTCACAGTGTATAAAATGTAATGCATAAAAACATAAAAACCCACAGCATCACTAACAAAGAAAACGACAAGCAATAATTTTACATAAATACATACACAAATAAAATTCTGGAAATACACAAATATATAAAACAGTGAAGGATATAGCATCATTATCCAAGAGAATGATGTACAATAATTTTACATGCATAAATACACAAATGTTTTCTTAAGGCTACCCTGAAAAATAAGTACAAGGCATTTACAAACTAAATATCGGAAACTGTTAGTTTGTGGGTGTAACTGTTCAGTGTTCACTAACTTATGCACCTTTTTTATCAAGAGTAACACGCTGATTCAGATTTCACAACACTTTCATCCTCATTTGTGTATGGGGATGGAAGCCACAGTTTTTTTTGTGAAATTTAGGAAGTGATGGTTGTTTGAGATCGGTCATGGTGGCTTGCAAGTAAGTGTTTGGACCTTCAGCCCATAGTTGATCCGATCAGGTTACCAGTCTCTAGCAGAGTTGATGATGTGAAAGTATCCTCAGAATGTACAGCAAGGTAAGTGGGTGTATGTTTTGAAACAGCCAAGTTCTCATCGAATTTGCACACAGTATGAGGGAGGTACAGTCAGGTATGATCTTTATATGTCACCTAAAATTCTTCTGCATTGTCTAAGAGAAGTGTAATTGAATCTATTCTTCCATTCTTTGTGTTTCTTCTTTTTACTGCGTTTGTGGTTCAAATGGCTCTGAGCACTATGGGACTTAACTGCAATGGTCATCAGTCCCCTAGAACTTAGAACTACTTAAACCTAACTAACCTAAGGACATCACACACATCCATGCCCGAAGCAGGATTCGAACCTGCGACCGCAGCGGTCGCGCGGTTGCAGACTGTAGCGCCCAGAACCGTACTGCGTTTGTGTCCCTACTCTTCTGTTCTTCATGTCGCTTCTTTTTCTTGATATAAACAATTGTGTTTTGGATAAGGATATTGGTAATTGTGGACAGGTAGGTCATCTGTTTGTTGACTCTATAAATGGAACTTGAGTCATTGTGTGTGACTCAGATTCCTCAGAAATCAGTGCCAGGTGACTGACTGCTACAGATTATGATGTTTATCAGCCTCTGTCTGGCAGAGGGCCACAGAAGAAAAGCAGATATAGTTCACAGTTCTGTACAGTTATTAGCAGTTGCGCTGTAGGCTTAACTGACAGTATTATGTGTGCAATTGGTTTATCTCGTCTCCATCGTGTAGTACAACAGTGGAGACAAGTCATTAGTGCCGTTTAAACGCCCATCTTGCCCCTATGCTCTGTGTACCCAGCAGGTCTGCTTCGGCTGCCGCCTGTTACCTGCTCCGCCATTGTCTGCTGCCCGAGGACTTGCTGGTAGCCGCACGAATGGGCCAGCTGTTGCCCACGTCCGCGACATGGCCGATGGCGTCCCTTTCTTCCAGTCCGTTCCATGTGCACATCACGTTGTTGCTTCCAGTGTGCCTCGCAAGAATTTTTTCGTGAAACCTGTGTCCACTGTTATCCACAATTAGTTCCCAATTTACACAAATATTATACAATACATAACACAAAATCATTGACATTTTTCCACTATGAAATATAAAATTTTAAGATGTTGTCACTAGTGAGATTATTTATTTTGACATTTATTATTGTT
Organism: Schistocerca gregaria; assembly: GCF_023897955.1. Classification (NCBI taxonomy): domain Eukaryota; kingdom Metazoa; phylum Arthropoda; class Insecta; order Orthoptera; family Acrididae; genus Schistocerca; species Schistocerca gregaria. Next base: position 516,300,279 of record NC_064931.1, on the reverse strand, counting down.
CTAGTGAGGTTATTTATTTTGACATTTATTATTGTTCTATTTATACAATCAGCCAAGATACTCACTTATTTACTATTGTTATTTTGATCAAAATCTCATGTACAAGTTAATGTTAATTATAAAAGAACATTTCTAAACCTTTGTCGTTTTTAATTATTAAATATCTGTCGGCACCTGTATACTCTTTTCATTAGTTTTCCATACAACAGTAGCATTATAATCCTCACGAAATCCCAATGTTAATAGTTGCAAATACTACTTGTTAAACTCTTTGTGAAACTACTGGCCAGTAGGATGTTTATACTAGTCTAGCTACCACCCTGTTCAAAGTACTACTGTCATTGGGTATCCCACGATCGTCCCATCTCATGGCTCTTGGTTTCGTAATGGATGTCTTCGTGAATATCTGTTAACAATAAAGTGCACATCTGCACAAACATACACAAATGAATGGTTAGGTCGGCCGCTTCTTGATTTCATGGTTTGGCATGCTTCCTGTGGACAACCATAAACTACATAGCAAGTTTAGTACAAAATTACTGATTCTTTCTTTAATCATACTTCACATACTTTTTCGCATGGTTTTACTCAGTAATACTTTCTCTGTCACTGTCCCCTTTTTCTGGAGCTGCTGCTATTACCTTTATCTTGCGTTCTCTTATTCTCATGTTAATAAAGTTATATTTTATTTTCAATAGTGGTACCTGGGAAAGTAAACGTTTTAAGTACATTATATAAAATCACTGCTCATCAACACAGCTGCCATGCCCATATGTATTACCCACTATGTCATGTGCTATGAATGTGCACCATTCTTATTTTCCTTTATTAAATTTTATGTTTCTATATCCACTTCTTACACTTACATTTCATGTCGCTATAACACTCAAACAATATTTCGGTGCGCTCATACGGTATTCCGCGGAACTGGCTACTATGTACATAATTATTCCACCTGTCTGACTAGCATAAATACATTTCCATATACCAATAACGGTGCGCTCTCGCGTAGCCACGTGGAGCAGGCCACCTGTTGAACTCTCGTTTCTCTGAATGGAGATCAATCACACGTGGACGACACAGCTGCATGTTGCCGCAAACCCCTACTAGCGAGTCACTCATTTGTGATTCCATTGCTAAACATGTAAAATAGACACTCATTTCATGAAGTAGTTCAAAAATTTCTTTTCCTGATGTTCTCTGCTAATACGTTGCACGTCAATTGGGTAACAAACTTACCTATTCACACAACTTTACAACATTTTGCAGTACCACACGTTTCTCATTTTTACTTTGTTCCATCATGGACAGATAGCATATCTTAAACTCTAAACACCTTCTAAAATTGTAAGCTTAGCTTGCTGTGCACATAGTTATAGTCTACACAAACATACCCTAATTTTCTCACCCTCGACATCCTGCCTATTTATCTACTGTAGTACCTCTTTTAACATAATAATAGCACAGAAAATATTGATAAATGTACATATCCCTTCAGTGTAATAATTTAACATAATTGCAAATTATATACAATGTACTTTACTTTCGGCATACGAGCTCACTTTAATTCTTCCTACTTATTCTGTGTCATTTTGCCGTACTCTCCCATGGTTTTGTAGTCTAATTTCAGTTGATTGTTCCCGATTCCTGTTGTTATTCATTCCACCCCATCCTTGGTCAGACCGTTGACACGTTTCTCTATTGTCGCCCCATGATGCGCTATTACTTTGTGGCTCCCATCTGTGTTCATTTTGTTGGCTGTATTCTCTGCCATAGTTCTTCCACTGTACATTGGTCCCACTACGATATCTATGGTCCATGTTTTGGTGAGGCGGCAGATTTACTTTGTTTTGCCAATTATGGCCTCTATTGTTCTCTCTGTTGTTCTCCCTTCTTTCACTTTGCACATCCCTCTGCCTGGGTTTTTCTCGCGCCTGATGCTTTTTGAAAGCGAACTCCAACTCTCTTAGGATACCCTTGAATCCCTCTACATCACTTCCAAATCGCCCGACGAGCGTTCGCTGGTAGGAAATTGGTAACTTTCATGTAACACAATCTTATGATCTCAGCTCTAACTTCATGTAACACAATCTTATATGATCTCAGCCAGTGTGCATGGGTCGTACAAATACTGATTTTTCTTGGTCAAGTTTTCGAAATACTTCATCGGAATGTGGAATCTGGAGCTCTCCAAATCTCTGCTCATCATTATTTCCTGTTTGATCCTGTCCTGTATCTCCTTGGACCAGTATCTGTTTAAAAATGAGTATGACGTGCACGTTTTTGGAATGTTCCGCATGCATTCGGCCGATGTTCCCTCGATATGTGAATAGACGAATTCCATTTTGTACATCAGAGGCCAGTGAGAAGGTAATGATAAATCAAACAGTCCAATAAAAGTTATTGGGAATGCTTAAAATCGAAAATTCCATTAGAATTTCTTCCCGCTTGGCCTACCACATTCCCACTTAGCGCTAACGTTTCCTGTCTACCGTGACTTTGGGCGTCCTCTCTTCTACTCCCTGTCACGTTTTCATCACTGGAAAACTGTCCCATGGTGCGCATTATCGGGTAACAGTTATGCATATGACATATCTCATTGCTGTTCTCCGTATTCACAATTTGCGACCCAGTCGTGCCCTGTATAGACGCGGGGGCCATATCTCTAGCGATATTTCGTTGCTATGCAGATATGGTTTCAGTCTAGTTGACAAGCAACTCTTACATTCGAGCACAATCTAGTGTCGTCTGGGCTTGAAAATAAGCGTGTAGAGTTTGAACTGGCTCTTTCGGTTTCTGTTGTTTTCAAATCGCCTACTACTTCTTTTCTGAGAGGTGATTTTTGCCTTGGTTGCGACCTGACTTCCTGAGATAATTGTTTAATTTCGCTTTCTATGTTCTGTTTAAATTGGGAGAACTCTGCAGCCAATGCCTTATTTGACAATTTCTACTTGTTTCACGGGCCTCTGCAACTTCGTTAATGCACCTCTACCTACCTTTGTCGTGTTTTCTGTCTTCTCTAGCGTTTCAAGAGCAATCCGCTTTGCGCCCCTCGCTACTAATCGCGCCTCTTTCGCAGTTCTTCTGACATCCGCAACCTCTCGTTCTAGTTTTGTTCGGAGTGTCACTACCTCATCTTTCACTTCCCTCGTTTCATGTTTTATCGACACTTACGTTTTGAATTTTATTTCCTATTCCCGCACTAACGTTTTGAATTTTATTTTCCATTTCAGCACTAACGTTTTGAATTTAATTTCCCATTTCTGAGCTGACCTTCTGAATTTTACTTCCCGTATCACTACCCATTGCTTTTAGGTATGCAGGAATGTCCAACACACCTGTGTTATCTAAATCTTCTCTCCTATTGTGACTTCCTCTTCCTCTACTCTTAGGTGATCTTCTCCCCCTTTCCCTGTCCATTTCTTGGTATTCAAGAAAGTCATCATCACGCGCCTCTGGTGTGCTGCGTCGTGACGATGTCATTGACGGCGATCTACCACAACTCTTAGTTGTTCTGCGTTCACTTGGACTCCCTACATTATAGTCCCGCATCTTTACGATTGCCTTAGTGTGTCTCTGTCCCTCATCTTCGCTATCACATTGCCCACCATAGCCTTGACTGTGTCTATCATCATCACAAAATTCCCTTGGATCGGTATTCTACTCACCAGATCTTGTGTTTCTAACACAGCTATCTCTTTCTCATCCCATAGGCTTTCTTGACTACACCGTGTATCTGCCATTTCTATACTGTTACAACTAGTGCTCTGTTGTGCTACTAAGCGCGCTTTCAGCCTAGTTAACACGGACTGATCCTTGATAACAGTTCTCCCTTAAAGGCACTCAATCTACACTACCCACATTTATTATGTAACGGGCATGTAACATAAAATATCTACAACAAAGAAGCTAAACTAATTGCAATGTCGTGAACGAGCAGTGTCGTTACAATACAAGCAAAATACAATGACACGACGTAACATAAATATCAATAAATTGCAGCCAGCGGCCTAAAGCGCAACGCCTCTGAGAAGAAATACATTAAAATAAATGAATATTATTTTTAATGTTATCGCGTGACTTTATCACTGCAAACTATACACGCAAGCTGGTGATCACTATCAATAACACCTAAACATTAAATGTAAATTTTTTTTTTGAAAATTTCCTATGTTTCAGACCACTTTATGACTACTATTAGAAGACTCTAAGTAGAATCCTGGTAGGGTAAGCCATATCCAAGATGCTGCTCCAGGTGGGTGTAAAATGCATGTGCGCAACGGAAAAATATTGTACGCTAAAATGATGAATTGGCCCTATCTTATTACCCCCCTGAAGCATGTCTTAGGCTCTCTTAAAGCTCTTTCACATATAAATTACGACTTCAACTTAAATGAATTAGTAAGGCAACTAATACTACTAAATGATAAACGTTGTTTCTTGTTATACATTTATTGTAGATTATAAAACAACCCTTTATTACAAATGTCTATGTTTTCTAGCTAAAATTTCTGATCAATTTCCCAACTCTGCCCTTTTTATGGCCACGCGATCTAACATAAATAACGCGAAATGACTGACATCATCTACGTACCAAACACTAGAAGATACTACTTTCAAAGATGATCTATGGTGGTGTGGAACCTCAACGGAAATAAACTAGCGTGATCACAGCTGCTTAGCCGAAGCAATTAGCAATATCACCGTATGTACTGCGTCGGGTTCGTCGGAGAGATGGTTCTCGTACACGTCTGCGACGATGGAAAAACTCCAGCCACAACATAAAACGCTTTCAAACACTAGGACGGCAGAAGGCGGTCCTCTGACTAATATACTCTAATACTGTCTTCCCCTCTCTGTGTTCTACAGACGAGAAACGCGAACTCCCAGCCACAAGAACATAGTTCAAATAACGTCTCAACGTAAGTATAGGCAGATGAAGGGCTCTCAATCACTGAACGCTGCGTACTCAACGACGACTTGCAGCCCAGAGGCGAAGTCCAGAATCGTGTAAGTTCGCAACAGTACAGTGCCTAACCGATCTTACTATAACTCTCCTGAGAGCAAAGACAGCAAGTCCGTCTGTTCCAACAAAGCTGATACTGAGCGACCATCACACACAGGCGCTCAAAATTGGTTACCTCTTCCTCTCCACCACTGGCTTCCCAGCAAGACTCGGCTCCCCTCCCTCGTAACTGCAGAAGGCAAATCACCTTCACGAAACTATGGAATACAATGGTATGCTTCCGAGTAAAAATCCTTGGAAATAACTCAGCTTGCGTGATTTCCGAGGTGACGCTACCTTGTTCCTTTCAGCTGTGTCCAAGATGTGCAGACTTCCCGGTTATCCTTCTGGTCCAGCTACAAGACCGACCGGCTGCGACTCTATTGTTCTCCAGCACTCAGGTGCCCCAACGTCCGTCTTGTTACTTCCTATGTTTAAGCAGGACCAACACTCCTGTATGGGCCTTCTACACAGGGCTTGAGTTTCACCTGCCGTTTCATCTCCACTGTCATTCCAACCTGTACTGGTATATGCAATCATTCATTATGCCAGTTTGATAATAATGACACTCCGTCACCTTTCGCGCAGTAGGGTTAACAATTACTTACAAGGCGTACGCGACGATCGTATATTCATATATACGATGTACAATCTATCAAATGATACCTAATTGTGGTTGTAGATTACGACAAAGTATGTAGATGAGTGCTTGTAAGGTGCGAAATTATAGACACCTCCCAACATTAGTGACCCGTGGAGTGAATCTTAAAAGCTATGCCACTGGCAAACAGGAGATACATGATGTCGTTAATCAGGATGCCTTTGCGAACATACACCGAAACTCCACGCCTAAGGTGATCTCCATAAGAGGCATAGAAGTCATATCCCGCTATCCGTGGTAGCGCTGCTAAATGCACCTCCTGTAACAGGGCAATGTCTGGTTCCAAAGCCTATATCATTTGTTTCAAGAGATGGATCTTGGATCTTGATGGGAGCTCGCACGCCGTTGTCATTCAGTGCTGCCATACCTATAGCCCCCACTCCAACCGGTGGGCTACAGGTCGCTGTTGTGAAGGTAAGGGGGTACCCATCGGCAGGCGCTGTCGGCGCCGCTTGCCCGGCGCAGAAGTTGACTTCAGCAGGTAGCCTCCCTGAATGGCGAAGACTCCAGTACGGGACCTGCTGTTTCTCCAAGATCCTCCCCCCAAACCAGCGGTGACTCCGTCGCCGTGGTATCCATATTTTCAAGGCATTCCGACACCGCCAGATCGGCTGACTTCGTTCTTTCTTCGGTAGAGAAGGTCATTCCGTCCCGTCAATGTGAGAGCCACTGGGGCCCGCCGGTCCAGAGACGCACTGACGACGGCGTCGTCCAGGGTCTCAGACACTGAAACGTTGATTCGCTCAATAGGTAGTGTATCACCTCGACAGGGAGGAGAGTTCCGTTCCGACGTCGTACGCCTCCTTTTGCGTCATTCAGGGGATCGTTGTTTTCGCACTGGTCCTTCCGTATCAGAAGACGGGAGGGAGTCGCGCAGGTCAGCGCAGATCAGACATAAAAGTTGCCTTCGGGAAAACTAGAGAGTTGACCGAGGAGTCACGCTCGACATCAGCGTCGGCCACAGGCACAGCTGGAGCAACCACTGGAACTGAGGATATGGCTAAAGTCACATCATCAGTCACCTCATCCATTACCGGTTTAGGGAGGATCGGAACACTATCCATCAAACTGTTCACGTAATTTCGAGAACAGCCGGGCGGCCGCGGCGACTTGAGCTCCGTCGCATATGTGACCGAAAGTATCGTATACGACGAAGGAAGTATCATTCCTACAGTTGGTAACGGCGTTATCCATGGCTGCAGACATTCAGATCTGATGTGGTCCTCTTTTCCACAACCACAACAAGTACGCGGCTGTCCGTCGTACATGATTAGGGCTCGACACCCGCTGACGGTCAGATAAGACAGAATACATCAGATGAATTCGCAGTTGCGAATAATGACTACCATCAGCTGTAGAACGGAATGACGACGATGAAAATTTGTGTCGGACCAGGACTCGAACCCGGACTTCCCGCTTATTGCTAGCGGTCGCCTTACCATTTGGCTATCCGTCATCGACTCACGACCAGCCCCAAACTTCCATCTGTTGTCAACCATACGTCTACGATCTGCCTTTGCAGAACCACTATGTGTATTCCCTTACAGATCAGAAAAGGTTGGAGTAGGGTTGACGACAAATGGAAGTTCGGGTCTGGCAGTGAGTCGTGCACGAATAGCCAATTGGTAAGGCGACCGCTCGCGATAAACGAGAAATCCGGGTTCGAGTCTCAGTCCGGCACAAATTTTCATTGCCGTCATTCCGTTCTACAGCTGAAGGTAGTCATTATTCGCAATCGCGAACTCATCTGATGTGTTTAGTAACGGCTGTGGTCGCCGCATTACATCGTCATCAGTATTACACCGGCACTGATATATCGTAAGTCGGAACATGGTTACGCAGATCAATTGTGAGCTGACGCACTCCGTTAAGAACAGGGTATGTGCGGAAGTGGGCCGAGCGTTCTGTCTTATGATCATGAACAGCGCCGAAGTAGGAGTTCCTTTTTGGTAGCACGTATTTAGAACCCATTAGCACGCAGCGTCATTGATCATTTTAACGTAAAGTGAGAATCGAGAAGTGGATGCCCAGAAGCTCCTATGGCGGGATCTTCGCCTCGTCAGACAGGAAACGTTCCACATCTAAGGCTTTCGGTCGTGTATATTCCAGACAAAAGTTGAAAATGGTTCAAATGGCTCTAAGCACAATGGGACTTAACATCTGAGGTCATCAGACCCATAGACGTAGAACTACTTAAACCTAACTAACCTAAGGACATCACACACAACCATGCCCGCGGCAGGATTCGAACCTGCGACCGTAGCAGCAGCGCGTTCTGGACTGAAGCGCCGCCACAGCGGTCGGCACAAAAGTTGAAACGTAAGGTCGATTTCCTGAACTCATTTTCCATGATTTCAGCGCTCGAATCCCTCGTGCAGGCTAAGTCGCAACTAAGAATCAGTTTGCCTCTAGCAGTGTAGAACGGGGTGCAGAGATTTAGGTAGATTGCGTCCATGCCCATTCTTGCACTAGTATTGTTAATAACTGATATCTGTATTCTCTGGTGTGTTAACGCAGTTTGTGGAAAATAAACACCCCGGTTATGTCTGCAGGCAGCGCACCAATGAATCATAAGGCGAGCTGCGGAAGTGTCGGTGTAAATTGTGAAACACCACGTAGTTGCTTTTGTGACGTATTGCGGTAGAGACAACGGGAAATCGCCTGCTCTCTCGTAAGTTTGCAAACCTATGAAGAAATGAAGTGCATGACCATAACCTGGCGACCTGCTTTCCTTCATGCCGTTAACCTCCATTCCCCCTCCCCTCTTTTCCACCTTGTTACACCTCCAGAACACAATTTATTCCATGATGCAGATCTATTGCACTAAGATATGGTACACATATTTAGTATTTGTTCTTAAACAACTTCATTTGAAAATAAACATCAACTATACACCATTAAGCACTATTTTCAATGTACCGTAGTTTTTCCATCCCCTGCAAATTATCAGTTCTAGAGGGAAAAAGTCAAGACCTTTCTTTGTAGGAAATTTAATGCTATTTTGTACCGGTAAACATTTTCGATAGAAGCTAGGGTTTACAAGTTATTCAAGAAAACATAAAAAATCGTTGAACAACCCCCTCCAAAACCTTCCCTCAAACCCACACCTCTGGTTTAAGCCTTGCACGCTTCTCCAATCACTGGAACATATTCTAGAATTGGTGACACTGGAGTCTTGTACGTGATTATATTTGCAGCTGCACGGCACTTTTCCAGAATCATTCCAGCAAATATAAGTCTGCCATTCGGCTTCCATTACACTCTTTTAACACCCTCCATTACTTTTGTTTGTGTTGAAAATTCGTTGTCCAATGTAACTTGATGGCTTCTTTAGTTAAATATTTCTGAAGCCAGTCACGTATTTGCGAAGGTTCTCCGTATGATCGTGTCTTGGCCAGCAATTGACGATGTTTTACGGTGAGGAGCGCCTTAGGGAAATCTATGAAGACGCAGTCCTCTTGTTCATCTGCATCTGCTGTATGCAAGACGTGTCTGGATGAAGCAGACTGCTTCGTAAGAGATATTTGTTCTGAATCTGTATTGATTCTATGAGGGAAGCTTTTCTCCTCAATTGGTATCACGAGGCTGAATACACAGCGCCCTAGTCCTCCCACCAAGGAAAAATCTCTGACAATATCGGGAACTGATTTTGGGTCCTTCGCATAGCGGTCATAAACACTGAACACACGCTCTCTTGTACTATTCCCGAAATTACATTTACAGCGATTTCAGAAAGGATGCTGTTTCCCGACGGACTCTTATTAAATATTTTTATTCACGACGATTGCGATTTTAGCCTGTTGTTCCATTTTCAGGTGATAGTGCAACAACATGAACTGCGTGAAGACCTGTTAAGCTTTAAGAGTACATTTTGTTCTCACAACACTTCATAAATATAAAATTGTTTTTTAAAACCATTCTAGCTCTTTCTGTGTCACTAGTGCGTTTATATTGCATATCGTTCTTCTTAAGTCCTTAAGAGGTCCGTGTCCTCTCGTCCACCATGTTTATATATCCCGTGTGTGCAATAACACAACAGTCTTCATCATTTATATAGAACTTCGCATTTCACTAAAACGAGAATATTGGTCAAACTTGATGGACGCACGGTGGAAATTATGTGTACAGACGACATGGATTCCATAGCAATTATTACAGTAAATAATGTGTTTACAAGATGTTGAGTAAATTCATGCTTAGACAGCCGGTTTGACGTAATCTTTTTTGTAAATTTATGGTAAGATCTTATGGGACCAAACTGCTTAGGTCATCGGTCCCTAAGCTTAGACACTACTTAATCTAACTTAAACTAACTTACACTATGGACAACACACACACCCATGCCCGAGGGAGAACTCGAACCTCCGACGGGGTGAACCACGCGGACCGTGACAAAACGTGGAGTAATATTCTCGTTTTAGAGAAGCATTATGTTATTTTGTACAGGGTGATTCAAAATCCCCATTACAGACTTCTAGGGGTTGTAGAGGGGGGTTAATACATGAAATTTTGATAACGAACCCATATCCGGAAATGTTTCGTTTGGATGTAAAATCAATTTGAGTGTCGAATCGCTTTCGAATCACCCGATTCACAGTATGCACACAGCGGAGACCATGAGCTCTGACATATGTGCTGTAGGAGCACACATTGTGGGCAATGTTTCGAGTACCCGCCCTCGGGTTCTCTTCTGCATAACGTAGAACGTCCTCTTCATCGTCGAGAGTGCAGCGCGTCCGTGGAACACCACAGCCATGCCTCCTAGTTTCGAAGTTACAAGTTTCTTAAAGTCGTTGTAGTCCGAAGAAGGCGTTACGTGATGTCATAATTGCAACAGGAACTGACGACGGCGCCATCTTCTCAACTTGTGTGCGTAGAGTGGAGCGGGAGATTGAAAGTGGTCCGATCTAGAAACTTATTTTGTATGCCCGCTCTATAACCCTTAGAACCCAGTAATAGGAATTCTGATCACCCTCTGTAAATCTAAATCTACATCTATATCTACATGGATACTCTGCAATCTCACTTAAGTCCTAGAAGAGGATTCATCGAACCAGCTTCACAATAATACTGTATTATTTTAATATCGAACAGCGCTCGGAAAAAACGAAATCCTATATCTTTCCGTGCGAGCTCTGATTTCCCTTATTTTATTATCATGATCGTTTCTCCCTGTGTAGGTGGACTACAACAAAATGTTTTCGCATTCGGAGGAAAGAGCTGGTGATTGAAATATCGTGAGAAGATTCCGCCGCAACGAGAAACGCCCAAATCCCGTATCATGACAGTGACACTATCTTGCCTTTTTCTCGATAATACCAAACGTGCTGCTCGTCTTTTAACTTCCTCGATGTACTCCGTTAATCCTATCCAGTAAATATCCCGCACCGCGCAGAAGTACTCCAAAAGAGGACCGAGAAGCGTAGTGTAGGCAGTCTCTTTAGTAGATCTGTTGCATCTTCTAAGCGTTCTGCCAATAAATCGCAGTCTTTGGTTCGCCTTCCCCTCAACATTTTCTGTGGGTTCTTACCAATTTAAGTTGTTCGTAATTGTAATTCCTAGGTATTTAGTTGACTTTACGGCCTTTAGATTTGATTGATTTATCGTGTAAATGAAGTCTAACGGAATCCTTTTACCACTCATGTGGATGACTTCACACATTTCATTATTTAGGGTCAATTGCCAATTTTCGCAGCATACCGATATCTTTTCTAACTCATTTTGAAATTTTCTTTTGATATTCTGATGACTTTACTAGACGATAAAACACAGCACCATCTGCAAACAAGGCGGCTGCTCAGATTGTCTCCTAAATCGTGTATATAGATAAGGAACAGCAGAGGTCCTGTAACACTACCTTGGTGAATGCAAGAAATCACTTCTCTTTTACTCGATGACTTTCCGTCAGTTACTACGAACTGTGACCTCTGTGACAGCAAATCACGAATCCAGTAACATAACTGAGACGATATTCAATAAGCACGTAATTTGACTACATGCCTCTTGTTAGGTATAGTGTCAAAACCCTTCTGCATATCTAGAAATACGGAACCAATTTGAAATCCCTTGTCTATAGCACTCACCACTTGACGGTTTTGTGTGAGTAAAAAGCTATTAGAAACTTCCTGGCAGATTAAAACTGTGTGCCGAACCGAGACTCGAACTCGGGACCTTTGCCTTTCGCGTGCAAGTGCTCTACCATCTGAGCAACCCAAGCATGACTCCACGAACCGTCCCCACAGTCTTTTAATCCGTGTTTGTTATCTGTCAATAGACCATTCTTTTCGAGATAATTTATAATATTCGAACACAATATATGTTCCAAAATACTCCTGCATATCGACGCTAATTATTTGTGCCTGTAATTTACTGCACTACTCCTGCTGCCTTTCTTGAATCCCGATGTGACATGCGCAGCATTCCAGTCTTTGGATATGAATCTTTTGTCGAGTGAACCGTTGTATATGATTGTTGAGTATGGAGATATTGGATTAGCATACTCTGAAAGGAGCGTAAGCCAGCCGCTGTGGCCGAGCGGTTCTAGGCGCTTCAGTCTGGAACCGCGAGACCGCTACGGTCGCAGGTTCGAATCCTGCCTCGGACATGGATGTGTGTGATGTCCTTAGGCTAGTTAGGTGTAAGTGGTTCTACGTCTAGGGGACTGATGCCCTCAGAAGTTAAGTCCCATCCATAGTGCTCAGAGCCGTTTGAGCCATTTTTTGAAAGGATCCTAATAGGTATAGAGTCTGAAACGAAAGACTTGCTTTTATTAAGTGATTTAAGTTGCTTTACTAAAATTGTTCAAATGGCTCTAAGCGCTATGGGACTTAACATCTGTGGTCATCAGTCCCCTAGAATTACTTAAACCAAACTAACCTAAGGACATCACACACATCCACGCCCGAGGCCGGATTCGAAGCTGCGATCGTAGCAGCTGTGCGGTTCCGAACTGAAGCGTCTATAACCACTCGGCCACAGTGGCCGACTAAGTTGCTTCACTACTCTGAGTTACTCAAACTGACAGCTGTTCGTGTTCCGGAATCTGGAATATTTACTCCATCTTCTTTGAGGAAGGAATTTCGGAAGGCTGTATTTAGTAACTCTGCTTTGGCAGCACTGTCTTCTACATCTACATCTACATTACATCCCTACTTCGCAAGCCACCGGACGGTGTGTGGCGGAGGGTACCTTGAGTAACTCTATCGGTTCACCCTTCTATTCCAGTCTCGTATTGTTCGTGGAAAGAAGGATTGTCGGTATGCTTCTGTGTGGGCTCTAATCTCTCTGATTTTATCCTCATGGTCTCTTCGCGAGAGATATACGTAGGAGGGAGCAATATATTGCTTGACTCCTCGGTGAAGGTATGTTCTCGAAACTTCAACAAATGCCCGTACCGAGCTACTGAGCGCCTCTCCTGCAGAGTCTTCCATTGGAGTTTATCATCTCCGTAACGCTTTCGCGATTACTAAATGATCCTGTAACGAAGTGCGCTGCTCTCCGTTGGATCTTCTCTATCTCTTCTATCAACCCTATCTAGTACGGATCCCATACGGCTGAGCAGTATTCAAGCAGTGGGCGAACAAGCGTACTGTAACCTACTTCCTTTGTTTTCGGATTGCATTTCCTTAGGATTCTTCCAATGAATCTCAGTCTGGCACCTGCTTTACTGACGATCAACTTTATATGATCATTCCATTTTCAATCACTCCTAATGCGTTCTACCAGATAATTTATGGAATTAGCTGCTTCCAGTTGCTGACCTGCTATAGTGTAGCTAAATGATAAGGGATCTTCCTTTCTATGTATTCGCAGCACATTACACTTGTCTACACTGAGATTCAATTGCCATTCCCAGCACCATGCGTCAATTTGCTGCAGATCCTCTTGCATTTCACTACAATTTTCCATTGTTACAACCTCTCGATATACCACAGCATCATCCGAAAATAGCCTCAGTGAACTTCCGATGTAATCCACAAGGTCATTTATGTATACTGTGAATAGCAACGGTCCTACGACACTCCCCTGCAGCACACCTAAAATCACTCTTTCTTCGGAAGACTTCTCTCCATTGAGAATGACATGCTGCGTTCTGTTATCTAGGAACTCTTCAATCCAATCACACAATTGGTCTGATAGTCAATATGCTCTTACTTTGTTCATTAAACGACTGTGGGGAACTGTATCGAATGCCTTGCGAAAGTCAAGAAACACGGCATCTACCTGGGAACCCGTGTTTATGGCCCTCTGAGTCTCGTGGACGAATAGCGCGAGCTGGGTTTCACATGATCGTCTTTTTCGAAACCCATGCTGATTCCTACAGAGTAAATTTCTAGTCTCCAGAAAAGTCATTATACTCGAACATAATACGTGTTCCAAAATTCTACAACTGATAGACCTTAGAGATATAGGTGTATAGTTCTGCACATCTGTTCGACGTCCCTTCTTGAAAACGGGGATGACTTGTGCCCTTTTCCAATCCTTTGGAACGCTACGCTCTTCTAGAGACCTACGGTACACCGCTGCAAGAAGGGGGGCAAGTTCCTTCCCGTACTCTGAGTAAAATCGAACTGGTATCCGATCAGATTCAGCGGCCTTTCCTCTTTTGAGCGATTTTAATTGTCTCTCTATCCCTCTGTAGCCCACTTCGATATCTACCATTTTGTCATCTGTGCGACAATCTAGAGAAGAAACTACAGTGCAGTCTTCCTCTGTGAAACAGCTTTGGAAAAAGACATTTAGTATTTCGGCCTTTAGTCTGTCATCCTCTGTTTCTGTACCATTTTGTCACAGAGTGTCTGGACATTTTGTTTTGATCCACGTACCGCTTTGACATCAGACCAAAATTTTTTAGGATTTTCTGCGAAGTCAGTGCATAGAACTTTATTTCGAATTCATTGAACGCCTCTCGCATAGCCCTCCTCACACTACATTTCGCTTCGCGTAATTTTTGTTTGTTTGCAAGGCTTTGGCTATGTTTATGTTTGCTGTGAAGTTCCCCTTGCTTCCGCAGCAGTTTTCTGACCCGGTTGTTGTACCACGGTGGCTGTTTTCCATCTCTTACGATCTTGCTTGGCACATACTCATTTAACGCATATTGTACGATGGTTTTGAACTTTGTCCACTGATCCTCAACACCACCTGTACCTGAGGCAAAACGTTTGTGTTGAGCCGTCAGGTACTCTGAAATCTGCTTTTTGTCACTTTTGCTACACAGAAAAATCTTCCTACCTTTTTAAATATTTCTATTTACGGCTGAAATAATCGATTCAGTAACCGCTTTATGATCACTGAATCCCTGTTCTGCGTTAACTGTTTCAAATAGTTTGGATCTGTTTGTCACCAGAAGGTCTGATATGTTATCGCCACGAGTCGGTTCTCTCTTTAATTGCTCAAGGTAGTTTTCAGATAAAACACTCCAAAAAATCTCACTGAATTCTTTGTCCCTGCCACCCGTTATGAACGTTTGAGTCTCCTTGTCTATATCCGGCAAATTAAAATCTCCACCCAAAATTATAACATGGTGGGGAAATCTAGTCGAAATATTTTCCAAATTATCCTTCTCGTGCTCAGCCACAACAGCTGCTGAGCCAGGCGGCCTATAGAGACATCCAATTACCATGCTTTAACCGTGACCTTCACTCAAATTATTTCACATTTCGAATCTCCGTCAATTTCCTTCGATACGATTGCACTACTGGCACTATGGCTGACTAAAGGGACTCCCTCTGACAGTATTCAAAACAAACACGAAATCTATGGAACACTTCGATAGTATCTCCATCGCTATCGCGCAGAGAAGACACTGATTGAGTCTTTCCGCTAGCAAACTTTGCATATGAACATAATCTCTTTGAATTTTCTACCAAGTTTCGAGTAAAAGTTTCGTTGTGAAAATTATTGTCAGCATATCGCATTGAAGTCGGCGCTAAATTTCGAGCTTCTGTAAAAGATAGCCAAACTTGGAGATTTTGCGTTCCTTTAAATTTGGCATACCTTTTCGTTGTTTCTGCAACAGTGTTCTGACCCTTTTCGGGTACCAAGGTGGATCAGGTCCATGGTTTGTTAATTTATTTGGTACAAATCTCTCAATTGCTACCGATACTATTTCATTGAATTCAAGCCACATCTGGCCTACAGTTACCGGTACATTGTTAATTTGGAAGGAGTGGAGATTTTCTTTCATGAAGGCGTCGAGTAAATTTTATCTGCTTTTATGAATAGTTATTTTTTTCGTTTCTTTTTGGAAGATTTGGGATTTGCAATATTCATTCTCGCTACTACAACCCTGGGTTCACTAATCCCTGTACCCATTTCGACGTTCGTTATTAGCTGAGGATTATTTGCTGCTAAGAGGTCAAGCGTGTTTTCACAACCGTTTACTATTCGAGTGGGCTCATGAACAAACTGCTAGAAATTTTTTTCAGAGAATGCGTTTAGCATAATTTCGGATGATGTTTTATGCGTACCTCAGAATTTAAACGGGTATTTTCGCCAAAATGTCGAGTGTTAATTGAAGTCACCACCAGCTGTAATGGTATGAGTCGGGTACGTGTTTGAATTGTGACTCAAGTTTTCTTCGAACCTTTCAGCAATTGTATTCTCTGAGTTGGATGGTCGGTAAAAGGATCCAGTTATTATTTTATTCCTGTTGCCAAGAATGACCTATGTCCAGAATAATTCACAGGAACTATCAACTTCAATTTCGCTACAAGATAAACTACTTCTAACAATTACAAACACGCCACCACCAATTGTGTTTAGCCTATCCTTTCTGCACACTGTTAGGTCCTTCGCAAAAATTTCGGGAGAACTTATCTCCGGTTGCAGCCAGTTTTCAGTACCTATAACGATTTGAGCATCAATGCTTTCTATTAGCGCTTGGAGCTCTGGTACTTTCTCAACACACCTACGACAATTTACAACTGCTATACCGATGTTTGTGGATCTACTTTCTTCCTCAGATCGACCTGCAGCCGTTGAGACTGAAACCCTTTTGCGTTTCCCCGAAACCCTCTAAGCTAAAAAACTACGCAGTCCACGCGACACAGCCGTGCTACCCGTGTAGCCGCCTCTTGCGTCTAGTGGACTCCTGACCTATTCGGCGAAATCCGAAACCAAACCACCCTATGCTGCAAGTCGAGGTATCTGCAGCCTACAAGAAGACTCTATCGTATTTCCCCTCATTTATATCGTGTACACTGCAAACATCCCCAAACCACCAACCCCAACATGCTGCAATTTTCTGACGACTCTACCTACCTAGTCACTCACCACACCCATCAACTCTTCCATATCTCCCTCAAATGCCACTCGAATATCTTGGTCGGGTTGCGTAATACGTGGAAACTGCAAGTAAATCCACAAAAAAATCCAAGCCACCATATTTGGTCGCATCATTCAACGTTCCCATTTACAAAATTCCCATCTCTTCATCTACATTCGACAGATCCCTATGTCTAACACGGTAAAGTATTTGCGCGACAGAAAACTAACTTGGGATGTACATTTCCTTATCTTCCAGTGCAAAGCCCGGCACTGATCAAAACTTTCTACAACTAATAGCAGGCTGTGCCTGGCATCTACATCCATATAACATTATCCTCACCCATAAATGCCTCATCCACCTCATCCTCACCTGCGCCAACGTTACCTAGATCTCTGACTCCCCTAAATTCTACAAGTCCTTTGAAATCCTGGGTAGACTCCCACACCTCCTCGCCATCTACATTCACCTAACTTCCCAAATTGCATACTACGCCAACTCATCTACATACCTTTTCCTCTTCATTGAGCACCTTTGGATCCAATAAATTAATGGCGAAACGCAGTACCGGTACCCATCTTTCCACCCATTAGTCACCAATTCACATATCCTCGTGCGCCACTACATCCGTATTCTACCTTCCACGCAATTTCTGCGTTATTCATCCCTAGCACTGGAATTTCAACCAACTCCCACTCTGTGCCGAGATATACCCCTCTTTCCAACTGTAGTCAGAACCGTTCAACTCACACGACCATCTTTCTCCCTCCACTTTCCTTCACATTACTGGCTTTTAGTCGCTACCTTTTGTTCTACAGGACCCCATTGTTATAGCCACTATTATACCTTCCTTATGACCATGATCATTTTCATGCTTCACCAGCATCAATGTAGCAGCATTCAGATTATCATCAGTGATTATATTTTAACTGAATAAGGACCAATCAAGTGAAAACGAGATAGATGGAGTAAGTAAACTATGTATTTATGATTTCAAAAGTAATCGCCATAGCTATTAGTACACTTATCCTTTTTATGTTAGCATTCGGGAGGACGACGGTTCAATCCCGCGTCCGGCCATACTGACTCAGGTTTTCTGTGATTCCCCTAAATCGCTCCAGGCAAGTGCCGGGATGGTTCCTTTGAAAGGGCACGGCCGACTTCCTTCCCTAATCCGATGAGACCGACGACCTCGCTGTCTGGTCTCCTTCCCCAAATCAACCAGCCAACCCTAATATGTTTGCGGTTGCCTACGGACCATGATTGTACTCAGGTGTGCATCTCTTCGTTCGAAGCAAATCAACGGACCCGAATGTCTTTTTTCAGTGCACCAAAAACATGGATTTCGGGTGGGGAGAGATCGGGACTGTATTAAGGATGTATAAGGGCTTCCCAGCGCAACTTATGCAGTGTACGCGAAACAGCTTTGGCAACTTGTGTGTGCTCCTACATTTATTGTTATCTGATTGATGTAAAATCACTAATATTGTTCACCAATGTATTTTTAAAGCAATCATTTATTGCTGTCTGCTTTTATGTGTTTTAAATCACCTTTCCAAGTTGTGTAACCTATGGATAATTAGCAGTTTTATCGCTGCCAGTCTGCCCCTTCGTGAGGAACTTATTACTCACTTGGAACATAAAAACTCTGTTGACATGAGGACAGTGTTATCTTAAAAGAAACGAAGCACTAAACACTTCAGCGTGAGGTTGCGAAAGCTGGAAATTAAAAAAATATATATATTTTTATGACATATGTTAGGAACAGAATGTATTCTTAAATTTGAAACGGTCTTTAAGAATTTTATTTTGTTACAGCTAGCACTTGAAAATGGTATAATCACGATCGTGGGTAGCATACACAAATGAAAAATGGAAAACGTTTTAAGAGCTAAATCTGACGTTAGTTAGGAGAACGAACAAAGTAACGTATCTCTGTTTCTACATAATTCTTTTCTGTGTTCAAAGAATTGAGAAACTATTCTGATACCACAAAATTATGCTGCTCATCTCATTACCGCAATAAATAATGAGACAAATAAATTTGAAAATAAATACCTTATTAAGAGCGTTCTCAGGGCCACACCATTAAAGCAACTGATTCCAAGAGCCAATACGAAAGTTTTTATACGTCTATTCTTGGAAAGAAGAAAGCAGCAACCAGCTAATGTTTATGCTGTTTATTTACAGACATAGCACGGTTACCGGTTCTGGATGAACAGGGTGATAGTCAGGCAACTGGTCACATGTATATTACATTTGTTGCTGTTTACATTGGTTGTTGGCTGTTGTTATTTCAACAAATAACGTGAACAAGAACAAAATGTAAAATAAAAGTGAACAGTCGTCTGAAGATGAACCTGTCAGTTGGAAGCCGGTATATAATTAGCATTATTAACAGAGAGCAATTGCTGGTTTCTTCTATGCAAACATGTATTTTGCACACAGGCACGGTCAAAAAATTTCAGTTTTCGAGTTTTTATTCCAAGTGCCGTAAATACTAAGGCATTAGGTTTCATAGGATCTTTCAGATTAACAATTGTTAAAAATGCAATAATTAAGTCAAAAATGATTCGAAAAAAAATTCTTGTTTTTTTTTTCATCTACATACACTCCCAATTAAGTGTGGAAAGTTATATCCGGCATATATCCGCCTCCAGTCTCTCGGCAGACTGTTATTCGGTCTATGACGTACTTGATGACTCTTTCAGCAACTTCTCTGTTGATGTCCCTGATGAAATGTTGAATTTTTTTCCTTTAGTTGGAGAACAGTTGTGGTTTGTTCAGGTAGATCCAGAAAACCAAGTCTAGAAAAAGAAGTCACTTAGCTTTATGTCACAAAATCTGGGACGCCACATATTGCCTGTATCCATTACATCCAGAGCATGCCAGAAATTGTTTTTGACCATTTCACTATAACGCCCACCATTAACTGTTGCTGCATTGTCGTCAAAATCTTAAAAAAGAAAGGGCCGATCACACCACCTGCCCATAAACACCACCAAACTGTGGTTCGCAGTAGATGCATGTGGCTTTCTTGGATCACCCTAAGGTTTTCTTGACCCCGAATACGGCAATAGTCGGTTACAGTACCCACACAGATGAAAATGTGTCTCGCTGAAGATTATTCTTCTTGCATATTTATTGTCCTCTTTTTGTTTTGTGGGATTACATTTGGCGAAATTTCTCCGTTTCAATTGACCTGTGTGTTTAAGATATTGCGTCAATTGAATCTTTTATGGGTGCAGTTGAAGACTCTTTTTCGAAATTCGTTGCATAGAGGCTGTCGAAATCCCCAGTTGCTGAGAAGGACGTTACGGCGACTTCTGAGGGCCCCCAGCCACACTATCCCGCACCAATACAGTGTTTTGTTCCATACGAACCGTACGGTTTCCCCCGGGCGATTTTATGGTTGCAACTAACCCCATTTCCTCGAATTTCTTTATCAACAGCAGAACTGTTGATGCTGTAGGAGCATTATTGCGTACGAAGACCCCGCCGGCTCTGTAATGGGTTTTCACAATGATGACACGTTCCTGCTTTGTGAACCGTTCAGTGGCAACTGAGATTCTGAAATACGCAAACAACGTTTAATCAAGTAATCGGAATGACAATCGATATTAAAAGTAATAGATACAATGCTGTAAACTTGGAAACAAAATTTTGATACCAAATTTAAAAATTGCGTAATATGTGAAAGACCCTGTATTTTTAATAATACAAGTACAGAAATAAAGGCATTAGGTTTTTAATTATTAGAACTGTCTTGAACAGAAACGACTTCTCATTTCTTTAAAATTTTGGAGCTCCAGAGGGAAGCACAACGTAGCACACAGTCTATGTGCCACGTTTGAAAGATTTCCTACATGCTTTGGAACCTCTGTGAGGTCTAAGGACGTGTAACAGATTACCGTACAGTAGCAATGAAAATAAGTTTTGTGAAGCAATGGTACTTAGAACGTTTTCTATTTCCCTTCCTTGCTTCCTTGTTGCGAGTGTCCTATAGCTGTTGCCTCATCCCGCATCTGTGTTGCCAAATCCCTCGACCTCGCATTTATTCCTCATCCTCTTTCATTTCTCTTCCCTCCCTCGCCTGATGGATTCCACTTAGCTACACTTTCTGAAGTCCTTGTCTTCTTTCTCTTCCAGGAGGTAGCCATGAAATTACTGTCTTGGGTCATCTGTCTTCATCGACTCTTTTGATATGTCCAAATCATCCTATCTGTCTTTCTTCTATTTTACCGTAATACTATGAACCTGTATCCTTTCACTTATTTTCTCATTTCTTACGTGGTCAAGTCGGGAAATTCTACAGGCTCTTCTCAAGTGGCCCATTTCTAAAGCTGTAAGCCCCTTTTTTTTCTTCCTTTCTGTGAGTTCCTAGCACTCACTCCCATAGGTTATCATTGGTTCCACAATGAATTTCTGAAAACTAATTTTGACCTTTAAGCTCCTTTCTGAAGACCAAAGAACACGGTTTAATTTTTGGATAGCCTCCCTTCCCTGCCTGATCCGTTATTGGATATCTCTGTCACGTCTTCCATCACATGATAGCATACTACCCACGTACTTCAACTCTTTACACACTTTAATCAGATGTTCGTCAATGTTCAGTCTTCTCAGCGACATAGATATTCCGCCTCCTAAAAGTTAATTTTCAAACCCCACTTTTTATACTCTTCCAATAACTTCCTGAGCATGTAAGATGTATTCTCTTAGTCGTTTGCTGCAACAGCCTTATCATCAGCATAGAAAAGTGTGTACATACTCTCTACTTCAAACCCCATGTCCATGCACTTTCTACACCACAGATTCAGTTCCTCCTGCACATACATCTTAAAACGTGTGGCAGACACACAGCATCCTCGCTTCAGTCCTTTAGTTATTCTGAAGATCTCTCTAGAAATTTCTTTCCCTACTTTAATGACACATTCCGCCGACTTGTAGAGGTTTACGATACTTCTTACATAAAGTTTTGGCATTTCCCTGACCACAGCACCACGAACAATAGCTTTAAAGGTACTGTGTCATGTTGTTGTTGTTGTTTTGGTCTTCAGTCCTGAGACTGGTTTGATGCAGCTCGCCATGCTACTCTATCCTGTGCAAGCTTCTTCATCTCCCAGTACCTACTGCAACCTACATCCTTCTGAATCTGCTTAGTGTATTCATCTCTTGGTCTCCCTACGATTTTTACCCTCCACGCTGTCCTCCAATGCTAAATTTCTGATCCCTTGATGCCTCAGAACATTTCCTACCAACCGGTCCCTTCTTTTTGTCAAGTTGTGCCACAAACTCCTCTTCTCCCCAATTCTATTCAATACCTCCTCATTAGTTATGTGATCTACCCATCTAATCTTCAGCATTCTTCTGTAGCACCACATTTCGGAAGCTTCTATTCTCTTCTTGTCCAAACTATCTATCGTCCATGTTTCACTTCCATACATGGCTACACTCCACACAAATACTTTCAGAAACGACTTCCTGACACTTAAATCTATACTCGATGTTAACAAATTTCTCTTCTTCATAAACGCTTTCCTTGCCATTGCTAGTCTACATTTTATATTCTCTCTACTTCGACCATCATCAGTTATTTTGCTCCCCAAATAGCAAAATTCCTTTACTAGTTTAAGTGTCTCATTTCCTAATCTAATTCCCTCAGCATCACCCGACTTAATTCAACTACATTCCACTATCCTCGTTTTGCTTTTGTTGATGTTCATCTTACATCCTCCTTTCAAGACACTGTCCATTCCGTTCAACGGCTCTTCTAAGTCGTTTGCTGCCTCTGACAGAATTACGATGTCATCGGCGAACATCAAAGTTTTTATTTCTTCTCCATGGATTTTAAAACCTACTCCGAATTTTTCTTTTGTTTCCTTTATTGCTTGCTCAATATACAGATTGAATAACATCGGGGAGAGGCTACAACCCTGTCTCACTCCGTTCCCAACCACGGCTTCCCTTTCATGCCCCTCGCCTCTTATAACTGCCATCTGGTTTCTGTACAAATTGTAAATAGCCTTTCGCTCCCTGTATTTTACCCCTGCCACCTTTAGAATTTGGAAGAGAGTATTCCAGTCAACATTGTCAAAAGCTTTCTCTAAGTCTAAAAATGCTAGAAATGTAGGTTTGTCTTTCCTTATTCTATTTTCTAAGATAAGTCGTAGGGTCAGTATTGCCTCACGTGTTCCAACATTTCTACGGAATCCAAACTTATCTTCGGCTTCTACCAGTTTTTCCATTAGTCTGTAAAGAATTCGCGTTAGTATTTTGCAGCTGTGACTTACTAAACTGATAATTCGGTAACTTTCACATCTGTCAACATCTGCTTTCTTTGGGACTGGAATTATTATAATCTTTTTGAAGTCTGAGGGTGTCATTTGCTTTCTCAATACCAGTGCAGGCGGGAAATGTTGTCCTCTCGAAAATACTGCGGACACAAGAAAAGTGAAAATAATCGTACCTTTAATCCGGTGTGTGTGACGCCGTTGAGGAGAACGTTGGCTGCAGAGTCGGGGCGTTGCGCTGAGGGGGGGCTATCTGCGTGGCGGTTTATCTGGCTGGTGACGCGGCGGGGCTATAAGAGCGCCACGGCCGGCGGCCGCCGCCGCTTCAGTCTGTCCGCAGGCTCCACCGCCGCCGCTACGGAAGACCGCCGCTCCCGCCGCCTCCGCCGCTGCTGTATGATCCCTCGCACCGCCATAGCCCACGTCGACCCCGTCCATTTGCTGATTTTCGACTTTTGCGCCGGTGAGTATGTGAATGACACTCGGCCGGCGGTTGTTCACGTCAGCCCCGACGACATTTCGGCGTTTCTATAAACAGGAAATATATTCGCAGTTGCGAATACGAACGACCGCTGCATAACGGAATGGTGCGTGAAAATTTGTGCCGGGTGGGACTCGAGCCCGGTTTTCCGCCTTAACCCTCAGGATTTCCGTGTACGAATAGTGTCCAGACCCAAACTTTCACACGTAGTCATCCATGTGTCACAACCTGCACTCATACGTTAACGTATATTACAGTCCACGAAGGACATATTTATTGAGAGTCGAGCGCCTGGTATCGGCTGATAAATATGAAACTGCAGTGTCTGTGTTGTTAAGAAGAACTTAAGGAGCACTGCATCGCTTTTCTTGAGAACACAGGCACTGCAATCTCGTATCGTGTCTCTTAACGTTACCGCGTTTCTCTTCAATCGAGCTACTCGTATACTTTCAGGGACACGATAGCGCATCATTCGAAATGGAAAGGAATTTCTGTGAAATATTTTCTGAAAGCAACTTTCTCGTTGTTGTGGTCTTCAGTACGAATACCTGTTTATTCCAGTTCTATTCTATCGTGGCAACTGATCACTACAACCGGCACACATCTGCACCTGCTGACTGCAGTCAAGCTTCCCGTCTCCCTCTCACATTTCTCCATCACCAAATTGACCATTCCTTGATGCCTCAGTGTGTATCAAATGGTTCAAATGGTTCTGAGCACTACGGGACTTAATTTCTGAGGTCATCAGTCCCCTAGAACTTAGAATTACTTAAACCTAACTAACCTAAAGACATAACACACATCCACGCCCGAGGCGTAGCGGTCGCGCGTTTACAGACTGTAGCGCCTAGAACCACTCGGTCACTCCAGCCGGCTCAATGTGTATCCTATCAACCGTTTCCTCCTTATAGTCAGACTGTGCCGTTTATTTCTTTTCTCTCTATTTCCACTCGATACCTCTTCATTATTAATCCGACCTATCCATTTCTCTTTAGTATTTTTCTGTAGAAATATATTTCGGAAACCTCTATTCTCTTCTTGTATGGATTGTTTGTCGTCCATGTTTGACTTCCGTAGAAGATTACACTCCAAATAAATACTTTTACAAAAGGTTTCTGAGCACTTAAATTTTTGTTGAGTATTAATAAATTTCTCTTTTTCAGAAACACTTTTCTCTCTATTTCCAGTCTACACTTTATATCCTCTCTGCTCCAGCAGAAATGGTTCATATGGCTCTGAGCACTATGGGACTTTAATTCTGAGGTCATCAGTCCCCTAGAACTTAGAACTACTGAAACCTAAGTAATCTAAGTACGTCACACACATCCATGCCCGAGGCAGGATTCGTACCTGCGACCGTAGCGGTCACGCGGTTCTAGACTGTGGCGCCTAGAACCGCTCGGCCACCTCGGCCGGCTCTCTGTTCCAGCCATAGTCAGTTATTTTGTTGCCTATTTTCAGTGTCTCATTTCCTAGACTAATTCCCTCAGCTTCCTTATTTCTCTTTTGATGATGTGCATCTTGTAACCTCTTTCCGATACACTAAAAATTCCGTTAAATTACTCTGTCCCAAGTCCTTGGCCATCTTTGACAAAATTGCAATGGCATCGCCATCCGCAAAGTTTCTATTTATTCTTCTCGAACATTCATTCTGTTCCCAAATTTGTCCTGGGTTTCCTTTACTGCTTACACAGTGTACAGATTGAGTAACGTAGGAGATAACCTTAAAACTTGCCCCTTTCCCTTCTTAACTACGGCTTCTCTTATACTGTATGTTCTTCGACTCTCATAACTGCAGTCTGGTTTTTGTACAAACTGCAGATAATCTTCTGCTCTCGTTTTTTATACCCGCAGTCTTCAGAATTCCAAAGAGTGTATTCAGGTCAACATTGGGAAAAACTTACTCTGAATATACCAATTCTGTAAAAGTAGTTTTGCCTGTCTTCAGTCTATCCTCGGAGATAAGTCGTAGGGTCAGCATTATAAAATGGATTATCGAGCGCCAATGCTTTACTGCGTTTTATCATCATCATATATATTCTGGAAGCCATTGTACGTCTCATGCCACAAGACACATATTACAATATTCGCTACTGTCGTATTTCATAAGTAATGGAGCAAAAAAAAAAAAAAAAAATGCTTGCCCCTGATACCCTCGAATGCCCCCTTATCTCTTATCTCATCCTCAATGTCCCCATTTGAAACGTACGATGGAGGCAGTATCGAAAACCAATAGTGCATACCGATAGTTAAGTGTCATTATTAATAGCGAAAAATGACATAAATAAAAACATATGATATAGAAGCAGAAACATTCATATAAACGAGGTCCACAAACTGCCGTTTGCGAGATAACTGCGAATATGTGGTTACGAGCTGTCACTGAGTTGAAAATGAAATATTGTCCTAGTTAGTATAAGGGGTGATCAAAAAGTTTCCGTCTTAATTGGTATGCCAATCAGGCAAATTCATCGTGACCACTGAGGCAATCCTCCCACCGACGCACCAAGTTGATGATAGCCGTTCGGTAAAACTTTGTGTCCTGCTGCGTGAAGAAGTCAGTAACTGCCAGCTGCACATCCTCGTCCGAATCCTCGAGCGCCTCCCATTTGAGTCTTCATGTGAAACTGTCCGTCGAGATCGACCTGCGTCATGTGTCGAATCGCGACCAGCAACGAACTTGGTGGACAATTCCACAGCGGTAGTTTTCGACACCCACACACTGCCTCATATATATTCTTCATTCTCCTATGAATGTCTGCCGGTGTTGGTCCACGCCAGCCAACAAAAAAATAACAGCCGGTTGGTCCCGTTTGGACGCATTTGGTAATAACGCCTCCATAGTTCACGTTGCCACATTTACCGCACACACTTCGTAAAGACACGAATGCCACACTAATCCCTTGCCTAAATGTCGGTTGTGACACACCCTCATAGGAGTCTCGCTATGTTGCATATACACTGCAGCAACGCCCTCAAACGAAGACTTTTTGACAGACCCTTATACAATCGTATTTCAAATATAAACTTTTCGTTTTGTCACCATCCAATAGAGCTTTGGAATGTTACATGTTACTCGTATCTGTTGAAGGAGGTGTTCCCCGTGTCGTCCTCGCATTCTGACTGAATAATTCTCATCTCTGCAATGAGTTACCAACTCTTTCGAACGTCGAGGGATCGTCTTGTACACTGATCAGCCAGAACATTATGACCACCTACTTAATAGCCGGTATGTCCACCTTTGGCTAGGCTAACAGCGGCAACGAGTCATTGCATGGAGGCCATCAGATCTTGTTAGGTCGCTGTAGGGCTGTAGCACCACATTTGCACACACAAGTCACCTAATTCGAGTAAATTACGGGGAGGGCGATGAGCTCCGACACTACGTTCAATCACATCTCATATGTGCTCGATCTGGTTCAGATCTGGCGAGTTGAAGGACCAGCACATCAATTGGAATTTGCCACTGTGTTACTCGAACCACACCATCACACTCCTGGCCTTCTGACATGGTGCATACCTTGTTGAGAAACATGATCGTCATGAATCATGAAGAGGTGTATGTGGTTTGCAACCAGTCTACAATACTCCTTGGGTTCAAGGTGGCTTGCACGAGCTGCACTGGACCCATGGATGCTCGCGTGAATGTCCTACAGAGCATAATGGAGCCGCCACCAGCTTGTCTCCGTCCCACAGTACAGGAGTCAAGAAGCCGTTCCCTAGTAGACGACGGATTCGCGCCCTACATCGGCAAGATGAAGAACGTGTCGTGATTCAGGAGTCCATGGAACGCTCTGCCACTGCGCCAGCGTCCAGTGCCGATGGTCACATGCCCATTTCAGTCGTAGTTGCCGTTGCCATGATGTTAACATTGGCACATGCGTGATCCGTCGACTGTGGAGGCCCATCGTTAGGAGTGACAAACTTGTACTCTGTCCAGCATTATAGTCCGATGTTAGTTCCGCCACAGATCGCCGCCTGTCCTCTTTTAACAGCGTGCCTAATCTACGACGTGCGACATCTGTAATGAAGGTTGGCCGCCCAATCCCACGACGTCTGGACTTGGTTTCTCCTTCGTTTCGCCACGTGTTGAAGACACTCACCACAGCACGTCTTATAAACCTGAAAAGTCGTGTAGTTTCCGAAATGCTCGTATCGAAACTCCGGGCCATTACAATCTGCCCTCGGCCGAACTCAGACAGATCGCGCGCATTCCCCATACTACAAACGGACAGCACGCTCATTGATACTACATGCACTGTGCGTTTGTCTGACTAGCAGTCAGTCCTTGCAAGTGACGCTGCTGTCGCCTTGAGGGGTTTATACGATTTTCCAATTATTCAACTGTATGAACGGGAGTGCTGAACCTCTCTCTTATGAGATGACCCCAGACGGAAAAGTCAGATTATTGAGGTCAAGTGATGTTGGAGCCGAGGAGACGGACCGTGAACCTCTCCACCACAGGCAACATTCGTTCGTATGTATGTAGACTGAAGCGACTAATCAAAATTTGTACCAAGGCTAGGATCCCAAAAGGCGTCTCCTGCGCAGTGGCAGATGTGCTAACCACTACGTCAGCCAGGCATAGTGGGTTTCACATACCAATTGGTATTCCCCCTATGCAATGCTATTTTGGGGGAATAGCGAGTGGTCTGATGTGTGAATGGGAATTCGGTTTGAGGAGGGAGGCGTCCAAGGGTAGTCCATGTAGCTGTGCAAAGCCACTGTGTTACGGTGGCGTAGTGGTTAGGGCATCTGCCTAGTGAGCTAGTATAGATTTACATTCGTCTCTTCAGTCTTCATACACACATCATAGATGTTTGACACCTGAGAAGGTCTCTGAAACTATATAGTTTCATTTGATTAAATAGAGGTGCCTTAGACGTCGTCTTACACCAGCAGAAAACTTTGCTGGTGCACAATCATAAATCTACCGCGTTCCTCATCTATGGCGGATGAGTGAAATTTGAGTTCAAGTAGATGGGGACTTAATCGAAAAGTTTATATGTCAAGTACATTTGTGCTAACTATAATGATATTTGATACTGAAGCCAGTGACAGTTCGTAACCACATGGGAATTTCCGCCGTTCTGGCCCGTCTGAGGCAAATCGGGACCGTCCAACGGTCGTGTAATCTTCAACCAATGGCATCATTTGGTTACCATATGAAGGGAAGTGAGGATAGCGTACCACTCACGCCGCTGTTGTCGGCGTTCTGGACATTAGAGTCGTTATTTATCATTCAAGTAACTCCTCAGTTGGCATCACGAGGCTGTGTGAATACCGTCACAGTTCTCCGACCAAGGAAATATCCATGGCAGTACCGAGGAAATGAATGTGGGGCCTCCGTAGTGGAGTCATACATCTTGACCATTCAGCTAAGGAGGCGATCTCGCAACTTCGTATCTACAGTTGTTTCATATACGGTTCGTTTGTGCACCCACGTTTCATGTAACCTTCTTGCTTCTATAAGGGGCAGTCAAACGAAAACAAGACATAAGGAAAAGCAATAAGTAACTGTTTTGTTAGCACATTTATCCTACTGTGGCGCAAGATGTCAGAGCTTTCATGAAAAAATGTTTGCGGTTGCCTACGAAAACGTCGTTGTACCCAAACGCGCATCTCTTCGTCCGAGGCAATCGGCAGCTAGATATGTCTTTCTTCACGGTTACAAAAGTATGAAAATTGTTGGGGAGAGATCGGGACTGTAGGGAGGATGAGTAACGCCCTCCTCGCGGACCTTCTGCAGCGAAGTCGAAACAACAGGCACTCCAACTCCGGGACAAGGGCCTGCTGCTCATTCACTTTCTGAAACTCAGCGCCACAACTAACGCATCGCGATTCATGGACATTTTGCACAAATCAAAGCGCGCCTTCTAGTCCAAACGCACTGGAATGTTGATAAACGCCATCATTCTGTTGCAAGACAACGTCCACTAATGGCCATGATTGTTTCGAGTACGCTGCAGAAGTTTCACACATCCTCACACGTCCTCCATACAGTCCCGACCACTTCCCATAGAATTTCAAATGGTTTAAATGGCTCTGAGCACTATAGGACTTAACAAATGACGTCATCAGTCCCCTAGAACCTAGAACTACTTAAACCTAACTAACCTAAGGACATCACACACATCCATGCCCGAGGCAGGATTAGAGCCTACGGCCGTAGCGGTCACGCGGTTCCAGACTGAAGCGCCTACAACCGCTCGGCCACAGAGACCGGCCCCATGAAATTTCCACATTTTTGGAGCCCTGACGAAAGACATTTGTTGCCGTCGAGTTCCTTCTGAAATAAGGTGCGCTCCAGGATACAATCATGGTTCCGTAAGAAGCCACAAACATTTTCCCACTAAGGCATTGATCGTCTTATCTCACAATGTATTAACAGTTATGGCGATTACTTTTGAAATAATAAAGAGTTTACTTACCTTTTTCTATCTGTCTCGTTTATTTTGACTGCCCGTAGTATTATCCCATAGGCTGCTTCACCCATATCCGCTCTCACTGTAAATTGGAGCATACCCTACACATACCCACCACGATTTCGTGACAATGATTTTGTAAATATCTCTTTTACACTCTTTTATGGGCTATACAAATCCGTACAATCCTGAAAACGAGACGTCTGTGTTCTGGTCTACGTGATAAGAACCTAGATACACTACTCTGCAACACTTAAGGACGAGCCGGATAAAGTAACAAAACACATTAACTACATTGAGAAAATAAATGAAAGTGTCGGAGCATGTTACCAGAAGTCTCCCAGTCATGCACAGGAATTTGGACATCACATGGCATGAGATCAGCATGACTATAGCGGCAAGGCGGCAAGTGTGGTTGGCCCGGTAACACGAGGCAGTTGAAGGGACAGGAAAAGACAGTGTGCGACAATCAGCGAGCAGTTACGGTGCACTGTGTTGGTATTCTTCAGTACATGACCAGGAGACGACATTTGGAGGGGACTGATGACCACAGATGTTAAGTCTCATGGTGCTCCGAGCCATTTTGAGCCACAACATTTGGATGACTTCACAGGGAGAAGAATCATCGGGAAACTGAAGGAAGGATGAAGCGCGATAAATGTAGCCGGGGAGTTTGTTATTGCTCACAGCATTGTTTCATGTGCATCGAGACCGTTCTGAATCACAGGCTCTGCCACCCAAAGGAGCGGACGTGGTCGACCATGGTCAACTGCAACAGCACAGATAACAGCTACATTGTGCAACGGGCAAGAAAGGACCCACGACAAATAGAGGCTACAATTGCAACCACATTTAACAGGACTGCAAGGCATGCAGTCTCACGCTTCACACTGGCACGTTGACGGTATGTTGGTGGTCTCTTTGTCCGACGACCAGTACGTTGTGTCCCCTTGGCACCCGCAGATCGGAGACACCGCTTCCGATAGTACCAACACCATAAGATTGGGGTTGCATGCTCTTCTTGGATGAGATCGGATTCTGTGCTCAGTGATTCTGGTCGTACACTCATCTGGTAAGGAAAATATAGAAAGGGAGCGAAGGCGAATGGGGGATCGTTTTAGCGACAGCACTGGCAGCAAATGGGGAAATCGAGGTACATAAATAATGTCGACAAAGAGCAGATTATTACGATCCCGTGCGTGTTAACTTGCATCTCGGCATATTGTGTGCTACCCTCATGAAAATACATGGAAAGTGGTTAAAGAACGGTGAAACTAGAAGTAGGCGACAAGGTTTGGACGTCAACGCCTCATCACACAACGCGTAGGTGGGAAGCTTGTCCGCTCTGTAAAGCACGATAGGTGGCGATATGTGGCAGTACTGGTGCAGCCACAACGGTTTTGGAGCAAGCTGTTCAGCGCACAGAGTTGAACATGGGCTGTACAGCAAACGGCTTCTACGTGTTCCCATGTTCAGGAAACGACGTCGTCAATTACAATTGCAGTGGGTACAGAATCATCGTGACTGGACTGTGGATCACTGCAAATGTGTCCCCACGTACGTTAAATCACATTTCTTGTTACACGAGATCGATAATCTTGTTCGAATACTCCGTCATTCAAGCGAACATCTGCCCCAATGCTGAAGCGCTTCACCTTAATCCCTTCCTGCCTGAGGTCTTCCCTGACAGCGATGGAATTTTCCAGCGGGATGAATGTCATTGTCACAACCCCAGAATCTTGCTACAGAGGTTTGAGGATCATGATACTACACTCACAATGACGTCTTGAGCACCGAACACACCTGATTTGAAACTGATGGAACAAATCTAGGACGCTATTGGGCGTAAGCCCCACGCCCAAAAACCAGTGCCCCGTAATTCGCTGGAATTAAGTGACCTGGGCTCGAACATCTGGCGCCATATAACTCCAAAACCTGTCAAGGAATTTCCAAATCTGTACCACCACAATCGTTGCTGTATTTCTTTCTGGAAGTGGACCAACACGCTATTACCCAAGTTGTCTCAGTGTTTGCTTCATCAGTGAATATTGTTTATGTCTTAGAAGAAGGTGTCGAACGGTGCTCGTGTGTGCTGAAACACAAAAATTTGTTAACCCAGAAGACGAAGGGTGAGTCTGCATATGAAAGCCAGAGTTCACTTTTATGGATATAATTCTAAATGTCCTGTCATCAGTTACCACAATTGAAAGAAACCACTGATTTGAAGAATAATTTTACTTTTTATCTCTCAGTTCTGAAAGAAATGTGAAAAGCATCTGTAGTACCAATAATCACAATCGGTTTCATCAATTAAATAATAACTCAGAAGATTTCCAGCACAGCATAAACGAAATAAAATACTGTGTATGTGGGCGGAAGAAGATAGGTACGAAGCATATGGATTAAACTTCACCATGTACCATATACTGGTCAGTCAGAACATTATGACCACCTGCTTAATAACCGATATGTCCACCTTTTTGGCGGATAACAGCGGCGACATGTCGTGGCATTGAAACAATGAAACCTTCGTAGGTTGCTGGAGGGAGTTGACACCAAATCTGCAAACAAAAGTCACGTAATTCCTGTAAATTCCTGGGAGGTGAGCGATGAGTTTTGTCGCGACTTTCAGTCATATCCCCGATGTGTTCGACTGGGTTCACATCTGGCGAGTTAGGGGGGGGGGGGGGGGGGGGGGAGGGCGCAGCACATCGATTGGGACTCGCCACTGTGTTCCTCGAACCACTGCATCACACTCCTGGCCTTGTGATATGGCGAATTATCTTGCTGAAAAATGTCACTGCCGTCAGGAAACATGATCGTCATGAAGAAGTGTATGTGGTCTGCAAACAGTGTACTATACTCCTTGGCCCTCATGGTGCTTTGTACGAGTTCCACTGTACCCGTGGATGCCTAAGCGAATGTTCTCCAGAGCATAATGGAGCAGCCACCAGCTTGTCTCTGTCCCGCAGTACAAGTGTCAAGGAGTTGCTCCCCCGGAAGACGACGGATTAGCGCCCTTCCTTCGGTATGATGAAGAAGATATCGGGATTTGTCAGACCATGCAACGCTCTGCCACTGCGTCAACGTCTAGTGCCGATGGTCACATGCCCATTTAGTCCTAGTTGCCGATGCCGTAGATTTAACATTATCACATGTACGAGTTGTCGGCTGTGGAGGCCCATCTTGGGGGAGTGTTCGGGGAGTGTTCCGCCACATTTCGCTGCCTGTGGTGTTTTAACAGACTGCCCAGCCTAGCATGTCTGACATCTGTAATAAAGGGTGAACGCCCAACCCCTCGACGTCTGGACGTGTTTTCACCTTTGTTTCTTCGCGTGTTAAAGACACTCGCCACATCACTCCACGAACGGTGCCGACCCTCCGGTCCACCACAACGGTCAAACTCAGACATATCGCGCGCCTTCCCCATTCTGCACATGGACAGCACGCTCACTGATACAGCATTGACCGTGAGTTTGTCTGACTGGAGTCAATCCTCGCCAGATGACGCTGCTATATCCTGGACGGGTTTACATTCATATAAAGTTGGTGATTATAATGCTCTGGCTGATCAGTGTAAGCTCGAATATGGCAAGGTATGGATAGACTGGAAGAGTCAAAAGGAACGCAACTGAGAATTAGAAACATGTACAGAAAATGGCAGAATTGTATTATTGTACACGGCAAAAAATAAGAATGAGTGACAACAGGCAGAGGGTTTCAGCAAGGAAGTGTGCTCTACCAGTGCTTTTTAATATAGTCATGAACAACATCATAAGAAAAGTTCGCCAAGGTTCAACAGCAGACGATATGAAAATCGTAGCATACGCTGATGATGTGATGATTTGGGAAGAAAATGCGCTGAAATTGGAAGACTTGACAGAGTATATTGGAAATAAGCAGGGAAAATGAGAAAAATTAAGGATGTAATTGGAACGAAAAAAATTATTTTAAAAATAGATGCTTTCAACATCAACATCAACAATGAAATTTCGGAGAGAATAGAAAATTGTTCGAAATTTTATTTCTGTGTTACGGAAATAATTGGAAATTGTAAATAAGTGCTAAATTAAGGATCATGATGTACAAGTCATATTTTGTCGTATGGATCGGAATGTTGGGCTTGGACAAAGAAAGATCTGAGCGGAACATAAGCAACAGAGATGCGCTTTCTGTGGGAGATCCTCGGTAAGACGAGAAGGGACTGGATAAGGAATGAAGTAATACAAAACACCCTGCAGATCAAGCCGCTAAAAGAAACAATGCAGAGTAATAGACTTAAATTGTTTGGCCACATTAAAAGAATGGGACTATAGACACGTCCGTGAAGAACCCTAGAATGGACAGAAACTGGACGAAGACCAACTGGAAGACCACGAAAAGATGAAGAGAGCAGGTGAAGGACGACATTGTCCGTAGAGGACTGAAATGGGAGGAGACGTTAAATGATAAACTGTGGGAGAAAACAGAATCTTGGAAGAGGCTCTATGAACGACCTGAATAAGCAAAAACGTTTCAGGAAGAAGGAAGAAAAGAGTGACTACAGCAGTATGGAGAATATAAATACTTCTGAGTCAAGATGTAAGTACTTAGTGCGTTTCAGTACAACAGCAAGTTATTTAATTAGTCAGTTAATCAAATGTTTATTAAGCCCATTTACTGTTGCTGTTCGATGTCTAACTTGTAATTTATATAAGAACTATACAAAGTGATTACACAATACATGACTGCATGCTAGTCATGTATAAATGCATACATGGAGCATTATAAATCTTATGAATAGATTACAGTGCAGAATGGTCTGTGCCCTCTCTCTCTCTCTCTCTCTCTCTCTCTCTCTCTCTTTCTCTTCTCTTCTCTTCTCTTCTCTTCTCTTCTCTTTCTCTTTCTCTGTTCCGTACAAGTATTTTGTGTTCAGTATTGTGGACAAGTGCATAACAGTTTCCCTGTAACACAAATATCCTTTAATTGCGATTTAGTGTGAGTTTTCTGCAGACTTGAACAAAGTTTTCCATTTTTCTAATTCGTTTTTGATAACTTTCTAATTATCTTTTTGCTTGTTAGATTACGTTGTCACGAATTACCAGAAAAGAGCGAACTTCAATCCGAGCTGTTTTCAATAATTTCCACAGTGAAACTCTGTCTCGAAATGTGGCAGAAAACCCAAAGAGATTCTGATCATATGTAAAGTACACCACTGGCAAGACGCAGTCAGTGCCTTCACTGTGCAGTAACAATGGTGATGTCAGTGATGACAGCGAAACTAGAGCAGAGTTACTAAGCACCGTTTTCAGAAAGACGAAGTAAATATTCCAGAATTAGAATGTAGAACAACTGCTAACACGAGTAACTTAGAAGTCGATACCCTCGGTGTAGCGAAGCAGTTTAAATCACTTAATAAATATAAGTCTTCTTGTGCTGCTTGTCTAACAGTCAGGTTTCTTTCAGAGCATTTGATACAATAGCTCCATACTCAGAAATCATAAACAATCACTCGCTCGTCGAAAGATCCACACTGAAAGACTAGAAAGTTCCACAAGTCATGCCAATACCCAAGAAAGGGAATAGGAGTAACCCACTGAAGTACAGATCCATAACACTAACGTTGATCTGCGGTACGATTTTGGAACACATATTGCGTTTGGACATCATGAATTATCTCGAAGAAAACGATTTATTGACAAATGGTCAGCACGGATTCAGAATATACCGCTCTTGTTAAACACAGCTTGCTCTTTATTCTGACGAAGTAATGAGTGATATCGACAGGGAATGTCACATTGATTCCACATTTTTAGATTTCCAGGAGGCTTTTGACTTTGTTTCCCACAAGCGTCTTATAATTAATAGCGTTCCTATGGAATATCGCATCCGTTGTGTACCTGCATTCCTGTGTTCCCGTCAAAAAGGTCATAGTTTGTAGTAACTGACGAAAAGTCATCGAGAAAACGGAAGTAATATCTGGCGTTCCCCAAGGAAGTCTTACAGCAAATCTGCTGTTCCTGATCTACATAGGCTTGTCCTCCCTATTTTGGAGTATTGCTGTGCGGTGTGGGAGCCGTGTCAGATGAGACTGACGGAGGACATCGTAAAAGTTCAAAGAAGGACAGCTAGTTTTATATTATCATGAAAAAGGGGTGAGAGTGCTACGGACATGGAATGTGAGTTGGGGTGGCAATCATAAAACAAATTTTTCGCTCCGGTAGGATCTTCTCGTGAAACTTCAATCACCTACTTTTGTGAAAATATTCTGTTCACGCCCAACTTACATGGGGATAAATGGTCATCATGAGAAAATAAGAGAAGCCAGAGCTCCCACAGAAATATTTAAATACTGATTTTACCCGAGCGCTACTCGAGATTGGAACGATAGAGAAATAGCTTAAAGGTGGTTCGTTGAACCCTCTGCCAGGTACTTAATTGTGAATTGCAGAGTAATCTTGTAGATGCAAATACAAATATACGGCCATGGTTAACAGAGATTTATAATGTTAATATCATTCGTTTTATTTAAAAAGCCTTAAGAGTTATTACATAAAAAATTCGATGGCATTACCTTTTAAGACGCCTTCGTAATTTCGGTTCCTTATCATTTGAATGGTTCGTGAAATTTAAGTTCCAGTTTTAGTTTTCGCCGCTCTTGACTGTAATTAATAATTTTTTCCCCTTACCCCTCCCTCGAACCGAACCCAGGATCCATGCCTGACTGACTCTTCCGCAAAGTGTTCTCCTGCCCTTG
Organism: Schistocerca gregaria; assembly: GCF_023897955.1. NCBI lineage: Eukaryota > Metazoa > Arthropoda > Insecta > Orthoptera > Acrididae > Schistocerca > Schistocerca gregaria. The sequence continues at coordinate 516,263,412 of NC_064931.1, read as the reverse complement.
CTCTTCTTCTTCGAGGCTTGCAATCGGAGTTCCTTTGTTTGGTTGCCACGTGTCTCTGATCGTGGAGGACGTTACCTCTGCCATGGGCAGGTACCCATTAGCTCGAGTCTTTGGTTTAGTTCTACCACCCTGCCAGGAACAGACGTTTCTTGTGTCTAACAGTATGGTTTGGGGCAGAGAGGTTGGTCCGACAACAGCCAACGGGTACTTCCCAGAAAGAATTCTTATTGTTCTAGTGGTATGCCACCCTTTTCCCACGAGTTACAGCTGCGGACTAAATCGTTCGCACTGTATACACCATTGACAAAAATTCAATCACATGCAAAATCAATCAGCCGTATATCAAATCACTTCATTCCTATGTTCGCCACCACGTACACACATTTCTGTCTAAGGCACCTTCTCTTGTATTCCATTTCGTCATTTTTCATATTTCTCTGGCGATTGATTAGTTATGGAACAGATTTGTGAAAGCAGAGTAGCTAAGGGATCTCGCTTCGTTTAAATTTTTGCCATCATAGAGATGAGGGAAATTTAAATTTGTGACCATACCTACACACAGTCGGCATCGCCAAAGAAGCATTGTATTCACCAAAGTCAAGCTTCCCCTGAAACAAGCAGGAGATTTGAATCTTTAAAAAGGAACTTGCTTGGGGTTTCGACGAACACGTATAATGAACTGTACGTCATCAGCTCTTGAAGGCAAATGTTGACTCAGGAAGCCCATCACACCATTTAGATTAAAATCAGCTGCCTCCGACTTGAGCGCGTCTTCATTTTTATTTATGATTCCTTGGGAGCCATGAGAGCCAAAGATACTTGGCTATGGAACGAGGCAGTACACAATTTACGGGATGCTAATCAGAAAATTTTTAAAAAAAGAACTAATTCATGCAATATGAGAATCTTTGTGTGAGAGAGAATACAATTAATATGACACTGCAGCAAGAAAGTTCCTCAACTAGTGAGAGAAATTCTTGTACAGAATAAAAGGACCGTGGCGCAAGATAACTTTTTTACTTGGATTTGAATACTTTTGGTTTATCTTACAGTTTTTTAAGTTCTGCTGGAAACCTATTGAAAATGAAACCTGTTGAATAGTGCACAATAGTGTACAATGCTTAAGGAAGTGTTGTCCAAGTGAAAACCTTTTCTCCGACTTGTATTCACCGAACGAATGTTACAGTCTCCTGTGGGTACACTATGTGATCAAAAGTATCCGGACACCTAGCTGAAAATGACTTACAAGTTCGTGGCGCTCTCCATCGGTAATGCTGGAATTCAATATGTGTTGACCCACCCTTAGCCTTGATGACAGCTTCCACTCTCGCAGGAATACATTCAATCAGGTACTGGAAGGTTTCTTGGGAAATGGCAGCCCATTCTTCACGGAGTGCTGCACTGAGCAGAGGTATCGCTGTCGGTCGGCGAGGCCTGGAACGAAGTCGGCGCTCCAGAACATCCCAAAGATGTTCTATAGGATTCAGGTCAGGACTGTGTGCAGGCCAGTCCACTACAGGGCTATTTCTGTCGTGTAACCACCCCGTCACAGGTGCGCCCCCTCCATGAAAAACATGACCACACCATAACACCACCGCCTCCGAATTTTACTGTTGGCTGACAGGTGACGATCACCGGGCATTCGCCATATCCACACCCTGCCATCAGATCGCCACATTGTGCACCGTGATTCGTCACTCCACACAACGTTTTTCCACTGTTCAATCATCCAATGTTTAGGCTCCTTACATCAAGCGAGGCGTCCTTTGGCATTTACCGGTATGGTGTGTGGCTTGTGAGCAGCCGCTCGACCATATAATCAAAGTTTTCTCACCTCCCGCTTGCAGTGGATCCCGATGCAGTTTGGAATTCTTGTGTAATGATCTGGATTGATGTCTGCCTATTACACCGTACAACCCTCTTCAACTGTCGGCGGTCTCTGTCAGTCAACAGGCGATGTCGGCCTGTACGGTTTTGTGCTGTACGTGTCCCTTCACATTTCCACTTCACTATCACATTTGAAACAGTGGACCTAGTGATGTTTAGGAATGTGGAAATATCGCGTATAGACGTATGACATAAGTGACACCCAAGCACCTGACCACGTTCGAAGTCCGTGAATTCCGCGGAGCGCCCCATTCTGCTATCTCTCGATGTCTAATAACTGCTGAGGTCGCTGATATGGAGTAACTGGCAGTAGGTGGCAGCACAATGCACCTAATATGAAAAAGTATATTTTTTGGGGTGTCCGGATTCTTTTGGTCACATAGTGTATGTGAGTATTGTCAACAACGAATGCCATTATGGAGGATATGCAAAGGGATGGTACAGTTATAATTTTGAAACACCTGAAGAATGGCGTACAAGACGTTCAGTAACTGACGCCGCAGACCTGCCAGACCTCCGCTGTTTGGGCTTCAAAAATTTTTGGTGAGAGCACTGAGTTGCTCCAGAATATTATATCATAGAATATAAAGGAGTGAAAATAAGTAGTAAACAAGCCTTCACGTTTCAGTGACAGAGAGAGTTGGGATAACTCTTATAGTAAAGATGACAGCATTCGTATTTACAGTAGAGAATGAACGTGATGCTAAGTAGAAATTGTAAGATTTGGTGACAGTGGACACTGAAACTGTTAGGGTTCAACCAGTTTTGTTTTTGTCACACTGCTACTTGTCAGTGTTAAGAAATAGCCACCATCTGAAGATTTCGAGCAGCTGCCACAACGAAATATTGTGAGATACGCAACAGACTATTCGAGAGCAGACCCAACAGACATACATTTAATTTTTGTTTTTGTTGTAACAAATAACGTTCATGCAAGAAACTGTCGCTCAGAACAAACGATTACGAAACTGGCAGTAATACGTAAACAGCTGCTATGGTGATAGAGACTGGAGTGTCAGACGAAATCCCATATACTGTACAATGGAATCTACATTGCATGGTGGAGTGTACTTCTGGTACCATTGTAATTACTCTCCTTTCCTGCTCCACACTTGAATTGTGCATTGGGAGAACGACTGTCGATAAACCTCTGTATAAGCTCTAACTTTTCTGATTTGCTTGTCGTGGTTATTTCGAGAGACGTATTTGCGAGAAAGTAATATGTTGCCTGATTCTTCCTGGAACGTACGCACTAGGAATTTTACCAATAAACTCCTCTGTGATGGACAATACCGCTCTTGCAGCGTCTGCCATGGAAGTTTGTAGAGTATTTCCGTAACGCTCTCGCGGTTGTAAATAATCCCGTGGCAAATTGAGCGGTTCTTCATTTTATCTTGGCTGTCTCTTCTATTAATCAAACCTAGTAAGGGTTGCAGGTACTGTACTTATTTAAACTTCTAGCGCTGTTGATGAAGGTAAAAGACGATGCCGGAAGAGGAAGACAAATGACATCGCAGAAATTGGTTTCTTCCGTCAGAAGTGTAAACGCACAGAGGCATAAGTGTGTTGTAATATTAGAAGCTGATCTGCCTTCATTAATTACTTTTTACAGCTAACAAGTGGCTGTGAAGTATCCATGTGTGCAACAGCTAGGGTGACGAAACTGCGATTTCGAACGATGAATAAACCGTGATTGTTGGAGCACAGGTCGCAACATGTGCCTGTAAACAGCACAGTATCAAACTAGGGGGGTATTATAACCTCATTCCGATAACACCAGTGCCATGAGTTCAAGATAATAAATCAACGTCGGCGATAATCAAAGCTGATTCTTTTAATAAGTTCTTGGAAGATGTCAATTGGATATTCCGGCTATAACTGCTTAAGCGACAACCAACAGCAACCTATTTTTCACACTGAACGGATAATCCACTTTTACGAATTTTCAGAATTTTATGAATGAAGGAAATAAGAGTTAATGTCCCGTCCACGACTAGGTCACTAGAGACGGAGCATAAGCTAGGATTGGGGTAGGGTCGAGAGGAAAATCGATCCTGTCCTTTCAAAGGGCCATCCTGGCATTCACTTATGCGATTAAAACAAATCGCAGAAAACTTAAACCTGGATCGTAAGATGAAACTCTGCCCTCCAGAATACCACTGCAGCATTGCACCACCTTTCTCGCTATTTCTGATGAAGCTCATATTCCATTAGGTCTAAAAAGAACTCTACTAAGTGATGTAGCGCATTGTTACTCGTAAGAATTTGCGTTCAGACAGTGGCCTCTGAACTTTCTCTACGAAACTTACTTGAATTTTGGAATTTTTCCATCGTTACGGACCTACATGTTCAATTAAAACATCGAAGCAGGATTTCCAGGAAAATGGCTATTTTGTCAAAGAAGTTAACAAAATTTTGTGGCTAAGTAACTATAGGCTGAAGAAAAACAACGACGAAAAAACACAGTTTCTCTCCCTTTCGTTAAGAATGCAACTGATCAGATTGACAACATTCAACGAAAACATAACGTGAAATCGGATTTTAGACTAACAGAAAAAAATATATCAAATCCTCATATCTGTGTGAGATAAACGCCCTCTTCTGATTGTGTAATGGAGTAAGAGAGCGATGTACTCTTAGAATACAATTTGTCCTTTGATCTATGGGCTGCCTACATTCAGGGGCAAAGGCATGATGTCACCATCCCCTTCCCTTCTCCTGAACTGCATCCCCTTCCTGAGCCACGACTTCCTCCTTTCCTTCCTCCTGCCTTTCCCCCTCACCCTCCCACTCTCCATTCCCTTCCAGCCCTCTCCCCCTCCCCCAATTTTTTCCTAAGCCCCACCCATTTTTTGGAAACAGACAAATCAGATAGTTTCTAAGGCAGTTGTATTACACATATTTAGCTCTCACAATCACAGCTCATCATTTAACTGCCATATCATGTTGTCCAACCACAATTCCCAACTCCTTCTTAAGACACACCACTGCCCCCATTTTCTATATTATTTCTTGGAAATAAGCCAGTAAGAGGCCTTTCTGTATCAAGGATAGGTGGATCATGACATCATACCCATCCAGTGATTTTGGCAGCTGCATAATGTCTACATTGTGTGGAAGGGGCAGCGATTAGGAATGGGATTAGGGAGGAGGCCAGAGGTAGAGGAGAGGATTCGATGGGAAAGAAGAGAGGGGTAGGGGGGATGTGAGTGGAGGGTATGGGATGAGGAAGGGAGGGGGAGAATTTCAAGGTAAAAGTACAAAGATCAAATTTGATCCGAGATGCTCATTTGCGTTCCTGCTTCTGAAGCGTACAAGATTGCATATTTGTGTAATAAAGTCACTGGAACTGTTAAGAAAAGTGGAACAAAAAAGTGTTTGCCAACGAGGGAAAGTAGAAAAATCGGCTGCAGAAGAAAAAGCACTTAAGTCAGGAAAACATGAAGTGAAATTTTATAAAACCAACATTTTATCTACTTCAACGAACTATTTATTATCCACGGTTTTATATAAAAGTCATCGAAATTCATAAACATAAGCTTAATTTTAGAAAAAGAAGACGTCATGTAACGTGGACAGTAGCACTACAGATTTGACAGGTAAATTTTATCTTCGAAAGATAATAATTCGGTAGTTAAGTTGTATCTTCGGCAAGGGTTATCTTTATTGCTCACGTATAAACTTTTACCAGACCGCCTTGTCACAGTATTTACATCAGTCTTCGACGTTTGACCCAACAGTCGGACCGAGCGAGGTGGCGCAGTGGTTAGACACTGGACTCGCATTCGGGAGGACGACGGTTCAATCCCCCGTCCTGCCATCCTGATTTACGTTTTCCGTGATTTCCCTAAATCGCTCCAGGCAAATTACGGGATGGTTCCTTTGAAAGGGCACTGCCGACTTCCTTCCCTAATCCGATGAGACCGATGACCACGCTGTCTGGTCTCCTTCCCCAAACAACCCAGCCCTACAGTCGGTAAAGGCTCAGAGGAATTAGTAGCACCTCTGAAGGTGTCCAATGCAGTGCATGATGAACCGTCAGGAACGAGTAAGTTCCACGGATCTCCACCATACGATTCAGAGGATTCAACAGCATCCAAACCAACCGGTCATGGAAACCTTAATTGTGTTGTCAGATTAATTCTGCTTAAAATGTAGCTCAGCTGCCATAAGTCTGAATGAACCTAAGAAAGAAAATGAGTTTTCTCCGTTAATAAGACGCTGTTACGCTCTTTCAAACGCTGTCTTCCATGTAGACGTTAACTTCGTGAGAAAAACCCATGTGGATTTGCAACGAGTAATGAAAGGACGTACTCACACATTTCAACTGCAAGATCACTCTATGATCGCTGTCCACTGTGAGACTAAACGCCACCTGGTGGTGTAGCGAGCACGTGACGCGGTAAGGAAAGAATTTAAGCGGAGCAGAAAGAATGGAGAACTATTATAGCGACAATACGGGCAAAAAATGGCGAAATCCACTTACGTACATAAATGACTGTGACAGAGCGAAGATTGCCGTCCGGAGAGGCCGAGCGGTTCTAGGCGCTTCAGTCCGGAACCGCGCGACCGCTACGGCCGCAGGTTCGAATCCTGCCTCGGACATGGATGCGTGTGAGGTCCTTAGGTTAGTTAGGTTTAAGTAGTTCTAAGTTCTAGGGGACTGATGACCGCAGATGTGAAGTCCCATAGTGCTCAGAGCCATTTGAACCATTTGACAGAGCGAAGATTAATTTGGCCCGGTGCCTTCGAACGAGCTGGTCAGCTTTTGGTGTGCTACTGTCGTGAGCATCTGTGGAAAGTTATTGAAGAGCGGTGATATAACGAGTAGGTGACTATCTGCTGGACCTCCGAGCCTCTTCACAGGACGTAAAGGATAGAGGGCTGCCCTCTCTGTAAAGCAGGATAGGCGGTGATCCGTGGCAGATTTTAGGACAAGGTGGTGCAGGCACAAGCGTTTCGGAGGGTATCATTCAGTGCATATTTTGAACACGGAGACCTACAAGAGACGACCCCTACATCGTCCCATGTTGATTCAACGATATCAGAGTATCAGTGGGATGTGTGGTAATAATCGAAGGCACCATGGCATATGGGGACTACATGAAGAGCATTGCGCGCCACCTGCATCCCTTCATGCTTGATGCCTTCTCCAGTGACGATGGCATCTTTCAACAGGATTACTCTTCTTACTACTGAGGTTTGGGGAGCATGATAGGGAACTCATGCTGATGTCTTGTCCATCAGATTTGCCTGATTTTAACCCAATGGAACCCTTTATGACGCTGTCGGGAGCCAGTTCCATGCCAAAAACACCACCGACCCCTAATTTATAGGACTTGTTTACTTGGGCGTAGACATCCTGAGCCACTTACCTCCAGACGCCTAGCAAGGACTTGTCGAATCCATGCCACGCAGAATCGCCACAGTTTTGCGTTGCAAATGTCGAGAAACACGCTATTAGGCAGGGTCTTATAATGTTTGGCTGATCGGCGTATAGTGCAAGTGTTTTACTCTGGATTAGTTTATTTAGTACGATTTTTGCCTTTTATGACGTGCATATAACGTACTATTGTATGCAACAAATTTAACTTCAATAGCTCCTAGTTGTCGTGTTGCGACCCTCAGACCGAATGCTGATTTCCTGCAGTTCTCCATGCTTGTGAACCGTGTGCAAGTCTCTTTACTACGTCTTACATCCATTTGAATCTGCTTACTATAGTCAAGACTTGGTCTATCCCTGCAATTTTACTCCCCTCGCTCCCCCTCTCCATACTTCCCTCCATTTCTAAATTGACGATCCCTTAATGCTTCAATCCCTGGCCAGTAATATCTTTTCTCCCCGATTCGATTCAGTCCCTCTTCATTAGTTGTGTGATCTATCCATCAAATTTTGAGTGTTCTTCTGTACCACCACATTTCAAAAGCTTCTCTTCTCTTCTTGTCTAAAGCGTTTATCGTCAACATCTCACTCCCGTACAAGGCTACACTCGGGAGCCATACAATCAGAAAATACTCCGTAACATTAAGATTTTGTTCAACGTTGACAAATTCCTTTTCTGAGAAACTCCTTTCTTGCTATTTCAATCCTCCTTTTGTTTTTCTGTTTCCTTCGGCAGTCATGAGTTATTTTGATGCCTAAATTCCAAGTCTCTTCCACTACATGTAGTGTCACATTTCTGATCTAATTCTTTCAGCATCATCTGACTTAATTCGACTACACGCTATTACTCTTGTTTGACTTTTGTTTATTTTGTAACCCCTTTTCACAACAGTATCCATTTTGTTCGACTGGTCTTTTCTCCCTAAGTTCTAATTCACTATCCAAATTTCTCCTTGGTTTCTTTAACTGCGTGCCAAATGCACCGATTGATAACATAGAGGATGTTTCAACCCTGTCTCTTTCCCATCTCAACTTTGCTTCCCTTAAATATTCATCAACGTAACTGTAGACATTATTACAAACTCATGGTGTCCTAGAAATTTTCCCCTGCTTACAAACATGCATAAAGCATAAAATATGATACATGGACACACGTCTTTTATTTTGAAGTGCAGATATATTCGTGTTTTTATGTACACACACACACACACACACACACACACACACACACACACACACACACAATTAATAAATTTCGACGTGAGCTCCTTTCGTTGTCCGAAGGATATCGAAGCATATTCCAATTCCCCTTATGTGTTTGTCAAAATTTCGTGAAGGATGAATGTCGTGACGTCAGTAATTCAGCGCCGTAACGCTGTTAGGTCGTTCACTAGTATTCGCTAAACCCGGTCCTAGACATAACTGCAAAGTAAGATATCCAGTGGTGTTGCGTCCGGTGATCACAGAGGCCAGTTGCTTGGTCCACCACGGCTGATCCATCTTCCTGAAAATGTTGTATCCAAACAGGCACGAAAATCTAGCCCCCAATGTGGTGGTGCACCATCTTGTTGGAAAATTAGGTCCGAATGTCCTGAACTTGAACTGTTTCTGGTGACTCTGTCTCATGATACCAGAAGACGCAATTGGCTTTCTCCTGGTCTGAGTACATGTTGTTTGCAAATGGTGTCCGATGCCGCTGTTCTTAAGTCACTTGGCCCTAAACGAAGTAACAGTAAGTATGAATGTACACAAAAACTTGAATATGTCACATGCAATTCAAGATAAAAAGTATTTGGTTACGTGTCATATTTATGCCTTATGAATGTTTATAATCAAGGAAAGACTTCTGGGATACCTGTTGCGTTGTGGAAGCAAGCACATAAATATGAGGGGTGATCAAAAATATTCCGTTCGAAGGCCGTACATTCCAGAATTGGTATACCAAGCAGACAAAATCGCCTTGAGCATTAATGCAGTTATACCACCGACGCACAGGTTAAAGATACCCGTTTGATAAAAAACGGTCTCCTTCTGTCTAAAGAAGTCCACAACTACTAGCTGCACATCCTCAACCGACAGGAATCACCTACCCTTCAAGTCCGTTTTAAGGGACTGAAGGCGTAATAATAGCATGGCAGTAGGTCGAGTCCAGAAAGTTTCGTGACGTAAATGTCGCGTGACTAGGGCCTCCCATCGGGTAGACCATTCGCCGGTTGCAAGTCTTTCGATTTGACGCCACTTCGGCGACTTGCGCGTAGATGGAGATGAAATGATGATGATTAGGACAACACAACACCCAGTCCCTGAGAAGAGAAAATCTCTGACCCAGCCGGGAATCGAACCCATGCCCTTAGGACTGACATTCTGTCGCGCTGGCTACTCAGCTACCGGAGGCGGGCAGTTTCGTGATCTTGACGCAGTATTCCACAACGGTGGTTTCCGATAGACATGCTGCCCTATGCACATTCTTAATTCTCCGATGGATGTCTACCGGTGTTTGTTCTTCGTCAGCCAAAAAAAGACTAACAGCACGTTGGTCCTCTGGTGTACGTTTTCGTATTTTCAATACGCATGTCGGAAAGACACGAATGCCACACAAATCCCTCGGCTATATGTCGGTGCGTGTATACCCGCGATGGAGTCGTTCTACGTTGCTTATACGCTGCAGTACCGCACCAAACCGGAAACGTTTTGATCGCCCCTAATAAGTTTCGATATTTTGGTTTCCAGTCCACTAGTCAACTTCATTCCAATTTTGTCCTGTTTCGACTTTTAAATCCGTTCTCCTCAACATGTATTATTCGAGAATTTGTATGTGTAAAATATCTTAGTAGCGATAGATACTCTTTTAGACGTTTTATTGTGGTCTCAGCATGTCGTTTTGGAGCGGATGTCAAAATCATTCACAAAATTCACTCCAGGAGAGAATTAATGCATTGCAGAAAGTTTACATGTGTTTGCCTACATTTTAGTGGCAGTTGTTGTCTGTCATTCTTTGTGTTCAGTTAGTGCCAATATTTGTAGCAGCTGCTTTTGATTCAACGCAACAACGTAGCACCAGTCGCGACGACTTTGTAAAGACTTAACCGTTTATTTGGGTCTAAGTAAGTGAGATTAAGTGAAATGAAACGAAATTTTCGGCCGAATTTATTTAGCAATTTGCTTTAGATCTGTGATCCATATTTTCATCGATTTCTTAGTACGGAAAAGACAGTTAGTGACAACAACAGAAATAAAACAATGTCGCTGAAAAGAAAAGCATCCACTGTCAGATATCTTTAAGTCTGCGTCTATGTACATAATCTGAAAAACAGCTGCTTACATGCCCCTGTGCATGATGTAATTAGTCTAGCACGGTAGCTCAGCGTGTTCGGTCAGAGAGCCGGTTGGCCTCTGTAATAAATAACTGAGTGGAAGGATCAACAAACGAACTTTAACGGATGTCATGTGACGTCCGCAACGACCAAACCCTACGATCAACAATGAAAAGAAATAAAATAAAAAAAGCGGCCTAAGGCGCTGCAGTCCTGGACTGCGCGGCTGGTCCCGGCAGAGGTTTGAGTCCTCCCTCGGGCATGGGTGGGTGTGTTTGTCCTTAGGATAATTTAGGTTAAGTAGTGTGTAAGCTTAGGGACTGATGACCTTAGCAGTTAAGTCACATAAGATTTCACGCACATCGGTGTTCCCACGGCTGAGCCTATGTGGTCGTTCCATTTCATATCCACACAAACTGCTACACCCAGGTATTTCTATGAGTTTGCCGATTCCAACAGTGACTCACTGATATTACTGTCAAAGGATATTACGTTTTCTTTTTCGTTTTGTGAAGTGCACAGTTTTACATTTCTGAACATTTAAAGCGCGTTGCCAATCTTTGCACCACTTTGAAATCTTATCAAGATCTGACAGATTATTTATGCAGCTTCTTTCACATAGTACCTCATTATAGATATCAGCATCGTCTGCAGAAAGTCTGAGGTTACTATTGATATTATCTGTAAGGTCATTAATATACCAGATGAACAGCAAGGGTACCAACATGCTGCATCCTTCCTACCCAAAAGTCCTCAATCCAGACACAGATTTCACTTGATACTCCATATGATCGTATTTTTGACAAAAAGCATAAGTGTGGCACTAAGCCAAATACTTTTCGGAAATCAAGTAATACTGAATCTACCTGACTGCCTTGATCCAAAACATTCAGTATGTTAGTGTGAGTTGAGTTTCACATGATTGACGTTTCCGGAATCCTTGCTGGTTGGCATTGCGTTAATTCTGTTTAATATACCTCCGGCAATTCATGTTTTTAGAATTTCTGTGATGCTCCTCCGTGAGTCAACAAACTTGTGAGGTTTTGTGCAGCCTTCTTCGTTCACATTCAATCCCCCAAGTTAATCCTATTTGGTATGTCTTGATCCACGGCGTTCAGGTGTCATATGAGGAACGTGCGAGTTTTCCTGTGGTACTACAGTGGATATGAAAAATGCAGTAGTCGATGGGATATAAGACGGTAATGACACAGAATTAAAGAGCAGTGACAAATCTGTGCGTGCAAATGATTATAAATAATTATACTAACATAACAGTGAGAAAAAAGAATCCTCGATATGTAGCCTGTCTGACAGTGGATATGTGCCAAGTCCCTCTGTCGACAGAAATGACGAGGATTTTGTGTTCCACTCCATATTAATCATAAATTTCAGTAAACGATTAACGACGCGCTAATGATAATGACAGTGTCTACTATATTCAGAATCTCCTACTGTAATAGAAGACTATATTAATACAACTAACAATGTGAAATAAAATTTAAGAACCGTTGAGAAAGATTGTCAGTGGCATGAATTCATTCAAAGATTTACGGAAAATAAAGATTTGTTTGTAGATAATATACTGAATTAGACTGCCTGTTATAAATGTCAACTTTTTCACCTAGAACTGAATTTTTTTCCGAATTGACGAATGCTAAGGAAGAGTGTTTATGTTAATGAAATGCGAAAACCAGACCAGCATGTCATAACCATGATACAACAGAGATAGGAGAAGTAACACAGCTTTGAGGTAATGCACATGTGACAGTAACGAGGAAGCACATAGATTGTACTACATCAATTAATTTTTTAATATTATAAGAAAAGCGACATCGGCCCATTCTTTCAGAACGTGTGTTACTAGTGACTGTCTGTAGGGCGCACTAAAGCGCTCAGAGAAAAATGGTTCAATGGCTCTGAGCACTATGGGACTTAACTGCTATGGTCATCAGGCCCCTAGAACCTAGAACTACTTAAACCTAACTAACCTAAGGACAACACACACATCCATGTCCGAGGCAGGATTCGAACCTGCGACCGTAGCGATGGCGCGGCTCCAGACTGTAGCGCCTAGAACCGCTCAGAGAAAATTTGTATCTGAGTTATGAATATTCATGAAAAGAAACTTAAATTTTATTTTTATTTATTTTTCAAATGTGCATGTGTTAGAATTTTCTACAAGATTGTAGTGTGTTCCTAGAGTACGCACAACTTTTTATTTCAGAACGATTTGCATGCAAGTATTCTGTAACAGCGCTCTTTCAAAGCACTGTAAGTTTCCATTTTTTAAAACGCGGCATCATCTCTGTTCTAATTATAATCATGCTATGTATAATATCCTAATATTGGTTGTCACTTGCAGTTCCTCGGAATTACCGAATAGGGCGAATAATTCTCAGGTGTACAGCCGGATGTCTGTGTCCAACGTGCACAATATTTTCGGAAGCGGCCATGTTCCATCGTCAGATGTTCTGATGCTGATAAACCTTTTTCCTTTCTCTTTTCATCTTTCTGTTCCCTCCATCCGTGGAAAGGGGGGGGGGGGAAGGGGTGCACATGGAGGGTCCTCTAATGCCCTTTGGTGCTTCAGCTTATCTTCCGCTGTGCTGCTTTTGCTCGTTTCATTTACATCATATCGAAGTGATATATCTACTTATTCCTATGTTTTCCTTTGTTTCCTTCTTGAATTGGTACAAACTGATCCGGAGTCTGCCCTGAGAGAAATATCAGGAATTATCGTCGTACAGTGTGTTTAGTTGGTTGTGTTCCAGCCTTTGTTCTTTAATTCTGTCTCTGTCTCATCTTTTGATTCATCTGTTAAATGACTGAATAGTCCTCTTCGGTTATTACTGCTGTTGTTCACGTTCTCTTTCATAATGTTTATACTTTGTTTAATGATTCTTGGAGGATAGACGGATTTAAATAGTACAGAGTTTAATTTATTTTATTATTAGCTATAATTTTAGCTGTAAGATGTAACTAGCGCTGTTTTATCGCATAGGCTGCGTGCGATGATATTCTAAGTCATCTGACCTCGATTCGAGCCATTTGGCTGTGCAAGGCAAGGTGATTCCCTTTCGTTGTTCGAGTTCCATGACTTGATTAACTGTTTCTTTTGTTCGAAATCCGTATTGGTGCTGCATATTTTTTGCATTCACTAAAGCAACTATTGCGCATAAGATAAAAGGTGGCGGAAAGCCAACTCATGACACAGAACGTTAGTTGGCTCTACAAGGTAGCTGGCTTCCTCACTTTACAACATATGTGATGACTGGGCGTAATCTCCGAAACAATTAATATTGGCCACCTAATATGAAACCTGAAATAAAAATGTATTAAAATGTTAATAATATAATTTTCAGTTTGTAGTTTTGATAGGTGCACTGGAGTTTAAAGCCTATCCTTTAAGTAACCTAACGTATAGAAAGCTATCGAATCTACAGAGTTATGTTTGAATTGCTGTCTGTGACAGTTGTTGAGTTCGGACTTTGAAGTCTGAATTTCACCAGACACACGGTGTTTAACTGTCAGACAATCACTTGTAAATAGGAGCTGGCTATTACAGCTTCAAAGCATGCTCAGCGTCAGCTGGAACTGTAGCACGGAAGAATTGATGAACCGCTTCTGAATCCGGAACAATGGAAACACAGGAACAGGTCTAGCGCGGTGGCGCGCTCACATTTATCTCCAACCGCCGGAATAATGTTGCATCTATGACCACTATAGTGGATCCACTTTCAGCGCCCCCCAGTGGCGGCTGACGGAACTAGCAGTAAATGTATCTGACTCTCTGAAGTTTTCGTGGCGGAAGCAGAAAATGGTTCCTGTTTGAGTGCCATCTATGTTGTGGCAGGTCGGAATCGGGAAGCATCTGGCGTGAAACCTGGTGATAGCGCTGTGTACCACGTGGCTATGTACACTGCAATGTAAAAGAACATGTATTATGAGAGTGTTCTACGTGAATGTCAGCACGTCATTGTATACCACCGCTGGCCGTTGTGGCCGAGCGGTTCTAGGCGCTTCAGTCCTGAACCGCGCTGATGCTACGGTCGCAGGTTCGAATCCTCCCTCGGACATGGATGTGTGTGATGTCCTTAGGTTAGTTAGCTTTAAGTAGTTCTAAGTTCTAGGGGACTGATGACCTCAGAAGTTAAGTCCCATAGTGCTCAGAGCCATTTGAATAGATAATCCAGCGTCATGAGCTAGTTCACCCTGCATTGTTTTACTTGCCTTCCTTCTTCTTCGTCGGTCTATGTTAATATCCGTATCACTGCGTTTTTTAATGACAAAAGTAATAGCGTCGTCTATAATTGTAGTTCGTTCCGTCACTAAAAACTCATTCAGGGTTTTTAATTTGTCAATTCCTATATCCGAAGTCATTTTTGGATACTGTAGATAATTAAGAATATATTGTTGGGCTAAATTTGTTTCCTCAGGTATCGTGTGCTAAAAGTTCATGTATGTCAAAAAGGTAAAACCACTAGTAGTTGCATATATAGTATCCAAGTCTCCCTTGGATAAATCTTGCATATTTTCCAATGTGCTCACAGTTGTTTCCACGTTTATTTTATGACTTTAACTCAATTGTAATGAACAATCACGCAATAGTGACAAACTTTTTCTCGTTTTTCTGCAAATAATTCCCATCTCCATGTAGAAGATGAGAAGAATGAATATATTACAATGAAATGAATATACCTAGCTGCATACTGGCGTTGATATAACTCAACAGGGAGAGTTGAAAATGTGTGCTCCGACTGGGACTCAAAACTGGGATCTCTTGCTCACCTGACACACGCTCTATCCACCTGAGCCACCGAGTACACAGAGGATAGTGCGACTGCAGGGACTTATCTCTGGCACGTGGCACACCTCCCGTGTGACCCACTTTCCCAACTTATTGTCCCGCACTATATTCTTAGTGCCCCTGTCCATTATACTCATTACTCGCGGCTTTTTGCTGATTCCCGGTGCACTGTTTGTGCATTATCTGTTCTTTCGAAATAAGCATGAAATTAATGAAATGAATGAAATGAAAAGAAGGTAACAGCAATATCAAGGTATTTTAGAGTGCATGCACGAGAGGACTGTTTGGGTTTCCCCTTTCTGACCGGTATTCCCGGAGAGTTTCAGACGCAAGTCGAAGGGAAATTCCTCATGGGCTACTACCGTCACTTGGTCTCTTAACAAGTTGCAAGTTATGACGTAATTTTACGACAATAAGTTTCAAATTGACTGTCCCCTTTACTATTATTTAACAGGTATGTTGTTCCTTTCACGAGATAAATCATAACGTAATTCGAATCTATCATTTATGATCCGCGTCAGAGTCACCATAGTGCGAGCGGGATGACAATGACTATAACTAAATAAAAATTTACGCGATATTGGGAGCGTTCAACAGAAAAAAGTTACAAAACGTTCTTCTACATTTAGTTCCGGCGTATAAAGTCTGTCTAGTAATTGATCTCGATGTAGCGTTGGTAAAAACAGTAACTTAAATCTAGATGACTCTACTCTAGTTAATCTAGTCCCATTTTCTTATTCGTAACATAATCTTTATAATTATTATTATCAACCTTTGGATAAATGATTCTTAAAACGTACTCTTAATGCTTTAGTTAAAAAATTAATAAGTCACTGGTAAGCTCTTCATTGCACTTACACTGATCTGCCAGAACATCATGACCACCGATCTACTATTGATATTAACCCGACCTGACGATAGCAGCGTCACCTGCAGAGGAATGACTGCTAGTCAGACAAACGCACGGTGCATGTAATATCAGTGAGCGTGCTGTCAATGTGTAGAATGGGGCAGGTGTGCGATCTATCTGAGTTTGACCGAGGACACATTGTGGTGGTCCAGAGACTCGGCACGAGAATTTTGCAAACTGTACGACTTGTCTGATGTTCGAGAAATGCTGTGTTGATTACCTTCAGCACTTGGCGAAACCAAGGTGAAACTACGTCCAGACATCTTAGGGTTGGACGGCCACGCCTCATTACAGATGTCGGACTCGTAGGTTGGGCAGACTAGTAAAACAGGACAGGCGGCGAACTGAGGTGCTGGGTGTGTCTAGTGTGTCTGAACACACAGTGCACCAAGCACTGCTAACGATGGACCTCCACAGCCGACGACCCATGCATGTGCCAATATTAACACCACGACATTGTTAACGACGACTAAAATGGGTACCTTACCATCGACATTGACAGATCGTTTTATGGTCTGATGAATCCCCCCACCTGCTTCGTCACGACGATGGGAGGCCGCAAATCCGTCGTCTTCCTGAGGAACAGTTCCTTGACACCTGTACTGCTGGACGGAGATAAGCTGGTGGCGGCTCCATTATGCTCTGGGGAATATTCACGTGAGCATCCGTGGGTCCAGAGGAGCTCACACGCCGGCCGAGGTGGCCGAGCGGTTCTAGGCGCTACAGTATGGAACCGCGCTACCGCTACGGTCGCAGCTTCGAATCCTGCCTTTGGCATGGATGTGTGTGATGTCCTTAGGTTAGTTAGGTTTAAGTAGTTCTAAGTTCTAGGGGACTGATGACCTTAGAAGTTAAGTCCCATAGTGCTCAGAGCCATTTGAACCATTTTGGAGCTCGCACAAGGCACCTTGACGGCCAAGGAGTATCGTACACTGGTTACAGACCACGCACACTTCTTAATGACGATCATGTTTCCCGATGGCAGTGGCATTTTTCAACAAGATAATGCGCCATGTCACAAGGCTGGAAGTGTGACGGAGAGGTTTGAGGAACATAGTGGCGAGTTCCTATTGATGTGCTGCCTCCCCTCCCCATCTCGTCAGATCTGAACCCGAACGAACACATCTGGGATGTGATTGAACATGGCGTCAGAGCTCATAACCACCCTCTACGGAATTTATTGGAATTAGGTGACTTTTGTGTGCAGATGTGGTGACAGATCCCTCCAGCGACCTACCATGGCTTCATTGCTTCCGTGTCACGATGCGTCGCCACTTTTATCCATGTCAAAGTTGGACATACCAGCTATTAGGTAGGTGGGTATCTTTAACTATACTTATACCACACCTGTGTTGATGGCACTGGTGACAGGAAACGTTTCACGTAGACTATTTACGTCTAGTAGACTGGTTATCATTCTACAGTTTCTAAATTTCATGCAACGTTTTACAAAAATTCTAAAAATTCTTGATACTTCCCTTGACAACTGCCATTGTCTGATGATAGGTATATAGATACCTATGTTTATACTTTGGATATGTATGGTCCTGCGAGGGGCTCCAAATCTCGAGGTCCTCGAAATCTGGAGGCCCAGGGCGGGCTGCACACTCTGCTCCCATGTGTGGTGTTGTGGGACACCATGTGTCGCAATGAATGTACTCAGTGATATTAATACAAGGTTGAAATAAATTGAATATATCAGAAATGTTATAAGACTTTATAATAAAATTATTTGCACTAACATGACAAAATTACGATAACACCTACAATAAATATGTCAGCGTGACACACAATGTAACCCAATAAGAAAAAATTTTCTATCATATATAAAATATCGTTCCCACGTGGATCAAAAGTTGATGGATAATGAATGTATAACAATTAACCAAAATAAATATTATGTACATATATCAACATAATACTGTAAGATGCAACTGCAACGTTGATATCTTTTAACTTAGATATGAGGTACATTTAAGTATGATAACATAAACAGAAGTGTCCACACCAACAACATCCAAAATCAAATACGTAACTAATTACCGAATGAACCATTTTACCGTTGACACCTTTGTTATCCAAATTCGACACATCTAGTCACAACAGATTCTGTTCTCTGTAAAACTAGTAAATAAACAGCAGCTTTGGTATTAAACATTTAAAATGTCTTTTCTTCAATAAATTAGCTCGATATCGGCGTCTGACAAGAATTCTAGTGAGCAGCAGTGCGAACAGCGTTGGTGCAGGTTAAATGCGCCGGTAGGCTCAGTGGGGTAGCATAAGCTTATCCTAATGCATGTCCTATAAAGCATTCTTCATACCGAAACAGTCACAAGCGACCGTGCAACATTACATGGCTGCTATGTTACAGATTTTTTAATATAAATAAAAGTGGTTTACACAGGGTCACGCCATCTGGCCTGTAACAGCTGATACATCAAATTTTATCAAGCAGCCTATGTTACACATCGTATACGTATTTAATGTTTCATCAGTCATATTTTATAGACATTATCTTCCTTACACGTGCCTATATATATTTTCAAAGTGCTTCACATGTATCACTTCAGACATCAGAAACTACTGATACACAACAGTTTCTAAAATGCGAAACATTCAGTAACGTAAATGTCTACGGTTGCTAATAACCAGAGTGTAAATACTAACCTTCCTCAACTGTACAAAGGCACAAAAAAAGCATCAATCTATGTATGTTCAGTGTTAAAGCTGGAGCTGCATATGAGTGTTAAGTCCACTACTTCCAGTCAATTCACGTTTACGTACAAAGTGAGACACTTAAGGTCTCATTTTCTTACTCTACTTTGCTTACTTCGTCGAAAACATTGCGCTAACCGTGCAAAATAATCCTCTCTGAATACCAAAGATCTGCATCGTCACTCTATGTAGAGTTCTATTGTGTATGCTGACTATTAGTACCAAAAAACAACAACGTAGCGTTCATACGCTACGTTCATTATTTCATGTTCTCTTTGGCTCCCTCAAGTGCGAACGCTTGTTCACAGATACAAGCGAA
The DNA here is from genome assembly GCF_023897955.1 of Schistocerca gregaria. NCBI lineage: Eukaryota > Metazoa > Arthropoda > Insecta > Orthoptera > Acrididae > Schistocerca > Schistocerca gregaria. The sequence continues at coordinate 516,244,077 of NC_064931.1, read as the reverse complement.
TGGTAACGAAAACTAGGGAAATACATACGAATGCACATTCGCCTGTGTTCGCTTTCATTCGCTCTGGTGTAGAGGTGGTATCAGGCGCAGCCGAGTCGCCAGTGTGAGAGGCGAAATACTTGGTGCACACAGCACCTAGCAGAAGAGCAGGAGGGGCACGGCAGCGCAACGGAGCTTCCGCTGACCAGTTTCAGTGGGCAGGATTCAGTAGCGCAGTGCGCCTTGCAATATGCAAAGCAAATCTCTCGATGTAGTTACATTTAGATTCTGAGTGTGATTCGGAACTGAGAAATGTTCTTTTATTATACAGTGTGTATAAAAGTGGTGATATGTCGTTGTGGAAAATCAAGCACACGCAAAAGCCAAGAACACACGACGGATAAGTGTCGTCTACGGACGATCGTGATGAAGTATTCGTGGAAAGCTTCCGACTAAACAGACGCTAGATTCACACACTGCTGGAGAAGCTGCGAGAGGAAAAGTAAGTAACTTGAGAGAGCCCATATGCATTAAAGAAAATCAGCAATATATTGACGGTATACGATTAAAACAAACTGTGTTTTGTCTCGCAATATTTATTACATTTCAGTGAAAGCAGTTTTAAATAATTTAATAATTCAAAGAAATAGTGTACACCTTAAAAATGTATTTGATCTTGAATGTGGTGCAAATAGTTCAAAACGCATATCGGTACAAAAAGATACCGAAGTTTATGTGGCAGATGCAGAAGGACTATTCCAAAATCCAGTGATGTGTGTTCTGTCAATATAGCACTCGTCAGAGAACTATGATGTGTCTGACTAATATTGTAAAGTCCCTACTTTGCCGTTTTATCTACCAACCAAGAAAACTAACTGTGGGCAGACGACTTCTCTAAAACTTAACCTATGAATTTACGTATGTGCAATTTGAGGTGGATAACGCGATACTAGTCCCTGTGTGTAGATCCTAAAGTGGGGATTTGCATAATAAAAATCATGTACCTGGAATGTACCTCAAAATTGGACGGCGCTCTACTGGGGTCACAAAGCAAATCTCTAGACTTTTCCTTTTCTTTGCTTTCCTGCGTTGTTTTTTCGCCGAACAGTGTCTGTTGCCAGCAGCAAAGTTAGAAAATATTGCCGCTCAATAGCGAGGTTTCTCTCCTGAATGCAAAGCCCCACCAGGACAGCCTATCACTTTCAGACGCCAAACTCATCTTAAAATGCTCCCCCCAATGCTAAGAAACGCCCGCCCTAGCTTTAAAGTTTAGCAAACCAACCGTATGTCTTCCCACCAATGTGCTTGTTTCACATCAGAGGGCCTTAGAATTTAGGAGACACTGCTCGCGAGGGTAGCCAACCTCGTGTTTTCGAAAACGGCTGGTTGCTTTCTTCAAAGCCTACCTCAAAACATAAGAAAACCACCCTCATTCACAGCTCATGTCACCCCTCCGCCCCCTGGAATCCTGCTAGGTGGCATAGCATTGTAAACTGGACAATGCCTTAGCACCCCGCTGGGACACCTTGGCAGTCCAGTTTCAAAAACTCAGTGCCTGGGCTTCCTGGTCGCAATGCAAAGTGCCGTTTCTCCGTAACATTTCTGCTCGTCCCTTCTTAGCTCCAGCACTGTGTCTTCTCATGCAGGCGAAAGCATTCAAAAATCAAAGAGTCGTTCACCATGTTAAAGAAGGAAAATTACATAAAGCACTATACTATCAGTCACTGTGGTCCAAGATCGTTTTAGTAGATATTATCAATGCAATCACCTAGTAAATTCTCTAAAATATTAATCCAGTATCAAAATTAATGAAAAGGGTATGCACATTTGAAGGCCACATTTCAGTATGGTATCATTGATCTACACAATAAACTGCCTGACAAAATAACTAAAACACAGAAGAAATGGTCGTATAGCAGTGTAACTTCGCACATACACACACACACACACCATCAACGAGAATGTACATGATTACAGTTGCAATTCTCTGCGACAGATAGAATAGCCACCAGAGTGCATTAGTTTTCTTTGTCCCTGTTTGGGTATATAAACAGCATGCACAATGTCAACTGTCACCCGCCATATTAGCCGAGAGCGCTAATGCGCTGCTTCGTGGGCTCGGGTAGGCGCACCGGCCCCGGATCGAATCCGTCTGGCGAATTAATGACGGTGGTCAGTGTGCCGGCCAGCCTGGATGTGTTTTTTAGGCTGTTTTCCACATCCCCCTAGGTGGATACCGGGCTGGTCCCCACGTCCCGCCTCAGTTACATGGCATGCAGACATCTAGACACTTTCTTATTATTCCACAGATTACACTAGTCGCAGACATTTGGGGTACACTAATTCCGTCCCGGGGGATACGTGGTGGCGGCAGGAAGGGCATCCGGCCACCCGCTTAATCTAACATTGCCAAATCCGATTAACCGTGCCGACCCTGCGAACCTGCGGGAAACAGGCTCAAGCGAAAGAAAGAAAGAAAAGAATGCACAATGTCAGATGTTGCGTAACCACAGCTCCAACGGATTCCAAAAACATCGATAGTGTGAAACTCGCACTTTTATCACATGACGTACTGAAAGCTTCGGATCGAGGAAGTCAGGTATGTGCAGTATTTCTTGATATCCGAAAAACATTTGACTCAGTAGCAAATCAATGCTTATTATCAAAAGTACGGTCGTATGGCGTATCAAGAGAAATTTGTGACTGCATTGAGGTGTTTTTGGTGGGAAGGACACAGCAAGTTATTTGGATGGGGAGTCAAGGATAGAGGTAGAAATTATTTCGGGTATACCCCCACGAAAATGTGTGAGGCACTTGCTGTGTTCGTGTTGTATATTAATGACCACTACGGGCGGTATTAATAGTAACCTCTGACTTTTTGCAGATGATGCAGTTATCTATAATGAAGTACTGTCTGAATAAAAGCTGCATAATATATTGAGTTTGTTCTTGATAAGATTTCAAAATGGTGGAAAAATTGGCACCTTGCTTTATGTGTTCAGAAATATAAAATTGTGCACTTCACGAAACGAAAGGACGTAGTATCTTGTTACTATAATATCCATAAGTTACAGTTGGTATGTGTCAACTCATACATATAGCTGTGTGTAACACTTTGTACAAATATGAAATGTAATGATCATAGGGGCTCAGTCGTGGGTAAAGCAGGTGGTAGACTTCGGTTTATTTGTAGAATACTGGGGAAATTCAATCAGTCTACAAAGAACATTGCTCAAAATTCCCTTATGCGACCTATCCTACAATATTGCCAAATTTTGTGAGACCCGTATGAAACAGTACTAACAGGGGATAGTGAATGTATACAGAGAAGGGTAGCACGAATGGTCACTGGTCTGTTTGATCCCTGACAGTCTTACAGATATGCTGTAGAAACTGAACTAGCAGATCTCTGAGATAGATGTAAGCTATCCCGAGAAAGCCTTCTTCTAAATGTTCAAGAACATGCTCTAAATGATGACTCTACGAATGCACTACAACCCTCTGTTTATCATAATTATTGCTGCCGTAGGGATTGGGAGGATAAGATTAGATTGATTACACCATGCGTGGAGTCACTTAAACTGTCATTCTTCCCATGCTTTCTACATGAATGGAGTGGGAAAAACACTAACAACTGGTACAATGGGAGACATTTAAAGTGAGATTCCCTGCACCCGGTATGTGAATGGAACGGGAAAAAATCCTAATAATTGGTACTGTGGGTCGTACCATTTGCCATGCCCTTCACAATGTAGATGTAAAATGACATTGAGATGCCGCGTACTCGTGTGACATGGTGTTATCAGCGGCCACTCATTGTGGGTCTCCCTTTGGGCAATTGATCTAATAGTGCAATATCCAGATTTGTGGGTAATTCGGACGTGACAGTGGCCCGAAGATGGAGGGCATGGGTACCGTTTCACATCTGCGTAAGTAATGAACTCACAGCAACATTCTGCGTCATCCTCTAGCAGTGGTCAGAGACTAGCAGCAGGAAAGCTAAGGAATTACCTCCCACGCACAGAATGCCATTAACACAACAATACAAATGGCTGCGTTTGTAGTGATAGCATGACTGGAAAGCAAGGATTGGTGATGAGTGGCGTCGCATTATGTTCAGCGATGAATCGCGGTTCTGCACTGCCTGAGATGTCTATAGTCGGCGAGTATGGTGGCGCTCTGGAGAGGCCCCATTCATCCAGGTGTTTTTGGAGAGGCACAGCGGTGTTTCTCCTGGTGTCATGGTGTGAGGAGCTATGGGATATTACCTCAGGTCATGGCTAATAGTGTTAACGCGATTTTGTCGGCATAACAATACATCATGGACAGTCTACACCCTCATTGGTTACATCTCATTCTAAAGTATCGTGGTGCCATTTTTCAACAGGACACTGCTCTTCCATACGTGGTATGTTTCTCTATGAAGCGTGTATTTGATTTTGAAGTACTCCCATGCGCAGCAAAAACCCCAGATCTGTCGCCGATAGAACAGGCGTGGGACCAGCACGGGCATCAACTCTGACCCAATGCCAATATCAAGGATTTTAGGGACCAGGTACAAAAGTTGTGTCTTCTTGCTTCAGGAGAGGCTACAATGGCTTTACGACTCCCTTCCTAATCGAATTACTGCGTGCAGCCAGGCCGGAGGCGGTGCAGTCATACCTTTAAGTGGGCTCATACTGCCAAGGTCTTTCTGAAGTGTCGTTTTCTCCTCCCCTTCTGGGTGCTAGACTTTTTTGTCAGGTGATATATTTCTCCTTTTACTTTCTCTACTATATAAAACGCTTTTATTCTCTCTCACTCCTGCGATGCTTTTGGCATGTCTTTGGTTGAAAGATAGATAGACATATGAAACAGATTTAAAGCATCATTACCCTTTTCCATGACATCATCAAGGAAAGTTTTGTTTAGTGGTAGAAAGCGGGTTTAAAAATGTACCATAAAATATTGAACAAATTACATCGTTAGAGACCGCCATTTGACACTGCCCATTGGGTATATATGTAATTTCATTAGTGGTCCGGCAGACAAATATTACCAAACGTGGATCTGTCAGCTTGTGCGTATAATTTTCACACGTGTATGGCGATGTAGAAGTTGTTATCCACTTTATGATGAAAAGTGTTAATCTTTGCCTCAAAACTTTTCCTTCTTCATGACCAAAAGCTAATGCTTGCAGTCACTGTAAGACCAGTCAGGTGCATCATTCTGTAAATGGTTTTGGCTATTAAGAGCCCTGCACGGAAGTGGTTTAATATGTAATTATGTTAACAAAGAGAAGCTGTGAAAGTACAAAAGCAAATAAAAATGGAAAGAGGAAGAACTACACCTTGAAACTGCCATACTTTATGAGTGGCAGTTTCAAGAAGAGGTAACCGGTATTGATATTTTTCTAAAAATTTGCGGATCGTACTTAAAAACGACGTAGCAGTTCGCTGTTAGCCATTTTAGATTATAGATTTTCCTCTAGAGGCAAAATTTCCTCAGGACAACCTCACTCGTACCCCTAAGTATTCACTGTATTTTGCATTCTTCTTTATACTTCCCAAGGCAGACAGTTTTGCTAGGACACAATCTGCAATTGTGTGCCTCTATTCTAGTCTCGCCATGACCCGTCGGTGGCCTCTGACAGTACCAAACCCTGACTTGGAGCGTCACAGATACTGTTCTGTTATCTCACACACAGACAGCAGCGCGTGTGCTGGCACTATTTCATCATCGAGGCAAAAGTGCAGCACACTTGATCTGCCCTTGTTTTGACGTAGCTTCTGCAGATATCTTGTCTCGAAATAGAGAGGACAACTTTGATTAAAATAAAAGAAAGACCCCCATAGAATAACCCAAGCGATAAAATGTGTAGTACGTGACGAGAACTTCTTATTATAGCATAATTATATTGTTTCTCCCTGTTCCATGTGCGCATGGAGTTTTTGAAGAATGACTGCCGTTATGCCTCTCAGCAAGCTAGCAAGCTGTTATTTGCTGAATATAATCTGCACTCTCTCTAGATATACATCTGCTATTATCACATTGCAATCCAAAATAAGTGCTTGGCGGAGAGCTCATCGAACTCCTTTCACACCACTTCCACCGAGCGAGGTGGTGCAGTGGTTAGCACGCTGGACTAGCGTTCGGAAGGACGACGGTCCAAACCCGCGTCCGGTCATCCAGATTCAGGTTTTCCGTGATTTCCCTAAATCGCTTCAGGCAAATGCCGTGATGGTTCCTTTGAAGGGGCACGCCGACTTCCTTCCCCATTCTTCCTTAATCCAATGGGACCGATGAGCTCGCTATTTGGTCCCCTCCCCCAAATCAACCAACCAACCAATCAGACCACTTCTCTAACCTACCACTCTAAAATAGCACGCGGGAATAAGGAATACCTATATCTTTCCGTGTGAGCTCTTATTTCTCATTAGGATGGTCGTTTCACTCTTTGTAGGTGGGAGTCAACAAAATTTTGCGCATTCGTTTGAGAAAGTTTTAGATTGAAATTTCGTACAAAGATCTCAGTGTAAATAAAAACACCTTTGTTTTAATCATTGTCAATCCAATCGTGTATTATATGCGTAACACCCTGTCCTCTGTTTTGCTATAATACAAGCGCACTACTCTTCTTTGAACTTTTTCGATGTCCACTGTCAGTTGTATCTCGTAAGAATCGCCTTACAGCACAGCAATAGTCTAGTAGATGTCTGACAAGCATAGTGTAGGCAATCTGTTTAGTAGATACAGTATGTTGCATCTTCCAAGTGTTCTGCTAAGGAAACGCAGTCTTTGTTAGATATCCAGAGGGCTGCTGAATATTCGTAGTTTCCGCCCTGAAAGACAGTGTTTAAAACTTTGTAAGGAAGTACGTGTGAGACGTACGGTGTTTTTCTTTGAGTTTCCGCCAATAAACATTTTTCAACATTTTTCTTACACCATGTCTACAGTAAAGAAGCCTATGACTATTCACTCCTTTTTATTTCCTTTAAAACTCTCGATGGTCCCTGCTTCTTCGACGTGATATGGATTCCATAAACGCAACCGATATTCAAGTATGGGTGGTACAGTTCTTTCGTTTGCAATCTCTATTTGTAGACAGACTGCAGTTTGCCAGTGTCCTACCATAGAATTGAAGCCTGTCATTTGCTTTACATACTACTGAGCATATGTAGTCGTTCCAGTTCCTATCTCTGCACGATATTTGTATGACATTATTGACCCTAGTTGTGACTCACTAATCTTGTAGTCAAACAATGCCACACTATTTATGATTCTTGAGGTACGAAGTATTGTAGTTTTGTACATTAAAAGCTACTGGAAAGTGTTTGCATCAAGATAACATTTTCGCGAGAGCTAAATTGTTATTACTATAACTGTTCCCGGACAGACTTTCCTCATACATAGAAAGTAGAAGGCGACCACGCGGAACACCAGTTACGCCACGACGTATCTTAGATGATAGGTTAAAGAGAGACAATCCTACGTTTATAGCATTTGTGGATTCAGAGAAAGCTTACGAGAACATTGACTGCAGTACACTCTTTGAAAGTCTAAGACAGTAGGGATAAAATACAGAGATCAAAAACTTATTTACTACTTATATAGAAACACACACTGCGGTTATAAGAGTTGACAGATTTGAAAGGGATGCAATAATTGTGAAAGAGATAAGAGAGGGTTGTAACTTCTCTCCATGTTGTTTAATCTGCATATTGAGCAAGCAGTAAAGAAAACCTAGGAGAAATTTGGTGAGAGGATTGAAGTTCAGGAAGAAGATATAAAAAGTTTACGGGTTGTCACTGAGAGCGTTCTTTCACAGAGGGCACTTCGAAGAGCAGTAGGACGAAATAGACAGTGTCTTAAAAAGACGTAAGCTGAACATCAACAGAAGTAAAATGAGAGTGGTCAAATGTAGAAGCATTAAATCAGACGATGCTGAGGAAACTAGATTAGAAAATAAGACACGACAAGTATCATACGAGTTTTGTTATTTGAGCAGAAAAATAACTGATGTTGACCAAAGCAGAGAGGATGTAAAACGCTGACAGCCTATAGCAAGAAAAACATTTCTGAAAAAAGAAGAATCTGCTAACATCTAACAAATTTAAGCGCTAGAAACACTGTTCTGTAGGTAGTTGTGTGGATTAAAGTCTTGTAGGGTAGTGAAATGTGGACGATAAGCAGTAGGACAATAGAAGCTTTTAAAACGTGTTGGTACCTAGAAGATTACATGGGTTAATTGAGTGACTAAGAAGGATTTACTGTATCTAGCTGGCGAAGAAAAAAATTATGGTAAAGCTTAACTAAAAGACGGGATGCAGTGATAGGATGCAGGAGAGAGAGGAGGGGTGGGGTGGATTTGTAGAGGGAGACTATGGCACGAATACAGTAAGCAGGTTCAAGTGGATACAGCTTGCCGTAGTTATTAATGAATAATACAGTAACGGTGCTAGTACGTCCCATTGGAGCACACAAGTTATCATTCTATTATCTGTAGATGACTCTCTTTCCACGGTATCGTGCTCTTTCCAGCCAGTCAAGCAATTTTCGATCCACTCGACAACTTGGACAGAGATCCCAAGAGGATCGATGGTTCGGAAACCACGCTGATTTCAAGGGAGAACACTATTAAATTATTCCTAGGTCATTACGTTTGAATTCAGAACATGCTCAAGTATTTTCCGACAAATAGTTGTCAGTGATGTAGTTGTGTGGCTTGGTTATACTGCCTTTTTATTGATGGGTGTGCCATTTAATCTTTTCCATTCACTGAGAACACTTCATTGCTCAAAATATGTTCGCTACTGTGTGGGCAAGAGTGCAACTAATTCACTACCAAGCTGTGTATAAAACTTGACAGAAACTCTATCGGGCGTAGGGTCCTTATTGAATTTCAACAATCTGAGATCCCTTTCAACACCACTAGTACATGTTATTATGTCATTCAACTTGGTACGGTACGGATATTAGGTGATGAAAATATTCCTTGATTTTCTTTTTCTGAAGAAACAGTCGACACTTAATTTTGCATTCCGGCTCTTGTTTTTTTATTTCCTGTTTCCGTTTCTATCTCGCTAAGAAGTGTCTGCACAATGATATTTGTGCCACTGACACTGAATCCCGCCGTTGTGCAGTTCCTTGTAGGTGTGTCGTCTGACACTGCTAACACTTTCACATATCCGCAAATGATGCGTATGAAGTCACATTTACATCTGACTACGTTTCCTGACTGTTTTACTTTTATTATCAGACAGTATATATAGATTAATTTGTTTTAAATATAGCCTCGGATGGCTGCGGATTTTCTTATTACGAAACGTAACAGGAATCTGAAAGCGGTTTGCTATGAACAAATACTATTTTACGATATATTTGTTACAAAAAATAATAATAACTATTAGTAATATAATTGATCTATCCATATAATAAAAATGGATGCACGTATGTATATTTGACATCTATTGCTAAACCACTGGACCGATTTTAACCAAACTTGGTACGCATATCACTTACTGTCTGGAAAGAACCACTGTGGGGGTAAGAACCACCTATTGTCAGAGGGGTGGGGGTGAAAAAGCAGTGCAGCTCACGACACACGAATACCCGTTTTCTATGCATTCAGTTTTTGAGAATGAAAGCACTCAGAGACTTGCAACAAACTTGACAAGTAATATAAAACCTTACGAAATTTTTTCCGCTGAAACCCCCAAAAAACGATGAAAGGAAAAAAGTTAATCGTTTACTACATTTTCGCTGTTTATTCAGTTAAAGCTGCCGCATGAATCATGATCTTTTAATTTATTACTTTTTTTCCACTACCTGTACTTGGGAGACATTTTAATAACAGGACGCCCATATACCGCTGAATATACCAGCTAAATTATATTATTGTACGACACATATATCAGGAAATATGACATCTGCTTAAAAATATATATGTTGAAGTTTCATATGATACCCACATGAGAGTATTTGCGGAAATGTTGTAACGTACGGGAAAATTGAAAAATTGTAATAAATAAATCAAAAGTGATAGAGATCAGAATTTATTATCAATAAATACTTTGTTCACAGTGCTACGAGACATGATTAATACATACACACGTCTGACCTTTTTTCATTTTTCTGTTTGCTTGGACAAATGAACTATGAAACTTCGTAACTATTTTCGAATTTAAAAATTATGGTTTGAAAATACAAATAGCCATAGGATGTTAACTGTCTTGAGAAATGATAAAGTGGAAGGACAGATAATTGTCAGCTATGACATTAATGCATGAAATTCTTATACTGTCAAAATGTTTGTACATAAAGATGAAAGAATCTGAAATTTTTGGTTATTTAGAAATTATTTTCTCCAAAACCCCCATCCTAAATGTTCTACAAATTTCGTGGTACGTTCGTTGATCACTGTACGTAGATAATGTACAATCAGAGTGGCCAATACTTCTGTATCAAAGTCAAAAAATCATGGTCACTTAAATATTCAAATTGATTGCTAATTTTAAGTAAATGTCACGCAAAACTGATATTTCTCAAACAAAATAATTACTTTACAACACTATAAATGAATGGGAAAACAATTTATAACTTTGTTCGAAATGCTTTATAACAAAAGTGAGATATAGAATATTTGCATCCATCTTTCTTTTTATGATATTATTCACAAATTATTATTGTCTTCTGTCATTAGTTTACTTCTTCATGAATTAAAAGTGCCTACAACGTAACAATCAACTCTGTTCACACTGAACTGTTGAAAAGATTTCATTTGTTTTTTTCATCTGCTTCTACCTGAACTTAGCCGAGCTGAATTTGCACATGGACAAGGATGATCCAACAAGGGCAGCACTTGCAAAATGGGAACTGCACACTGATCTTTTGATAAAGGCCATCTGAAAGCATTAGCAGGACTATGAGGTGTCATAAAGGAGATGGTTGTATCTTGCACCTCTTGAGAGACATTTATTATCTGTCCCACCCACCATTGATTGTCATACGCACAAGAATTGAAGTGGCTTACTACAAAGTCTTCTAGTGTATACTGTCGTCTCTGTATTTCACACACAGTAACAAGCTGCATTTCGTGGAGAACCGTTCTTGCAATGTATGTGCCACACCAGAATGCAGCCCAGCAGTGAGTTTATTGAATTCCTACTACAGACTTCATAGCAGACCACTCTTCTCCTTTTTTTAAACGGAATTCTCTTAATGTACTTTCGTCTATAATTAAGAGTTTCATGTTTGTTACGAATGTTGATATGGTGGGTACAAATTCAGTAGCATCAATAGCTTCATGCTGGATGTTCAATCTTGTTCCAAGATGTTTACAGAGACCTACCCCATCACATGCATATTTTTCACGACCTGTTGCTGAAGATATCGATTTTTGTGTTAATTCCTATACTACAGTGTTGGCGAGGCTCATAAGCTGATAGCGGTTTTTAAACCGTGATGCTATACCATCAGTCACATACACATGTTTAGGAAATGTATAGCCTCTAGATGCTATGTCATCAATTATCATGCTGACATCGAGGCACACATTTGCACTGCCATGAATGAGATCACCACTGACAATAGCAAAGCAGTGTCAGTGATGTTCTAAGGAAGTGAGCAACACATGTGAATATTGATACCTTTGACGAGTGCTAGTGGCAACATCGAATTTCGTCCTGCAAAGCAATAGACCAGTTCTCAGCAAAGTCGAAATGAACAGCTAATGTGTCAGTATTCTGGGGTGTGGCTCATATTACTTCTACTATGGCCTGTCTCTGAATCCTCTACCTATGATTGTAAGCTATTTCTGTCATGACCCAATGCCTAACTTCTGTAACTAATTTCTCTAGATCTACTGTTGGCGTTATTGTCTTCTTCACCAACTTTTCTCTCTTCCACAGTTCATAGGTTACGTCATTGTCAGTATCCTGAAAGTGTAATTCTTCAACAGTCATCACTTCAACATCAGGACACATTGCACACTATTGCAACCAACATTTATCTTGTGCCTCTTGAAATACACACAAAAGCATCAGGTCCATCTCTGTATACTTCTTTCCTGTGACACTACTTATGGTGAAACATACAATTTTCAAATTAGTGCTGTAAATACATGGACATACTTCTTTCACTGGCTGGCATATTACCCATTTTGGTCGTAAGGACTAGAATTTCGTGAGACCAATTTTTAAATTCGCATTCACCTTTTTCATTGGGAGATATGCTTTTCTTATTGATCCTGTGTTGTATCTTTTTACCTTTTTAACTTTTTAACTTTTTCAACATTTTCACTAAGAGAGATGGGATCAGCCTGCTTCAATATTTTTCATCACTAAGGTAATATTCCAGAGTAGCAGTAAGCGTATCATCTTGTAACAAATGCCCTCAGTAAGAATCTGGGAGTGGCCAAATACCTTTTTCATTTTTTATTTTACGAGCCTTTGAAATTAAATAATGTGTGGAAGTGGGTATGTATTTCTGTATCTGCTGCTTAGGGCAGCTACCAGGTATTAGTGTCAGCAAGTGTATCTCCTCAGTATATGTGACTGCTGAGACAGCAGTATAGACGTTTTGAAACCACACATTTCGTGCACATATAACTATCTTCAGCTTCTGCACCAAGTGCATCTACATTACACACTTCACAAAGTTTTGAAGATGTTGTTTGTGTAAGACTTGTTTCGATTTCTTTCACTTTTCTTTTTACATACTCTTTTCTTCTTGTGCTTCTTACCTTTCCTGGACGTTTAAGGCAGGATATAGTAGGGGCCGCAGTAGAATTGCTAGCATTAAATACATCAACAACTTCACACCTAGAAATATAAACATCTGCAGTGTCTTATTCAGTTTCAAACTCGGCTAATGATGACCGTTCAGCTGGGTTGTCACTAAATTTCTTCTTGTAGTCAGTGTACCAATTCCTACACAATGGATGTAATGCTAATACCGTTACTTGAGGACCAAGATGTTTCTGCAATACCTCTGACAGATTTCCAACAACTGTGAAGTGTTTTTCACTTTTTTTTAAACACCACCTACTTGTGTCTTTTTTCATAGTCCACACACCTCACTCTTTCACTACTGTATTTCCTCACTGACATTGTATCTCAAAATAGTTCAAACTAAACACAAAAGTCGATGCAAAATGGTTTATGTACAAGTACTCACTCGTTTGTTATAATCAGAAGACCTCTGGAAATAGTGTTGCCCGCATGCATATTTTACACTAGAACCTCAGCCATATGCAGAATGTTGGAAAATTTGTAACATTTTACACAGAAAAATATTGCCCACTCTGTTTACACAGACTACTAACATACTAACCAAACAGTATTTTGTTTAATTCTCAAAAGTTTTCGGATTGGGGGTTTTCGAGTAAATAATTCATAAACACTCACAAAAAGGCAATTTTTTGAATTTTTAGTAATAAATATTAAAATAATAGAGATAACTGTAGCAGAGAAGATACTGTTTATAATTGCACCTGCAGTAGCTGATAATATGACAGAAAAGATAGCCTCCTACAAGTTTCCAAATCAGAACAAAAAAAAATTTTAAGTGGAGAAATTAACTTATATTTCGTATCTTCGTCTTAAATTTGTAAGTTAAAGGAAGCCCATACGAATGCGGGTGTCAACTAAATTTCAACAGACTAAGACGGAGCTTTAACGAAAAACATCTGCCAGGTCTCCAGTACTTTTGGTTTATTAGTTATTTTTTTCTCTACAGTTTTTAGAGTTATTTACAAACTATACATCTTTCAAAGGGCCGTACTATTTATAAAAACACTTATAATATAGAGGTTTAATTTCTTTTTTCAAAGAAATTCATGACCACGAGTTGACATGATATGTATGATTTGACGTAAAATCTCTCTAGTGTGTGTCATTACACACGTTTTCTAGAATTCTGCCAATTGTGCATCGCGGGAGAGGAGAAGTGTATGACACAGCAGTTGCCTTGTTGCAGGGTGCCGCAAGATGTCGGCATTCCCGCCAAGCATGCACGCTGTGTACAAAGTGCGCTCCAATATGCAGCGCCAAGATGCACAAAGCCGAGAAGATCCAGAGGCATCTGGGACAGGCAGCGCCGGCCGCGGCGGCTTCCCGCACCTAGGAAACAAGTGTGAGTCTCCTCTTGCATTTCTTATTTACTAAGTTTTCATCATAAAAACTCAAAGTACATTTACTTATTACTATTTACGATCTTGACACCCACTACCCAGAATCTAATGCGGGTCACATTTCCACGTAACTACATGAAGTCGTATACAATAGTGATTAAACATTCGCCTCAACATTTGTGATGTAAGTTAAGCATTTACAATATCTGGTATAATTAAATTGAAAACAAAAAGTAGAAAGCACCCAAAACTCTTTAACTATAGTCTTAGATTTGTTGATCACATACACTATCATCACAGCAGATGGTTTACTGGCAGGTCCTAATACAACGCATGATTAAGAAAGTTTTATGCCCCAGGAAACCCCTGTTGCGGAATTCTACATCTGTGACCTATGCTAAAATTACTTACTCGAATGGGAGCGTGTCGCCGATTGGTGGGGAAAACATGCTAAATCTCTAGAACCGGTTATCTAGGGAACCCATACCGTCAGCGAGTAATCCTAAACCCAGTACGCGCGAGCCCTGAGACGGAGCCACAATGGAGCTAACGAGTGAGACTTAACGTCCCTCTCCTCTCCCTGCATCAAGCACTTGCTGCTAGACCCACATAAAACATCTACAGGTTCTCATTCATTATGCTCGTTACATCGTAGCAGTCACGCTGTTCGCCACGTTTCCGTTGCTTCTGGTCGTCCTCTTTGTAGCTTCTAATTCCAGGGTCAGCGAATCGTCGGCGATATTCACTGCTTTCACAGTACTCACTTCAACGGCATTACTTACCATCAGGTTCCTCTTACAGTACCTTTGTTTACTAAATATTTTCTAAGTTTGCTCCCGGATACCTTATTTCCAACTTAGATCAACAGCAAGTCCTAATAATGTCAATGAATGTTCCCATGCCTGTTACTCGAATCAAAATGGTTCAAATGGCTCTGAGCACTATGGGACTTAACTTCTAAGGCCATCAGTCCCCTAGAACTTAGAACTACTTAAACCTAACCAAGCTAAGGACATCACATACATCCATGCCCGAGGCAGGATTCGAACCTGCGGCCGTAGCGGACGCGCGGTTCCAGACTGTAGCGCCAAGAACCGCTCGGCTACCCCAGCCGGCGTTACTCGAATCCTCAGATCTTCATAAGCTAGGCACTATAATGCAGTATGGTCTGGTGTACCAATGACGGCGCCAAATGCGTACGTCTTTTGTAAATATTCAAGGGGTGGTCCATGGCGTGCCAGGCAATGAAGCAGGCCTCCAGATGAATTTAGCAGCTTTTAAGCATACATGCCATATGTATGCTCTGCGATCTGTCGTGATACTGCCTCGATCATTTTGCCACTCACGCCCCTCCCATAATTCTACCTCTAGTTTGGTTATCGTTCCTGAACAGTACTTGCTTTCACCTTGGAAATATTCCCTTTACGAACCTTTGTACCTATCAGTAATATCTACTGGACAGACGCCTAGTATGACTAATAGTGCCTCCACTTGTGTTGTCCCAAAAGCAGATACGACAGCTGACGTCACGACTTATTACAAAGTAAATAAAGTCATTTTGGATACTTTGTGAGTAAAGGAGTCTAGATCTTTTAAATATTTCTTTATGTATAAAATCATTTCTTCTACTGTCATCATCAGATTTGTAATTAAGATTAAAGGAACGTAAGAATGAGAGGTGTTTGTTTTATCAGCCTAAAAAAGATGGAAAATTGAAAACTTAATCTTTTTAAACTTAAAACTTGTAAACTTAAAACATAGAACTTTTAATACGACGTACAGAACCAGTTACAATAAAACCTAAGTCTTAGCAATAAATTACCTTCTAACTGGACTCGAAAAACTGACACTGAGCATTTTTTATATGTTCTATGTTTTGGTGAGTGATTTTTAAAACTTTTTAACTTTGAAGTTTTTCATCCTTTGTAGCCTCACAAAGTATCCAAACATCTCTTATTCTTATGGTACTTTAGTCTTAATTGCAGATGTGATAATGGCAGTAACCGAAACGAAGCTATTAATAAAGAAATACACAGAGCGATCTATACGGCTTTAATCAAAAAACAACACCAGGACACGGACTACCCGTTAAAGCAATAATTTAAATTTTTAATGACTTTTTTACGTAAACAAAGTCTGTCTTTTCGGAAACAGACATTTTCAGAAATTTATCTTTAGTAGACTTACAAGCCCCCCCATGAACCATTGACATTGCCGTCGGTGGGGAGGCTTGCGTGCCTCAGCGATACAGATGGCCGTATCGTAGGTGCAACCACAACGGAGGGGTATCTGTTGAGAGGCCAGACAAACATGTGGTTCCTGAAGAGGGGCAGCAGCCTTTTCAGTAGTTGCAGGGGCAACAGTCTGGATGATTGACTGATCTGGCCTTGCAACATTAACCAAAACGGCCTTGCTGTGCTGGTACTGCGAACGGCTGAAAGCAAGGGGAAACTACAGCCGTAATTTTTCCCGAGGACATGCAGCTTTACTGTATGATTAAATGATGATGGCATCCTCTTGGGTAAAATATTCCAGAGGTAAAATAGTCCCCCATTCGGATCTCCGGGCGGGGACTACTCAGGAGGATGTCGTTATCAGGAGGAAGAAAACTGGCGTTCTACGGATCGGAGCGTGGAATGTCAGATCCCTTAATCGGGCAGGTAGGTTAGAAAATTTAAAAAGGGAAATGGATAGGTTAAAGTTAGATAGAGTGGGGATTAGTGAAGTTCGGTGGCAGGAGGAACAAGACTTCTGGTCAGGTGACTACAGGGTTATAAACACAAAACAAATAGGGGTAATGCAGGAGTAGGTTTAATAATGAATAGGAAAATAGGAATGTGGGTAAGCTACTACAAACAGCATAGTGAACGCATTATTGTGGTCAAGATAGATACGAAGCCCACACCTACTACAGTAGTACAAGTTTATATGCCAACTAGCTCTGCAGATGATGAAGAAATTGAAGAAATGTACGATGAAATAAAAGAAATTGTTCAGATAGTGAAGGGAGACGAAAATTTAATAGTCATGGGTGACTGGAATTCGAGTGTAGGAAAAGGGAGAGAAGGAAACATAGTAGGTGAATATGGATTGGGGCTAAGAAATGAAAGAGGAAGCCGCCTAGTAGAATTTTGCACAGAGCACAACTTAATCATAGCTAACACTTGGTTTAAGAATCATGAAAGAAGGTTGTATACCTGGAAGAACCCTGGAGATACTAAAAGGTATCAAATAGATTATATAATGGTAAGACAGAGATTTAGGAACCAGGTTTTAAGTTGTAAGACATTTCCAGGGGCAGATGTGGACTCGGACCACAATCTATTGGTTATGACCTGTAGATTAAAACTGAAGAAACTGCAAAAATGTGGGAAATTAAGGAGATGGGACCTGGATAAACTGAAAGAACCAGAGGTTGTACAGAGTTTCAGGGAAAGCATAAGGGGACAATTGACAGGAATAGGGGAAAGAAATACAGTAGAAGAAGAATGGGTAGCTCTGAGGGATGAAGTAGTGAAGGCAGCAGAGGATAAAGTAGGTAAAAAGACGAGGGCTGCTAGAAATCCTTGGGTAACAGAAGAAATATTGAATTTAATTGATGAAAGGAGAAAATATAAAAATGCAGTAAATGAAGCAGGCAAAAAGGAATACAGACGTCTCAAAAATGAGATCGACAGGAAGTGCAAAATGGCTAAACAGGGATGGCTAGAGGACAAATGTATGGATGTAGAAGCTTATCTCACTAGGGGTAAGATAGATACTGCCTACAGGAAAATTAAAGAGACCTCTGGAGAGAAGAGAACCACGTGTATGAATATCAAGAGCTCAGATGGCAACCCAGTTCTAAGCAAAGAAGGGAAGGCAGAAAGGTGGAAGGAGTATATAGAAGGTTTATACAAGGGTGATGTACTTGAGGACAATATTATGGAAATGGAAGAGGATGTAGATGAAGACGAAATGGGAGATACGATACTGCGTGAAGAGTTTGACAGAGCACTGAAAGACCTGAGTCGAAACAAGGACCCCGGAGTAAACAACATTCCATTGGAACTACTGACGGCCTTGGGAGAGCCAGTCATGACAAAACTCTACCAGCTGGTGAGCAAGATGTATGAGACAGGCGAAATACCCTCAGACTTCAAGAAGAATATAATAATTCCAATCCCAAAGAAAGCAGGTGCAGACATATGTGAAAATTACCGAACTATCAGTTTAATAAGTCACAGCTGCAAAATACTAACGCGAATTCTTTACAGACGAATGGAAAAACTGGTAGATGCGGACCTCGGGGAGGTTCAGTTTGGATTCCGTCGAAATGTTGGAACACGTGAGGCAATACTGACCTTACGACTTATCTTAGAAGAAAGATTAAGAAAAGGCAAACCTACGTTTCTAGCATTTGTAGACTTAGAGAAAGCTTTTGACAATGTTGACTGGAATACTCTTTTTCAAATTCTAAAGGTGGCAGGGGTAAAATACAGGGAGCGAAAGGCTATTTACAATTTGTACAGAAACCAGATGGCCGTCATAAAAGTCGAGGGGCATGAAAGGGAAGCAGTGGTTGGGAAAGGAGTGAGACAGGGTTGCAGCCTCTCCCCGATGTTATTCAATCTGTATATTGAGCAAGCAGTAAAGGAAACAAAAGAAAAATTTGGAGTAGGTATTAAAATTCATGGAGACGAAGTAAAAACTTTGAGGTTCGCCGATGGCATTGTAATTCTGTCAGAGACGGCAAAGGACTTGGAAGAGCAGTTGAACGGAATGGACAGTGTCTTGAAAGGAAGATATAAGATGAACATCAACAAAAGCAAAACGAGGATAATGGAATGTAGTCAAATTAAATCGGGTGATGGTGAGGGAATTAGATTAGGAAATGAGACACTTAAAGTAGTAAAGGAGTTTTGCTATTTAGGAAGTAAAATAACTGATGATGGTCGAAGTAGAGAGGATATAAAATGTAGACTGGCAATGGCAAGGAAGGCGTTTCTGAAGAAGAGAAATTTGTTAACATCGAATATAGATTTATGTATCAGGAAGTCGTTTCTGAAAGTGTTTGTTTGGAGTGTGGCCATGTATGGAAGTGAAACATGGACGATAACTAGTTTGGACAAGAAGAGAATAGAAGCTTTCGAAATGTGGTGCTACAGAAGTATACTGAAGATAAGGTGGATAGATCACGTAACTAATGAGGAGGTGTTGAATAGGATTGGGGAGAAGAGAAGTTTGTGGCACAACTTGACTAGAAGAAGGGATAGGTTGGTAGGACATGTTTTGAGGCATCAAGGGATCACAAATTTAGCGTTGGAGGGCAGCGTGGAGGGTAAAAATCGTAGAGGGAGACCGAGAGATGAGTACACTAAGCAGATTCAGAAGGATGTAGGTTGCAGTAGGTACTGGGAGATGAAGCAGCTTGCACAGGATAGAGTAGCATGGAGAGCTGCATCAAACCAGTCTCAGGACTGAAGACAACAACAACAACAGACTTACAAGGATTGTGACTCGAATACGAGCACCAATCGGCCACAAGTATTATATAAAAAAAGTTTGTTCTCATTTTACCATTACCAGTTCCAGTTTTTTTTTTAATGCATCGTGAGGTAGGTATAACAAGATTTCGCAATGAGGTCTCGATATGCGGTCAATAATTGTTAAGAGCTTTAACATAAAGAACGTTTTTGCTTGCTTAAATTTCAATAAGCATCTCACAGGTCAATGACAAATAAGGAAAGAATGTGCAATAATACAGCAACCTCGGTTTTAGGAAATGTAGCTCTGTAAGTATTTCGTGTTTTAACATATACTGCTGCAAACAAGCATGACTAGTATAAGGCCCAAGCAACACAAGCGGCTATTTGGGGCTTTAGTTGGGTGATTGGCGCCTCTAGGCCCCCAAGAGCAAAAGTTTCCTACACCCGACAAGCCTTTATATGGTTTTAGCACGTTTTCCACATCCAGCAAGGTATTAATATCATTCAAAAAGAAACGAGCCGTTGGCTGTAAAATGAAAACCCCCGAAGGAATCGTAATGCCATTGTTTACGGAAGAAGGTGTCACCCCAATAAGAGCGCTGGAGCCCCAAACTTGCCGCTAGAGGGACACGTGCGCACACCTACGTGACGACACAGCGCGCACGTGGACACACCGACTATCCACTGCATAGAGCAACGAAAGTTTCAAAAGGAGAGTAAAGGCGTGTAGTCTGTTTCTTGACAGAGGAAGGAGTGCGGGAGGCGGATTTTCGTCAAAAAGCGGCGTAAATATCCAAGGAGCACTTCATGTCAGTGTCACGAGCGATTCGAGAAAGGACGGATGTCGTTGGCCGATGACGCACGATGTGGAACGACACAACGCATTGCCGATAACATTGTCCAGCAGATGGATGCCCTCATTACTGCAGACCGAAGAGTTATGGTGACAGCCATTGACCCAGAGGCCGGTTCTGGGGTCGCAGTTCGAAAGGACATTTTGTGAAATTCTATGTGAATTTCCATTCTCTGCTCTCCGACCGTTGCACGTGCTCGCTCTGTTGTCACGTGGGTGTGAGTCTCTGTCCCTCTAGGGACGAGTTTGTTGCCTCAGCGGTCTTATGGGGATCAAATCTTCCTCCGCAGGCAATGGCATTACCATCCCTTCAGCGACATTCATTTTACAGCCTCCGACTAGTTTATTTTTGAATGATCTAATAAATACCCAGATGGTAACGACATCCCCTCTTCAGATACACACAACGCGAACATTTAAAAAACGTTTCCACATTGTAACATATGGTAGGCACGGGATCCGGCTGCCAGCGGCCACTAACCCCCTTAGAGGGGGTCGGCCGAATTTTTTACAGAGGCGCAAACCGTGTTCTGAAAGAATAGATTAAATAAAGTAGGTGATGGTGTATTTGTGTCTGTTGGTAGTAGTTTATCTTGTAGTGAAGTTGAAATAGATAGTTCCTGCGAGTTACTACGGGTAGGGGATATACTCAACAGCCGTACCAAAATAATAATTGGCTCCTTCTACCGACCCGCCGACTCAGATGATATAACAGCTGAACGGTTCAAAGAAAACTTGAATCTCATTACAAATATGTACCCCACTCATACAGTTATAATTGGTGGAGACTTCAATCTACCCCCGATTTGTTGGCGAAAATACATGTTCAAAGCCTGTGGTAGACATAAAACATCTTCCGAAATTGCACTAAATGCTTTCTCTGAGAATTATTTTGAACAATTAGTTCATGAGCCCACACGAATTGTAAATGGTTGCGAAAACACAACAAATAATCCTGATCTAATAGAGAGCGGCATGACGAATACAAGGACTAGTGAACACAAGGTCATTGTAGCGAGGCTCAAAACCATATCAACCAAAACCACTAAAAATAAACGCAAAATATATCTATTTAAATCAGCAGATAAAAATTCGCTCGCTGCCTTCCTAAGAGAGAGTCACCATTCCCTCCAAGCTAATTATGTAAGTGTAGACCAGATATGGCTCAAATTCAAAGATACAGTAGCGACAGCAATAGATAGATTCATACAGCATAAGTTAATAAGAGACGGGACTGATTCACCATGGTACACAAAACACGTCAGAACACTGTTGCAGAAGCAACGAACAAAGCATGCCGAATTCTGAAGAACTCAAAATCTCCAAGACTGGCTAAGTTTCACGGAATCTCAAAATTTAGTGCGGACGTCAGTGCGAGATGCTTTTAATAGTTTCCCAAATGAAACATTGTCTCAGAATAAGATAGAAAACCCAAAGAGACTGTGGTCGTATGTAAAGTACACCAGTGGCAAAAAACAGTCAATACCGTCACTGCGCGATAGCGATGGAAATGTTACCGAAGATGGTGCCACTAAAGTGGAGTTACTAAGTACAGTTTTCCGTAATTCCTTCAGGAAAGAAGATGAAGTAAATATTCCAGGATTCGAAACCAAAACAGCTGTTAGCATGAGTGACATAAAAATAGATAACTTCGGTGTTGCGAAACAACTCAAATCACTTAAAAAAAGGCAAGTCTTCCGGTTCAGATGGTATACCAATCAGGTTCCTTTCAGAGTATGCAGACACAATAGCGCCTTTCTTAGCAATGATATACAACTAACACAGCTAGCTCTTTGTTACCATGAAGTAATGAGTGCTGCCGACAAGGGATCTCAGATCGATTCCATATTCCTATATTTCCAGAAGGCTTTTCATACCGTTCCTCACTAGTGACTATTAATCAAATTTCGTGCATATGGTGTATCGTCTCAGTTGTGTGTCTGGATTCGTGATTTCCTCTCAGAGAGGTCACAGTTCGTAGTGATAGACGGTAAATCATCGAGTGAAACAGAAGTGATATCTGGTGTTCCGCAAGGTAGTTTCATAGGCCCTCTGCTGTTCCTGATTTACATTAAAGATCTAGGTGATAATCTGAGCAGCCCTCTGAGAATGTTTGCAGATGACGCTGTAATTTACCGTCTAGTAAAATCATCAGACGATCAGCTCCAATTACAAAATGATCTAGAGAGAATTTCTGTATGGCACGAAAAGTGGCAACTGGCAATAAACAAAGAAAAATGCGAAGTTATTCACATGGGTACTAAAAGAAATCCGATAAATTTTGGGTATACGATAAATCGCACAAATCTAAGGGCTGTCAGTTCGACTAAATACCTAGGAATTACAATTACGAGCAACTTGAATTGGAAAGAGCACACAAATAATATTGTGGGGAAGGCGAAAAAAGACTGCGCTTTGTTGGCAGAACACTTAGAAGATGCGACAAACCCACTAACGAGACAGACTACATTACACTTGTCAGTCCTCTGCAGGAACATTGCTGCGCGGTGTGGGATTCTTAACAGGTAGGATTGACGGAGGACATCGAAAAAGCGCAAACAAGGGCAGCCCGTATCGTGTTATCGCGCAATAGGGGTGAGAGTGTCACTGATATGATACGCGAGTTGGGGTGGCAGTCACTGAAACAAAGACAGTTTTCTTTGCGGCGAAATCTATTTACGAAATTTTAATCACCAATTTTCTCCTCCGAATGCGGAAATATTTTGTTGACACCCACCTACGTATGGAGAAATGATCATCATAATAAAATAAGAGAAATCGGAGCTCGAATGGAAAGATTTAGGTGTTCCTTTTTAACACGCCCCATTCGAGAGTGGAATGGTGGAGAAGTAGAATGAGAATTGTTTGATGAACCCTCTGCCAGGCACTTAAGTGTGAATTGCAGAGTAACCATATATATGTAGATGTAGATGAACGGGGTAAGTCGAATAAGAAGATACAGACTTAAAAGTGATTCCTATCTCTGCGGAGGGAGGAGGGCTGTGGATCCTGCCTGCAGACAGTAGAGGTGACGAATGAGCTTCGTATACTCGCTTTATACTCCCCTGCCGGTCCTAGACTTCATCTCCGAACTTACCTTCTTCGAATGCTCGGAGACTGGACTCGCGAATGTCCGCCCCTGCCCATTTGACTGAAAGATCGTCACGAGTCTGTCATCGGGTACTAGTGGACTGTACCAGCATAGAACGAACAGCGAGTACACAAGTGTAACCTTGGACCCATTACACAACCGATGAGCGTGATACCAGATTGGAAGTGAATATTGTTCAAGTGTGTGTGTGTGTGTGTGTGTGTGTGTGTGTGTGTGTGTGTGTGTGTGTTTGTATGTATGTATGTATTGTAGTGAATCGACAGAATGTGATGTAACACCCACGTTGGGTGCCAAAAATGGAGTGAATAGAGAATTCTTCTCTGCTCACTGACATGAAATGTCATGTAGATGACTAATGAGATTGCTCTACGCTGCCGGCCGCGGTGGTCTCGCGGTTCTAGGCGCGCAGTCCGGAGCCGTGCGACTGCTACGGTCGCAGGTTCGAATCCTGCCTCGGGCATGGATGTGTATGATGTCCTTAGGTTAGCTAGCTTTAATTATTTCTAAGTTCTAGGGGACTGATGACCACAGCTGTTAAGTCCCATAGTGCTCAGAGCCATTTTGCTCCACGCTGGGCGCCAAAAATATAGTGAATCGGGAAATTGTTTGTGATATCGCTTAGTACGCAAATTACTAATGAGATCGCTCCACGTTCGGCGTCAGAAATATCATGAATTGAAAATTCTCCTCTCAGCCAGAATGACATGTAGATGACTAATGAAACTGTCCCACATTGGGAGCCAAAATTAAGTGACTTCAGTAACTGGACGAAATCAGACATTAGGGGATTGATAAACGAATAGAACAGAGTTTTTACAGAAATGAAACATGAAATGACTGCATTTATTTCAGTAACTTTTGCACACAAAACAAAACAAAAAATTACACGTCTCAGGGTCGATTTGACTGGGCGTGGAAATGAATCAGTTATTAAGGGAGAGGGGAGGGGGGAATGAACCATCTCACCATTATTCGTAATCATTCGTCGTGTAGTGCTGTCGGCGTCAGTATAGCAGGTCGCCGCGGAGCTGTGAGACCTGCAGCTTTGCGGCGAGGCTCAGGTATGGTCTCCGCGTTGTCTGCTCGGTGGGGGTTGCGTGGCTGAAGCAGCATTATCACGGTGTCGGAAGGCGATGGATGGAAGAGCCCCCTGACCTCTTGCTTCCGCGCTGTCCCACCGATTCCCCTCTTCACTCTTCATCCATCTTCTGGTCAAGGACTCCTCGAAATATATCCCCTCTCAACACTGCCATTGGCGGACTAAATTCTCAATGCCATCCAATGACTGATCGCCGTTTCATGACCAGGCCGCTCCGTGCAGGGTAGAAATTCCTATCTTGCGTGGGCTGGTATGTGACTCGAGAATTGGAGTCTTTCTCACGATTTTGCTGTCAAGGACGTTCTCAGCGTTGGTCGCCCATTGTTTCGATGTTCTTCTGTGTTTCTAAGCTGTTGTGAAAGGAGCCACACAACACTTTTTTGCATCGGCTCTCTATGTGTGAGGCTTGGACAGTCGTATTTTTGTGCTTCGTCCCAGAATATGCTAGTGTTCGTGATTTATAAGGGACGTCCTTAATGTCCAGAAAACATCTTTCTGAGCAGGACGATTTCTTACGTAGTACTTTAGTCTCACATGCCTACCTATGCAGGTTCTTGGCGCTTTTGTGTCTGCAGGAGTCCTGGAATTGTCGACACATTATTGCTTTTTGAGGCTGATAAAACGACTGCTGTCAGGCCAGAAGGATCCATATGTCTCTAAGTGCGCATTCTTGACGCTCCGTCCCCATGGCTACAGGGGTGCATCAGTTATCGACACGTTTTTCAAGATGTCCATTCTTAAGCGTGACGAGGGCATGTGCCCGGCTATCCTCTGTGTGGTTGCAGAATGTCTCCATTGTCCGCATCTCGGGCGCTCGCCGCATGGAATTTGGTCCGCTTTCTCCTAGGCCATTGGCGCTATTAGTCACCGATGGTGCCTTCCGGGGGAGGTATCATATTTTAAAAAATTCAAAGTCTGCTGTAGATTTATTTTAAAATTTGATCTATGTTTAGAGATATACACACAGTTTCTGTGACAACAGTGCAAGAAAGCAGGACGTTGTGATGAAGAGTATTCTCTAAATGGTGATTCATTATTAAAATAAATTTGAAGCATTTGTCGATAAAGATGTAGAAATGAATGATAAGCTACACGACTAACTATTAGTTCAAAAACACATATTGTCCTGGCCAAAATAATACACAAATAGTCGCAGTGGCATAACAATGGCGTTGTTCTATGCCCAGTTTTCGGAGCACATATGTTTTCTCACGGTGGAGGTGGAATAAACGAGAAAACAACCATTTTGTTTGCATTCGAGGAAATCTGTATGTTCTTCGTCTGAAGTGTAGACTATAGAATCGAACTTTTTCAGGACGTCACTCTTCCTTTTATGGGACATATTTACAGTTGCATACACTGCATCAATTAATATTCATCTCACAGCATCCACAGTCTGACAAAACGAAGCTTCGTTAGAGGCCATCCGATCAGGAGAGTTGGTCATTTTCGTCCTGACGGTATTACTTTCTAAAAGGAAGGTCGTGCCTTATACAACTTTACAATCCTTCACGACTCAGAAAACGAGTCGACGAGTAGGACGATGGATGATTTTCGGAAAATAAACTAATATGAAAACATTTTAAAAGTGGCAAGGGATTCTAGAAAATTGCAAGCTGTGTTTAACACAGCACAATTTTCACTTCTTTCCTTGAGAGCTGCAGACTGACCGACTGCAGAGAGCATTACACATAGGTGGGAAAAGTCATGGTATAATTCTTATTGCACACTCCGATTTTGTATTGTGTAAATTATTAATCTTCTAAGTTAGGCTAAATTAATGCCATAAGCATTAATGTA
The DNA here is from genome assembly GCF_023897955.1 of Schistocerca gregaria. Lineage (NCBI taxonomy): Eukaryota > Metazoa > Arthropoda > Insecta > Orthoptera > Acrididae > Schistocerca > Schistocerca gregaria. Next base: position 516,217,656 of record NC_064931.1, on the reverse strand, counting down.
ACCACATTATTATCTTAAAACATTTTATGTATTTTATTATTGTTATTAAACACTAGGCAACTGTGGTACCTTAGAAATGGGCGTATTACATTTGTGGTGGAACGGGGAGGGGGGGGGGGGGATGAGCGAGAGGGCAAGAAAATAAGAAGTATAGGATCCCATAACCTAACAGTCGATCCGTGCCTGGGACCTTAAACGTCAGAAGTCAACTAATTTAAACCAGTATGCATGCACGCTGACCGGTATAGTTTGGGTGTCTTAATACCAAAAACGAAACAGTCAAGTAATATTAAGTGAACGTCACTAAACAAAATGCTGTGCTTTTGAGTTCTTATGCATTATAGTGTGCCATTTTAATTTCATTTTCAGTTATGGAAGAGTTGCCCACTAAATACAGTGATAAGCTGATGAAGAGTATCTGGGGTTTCTACAACAGATATTCCGTGCACAATTTGAAAAATATTGAAGATGGAAACAACAACAACAGCCAGCAGCAGACGTAAGTATAAATAACTGAAGAAGTACATGTATCACAAAATCCAAACCCGAATATGGTGTGCAAATGCAGTTACAGTGTTTGAAAAATCGGTAACTTAATTGTGAATATCACACTACGTCACTAAGTTGTTTACTAAACTCACATAAGGATAATGTTTATGACACTATTACTCATTACTGTATTTCCATATGTAACGACTGGAAACAAATGGAAAGATCTTTGTTAAGGTAACAGTGTAAATCAGTTCCCAAAGAACCAGTCGCGTGCTGTTTGTGTTGTTAAACAGAGAGTGGCTAATGCAAAAATTGTGACCTGTGAAAAAAATAGGAATAGTAACGGCGACCAACACAATAGGTATACTGGCAGTATAGCAAAAAGTGAAAAATGCGAGCAATGAGGAAGTGTTCTATAAGTTTATTCGAAGGTACAGCTGCGTCAAGTGGTTATATATCCACTCAGTCGCTACCTGACAATGGCCGAAAGCTCGTGAATACTTAACCACTTGATGCGGCTGAAAGCTCGACAAAATTTTAATGCTTTTATATCGCCGTTAGACTATGCATTCTTACACCATAATTTTTTACAGCGGGATAGTATGTGTTATCTGGGAATACATTTGAACAAAGACACTGCGGACAAGGATACGGGAAATTGTTTCTACTCTTGCAAAGCTGAGTTCTGTTTGTAATTGGTTCCTTTTGTTATCTGTTCAAGTAACGCATCAGAATCGAGAACAAATAAAAAACCAAATGTATCCATTATTTCAAGGCTGATTCTAGAATAATCAAAAAACTACCTATAATATTGTTAAACTGGGCTCAACCAAGTATGGGGAGACAAATGAAGCGCACTTAGTCGTGCCTATAAGTTAATGTATTTCGAGATCTTTGAATAAATATTGTCTGATGGTTACACTTGTCAACGACCTTGTTTTATTGAATATACCGGTTCCCGTCAGGTCGCCGAAGTTATGCTGCGCCGGTACTTAGATGGGTAACTGCACAGGCACGTCATGCGCTGTTGGCAAATTTCCTGTTACTTTTCCTGAAAGGGGAGGACGGATGATGGTATAAAATTTCTGATCACCAGACGTTGAGCAAGAGACCTGGATTAAACTCTAAACCCCTCTGCATTGCCTCATGGAATGAGTTCATATGCCCCTGTTGATGGTGATCTGTCCGTTGGAAGGGGACGATAAGCTCGAAGCCCCCTTGGTGCTACCCGAGAGGAGGAGGCTACATGTTGGCACCAGGTTTCACCCTCTCTCCCCTCTCATTATCATACAATGAGAACTTGACACCATGCTACACACACACCCATTACAGTCATCTACACGTAACAGATACACTTAACACACAGATCTCACACTTCGGAAAGGTTCCATTGAGCGCGATGGATACGAAATGCCTTTCCTATTATGCAGCTGAACCTGCCCCTCACGATTTCTCGGTCAATCAAGCCATACAGCTTTGCTTTTATGGTGAGACTTAACGGATTACGCGAAAACACGCCAGTATAGGACTGCTTAGTGAAAGAACGTATCATGTAGCTGGGAGACCCCGAGAGGTACCATCAGCTGCCTAATCGGAAAGGGTTATTCTCCTCCACACTCAATGGTCCCTTTCGTCCCAGTGTGTGACAATTGTGTCTCAAATTTATCTTTTAAGTATTGTGACTGTAATAAGTATCTGTTTTTGGTGAGGTCGCGTGCTAGTATTGTATGATGGCGAAAGAAGAACTGAGGCTGAAATTCACTGTCAGCACATAGTTTACTCCTCTCGAATATCACCGGTGGGACTGAATGGCTAATATTACCATCCCACAGACGGATCACTACCAATAGTGAGTGTGGTGGTTTGGAACTACCAACGTGCCATTCGCGAGTAGAATGGTGAAGGTGAGGGGGGGGGGGGGGGGGGGGGCTGGGAAGGGGAGGACTTTAGTGATACCAGAAGTACACTCCATCACCACTCATTGTAAGGTGGTTTGCGGAACATAGATGTAGATGCAGACTACCTCTTCTCCAAATGGTGGCCAAATACTGAAAATTTGTTCCACCGCCGCAATCCAAACCAGCAACTATACAGGCGTGCGTTAGCGAACTCAGCTGAGGAGACCGAAATATTCCAGTACATTCAGATACTGTAAAGCCCACAGGAAGAAAGCAGGACAGTGAAACATTTCACTCGAGTACACTTACAGGCATGATCCAGCCTTCAGCGACCCAGAACAATCACGTAGACGGTCTATGTGACTCTCCAGTTCCACCACCAGTAACGCTTATGGCTACCCCGTTCTCGACCTGAAAATTGGATCCGATTTGCATATTTTGTACAACGAGTGGTGTCGGCTGAAGGTCCCAGAATACAATTGAGCGCAGTGAGTAAGCAAGTTTAATTATCACAATGCTAACAACTGAGCTGCAATGCTGTAACTTCGTTTTGGTGTTAGTCCTGCTCTACATATTTAACCTTCATTTTTCCCAACGGTGTAAGAATAGATAGAGAATTTGGCAAAATTTAATAGCCCAAAGAGGTAGCATGTACGACTGTGCAGAACAAACTGGGACATTTTTATCGTGGAGCAAAAGCACACCCTTGGACAGCTTCCCACAAGGCTTCGTCTTGACAGCCCCCCCCCCCCCCCCCCCCCCCGTAATCTCGTCAGGAGATTTCGGTAGTATTTTCCTTTGAGGTTTGCACCTTAATAGCAAAATCTCTTAGCATCACACCATGACAGTCCTTCCGTCACCTTGCCCTCTGATGGCTGCGTCTGCGCCATTTTCGGCAGTGGCGAATCCTTATGTTCCCACTGTTTGCTTTGCTCCTTCGTTTCGAAATCATGGCAGCACACTCAGCACGTCCGTAGTGATTAGGCGGCTAAAAAAGTCATATAGGCAGGCCATCCTGAATGGGTGTGAGCAGTCGCAGTAGCTAGCGATGAGTGATCTATGTCATCTTCAAAACGTCGAGGAAAACGTTGAAAACTCTTCCGTCACTGTTTTTCACTTTTTGCGGCATTGCCTTGACTGTGATACGCCGGTCCTGGAACACCAGGGCCTCCATTTCTCTTGCAATCCTGTTTCTTCACAGAGAGATGGACTGCCATTTGGCTCTTCATCATTCTGGGCTTGTCTGAGAGCACACATATAAAAGATTACAGTAGTGCACCTCACCCACCCAGAAATAACATAGGGAAACGAGGAGTTATTACATACATTAAGACAAAATACAAGTTCAAAAATATTTGTAGTGATATGCACATAGATATGCGTGCTTGTGAATTAATGCTTGAAAATAGCTCACTTTTAATTGTAACTGAATATAGATCCCCACTGGGAAATTTTGTACTTTTTAAGAGGAATCTCGATTCTTGCTGTGGTGTCTCTCAAACAGCAGCCAGCAATTAATGGTCTGTACTAATATCAATGTAGATTTGCTAAATGATCCTGATAGGAAAAATGATATGGAAACCGCATTTGGATCCTACAGTTTGGTCTCAGTAATTAACTTTCCAACACAGGTGGATAAAGGCAGTGGGACCCTAACTGATAATGTTTATTTTATAAAACTCAAAGTAACAAAATAACTGTTTACCCAGTAACAAATGGTTTCTCTGATCATGATGCACAGTTACGATAGATAACATAGCGCCATAAGGTATGAACACTCCTCAGTGGAAATCAGTTAGAATAATTAATGACTCCAGGACAAATGTCTTTAAGAATAGTTTTCAGGAGAGGACATGGGATGTAATTTATAATGAACCTAATGCTAACATACAATTTAACCTATTCCATGATAAATTCATATCATTATATTAAAATAGCTTGCCGCATAAGTTAGTCAGAAAAAAACACTTAACAGCCAGATAAAAAACCATGGACCACTACACGGATTAAAGTATCTTGTGAAAGGAAAAGGAAGAAGTACCTCTTGGCAAGAATCGGTAGGAATCCTTCAGTAGTTGCACAATACAAAAAATACTCAAAATTACTGAGAAAGTTTATTAAAAATCAAAGAACATACACATAAAGTCAGAAATCAGTACTTCCGGCAACAGACTTACGGCAATATGCAATGTAGTGAAGCGAGAGACAGAACAACCAGCCACAGATCAACACAACAGCACTATTGAACGGAATGGAAGAGCTAGAAATGATGAGTCACAGATAGCAAATGTATTTAATAATCATTTAATAGATATAGTGGAGAGCATAAGGACAAACAGTTCAAGAGCAAAATCACAGCAGTATGTTGAAAATGTAACTTTTAGAATTTCTTTCGAAGTTTGCTGTTATTCACCCCATCATTTCTATTCATCTCATTTTATGGTATTTCTTGCAGCTATGCAGAAACAGTTGTTTATCTTTGAAATATTTTTACGAATTTCTTCGCTAACTGTAAATTATAATTCCTGTCTGTAACTGATCTTCATGTTTGTTGCAAGCCTGAAATCAAATGTACACCATCAGACAAGTTATCACTGATTGGGTAATATGAAATTTGTTATGAATGCTTCATGAACCAGTATTTTTCTTCCCACTCCAGAGACATCCTTCTCATGTTAGGAGTTTTCTTCAGTGTTTCATTAGTTAGTGTATGTTTCTGGTTTTTTGTCTTCTGGCTTCATAATACAAGTATAAATACACTCCTGGAAATGGAAAAAAGAACACATTGACACCGGTGTGTCACACCCACCATACTTGCTCCGGACACTGCGAGAGGGCTGTACAAGCAATGATCACACGCACGGCGCAGCGAACACACCAGGAACCGCGGTGTTGGCCGTCGAATGGCGCTAGCTCCGCAGCATTTGTGCACCGCCGCCGTCAGTGTCAGCCAGTTTGCCGTGGCATACGGAGTTCCATCGCAGTCTTTAACACTGGTAGCATGCTGCGACAGCGTGGACGTGAACCGTATGTGCAGTTGACGGACTTTGAGCGAAGGCGTATAGTGGGCATGCGGGAGGCCGGGTGGACGTACCGCCGAATTGCTCAACACGTGGGGCGTGAGGTCTCCACAGTACATCGATGTTGTCGCCAGTGGTCGGCGGAAGGTGCACGTGCCCGTCGACATGGGGCCGGACCGCAGCGACGCACGGATGCACGCCAAGACCGTAGGATCCTACGCAGTGCCGTAGGGGACCGCACCGCCACTTCCCAGCAAATTAGGGACACTGTTGCTCCTGGGGTATCGGCGAGGACCATTCGCAACCGTCTCCATGAAGCTGGGCTACGGTCCCGCACACCGTTAGGCCGTCTTCCGCTCACGCCCCAACATCGTGCAGCCCGCCTCCAGTGGTGTCGCGACAGGCGTGAATGGAGGGACGAATGGAGACGTGTCGTCTTCAGCGATGAGAGTCGCTTCTGCCTTGGTGCCAATGATGGTCGTATGCGTGTTTGGCGCCGTGCAGGGGAGCGTCACAATCAGGACTGCATACGACCGAGGCACACAGGGCCAACACCCGGCATCATGGTGTGGGGAGCGATCTCCTACACTGGCCGTACACCTCTGGTGACCGTCGAGGGGACGCTGAATAATGCACGGTACATCCAAACCGTCATCGAACCCATCGTTCTACCATTCCTAGACCGGCAAGGGAACTTGCTGTTCCAACAGGACAATGCATGTCCGCATGTATCCCGTGCCACCCAACGTGCTCTAGAAGGTGTAAGTCAACTACCCTGGCCAGCGAGATCTCTCGATCTGTCCCCCATTGAGCATGTTTGGGACTGGATGAAGCGTCGTCTCAAGCGGTCTGCACGTCCAGCACGAACGCTGGTCCAACTGAGGCGCCAGGTGGAAATGGCATGGCAAGCCGTTCCACAGGACTACATCCAGCATCTCTACGATCGTCTCCATGGGAGAATAGCAGCCTGCATTGCTGCGAAAGGTGGATATACACTGTACTAGTGCCGACATTGTGCATGCTCTGTTGCCTGTGTCTATGTGCCTGTGGTTCTGTCAGTGTGATCATGTGATGTATCTGACCCCAGGAATGTGTCAATAAAGTTTCCCCTTCCTGTGACAATGAATTCACGGTGTTCTTATTTCAATTTCCAGGAGTGTATTACAACAGTGTGTAAAGTGTGTCCCAGAAAAAAATTAAAAATCTAGGGTGTCTTTTTACAGGACTTCTGCTGGCTTTGGTGGGCAGAGGGTACCAACACCTCAGCTCACCGCCAACTGGGATGCTATGTGGTTCAGTCACATCTAACTTTGCAAGTAAGTATAAAAGTGTATTTAAGCAACAAAGATACACGTTTGTAGGAAATTTGCCTTTGATGAAGACACATTAACACAGTACACGTCACATAAATCATAATTTAATATATTTTGTGAGGTTATTGTAAATAAATAAATGAAAATTCAACAGTATATTGCTGTAGAAGATTTCGGTTAAACTGTATCTCTCCTATAAACGAATCGGTAAACAAGTTTAGTGTCCACAGGGCAGCAAGGGAATACCATCTCTCTATCTCTTCCACTCTCATACACATACACACAAACACACAAACAGGTGTAAGTGAACGTACTTACTATTGGTGACTGAGTACAGTGTAGCTGAACGATAGTACATCAGTAGTTACATAATTTGCAGACTAATAACTATAGCTTTTACAAGTTAAATGCTTTTAGGTTGCTTAGTATCTCCAGACAGATGTGGAAATACCGAGCTATTAATGCTTATTTTCACCTGGACAGCAGCTCAGATGTTGTAGTGTGGGTTTAAACCGTTAACCTGTACTGACAGGCTTAGTCAATTTGCTGGTGCTGTTGTGATGTGTTTATGAGAGCACTGTTCGACACACAGAAAAAGCAACCAACACACTGATATGAGTACATATTAATGTATCACATATTAGAATATTTGCACTTATACCCGTTACACAATATATATACATATATACAAGGAGAGATGTAAGTGTAGAATTAAAATTTATGGTAAGATATTTTAATGGCGCCGAAAATTTTAAAAACCTACAATTCAACTAATTCCACTGGCAGTCAGAGATTCATGGCAATGTTCAAAATGTTCAAATGTGTGTGAATTCTTAAGGGACCAAACTGCTGAGGTCATCTGTCCCTAATAATATATATATATCTTAACCTACTTAAACTAACTTACGGTAAGGATAACACACACACCCATGCCCGAGGGAGGACTTGGACCTCGGACGGGGAGAGCCGCCCCGACCGTGGCAAGACGGCTGAGACCGCGCGGCTCATGGCAATGGAGGATCTACAAGTAATGTGCGAGTAGTGGTGAGAATGTATGGCAGACATTATTTTCACACTATTAAAACAAGTCATCTATTAATATCTAAAGGGTAAATACCTCAAATAGAAGTAGAAATCAAACAAGTTTATTTAAAAGGTGGAAGAACTTTAAATCAGCATAAATTTAGGAAAAGAAACCAACTTTTATAAACACTACTTCATGGGCAGCAGGAACCACAGACCATGTCATATGTAGATACAGTTAGATATCACATGAGTCATAATGAGTAGATACCAGAATGTGAGTATGACTGAAGTAATTCTAGTGTTGTAAGCAGAAATCAAAATATTATTTAAACTGCATATGAAAGTTGAAGTGCAGACACATACACACAAATCTGAATCAGAACCACGTAAATCTGATCAAGATAAAAACACACAAAGGACTTGTACATCTTACAAATAATCAAGATATGCACAAATCGAGGACTATTTTATCTTTCTGGGTGTTCTTGTGGGCGTTAACATTACACAAATAAAGTGTTACTGAACCCTTGGTGACACTGGTTTTATGGGCGTTAAGATACGGTCTAATGCACATTTTATCTTCTTGTTTGGGAAACAGTTCCAGATGCTATTACTGTTTAGTCTGTTAAGTTTAAAATCTGGACTTGTTAGACTGATGCTTTCCTGATCCACCTAAGACATATTTCACGAAGGATATAAATACTAGCTATGAAAGTCTACATTGCATGCAGCATAAAGTTGACGAGATTTTGATATAAGTGGAATGACAACTACTGATCTGGAAATTAAAAATAAGTATTGTGGGACTTTTGTCTAGTTTTCTTGCATCTGGACAAGTATCTACCCACTGAGTATTTAGTTTTAATGTTTGGTTTTGACTACAGAAATTACCAAAAGTTGATTTCACTTGACATGTAAACAGCACTAAGTTTCACAAAGACAGCAAAACATTATACTCTTTGCTTCTTAATATTATTTACTACTTGTTCTTTAATACCCTCTGTGTCATTAATCAACAATTAAATCTTGCAACTTTTATTTGTTAGTTCAAACTACTTGCATAATGATTTCCTTTTCTTACACTCACAACTTAACTATAATAATATGTTTCCAGAATAGTGTGTAGTGAGAAACTATATTTTCTGTACTTGGAAACTCTCCAAAGATACTAAAAGTATCGAAAATGAAACATAGTAGGCTTCAGGTACATAATTAAATACATTTACATTATATAACACTGCTAAAATCTTGGATTTTCTGCTATCAACTTTAATTAGTTGAGACTGAATTTTTTTCAAAAGTTACTGAAGACGTGGAAACAAGGCGTGATCAACGAAAAACTGAAAGAATGGTATTGCATACCAAACAGATGTTTGGATGGACAGAGAAAAATGAAGATCAGAAAGCCAGTTTAGTTCACATAATTATTCCTTTCAGAATGGAATTTTTTCTTGAGGAATGAAAATTTTTCTTTATGTGGCAATACAGAAATATGTGCCCAGTTTTAAAACATACTTTCTACACTTAGCTTCACTTTATGGGCTGAAATAAATAAATAAATAAATATTCTCTATTGTATTAAATAGTAAAATGATAATGCCATAATTACCATGCAAAATAACAACAATAATATTCAATTGAACAGTGAAATATAGAGAACCAACAACATACATGTATTCTGGTGGACACGAGCTGCTGCACAGTGCTACACTCACTTGCTCATATTTCCATAGTGATGCCCACCAGTTGACAACACTTGTGCATGATGAAGAGGTTCAATACTCACAAATGCGTACCTCAGGATTCCACTTGGAAAAAATACTTTTGTTTCAGCTGGAACACAGTAGACGTTAACGTACACAATTGTAACTAGAGGGTCTGAAAGGGTTAAAATCGTACTCTTTATTGGTCTCTAGTTGGAAGCCATTGTTCCAGGGAGAACAATGCTCAGTTGCTACATATCAAACTTCAGTTCATTTATTTTTCTTGGTGTGGCACAGTTCTCACAAACATTAAATGACATTTTGCTGCACTGCTTCCACTCTTGCTAATTCTGTTTCCCACTGAACATTTATAGTTGATATCTTTATGGTCGCACTTCTCTTTTGTTAACATAGATGCTGAAAAAAAATGTTGCTCCTTCCTCTCTCTTATGTTTTTGCTAGATCGTATTTCTTCTAGAGGTTTTAAAACTCTGGGTTCTAGCATTTCACATTAGTGATAATGATGTTGGTAAGAAACAACAGTTTTGTGGAGAAAAACACAATGGTACATGTTTAAAGAACTAGTTGAATACATGAAGTCACTACAATCTTATGAAATATATTTAGCTTGATTAAAAACTCTGATGAAAGTTTTAAGTTTTAGTATAAATACTCACAGAGCCTCAACTGAAGCCCATGGATGTCATTATTTCATTACCCAGTTGTGTGATTGTAAGTAACTATGCTCACTGCATACAGGCCACTATTCATATACATTGTACAGATCTGTTATTTTGTAACAATTCTGTGTCCTGCCATAAGCATTAATCAATCAGAAGTACAGCTGCTCTCAAAGTAGTAGCTTTTGTAGGACCTGTATTATTCTAATGTAGAACTTTTCAGTCAGAAATAGAGAATAGCAGATTATTGACAGCTGATTGTAAATGCAATTTTCAGATGTAAATAATCCATTACTGCTGAGACCAATAGAAATTAACGTAAATAGACAAGACTGGAGAGAAAAACAGAGCTCCCTCAAAATTCACTTGATATAATTTGCACTCCTGGCAAATACTTCTGTTGTGTCTTAATAATTATTTCACCTTGGTTGATGATGCTACAGTCATTAAATGTTTAGTTTATTGGCCAGCCATTTATTTTACTCAATCAGGTACACATCCCATTAATTTATTGTTCTGTACAGTGTGACTGCACTTTGGTGTGTGATTTTGAATATTCTGCAAATACGTTAGAATAAAAGATTTAATTTGAATACATACATGAGTTTTAAAATTCTTTATTTGGATAATGGTTATAGACAGCACCAAATATGTGAGACCTGAGCTTCTCCTGGCGTAAACTATGTTCAAAGTACTTACGGGCATTCAGCCAGGTTGAATTTTCGACAACTGCCGATATTTCGGCGGATGCACCCTCCGCCATTTTCAAGGCAGTTAAGCATTGAAAATGGCGGAGGGTGCATCCGCCGAAATATCAGCAGTTGTCGAAAATTCAACCTGGCTGAATGCCCGTAAGTACTTTGAAAGCACCAAATATGTTACATTTATCTTCTAGCACTTTGACTGCTTATCTGGTTCTATATTGTTATCAGTTTTCAAAAACTCTTTCTTATGTACTGTCTGTGTCTTTGAAACAAACTGAACTCTTGTTAGTATGTACTTATGTAAACTAGCAAAATGTGAGACTGCATAAAATATTATTCGAATTTTATTAGCAATTCAGAAAGACTTAAGGAAGATTTTGTTTTAGCATCCCATTGACGACAATTTAATTAATAAGCACAAGCTCGGATTGCAAAATTTTAGGCTTGCATGTCATCCGTGGCCTTTTCAAAATGTCTAAGCGACTTAATTAAGCAGCAAAACATCTAAATCTGAAGGCCAGATGCGGATTTTCGCCTCATTCCTAGCAATTTTGGAAATAATGTAACGCTAATTATCAGCAACAAACGACTGGCAAATTTCATAGATTCCTAATCATTATACAACAGTTTATATGTATCTTACAAAAAACGTATGAATGTACTTTTATGTTCTTTTTGCAGCTGTACGTATAATATATGAAATGAAATGGTGTTCCAGACCATCACTCCCGGTTGTCAGGCTGTATAATGGGCGACAGTCATGTTGGTTCCCGACTGCTGTCCGGCGCCTGTCCAGACACGTCTTAGGACTGGAATCTCATTTACTGGAGTAGAATTGTCTTCAGTCATGGATCTCGCTTCGAACTGAATCCTCATGAGTAGCGAAGACGTGTTTTAAGCTGTGTGTCACCACCCCCCCCCATGCCCCCCCCCCTCCCCCCCCCCCCCCCCACACGTCCAGACGACTAAGAGTGATGGTCTAGGGTTCCATTTCATTTCATATCAGAACCCCGTTGCTTGACATCAGCGGCACCTTTACAGTATAGCGGTTTCTACTGAGTTTCTACTGCTTCTATTCGTGCTTCCCAAACCCTACTATGGCCAGCAACATCGCCGGAATGTTTGGAGCATTATGGACAGAGCCATCCAACCAGTTCGGGATTTTGATCCAACGCATCAGTTGGACAGAGTTTGGTACGGTATCCCTCAGGAAGACATCCAACAATCCTTGCCCTTCTCCTTGCATACCCATGTTACCGGATGGTGCTCGGACCACAAATGGCTAAAACGCAAGCATTTTATTCTCCTTCTCGGACGTGTACTTCTTGACGATGTTGTTATTGTGGTCTTCAGTCCGAAGTCTCGTTTGATCAAGGACGTAGCCAGGATTTTGCCAAAGGGGGAGTCCGATTTTTGAAGGGGACCTATATTTTTTATAAAAACAGATTTATTTATTTTTTAATGTTATGTACATAGCTTACTTTCGGGACGCCTCCATACAGATAGTATCTGGTGTACAAAACTAAGCACGAAAAGTTTTTCTTAAAAAAGTATAACATACACATACTCAAATGCTCAATTAAATATTTATTTATTTGGCAATATGATAACTTCATTCTGTTGCCATTATAATAAGCATTCTTATATAATGCATTGTCTCTTTGCTACAAAAGAGATTCAGTCTTCTAATATAAGGTTCACTATTGCGCAGCGAAGAAATATTAAAGTTGGGCCGAATAGCTCAGGAGGTTAACAAGGCTAAAATCTCGTTTGATAATCGTCATCTTTCTCCTACAACAATCTTGTATTTAAATTTATGACTTATCTGAAACCAAAGCAGAATTCCATCAGCACATCAAAGCATCCCAGGTTCCTCAAGTCAGTCTCAAATTTTATTAAAGTATCTTTAATTTGATCTTCAATTTCCTTATGTTATCAGAAACTTTGTTTAAAAATTATTTTTCAACAGTCAACTTGAAACTATAGCAAACAGATTAACATATTAAACAAAACAGAATACACAGATACTATGCGCTACAGTTTCGTGGTCTTAACATTGATTCGCGCATTGATTTCAACTAGACTTCTAATGTGTGCGACCTCATAAATCACATTGTATTATCCATGGTAATAAAGCTATACAACCTTGATGTTGATAAAGCACTCTGTGATGTACAACATACCTAGTCGTTTGCTTAACTATTATTTGCAAATATTTTAGAGTCGTGATGGTTAGACTCGCTGTTCCAAGTATGTTACAAATAAGACATTTCACAGAGTAAAGATTCATTCGTGCAGTAAAAACTGAAGACATGATACATCAGTACATTCTTGGATGAGATGTTTGGTTCGCCTTCGATGCAGTTCTTTTCATGTAAGCATTTTTAAGTTACCTGAAATCTTTCAGGAAAGAAAGGAATTCGGAAGGCATTATTTGCGCCCTATAGTACAGTACCAACGGTGTCCTTTGCGTCACTCAAAATGGGAAACTACAGAAAACCATTATCGAGATTGCCAGCGGATGGATTCCAAGCGCCCCTCCTCCAAATTCAGGGATTGCTAACTCAATGTTGTTCAAATGTGTGTGACATCTTATGTGACTTAACTGCTAAGGTCATCAGTCCCTAAGCTTACACACTACTTAACCTAAATTATCCTAAGAACAAACACACACACCCATGCCGGAGGGAGGACTCGAACCTCCGCCGGGACCAGCCGCACAGTCCATGACTGCAGCGCCCAGACCGCTCGGCTAATCACGCGCGGCCTAACTCATGCTTCAATGCGCAGAGCTGCCACAGTCGGTGGAGAATTAGGAGAAAACTGACCAGAATGAGATTTTCACTCTGCAGTGGAGTGTGCGCTGATATGAAACTTCCTGGCAGATTAAAACTGTGTGCCCGACCGAGACTCGAACTCGGGACCTTTGCCTTTCGCGGGCAAGTGCTCTACCAACTGAGCTACCGAAGCACGACTCACGCCCGCTACTCACAGCAAAGGTCCCGAGTTCGAGTCTCGGTCGGGCACACAGTTTTAATCTGCCAGGAAGTTTCAGGAGAAAACTGGATGGTGCACAGTGTTTCAAAATAATGCATCAAAGAAAAAAGATGGAATTCTTACATTGCAAGATTTAATTGTTCACGGCATTCCTAGTTTAAGTTACTATACTATTACAAAAGCGTAGAAGGATTAGGCCGAAGGGGCGGGAGAGAGTGGTACGCAGGGCGCAGTCCCTTGGACGAATTTAAGCAGCCGCTGAAAACTCCTTTTAGAAACGAACGAACAGTAGAATCTCTTGTCATTACATACCCCTTTCGCTCTCAACAAACCTCTCCCCATCGTTCCGTATCCAAATTGATTTTTATAACTGAGTAGCACTCGAGTGACCAGATAGGAGGTTTTTCTGGCATTTGGGCTACAAATAATAGAATTTTCAGCAATTATTTTAAAGAAACCAGGAGCATCGTTTTGAAACGTATTTATTAGTATTCAGAATAGAGTTCGATGCGTTTTCACCTCCACTCTGATATGCTGTTTAAGGCCGTTGATTGAGATCGTTTATGTCATTTTTTTCTAATAGTCATTTAGTGTTGAAAAACATGAATTGGGTCAAGTCGTATTATGTACATCGAAACCGACTGTTCAGAACGTATTATTTTCAGGGCAAGTTTCCCATCCTGCGTTACTTGTCCGATCTTTTGCTTGCTGTTTCTGCTCTTTCCGTCTTACAGCTCACAGTGTGGTGTTGGTTTCATGACTGTGCCGTTTCGATAATCATGCTGAGATATTTAGCCGTGGAAGAGCGATATAATTGAAGCAGAATTAGAGCTGCGAAAACTAAAAGATAGCGTAAAAGGGAAGCGTAAGTAATAACGCCTGATATAAACTCCTGGAAATTGAAACAAGAACACCGTGAATTCATTGTCCCAGGAAGCGGAAACTTTATTGACACATTCCTGGGGTCAGATACATCACACGATCACACTGACAGAAACACAGGCACATAGACACAGGCAACAGAGCATGCACAATGTCGGCACTAGTACAGTGTATATCCACCTTTCGCAGCAATGCAGGCTGCTATTCTCCCATGGAGACGATCGTAGAGATGCTGGATGTAGTCCTGTGGAACGGCTTGCCATGCCATTTCCACCTGACGCCTCAGTTGGACCAGCATTCGTGCTGGACGTGCAGACCGCGTGAGACGACGCTTCATCCAGTCCCAAACATGCTCAATGGGGGACAGATCCGGAGATCTTGCTGGTCAGGGTAGTTTACTTACACCTTCTAGAGCACGTTGGGTGGCACGGGATACATGCGGACGTGCATTGTCCTGTTGGAATAGCAAGTTCCCTTGCCGGTCTAGGAATGGTAGAACGATGGGTTCGATGACGGTTTGGATGTACCGTGCATTATTCAGCGTCCCCTCGACGGTCACCAGAGGTGGGAAGTGGCGGTGCGGTCCCCTACGGCTGTGCGTAGGATCCTACGGTCTTGGCGTGCATCCGTGCATCGCTGCGGTCCGGTCCCAGGTCGACGGGCACGTGCACCTTCCGCCGACCACTGGCGACAACATCGATGTACTGTGGAGACCTCACGCCCCACGTGTTGAGCAATTCGGCGGTATGTCCACCCGGCCTCCCGCATGCCCACTATACGCCCTCGCTCAAAGTCCGTCATCTGCACATACGGTTCACGTCCACGCTGTAGCGGCATGCTACCAGTGTTAAAGACTGCGATGGAACTCCGTATGCCACGGCACACTGGCTGACACTGACGGAGGCGGTGCACAAATGCTGCGCAGCTAGCGCCATTCGACGGCCAACACCGCGGTTCCTGGTGTGTCCGCTGTGCCGTGCGTGCGATCATTGCTTGTACAACCCTCTCGCAGTGTCCGGAGCAAGTATGGTGGGTGTGACACACCGGTGTCAATGTGTTCCTTTTCCATTTCCAGGAGTGTATTTTACGAATGATCATACTGAGTGACATTTGTAATGTCGGAGCACTGATATGATATTCGTGACGAAAAGATTGCATAAATGCATGTTTTTATACTTTCATTGAGCTTTACTATCTGTAGTGAGGACGTCACGAGTCGTATTTCGTTTTATGTTCTTCAACTCAGATACACGTTAAGTACACTACTGGCCATTAAAATTGCTACATCAAGAAGAAATGCAGATGATAAACGGGTATTCATTGGACAAATACATTATACTAGAACTGACATGTGATTACCTTTTCACGCAATTTGGGTGCATAGATCTTGGGAAATCAGCACCCAGAACAACCACCTCTGGCCGTAATAACGGCCTTCATACGCGTGGGCATAGAGTCAAACAGAGCTTGGATGGCGTATACACCTACAGTTACCCATGCACCTTCAACACGGTACCACAGTTCATCAAGAGTAGTGACTGGCGTATTGTGATGAGCCAGTTGCTCTGCCACCATTGACCAGACGTTTTCAGTTGGTGAGAGATCTGGAGAATGTGCTGGCCAGGGCAGTAGTCGAACATTTTCTGTATCCAGAAAGGCCCGTACAGGACCTGCAACATGCGGTCGTGCATTATCCTGCTGAAATGTAGGGTTTCGCAGGGATCGAATGAAGGGTAGAGCCACGGGTCGTAATACATCTGAAATGTGACGTCCACTGTTCAAAGTGCCGTCAGTGCGAACAAGAAGTGACGGAGACGTGTAACCAATGGCACCCCATACCATCACGCCAAGTTATACACCAGTATGGCGATGACGAATACACGCTTCCAATCTGCGTTCTCCGGGATGTCGACAAACACGGATGCGACCATCATGATGCTGTAAGCAGAACCTAGATTCGTCCGAAAAAATGACGTTTTGGCATTCCTGCACTCCGGTTCGTCGTTGAGTACACCACCGCTGGCACTCCTGTCTGTGATGCAGCGTCAAGGGTAACCGTAGCCACGGTCTCGGAGATCATAGTCCATGCTGCTGCAAAACGTCGTCGAACTGTTCGTGCAGACGGTTGTTGTCTTGCAAACGCCCCATCTGTTGACTCAGCGATCGAGACGTGGCTGCACGATCCGTTACAGCCATGCGGAGAAGATGCCTGTCATCTCGACTGCTAGTGAAACGAGGCCGTTGGGATTCAGCACGGCGTTTCGTATTACCCTCCTGAACCCACCGATTCCATATTCTGGATCTCGACCAACGCGAGCAGAAATGTCGCGATACGATGAACCGCAATCGTGATAGGCTACAATCCGACCTTTATCAAAGCCAGAAACGTGATGGTATGCATTTCCCCTCCTTACACGAAGCATCAGAACAACGTTTCACCAGGCAACGCCTGTCAACTGGTGTTTGTGTATGAGAAATCGGTTGGAACCTTTCCTGATGTCAGAACGTTGTAGGTTTGTAGGTGTCGTCACCGGCGCCAATCTTGTGTAAATGTTCTGAAAAGCTCATCATTTGCATATCGTAGCGTCTTCTTCCTGTCGGTTAAATTTCGCGTCTGTAGCACGTCATCTTTGTGGTGTAGCAATTTTAATGCCCAGTAGTGTAATTTTGAGCCACCTTGTAATCACAAACAAGACAAAATCAAGTGTGAAAGCATCCCTGTATTGTACCTGGCGAAAGCAAATATATATATATATATATATATATACATAGTACGAAACAAAGTGTAACAAAATCGTAGACTCAGTTATATGACGAAGAACTGGAAAGCACTTAGCACAAAGGCGCAATCGAATTTCAACCGAATTACCTGAGGCTAAGAACTGGATATTGACAGACTGTTGGAAACAACATTTGGAGATAACTAGAGAGAGGTTGATAGTTTGCAGTTTCACGTTTCGACACTAAACATCGATGCAAAATCAGTTGAAACTGGTAGTCCGACTCATATGAACGATGAGTGTGACTGATAGGACGTGGAAGAAGGACTAAGTGCAACATTGTAACACATTGATCTACCGTCAACAACATGTTAAGAACCTTATTTTCTTATGTGATAGGTTGTGTACGACAATAAAATCAATAAAAATTGAAATGAGCATTTGAAATCATATTGTGTGAAAACATGATTCAATCAAAAGCTATTTTGTTTAGTGAACTGATTCAAAATTCAAAACCTATTAAGTGTAATTTAAAAATTAAAATGGCCCCTTCATTCAGTGGGAAGTGACTTCAATCATGACTGATTCTGGAACATAATCTGAATACTTATGTCCTGCAGTCGAGAATTTTGACGTATTACATTTTGCTGGGAAAAGAATGTTTTTCCGCTTCCTGTTAAATTCTGGTATACTTACATAATACGATTTGAAATGATGTTTATCAAATGCAAGTCACCATTTTGGCGATATTTCTGTTAATCAGGGAGACTTTTAGGCGACACAGGTAAATCCAGATGTATTTTTATGCATTGAATTTAATTTAATGGTATTTGTAATGATGTTTACCGCTCCGCTGCTTTGTGAAGTAGTCAAATATTCCAACCATAAAGTTCTGCCAGTCTCCAAACAACGACTCCAGTGCTAACCTTAAACTGCTGTAGATAGACAATTAGGCTGTTATAGTAGTGCACACATATTTTTAACTTACCAAAACGATAGTGGACGAATCGAAATCTGTTTTCCTCTTCTTGTTACAAACTTGCCCATAATTATAAACTATCACAACAACACACAGCACGAAAGCAATAAACGGCAATACTTACATTAAATTGAACTGCAGCTAAGAACTGAACTGATTCACAAAACAACAAATCAGCTTAAGGAAGGCCAACAATGTACAGCAGCTGCTCTTGAGTAAAGTAGGAATAGGCCATGGCCGACAGTGTCATCGAAATATCGATAGTCGAAATCTATCGATGGCGACGTTGACTATCAGTAGTGCGTATCTCTGTTTCGTCGTATGGCAACTGAGTAGTGTTTAATTTTATGTAGGTGACTGGAGGGTGAGGGAGGGGGCCGGACCTTCTGAACACCTTCTGCCACGTCACGCTAGTCTACACTGTGCCAGCCTCCTCGTCAATGCTTAATTACTGGAACCTAAACCTGCTTGAAACTCCTTACTAAGTAAACCCACCACACTTCCCTTCATTGCC
This sequence comes from Schistocerca gregaria, assembly GCF_023897955.1. Taxonomy (NCBI): domain Eukaryota; kingdom Metazoa; phylum Arthropoda; class Insecta; order Orthoptera; family Acrididae; genus Schistocerca; species Schistocerca gregaria. The sequence continues at coordinate 516,198,728 of NC_064931.1, read as the reverse complement.
GTATTGACAACGCCTAGATGCCTCAGCGTGTGTCCTATCTATCGAGCTCTGCTTTTACTCAAGTTGTGGCGTAAATTTCTTTATTTCCCTATTCCATTCAGTACCTCATCATCAATTGTTCTAACTACTCATCAAATCTTCAACATTTTTTTGCTGTACAATTCAAAAGCTTTTATTCGGTTCTTGTCTGAACTGCTTATCGTCCAAGTTTCACTTCAGTACAGGACTACACTCCAGACAAATATCCCTAGCAAAAAACATTTATATTAACTGTAGAGATCTTTCACTTTATCGGAAATGCTTTCTTTCTGTTGTCAGTCTGCATTTTATATCCTGTCTGCTTCTGCCATTACCAGAAGCTGAATTCATCTACTAATTTCAGTGTCTCATCTCCTAATTTAATGCCCTCAGCATCATCTGATTTAGTGCGTCTGTTGTTCATTATCCTTGTTGATGTTCATCTTCAATTCCTCGAGAACTGGTGTGTGAACATCCTCATCACTGGACAATCTCTTTCTATCCAAGACGCTCATCCAGCTTGCCGAAAAGATGGAAATCGCATGTGCAAGACCTGGAATTTCTCATCTACATCACGCACGTCTGCGCGGCACTGGTCAAATTGTTGACACCATTTCACTACCGCTGGACGTGACATTGCATTTCGTCCATATACCCCCAGAATTTCACTGTGACTCTCCACCAATTAGAATATTATGACCACCGATCTGCTATCGATATAAATCCATCCAGCCGATAAGAACGTCACCTGGCGAGGAATGACTGCTGGTCAGACACACTCACGGCGTATGTAGTATCAATGCGCATGCTGTCCGTGTGTAAATGGGAAAGACGCGTGATGTATCTCAGTCTGGCCGAGAGAATTTTGTGATTGCCCGGAGGCTCGGCACGAGCATTTTGGAAACTACAGGACATGTCGGGTTTTGAAGGAGTGCTGAAGCCTTCAACACGTGACGAAACCAAGGTGAAACCACGTCCAGGCGTCGTGGGGCTGGGCGGCCTCCCCTCATTACAGATGTCGGACGTCGTAGGCTGGGCAGACTGAGAAAACAGGACAGGTGGCGAGGTGTGGCGGAACTAACATCAGACTTTAATCTGGGCAGCATACATGTGTCTCTGATCGCACATTGCACGAAACGCTCCTGACGATGAGCCTCCGTGGCAGTCGGCCATGCATGCGCCAATGTTAACACCACGACATCGGCAACTTCACCATGTCGATGGGAAGGCGCGAATCCGTCATCTTCCAGGGGTACAGCTCATTGACACCTGTATTGCGGAACGGAGACAAGCTTGCGCTGGCTCCACGGTGCTCTATGGAACATTCATGGGGTATCCACAGGTCCAGTGGAGCTCGTGCAGGTCATCACGACGGCCAAGGAGTATCGTACACTGGTTGCAGACCACATACCCTCCTTCGTGACGATCATGTTTCCCGACGGCAGTGGCATTTCTCAAGACAATGCGCCATGTCACAAGGCCAGGAGCGTGATGGAGTGGCTGGAGGAACACAGTGGTGAGTTCCGATTGATGTGCTGACCTCCCAACTCGCCAGATCTGTACTCGATTGAACACATATGGGATGTGATTGAACGTGGCGTCAGAGCTCACCGCCCCCTTCCCGGAATTTATGGGAATTATGTGACTTGTGCATGCAGATGTGGTGCCAACTCCCTCCAGCGACCTACCAAGGCCTCACTGCTTCCATGCCACGGCGCGTCGCCACTGTTATCCGAGCCAAAGCTGGAAGAATCGTATTTTTCCAACTACTTCCACTACAGACTACATTTACAGATGCCGCACCAGTTCTTTCACACTGTCAAGCACTTGTCATCCGTACCGCAGCAGACTGTGTCTGCGGGACCCCCATAATAGCAGGTACTATCTTCCGATAATGCGCCACTCTTGTTGAGCAATGATCTTAGCGTGGGACGACAAGCTTAACTTACTTTTTGAAGTCCATACGCATGTAACCCATTCTGCTATTTTTTATTGAATTGCATAAATTAGTTACTTTTTTCTGCGCCACAAAGGTATAGTTCGCAATTAGTGCACTTCACAAATGTGAAACCCTTTCACCAAAGCAACCCGCATCATGAACAACGTTTATGGGTTTTATTCATCAGCCTAGTTGGATGCGTGGCATGGAACATTTTCGCTGTTGGTGATGGCTCAGGCTTTAGTGTTCTGGGACGTTAATAACTGTAAATGCATCAAGTTTGTCACTACTTTCCCTTTCTTCTGCGTAGCTGTATTTTTCCTCCTGTGTTCACTCTTATCAAAGTGAAAGTGTACGACGGTACCGAATGTCGACTCAGAGCTACAGCGGAAAAAATGTATCGCAGTATTGTTGCGAGGAAGTAAACAGTCATTTATTCTACAGCGTAGGGTATATTACTATATTACGACATATTATGCACGCATTCTAGTTCAAAACTACTAAAAATACTCAGAAGCTGCCTTTATTTCACAAAGTCACGCTGTCACTGCGATCAACAGCTTTTTTCAGTCAGATTGTGAAACCTACTGGGTGCTTGCAGAAGCAAAAACAAGTGATGCACTGAAATCACATGGTATGAAGTGAGCGCTACAATCAGGGACAGTACGTTTAGGTAATTGCCTGAGCTAAAAAAAAAAAAACGAAAGTTGGATTTAATACGTATACAACATGAGGACTAAGGAGCATAAAAGTACCAAACTGTAAATTAGAAGTTATCAATGTCAGTCACAAAATAACTTCAGTTTAGGGATGTCAGACTTCTAATCAAATTACTTCAACAGACAGTAAATGTATTGATCTGAAAATTAAATTAGAATGTGTTCTGGAAAATGTTTATAGTCATATTTGATAAGTATTAGCCTATGCCATAAAAAATAAGTTCTATGCTTGTTCATTAATTAAATTAACGCTTTATAATAACATTAAAGTGAAAGTCAGAATGCTAGAAGATGATGCTCAGCATTTAACTGTAATGTAATAGGTGCTACCATTATTTAACTGAGAGGCAGCGGTTTCACGATTGTTTTAAAGTCTATAAGGAACTCCTTATACAACATAACATGAACATCACAAAAATAAAGGCATTTTTCAGTAGTGTAACTAGCATATGTGGCATCCTACTGTAATTAGTATTATATGCATTCAGCATTACTACATGGAACTGGAATTTGTGGTATAAATGACGTGAAAATTATCACAGTTTTGCATTATTTCTCAATGCAGGAAACTTGTGACCTGTTATAGTTATTTTATGGTGGTAAAAAACTATTTACTTCATTTTTAAAACAATACGATAAGCAAAATAGAACAGTCTATAAATGCACTGCAGCTAAACAAAACACTAAGTATTATTAGTTATTCTTGTCTTGCAGCTTCTAAAAACTGTATTCCAAACAAAACTCTAGAGATGTTACTGCTCTGTTTCACAGGTTTGCTGTAGCTGACACCAGAAGAGCTCCCATATCCAAGATATGTGTTCCTTCAAAACAACTTTGTGGGTAATACATAGACTTTTGTAGAAAATGATACCTACCTATAATGATGTGGGTCAGTAGTGTTTCCTTAGTGGTATATGTAGCCGCATTTATGGTTTATTAAAAACTATTTTAAACATGTAATGGTGTTTTCTAACAAATATTTTCAAAGGATGTTGTGGTTAATTTGTATGTTAAAGCATTTTAAAAATGTATATGTCAGTGTTTTATATTATAATGGAAACATTGAAAATTATAACTATAAGATATAATGGAAAAAATAATAACAAACCTCTGCATTTTTGTTGGCAAATTTGTGAATTACACCATTCATTAAAGTAGAGTCCGTAGCAATCACCACTAAATAAAATAATCTATTTTGCATCAGTGTGGATCATAGAACACACTTTATTCTTCCCAATGAACTTAACAATCTTTCAGCTTCAGTAACTGATGCAGACCAGGAACAAGTTATTGTTGCAAGGTAAGTACAGTAGTTCGGATATCGACAATCGAATAATAGTTATTTTCATTTATGAAGATACGTGTGTTTTACCATCCATCAAGACCATTTATCTGAATACTCATTTTAGTGTGCAGTCGATGTTTGAAGATTAATGAATCTATAGACTACGTCATCAGAAATCACTGAACTAGCAATAAAATGTAACAGACCACGAGCAGATCCACAAGTGTCATAAATGCCTGTTTATTTGGCAAAATGCGAAATATTTGTTTGAAATGGTATATGTTAGCACTATCAGTGCTTACAGAGTCATACTTCCCAAAATAGAGGTTGGGATGCTGCACGTCCTCCAGTTATTCATCATCGAAGTGCAAATGCCGAGTTTTAATGAAGTGATTAAATCACAGCAAACCATATTTCCGCTTGGTGAAAGTTATAAACGACCAGTGGTTGTACCCTTTATTATTTTGTTGTTTCATGGAGAATTATCTATCGCCGCTTCAATCGAAGTATAACCTTATTTGTATTTGCAACACTGTCAAATTCTGTTAAGATAGCACTAGTGTTTCCACATTTCTTCTGGTTTAAATACAACATATGAGGGTACAGAGAGGTCGAGGTACATTTGAATATTAGGTGCAAAGCTTAATTGACAGGAAAAAATTTCACAATGACGTTTCAACGGCATTTTTATTGCCGTTCGGATACCGATGTTTCGCTTGGTTGATCAATAACTGCAAGAAACAGCTGTTTATTATTCGCAGGAAAACGTCAGTTCATCATCATTTCTTATTCTTCTACATTTAATGATATACCAAGATACCTGCTGGAAATGTGCTTCTATCTGAATTCGCTTGATGTATCTTTAAATTTAACAAACAAGAATCTGAAACGATTATCTACGTAACATGAAACTGGTAATGTATTTACAGTGCTCCTATGACTTCTCACCAATTGTTCGCTATGTAACATCGTAGTTGCTAATTCCCTTTTGGTATGCCACCCTTGAAATATATGAATAACCACTACATAAGCCTTCAGCAGCTTGATATCCATTGAATCTTGTTTCGAATGCGAATATATGATCCCATCAGAAACGTCCTTTGTTATTAAACAAACGTAATAAATTAAAATAACTCACTTAGCTTCCTCATGCAAGCTACACAGCTTTCCAACACTATAAAATGGCATGACATACTCTTCGACGCTTTTGGTATGACAATAAAGACATACAGGGTGATTTTTCCCACCGTGTACAAACTATAGGGATTGCTTGATGAGAGGATATGGAACAAAAAAGATCTAATGAACTTATATCCGGAAATGCATGGTTTCCATGCTAAGACCATTTATTCAATCATACTTTGTACAGAGACTGCTGTCTAATACGTGCTGTGCTATGCAGCCACAGTTACGGTATGCATGATTTCCTCCTAGAGAGTGGTACTGTTCCTGATACGTCATGACCTAGCGCCCTCTTCTGCCATAGTAATTGGTAATGTTGTGCCCGATTCAATTCTCCAACTGACTCACCTTGTAGTGGATGTGATACAGCGTTGTACACAATGGTTCCGTTTTCGAATCGAGGTCTTGCCGACATGGTGTTTACTTATGGAAAGGCAAGTGGCAATGGGCGGCAGGCAGCTAGGTTGTATCAGGAGATATATTCGCGCCAACAACCACAGCATTCAATGTTTGCAACAGTGTTTCGCCGTTTGCCTGAGGCAGGGTTGTTTCTGGAAGCAGGAAATCATGAAGGACGTGCCCGAAATGTTCGAACACCAGACTTGGAGAAAAATGTACCAGGCAGGTGGTCCGTCAGTACAGAATGAGCCAGACGACCGTGTGGAACATTGTCCATGACAATTGTCACTTCCGTTGTCACTTAAGCGTGAGCAGGGCTTACTAGTGACAGATTTTCTACATCGGGAGCAGTTTCGTCCCCCCCCCCCCCCTTTTTTCATCAGGCAGCCATGATTCTTGGATCCGTGTGATCCATCCTATCCACAGATGAGGACACATTTACGGAGCGTGGTATCTTCAACCTTCATGATAGTCATCTTTGGGAAAGTATGCGGACCCCCTACGGTATGGTTACAGCAAATCATTAGCAGCCGGAATGTGTGGGCCGGGATTATTGGCGACCGTATTTTGGGAGCAGCCTTCCTTCCAAGTCGCCTAACAGCCGTAACTGTTGGCGGTTCTTGCGAGTGACTTTGCCTCCCCTGGAAGAAGTGCCACTGACGATTCGAAGAGCTATGTAGTTGCTTCATGATGGTGCTCTAGTCCACTTCGCCGTTAACATCCGGACGCATGTCTGTCGCGCCTTTCTTCGTCGATGGATCGGACGAGGGTGTCCACTGCATGGCCTGCTCGTTTATCGGATCTCAACCCCTGCGATTTCTGGTTATGGGGCCATCTCAGAAGTATCGTGTATGCAGAGCCCCTTCCAGATGTGAAGATACTGGAACAGCGTATTCATGTTGCCTTTGACACTGTTCGGATGAAGCCTGGATAATGTGAACATGTGAGACAGAACATGCTTCGGCGCGCAGAAGCATGCGTTGAGACACATGGAAACCATTTTCAACACACACTAACTGTGGCTGTATGGTATTAGAACGCAGTCTCTGTAACAATGTATGACTGAATTCATAACCACTACCATGGAACCCATGCATTTCCGGACATAAATTCATCGGATGTTTCTTGTTCTGTATCCTCTCACCGATCAATCCCTATAGTATGTACACGATGGAAAAAATACACTGTATTTTGTTACACTAATTTATTGTTGATACATCACTTCATTAACTTAATGGACCACATTTTCTGACATATTTTATTTTCAAACATTTTCTATAATACGAAAAACTCATAATTTTCTTGCCATTTCATAAGCCGCGTCGACAGCGGCCGCGCGGCACTTCATCACGCAACACCCAGGTAAGACGTTCCGCACACTGCGGTGCGCCCGGTGTTGATCTCAAACCACGCCGTTCTGCGTCATTCTGCGCAACAATGAACGAGTTCCGCGTACTGTTGGTACATTTTACAGGTTTCCTGTAGCTGACACCAGAAGAACTCCCATATCCAAGATACGTGTTCCTTCAAAACAACTTTGTGGGTAATACATAGACTTTTGTAGAAAATGATACCTACCTATAATGATGTGGGGCAGTAGCCTTTCCTTGGTTCGTTTGTGCATGCTCTGTCTGGACAGCTTCGTCCTTTCCCTTTTTTACTGACGCGCATGCGCGTACACTGGAACATTGCTTCGCACCTATGAATGCCCCATTCCGCGTCAAACAGAAACGCGCTGTACACAGCAGCGCAGAACGGCACAGATCGAGGCAGAACTGCGCAGAATGGGGCTGAGTGTTCACAGGCACGCAGCAATGTTCCAGTGTGCGCGCGGGCGCGTCAATAAAAATGGTAAACGAGAAAAGCCGTATCTGTATTGGTTGTGTTGGGATATTATTTGAATTTGTTTGGATATTAAGTGTGGGATTCAATTTTGTGCGTGCGAACTTTTACTGACTGTATCAACTAGTTGAAACCTAAAACTTTTATTTATAGCCATTGTTCCTGATCCCGAAGAGTAAATAGCAAGTAAGAACACTTTTTTTTTCAATGAGTACAAAGAGTAATGTGGACTTGCAGATTAGAAATTGAGGTCAGTACGTTCTCCATTGCTTTCCGGCTGACTGCAAAAATAGTTTTCAGGCTCGTGTAAACGGCGAAGGTAGATGTAAAACATGCACAGACGACTTAAGAGGGTTTTACATAAAGACATAACACAAAGTAAAGACTAGCTAGATTATTTACCCGCAACCCCACGTACGCTGCATTGGCCGGAAAACTGAACAGGGAATGTGATCGGTACAAAACAGGGAACTCAGTAGGCTCTAGCAGAATACCGAAGTGAAATATGCCTAAACCAGTGCTAGTGTGAAAACTGAATTGTGAATGTCAGCCTCAATAACCTTGAATGTGACGGAAGGAGGTAAAAAGAAGACCTGCATCGTGGTTACCATCGGGGCTGAGGATCTACAAGTTACCTGCAAGCTACTGCGCGCGGAGCTACTGCAGCAGGCGATACCCGCCGCCGTCCTCACTCCCACAGCTACTACTGCTGCCTCCATTACGTCACGTTTGCTGGTACCCTGCGCCGGAAACACGCCGAATGCTTCCCGAACTGATTCTGAATCGGGTGAACACAATAGGACGCGTGTGTGAAACTAAGTCCCGTCTGTGACGAAACTGGCGCTCACCAGGCCGAAACAGTAACACAGCCAGTAAAAAAAAAAAGACAAACCACAGCCAGTCAGCACACGCAGACCGATAATAGTGATGATGGAAATGGAACAGACAGTACCAGTGACCTGCTAAACCACTCTCATATAGTTGTCAGTATTTCGGACACATTAGAAAAATGGGTTAAGAAGAAAAAGAAAGCTCTACAGATAACAGGGAGGAACACATTAACTGGTTGGAATCAGATAAAGACGAAGACTAAGTAAAGGTTTATATCTTCGACAACAACGGTAATCTGAAGTCTAAATTTTCGGTAGAGGAAGTGGAGTCAGTTTCGCAAGGTTCTGAAGAGGAAGAGTTGTTAGATGAAGTAGGTAGCGATAATAATGAGCTCAGGGAACCTATTAGCTGTATCGACTTGCCACAAGCTATAAAAGCAGACGGCAGTACTGCGGATAGCAATGTTGCGCAGGGATGCACTTGCTCAAAAGCAGAGAGTAATTTAGCTGATGTGCAACAAATGAAAGTAGAGGAGGTCGTCAAGTGCTTTGATTTGAAATTGGTGGACAGGTTGGAAAAAGCTTATAGAGGTTGATGACCCCGTGAATCTAAGCGTAAATGTACTTACAACTGAACAAAATCACTTTAGATGGAGACAGACAAAGATTTATTAGAAGACTTTTCTGAGGAACTTGCTCAAACTAGAATAATTCACTCTATTATAAAAACTAACATGTCAGGAGTAACAAGGCGTTCTCTTCTTGATAGTGGTAGTGAAGCGCCGCGCGTGATTAGCCGAGCGGTATAGGGCGCTGCAGTCATGGACGATTTCTTAGTACGGAAAAGACAGTGACAACAACAGAAATAAAACAACGTCGCTGAAAAGAAAAGCATCCACTGTCAGATATCTTTAAGTCTGCGTCTATGTACATAATCTGAAAAAACTACTGCTTACATGCCCCTGTGCGTGTCGTAATCAGTCTAGCACGGTAGCTCAGCGTGTTCGGTCAGAGAGCCGATTGGCCTCTGTAATAAAAAACTGAGTGGAAGGACCAACAAACGAACTTTAACGGATGTCATGTGACGTCCGCAACGACCAAACCCAACGATCAACAACGAGAAAAAAAAAAAACCGGTCTAAGGCGCTGCAGTCCTGGACTGCGCGGCTGGTCACGGCGGAGGCTCGAGTCCTCCCTCGGGCATGGCTGTGTGTGTTTGTCCTTAGGATAATTTAGATTAAGTAATGTGTAAGTTTAGGGACTGATGACCTTAGCAGTTAAGTCCCATAAGATTTCACATTCTTTTGATAGTGAAGCAAGTGCTTTGTCTCAAGCATTATTTGATTCTATTCCTAATATGAATCAGTTGCAGGTCATGAAAGTAGGTGGTTTAAGAATAATAGATGCTACTGGAAAAGTTTGTAGACCAGTACAGAACGAAGCTTTGATACCAAATGGTATAGGTAACATAATATTAGATCATTCTTGTTTCATCGTGCTCGGCTGTCATGTGGAAATGTTGATTGGTACAGATCTTTTAACGAAATATCAAGGAGAGATTGACTTCAATCAAACCTCTTAGTGTTAACTTTACGGGATTCTCGAGTGATTACAGAGCTTTTCATTGGAAAATATGTGGGCAGTAATGATGAAGGATAGGAATTGCCTATTAGGGTAACGAGGAATAAAGGAGACTTTCAGGAAGATACTGAATTTGGAAATAATGTACAAGATGGTAATGCGGAAAAGAATTATAGCCTGGAAGAGAGAGGCTAAGGTGCAGTCAACAAATCAAATTTCTGATTAACAGACGGCAGAATTAACTACTAAACAATCATCACAATGCATTCTCAAATGCGTCTGGCGAAGTCAAATGGTAAGAATGTCATTTGAATGTAAATGATGGGCAATGAAGAAGTGCTGAGTTATGCAGGGTATCAGAAATTCCGTAAGTAGGTAGGAATGAAGTGTTCATGTTGACCATACATGAGGTCAAGAAGGAAAGTGCCTCGAAGAAAGCGTGTAAAACCGCAAGAAAAGAGCAGAATGATAATGATCAGTTGAGGTTAGTCAAAAGCCATTTATTGGTTCCTTATTATCCAAAAGTAGCGCAGTACTGTTGCTTCCATAAAGGAATTTCATTCCGAACAAGGAAGTTAGATTCAGCGGAATGGAGGATGTGTTTTCCATCACAACATGGGGGTCTGCTGATAGATGACGTGCATCTATGGTATGCCCATTAGGGAGCCAAGAAATGCACTGCTAAATTAAGTGAGAAGGCGCAAATGATTTTCGTCAGTATCCATCGTAGAGTAGCTAGGTTGTGTGTTAGAAGGTACGTGCAGTAAATACCATACTGCAGGGAGATATGCACAAATTAGAACCAAGTGAACCCCTGGAATTATGTGCAGCCAATCTTTTTGGCTCCTCCCCACATCTAAAGGGGGATTTACCTTTGTTTTTGTAGTCATTGACGATTTAGCAAGTATGTCAAATTATGTGACTTCTGAAATTTTCCCGGCGTATTTGTTCTTCTAATAATTTTCGGGTATGCAGCCGGATCCCGTCGACATTCTGCCACTGGCAGAATGTCGACTGGATCCGGCTGCATACCCGGAAATTATTAGAAAAAAAAAGTCAAATTATATACAATAAAGAAGGCTAATGTGAAGAAGCTGGTAGTCAAGTTATAAGCAGGACTACTTTGTAAAGAATGACAAGCCTAAGAGTCTCTTATCGGATAATAGTCCGCAATTTGTATCTAGAAAATTTAAAGAATGTCTAGAAAAGGTCGAAATTCGCCATATAATGATCTCGGCTAATTCACCACAAGGAAATATGAGAGAGAGAGTTATGCGTGAACTAAACAGATTGTGTAGAAGTTACTGTGCCAGGAAGCACTCAACTTGGGCGGATCATATCAAAAACTTTGAAGAAAACATGAAGTAACAGGTTTTGCTCCTTGTGAACTAACGTTTAGTCAGGAACCTCACAACATCCTTCAATCATTGTTGATTTTCCAGTTCTACCTCAGAGCTCTATAATTGAGAAGAAGGCATAGGCTACGGTAAACATGCGTAAAAGGACCTTTTACAGAAAAAGAAGGCATGAGCCAAAATCTTCCTCCACAAGTTTTAACATTGGTGAACTATTGTAGTCAAAATTAAATCTAACAAGGAGACGGCACGACCGTGGGGTCCGGGATTTGTCCGAAATTTTGTGTGGTGAAAGAGGACCCCTAACACCTGACTTGGTTAAAATATTAGAACGCACTAACCGGAAAATCCCGGGAAAAATCGATCCAAAGTTTCTTAGGTGCCTTATGAGTATAAAATATTGGTGCATTGCCGAGCCGCCGTCTGTCCTCGATGTTTAGGGTTCGGGCTGTTATGCCAGAGGTCTCGGGTTCGATTCCTCCTCTGGCACATTTTTTGTTCTGTATCATTTTCTTTTGTTATTGCACCAATTATTCAGAAAGTTTCCCAAACCTACATTATCTTTAACAAATTAGGTACATTATTGAATAAAAATTATTTTCTTTTTGTTCAGTAACAATTCATGGCGGTGGGTTTTCCATTTTTCATTGTGAAGTATATGAGGAGAAACTTAGAAGATGCAACAAGTCCACTAAAGAGACAGCTTACACTACACTCGTTCGTCCTCTGTTAGAATATTGCTGCGCGGTGTGGGATCCTTACCAGGTGGGATTGACGGAGGACATCGAAAGGGTGCAAAAAAGGGCAGCTCGTTTTGTATTATCACGTTATAGGGGAGAGAGTGTGACAGATATGATACACGAGTTGGGATGGAAGTCATTACAGCATAGACGTTTTTCGTCGCGGCGAGACCTTTTTACGAAATTTCAGTCACCAACTTTCTCTTCCGAATGCGAAAATATTTTGTTGAGCCCAACCCACATAGGTAGGAATGATCATCAAAATAAAATAAGAAATCAGAGCTCGAACAGAAAGGTTTAGGTGTTCGTTTTTCCCGCTCGCTGTTCGGGAGTGGAATAGTAGAGAGATAGTATGATTGTGGTTCGATGAACCCTCTGCCAATCACTTAAATGTGAATTGCAGAGTAGTCATGTAGATATAGATGAACATTGGGTTTTTAATCAGAATAACTAAGTCTATTGGGAAACATTCAATTTTTATACATATAATAATTATAAACAAGAACCGCAGTGGTAATTACCGTAAAAACAAACAAAGCAATAATTTTGGCGACATCTATCGCAACATATAAAAGCCGATTTTTTACAATCACAGGGCGTTTGCAATAAATCTATACAGAAACATGCCCCATTAACATTTACGAAAATGTTTTGAGTTTCTGGTAATTTTAAGGCAAACCAGGAGTATTGAATCATGTCTCGGAATAAAGGTGACGATAATTGATGGTGAATTATAGAATGAATTTTTATACAATCTTCCCGGGAATTAATTTCACTATTCTCCTGTAACAATGCGCTGAAATTTTACAAGCAACAGAATAAAAAAGTGCAGAGGAAGAATCGAACCAGAGACCTCCGGGGTAAGGATCCGAGCACTAACCATGTAGGACAAACGGCGGCTCGGAAACGGACTAACATTTTATTCTCATACGGCACCTAAGAAACTTTGGATCGATTTTTCTCGGGATTTTCCGAGTAGTGCGTCCTAATACTTCAACCATGTGAGGTGTTAGGGGTCCTCTTTCACCACAAAATTTCGGACAAATCCCCGACCCCACTCACGGTCGTGCCGTCTCCTTGTAAGAACATTTCAGCGGAAACAAAGGAGTTTATGCATGTTTATCAGGGACTATACAGGATAATAGGTAAGCCTCACGCAAACGCATGCCATTTGAAACACTTGAAAAGTGTTCTACCAGTTCTACCAATCATTGTAGGTCTGAAGCCTTTTAAAACTGACAGTAATTAGATTCTGTACAGAGCCTGCCACTCTTTGACGGATACACAGTTTGGCATACTGTACGGTCCCAGCTGGATGAAACTTTATTTCCCTTTCAGGTTTCTTTCAGTCTCTTCTTCTGTTCTATGTGTGACAAGTAAGGAGTATATGCCTTCACATTGTACAAATACTTTAGTTTCCAATATCTTCATAGTAAGTAAGAATGATTCCATTAAATGACTATACCTGAATAATAATTTACAAGAGAAGATGAGTGGTAGTTTGCAGTAGTGAACTCTACACGCTGAAATAACAACGAGTAAATTATGAGCGCCACTGACTGAAGGACAATGACAACAGTACACAAATAATAAATAAGATCCACGAAAATGGTAATAACAGAAAAATGCAGATACTTTGCGTTAAGAGAAGCTGAAAATTCCTGATATCTCAAAGAATATACTCTGCATAAATTAAAAATTTTCACTTTGGAAGTGAGGATATCTGTAGGTAGGGAGAATAAGAATTTGGTGCCACTAGAGGCAAGCCAAACTGTTTTGATATTAATTGAAGGAGAAGTGGTGAGAGGATCACACCAAAAATATGTGTAAATAACGAGGTCAGTAGGCTGACAAAGAATAAAGGGAGAAAGTAGCGTCGAAATATGTGTGAAAGAGCAATATATGGATATAAGGGGGAGAAATAGGAGTAATGAAGTCAGTGAGCTGACATGTATAAGGTAAAATAGCGGAATATTGGTGTGCCATTCTCTCACATCTTGTAAAAAAGGGTTAGAATAAGCAGATAAATTAACAGATAAACAGATAAATTAAAAGATAAACAGATAAATATTGAAACAGTTAACAATACAGATAAACGAATTTATTAAGAGATGCAGATTGTAGACTGTTGATGTGTAAATAAAAACTGGTTTTTATTGGTGTGTGTGACAAATGTGACGGTACAAACCCCTGTTATTAGATGAATATGTCTAATATGCAAGGATTGCTTTGTGGAGACCGAGCGCGCTACATGGCGCGCTATTCGCAGAAGCGCGTGGGGCGCCCACGCGAGATTTGCAACGGTCTCCTCCGCCAGGCGGCCACGAGGCCTGCAGCTTGGGGCATTGTTTGGTTTTTCGCGCATTACGGGAAAACTATGTAACTTACGGTGAAGAGCGATGCGGCAGTGGATTGTGGTCAGCAATATGCACCTTCTGAAAGATCGATCTTTATTTCAAGTCACGAGACGCAAAAGTTATAGTAACCTCAAAATCGGTTAACAACACGAATACTGAAAGATTAATCAAAATGGTAAATAACAACTTACAGGGATGAGCGAGCACTCATTAAAAACTTTTCGTCATAGCGGATCGAGTGCTGTAGTCAAATGTTAAAATTCATAAATAATTAAGCCCGTAAAGAGCAATAAACAAAGTTTGAGGGAAAATTGCTTATAAAATTCAATAAAAAATTCATGACGTAAGAGAACGGCACTATATAATATTTTGGGTGGCATCACACGTGTTTTAAACTAGTTAAGTTATACTATACACTTAACTTGCAATAGTTTTCATTGTTTGCAAATTATTATTAATATGATCGCCCATAATTGATTATTATAGATATGAAGATTTTGAGCAGCGGAATGTGTAGATTGCTATAGATTACGTCTAAAAACGGTGCTACATGCAGTTCTATGTTAAAACTTTGCAGCACAGATGTCGACAAACAAATTTGCGCAAAGTGACGAAATTTTGCAAAAACTAAAACTTGATTTATGGGCAATAGAATAATCCTAGAAATTAATGTAACATAGTAAAGATGTACTTTTTAGCGCGGTTCCAATGGTGTACTTATTTCTGTCGAGGGATGTACGTATCAACATTTGTAACCGTAACTGGTGAGATTGGTACTTGCATAACCGAGGGAATGCCTCCTCCATAAGCGAGCGGTCATCTTGGCAAGGGGTCAGTCGTTTTGGAAGGAGGGTGGCGAGCAAGCCCACTTCAGGGTGGCCCATGTGGTCGTTTGAGAACTGTTTTTCACGCCGATTTATTTCGACAGAGTATTGTTTAATAGTGCAAGTGTGCAAGCATATATTTGGTGAATTGGAAGTGCTATGATTATTTGTGTGAGTACGATTTACGAGGTATACATCGTCGTAAGTGAACGTGTGGCTATCTGTGATTTCGCGCCAAAACTGTTAGAACAAAGAGGACAGTGGAACTTGTGGATCTCTTCGAATTGACTGAATAACTTTAGATTATAGCAGCCTAAACTGCTGCTATTGGGGGCTCGGAGTCAAATTATTATTAAAGTAAAACTGCAAACCGTCTCACCAGTGCTAATTTCATTGTGTGAAAGGAAAGGACAACGCCAATAAATAGTGATTGAACGGTGTCGTGAAAAACTGATTTTGCTATAGTAATCGGCTAACTTTTGTTCTCCAGCATAAGCTGTACTCATAAATGATGACTAACTGAAACCGTCAGCTGCCGACAGGTGTTGATATAGCTCGATGTGGACAGCTGAAAATGTGTGCCCCGACCGGGACTCGAACCCGGGATCTCCTGCTTGCATGGCAGACGCTCTATCTGAGCCACCGAGGACACAGCTGGAGAGCGCGACTGCACGGACTTATTCCTTGCACGCTTCCCGTGAGACTCACATTCCCAACTGTCCACAATTCTACCTATGTAATGTGCCTTATAGACATTTGCCCATCCACTCATTACACGCGCACGCTTTGGCGATTCCCGTAAGAGTTTGGGCAACCTGTGCGCATTCGCACAGACGAAGGTCAATGCCTGGGTAGCCTTTAACTATATATATGAAGACAGTAACTGTTATCGAAAGAATAGATACTGTTGATGGCTGTGCAACTTCTCCCTGGAATAAATTATGACTAACTGAAACCCTCAGCTGATGACAGGTGTTGTTGATATAGCTCGATGTGGACAGCTGAAAATATATGCCCCCACCCTGCCATGTAAGCAGGAGATCCCGGGTTCGAGTCCCGGTCAGGGCACACATTTTCAGCTGTACACATCGAGCTATTTCAACAACACCTGTCAGCAGCTGAGGGTTTCAGTTAGTCTCCATTTATTCCAGGGAAAAGCTGCACGGTCATAAACAGTATCTATTCTTTCGAGAACAGTTACTGTCTTCGTATATAACTGTACTCATGTCTGAGTGAATAATTAATTCAAAAACTATAACAAATGCGCGGGTGTGGAAGTGTACTAATGCACTAAGTGTGGCAATCATTCCCTGAGACATACATGAGAGCCAAAATTTGCAATAACGTTTTTAAGCAACATTTGTATATGCACATTCGTGTGAACTCACTGCAACCGCACGTTATAACATTGTTGCATTAATATGATGTGAAAGCGGTGCTGATAGACAATAAAAGCGGGTTAAAAGCTGTGATCTCTCTGGGGTTAGTTAACCTTGCATTACTGCGCAACTGTTTCACCAGGTATCCAGTCTAGCTTACGAAATTCTCAACCAGACTAACATTAATTATAATCTTTTAATAGTCATACGACAACCGGTGATTATATATATATATATAAGAATTTAAATAGAAAGAAATAAATCAGTTTATATTTGGAAATTTATTTTAACATTGATCATTTAAATTTCAGAATATTCAACTTGATTCATAACTAAACTGGTGCCTTATTTAGGATTGAAAAAAATGTGAGATTGTAATCTTACGGAACACATCAAATATGGAGCCAAGATTGGGAGACTGCATACAACACTGCATTCATAAAATAACACACGAAGAACGTTGAAACATATGCAAGAGGAAATTAACCACAACCAACCGATTCAATTTTCACCCGAAGAAGTTACGTTCGTAGAGCAATCCTGTCCGTCATGTAATTACCACACACTGGTATACTAAGTTCATACTAACTCTGTGAAATCTTCCCGAAAGGAATAGCTGAGGGCTACTTTGATGATTACACCACATACTTCACGTGGTCAACTTGGCTTACACAAAGAGTGTAACTCCACAATAATTCCTATAATTAAAATAAATTAGATCGAAAAGCAATTTACAAAAGAAAAACTTTCAACTGGTTACTATCGTCTTACTATTAACCTGATGGGTCAAACAACTGTATAAGCACGTGGTACTGGTCTCACAAAGTACACCCCACGTGGGTTGAACATAAAGAAAAGTTGCTATATTGAAAAATATTGTCAAGACGAGACGTTATAATCTCACGCACATTCGCATTTAAGATTGATGATCTTGGTTAGAGTTACTGATCAACACGTGGTTCCACTTTACTCACAAAGTAGTGACAAAGCAACTACCGGAATATATTCTGAACTTCACACTCGCATTACACTGCGTTGCAATTTAAGATAACATTAGATATTTTAGAGCTAAACCTGTAATAAAGGTGATTAAATTTTCAGTTAGGCTGAAGTTAAGAAATCCATTGTCCTGCGGACTTAGCAGACACGCGCTTAGCCGGAGATCTTACCACTTCAGACGCTCGCTACGGACAGACTGACCTGCGCTCCTACCGAACGTGCTTCCCGATACAAAACGGAAGTGACCAGAGAGGCAGCTTCCTATAACAACATGACAAGGGACGAACAGGACCATACTAAGAATACAAACGTCTTTGATTTTAGAAAGCGTAGCTATCTGTTCCGACCTTGGTCCTACTGTTCTCTAGCAGACAAGCTTGTCTGCTACCATCAAGCATGCAACTAGAAATACATTTGCTCATTCATCCTCTCACACAGAAGGAAGGGGGATGACAATATCTTATATACAGTATATAAAAGAAAGCGGATGTAGGCTCCGTATGAGACTGTGTAACATGAATTACATATAAACTGTGTTTTAAAGTGTAGCAGTGTGACAGATCGTTCTTGTTTATGTGTAAAAGTAACACGTTTCACTGCTCAGTCTCCTCCCAGATAGTCAGAAACACCACAGTAAATTCAGAAGAGGAATTTATGCCGTAAATGATAGATTTAAGAAATGAACATGAAAGAAATCCAACAGAGACCTTTCAACGTCTTCTTTATTATTTTCCTCCCCATGAACCAAGGACCTTGCCGTTGGTGGGGAGGCTTGCGTGCATCCGCGATACAGATGGCCGTACCGTAGGTGCAACCACAACGGAGGGGTATCTGTTGAGAGGCCAGACAAACGTGTGGTTCCTGAAGAGGGGCAGCAGCCTTTTCAGCAGTTGCAGGGGCAACAGTCTGGATGATTGACTGATATGGCCTTGCAACATTAACCAAAACGGCCTTGCTGTGCTGGTACTGCGAACGGATGAAAGCAAGGGGAAACTACACCCGTAATTTTTCCCGAGGACATGCAGCTTTACTGTATGATTAAATGATGGCGTCCTCTTGGGTAAAATATTCCGGAGGTAAAATAGTCCCCCATTCGGATCTCCGGGCGGGGACTACTCAAGAGGATGTCGTTATCAGGAGAAAGAAAACTGGCGTTCTACGGATCGGAGCGTGGAATGTCAGATCCATTAATCGGGCAGGTAGATTAGAAAATTTAAAAAGGGAAATGGATAGGTTAAAGTTAGATATAGTGGGAATTAGTGAAGTTCGGTGGCAGGAGGAACAAGACTTCTGGTCAGGTGACTACAGGGTTATAAACACAAAATCAAATAGGGGTAATGCAGGAGTAGGTTTAATAATGAATAGGAAAATAGGAATGCGGGTAAGCTACTACAAACAGCATAGTGAACGCATTATTGTGGCCAAGATAGATATAGAAATTTAATAGTCATGGGTGACGAATTCGAGTGTAGGAAAAGGGAGAGAAGGAAACAGTAGGTGAATATGGATTGGGGCTAAGAAATGAAAGAGGAAGCCGCCTAGTAGAATTTCGTACAGAGCACAACTTAATCATAGCTAACACTTGGTTTAAGAATCATGAAAGAAGGTTGTATACGTGGAAGAACCCTGGAGATACTAAAAGGTATCAGAAAGATTATATAATGGTAAGACAGAGATTTAGGAACCAGGTTTTAAGTTGTAAGACATTTCCAGGGGCACATGTGGACTCAGACCACAATCTATTGGTTATGACCTGTAGATTAAAACTGAAGACACTGCAAAAAGGTGGGAATTTAGGAAGATGGGACCTTTATAAACTGGAAGAACCAAAGGTTGTACAGAGTTTCAGGGAGAGCATAAGGTAACAATTGACAGGAATAGGGGAAAGAAACACAGTAGAAGAAGAATGGGTAGCTCTGAGGGATGAAGTAGTGAAGGCAGCAGAGGATAAAGTTGGTAAAAAGACGAGGGCTGCTAGAAATCCTTGGGTAACAGAAGAAATATTGAATTTAATTGATGAAAGGAGAAAACATAAAAATGCAGTAAATGAAGCAGGCAAAAAGGAATACAAACGTCTCAAATATGAGATCGACAGGAAGTGCAAAATGGCTAAGCAGGGATGGCTAGAGGACAAATGTAAGGATGTAGAAGCTTATCTCACTAGGGGTAAGATAGATACTGCCTACAGGAAAATTAAAGAGACCTTTGGAGAGAAGAGAACCACGTGTATGAATATCAAGAGCTCAGATGGCAACCCAGTTCTAAGCAAAGAAGGGAAGGCAGAAAGGTGGAAGGTGTATATAGAAGGTTTATACAAGGGCGATGTACTTGAGGACAATATTATGGAAATGGAAGAGGATGTAGATGAAGACGAAATGGGAGATGTGATACTGCATGAAGAGTTTGACAGAGCACTGAAAGACCTGAGTCGAAACAAGGCCCACGGAGTAGACAACATTCCATTAGAAATACTGACGGCCTAGGGAGAGCCATTCATGACAAAACTCTAGCAGCTGGTGAGCAAGATGTGTGAAACAGGCGAAATACCCTCAGACTTCAAGAAGAATATAATAATTCCAATCCCAAAGAAAGCAGGTGCTGACAGATGTGAAAATTACCGAACTATCAGTTTAATAAGTCACAGCTGCAAAATACTAACGCGAATTCTCTACAGACGAATGGAAAAACTGGTAGATGCAGACCTCGGGGAGGATCAGTTTGGATTCCGTAGAAATGTTGGAACACGTGAGGCAATACCGACCTTACGACTTATCTTAGAAGAAAGATTAAGGAAAGGAAAACCTACGTTTGTAGCATTTGTAGACTTAGAGAAAGCTTTTGACAATGTTGACTGGAATACTCTCTTTCAAATTCTGAAGGTGGCAGGGGTAAAATACAGGGAGCGAAAGGCTATTTACAATTTGTACAGAAACCAGATGGCAGTCATAAGAGTCGATGGGCATGAAAGGGAAGCAGTGGTTGGGAAAGGAGTGAGACAGAGTTGTAGCCTCTCACCGATGTTATTCAGTCTGTATATTGAGCAAGCAGTAAAGGAAACAAAAGAAAAATTCGGAGTGGGTATTAAAATTCATGGAGAAGAAGTAAAAACTTTGAGGTTCGGCGATGACATTGTAATTCTGTCAGAGACAGCAAAGGACCTGGAAGAGCAGTTGAACGGAATGGACAGCGTCTTGAAAGGAGGATATAAGATAAACATCAACAAAAGCAAAACGAGGATCATGGAATGTAGTTGAATTAAGTTGGGTGATGCTGAGGGAATTAGATTAGGAAATGAGACACTTAAAGTAGTAAAGGAGTTTTGCTATTTGGGGAGCAAAATAACTGATGATGGTTGAAGTAGAGAGGATATAAAATGGAGACTGGCAATGGCAAGGAAAGCGTTTCTGAAGAAGAGAAATTTCTTAACATCGAATATAGATTTATGTATCAGGAAGTCGTTTCTGAAAGTATTTGTTTGGAGTGTAGCCATGTATGGAAGTGAAACATGGACGATAACTAGTTTGGACAAGAAGAGAATAGAAGCTTTCGAAATGTGGTGATACAGAAGAATACTGAAGATAAGGTGGATAGATCACGTAACTAATGAGGAGGTATTGAATAGGATTGGGGAGAAGAGAAATTTGTGGCACAACTTGACTAGAAGAAGAGATCGGTTGGTAGGACATGTTTTGAGGCACCAAGGGATCCCAAATTTAGCATTGGAGGGCAGCGTGGAAGGTAAAAATCGTAGAGGGAGACCAAGAGATGAATACACTAAGCAGATTCAGAAGGATGTAGGTTGCAGTAGGTACTGGGAGATGAAGCTTGCACAGGATAGAGTAGCATGGAGAGCTGCATCAAAGCAGTCTCAGGACTGAAGACAACAACAACAACATCGCACAAAGCAAAGTAACTGCTGCAGAATTGATTTCTTTAGCATACTAAACCGTAAAATAACTGAGCCATATGAAGAAAGAGCTTATAAAGGTTACTCGATTTTCTAAGTACAGCTACATCCAAGGTAATGAAATAAATTACTAAAATCAGTTTTGTTTAAAAGAGATCAGCTGCAGTAGTTCCACTTGCTTCTAATTTTTAATTTTGTTCAAAATAAATTTCTTCACAAAAGGAAATACGGATGAGGAGGAGAAACATGCGCTTTATCATTGTAAAAGATGCAGAGGCGAGCGAGTGTGCCGGGACTTAACCCCAGTTCACTGCTACTAGCTCCACATCTCTCCCTGAGCTGAATAGCTGTCCCTCCTCAATCTACAGCTGAAGGCATGGCGTAGGCGTCATATCCGTAGATATTGAGATAAAGTGTTGTTCGGACTTCTTGAAGAAAAACAACATCCAGATCCGCAACTCGTAATGTATCTTGCAGCATACGGGTTTTGAGAGCAAAAGCCGTTGATATTGATCGTGGCGAGGAGGTATGCCTGTTTTATCAAGTCGTGGGGGCTGTCCTTATTACAGGTGAGCAGTGCTCGCTGTGTGGGGTGTCTTCAGAGCGAAGGAAGTGGCGGGTGTAGGTCATCCCGGTCTAGGCGTCTGTCGCCGTCAACGTAGACTCGATGAACGGCATCGGTGTATCGTTATGGTCCTGCGCCCAGTCTTCCAGGGAGGTCCATAACCCTGGACGTCGAGAGGCAGACGTAGTCGTGAGAGGATCCACTGGGAAGGGGGGGGGGGTTCGGTCATCTCTCGCATCCCCACAGTGGGCGGTTCCGGCGTTATCTGGGAAGACGTCGGACAGTCTGCTACGTTAGGATCGGCCTTGTCGGCTCGGTGCGTCGGCTGCCGCACCTCATCATCCACCATAGCTTCCTCGAGCAGTTGCACTGCCTCGGTCGTTATGCGCCGTTTCTTATGGAGCTTCGGCGATTTCTGTTTATACTGTCTTACCTCTGTGTCCAGCGCAGGGCAGGGGGCGAATGCGGCATCCTGTTATTCAACATCCAGTGCAACGTCGTCTTGTCGTTGCAGCGGTGCGTGCGTTCCGCCTGGGCTCGACGAGAGGGCAATAGAGGCATCGGCGCTAGAAGACGCTGGAGGCTTCCCTGGAACTGTTGCAGGGGCCTCCAAGGCTTACATCAACATAGACGGGTCGTCATAGACAGCTGGCGTCTCCCGTCTCGCCGCCAAAACATACGTAATCGGCATAGAGGTCGCTATCGACGGTCGAATTTGATCATCTGAGGGCGTCTGCACGGTACGGCGTTGTAGGCCTACCAGTCCACATCCGAGCAGGTCCTCGGCTGACCTTTTGTGGTTGGCAGGAGAGCCAACACCGTGTTACTAGAGGAGGCCGAAAGACCCCCGATTTAGCTCACGCAGGCTGGCGTAAGGTCTGGAACAAGACAAGGAAATTAGAATTTAGAAACAACGGACGTAGCTGGTGGAATACTTAACTTTAATCCATTAATGATGAACGTCGGTTTTGACGGTACATAGTTCACAATATCAATAGTAACTGATAATGGCGCCTTGCTAGGTCGTAGCAAATAACGTAGCTGAAGGCTATGCTAATTATCGTCTCGGCAAATGAGAGCGTATTTAGTCAGTGAACCATCGCTAGCAAATTCGGCTGTACAACTGGGGCGAGTGCTAGGAAGTCTCTCTAGACCTTCCGTGTGGCGGCGCTCGGTCTGCAATCACTGATTGTGGCGACACGCCGGTCCGACGTATACTACCGGACCGCGGCCGATTTAAAGGCTACCACCTCGCAAGTGTGGTGTCTGGCGGTGACACCACATTCCTACTCCGCAAATCGGCGTACGGTTGTGGCATAAGGCTTCCGCCCGCCATGGAGAGGAACGCATGTTGACGTATGCGACGAGGTGGAGAGCCTAACAACAGGCGAGGCTGTGCCACCCGCACCCTGCCATTCGGACCGCGGGGAGCTAGGAAACGCCTGAAAACCTGCTCCAGAGTGCACGCCAACATGCGGTGTATGCGCCCGCAGAGAGACAGGAGGGGCCGAAGGGTCGACCTCCATCGGGCCGGGGCACCCGACGGGCGAAGACGACGTACAGTCCGGAGCGGGCAAGAATTCCATGTCGGAGGACAACTGGTCACGGGAAGCGATCGGTGGCGCGTGACCCAGGGAGGCGCCCGGCGGTTGCAGCGAAGCGTCCACTGCAGGCGTCGCCGGTGGGAGAATAGGCGGCGGTGGCGGCGCGTCGCCATGGGGCAAAATGGAAGGCAGCGTCGGTAACACCTGGGGCTGAGGCGAGACAGTAGATGGATCCCCAGGGCGCTGACCGGACGGCACCGTCGCTGAAAGCAGACGGCGAGCGTCAGATCCCGTGCGACGACAGAGGCGCGGCTGATTGAGATGCCGACGCACCTCACCAGAGGCCCCAAAACCAGATACATAGCGCTGCCGAGGCAGCGAAGAATGCGCCCTTCGAGCCAACGCCGTGAACCTCGGTAGTGGCGATAGTAGACAACGTCGCCTGGAGCAAAAGCTGGTGGTTCAAATGGCTCTGAGCACTATGGGACTTAACAGCTATGGTCATCAGTCCCCTAGAACTTAGAACTACTTAAACCTAACTAACCTAAGGACATCACACAACACCCAGCCATCACGAGGCAGAGAAAATCTGCTGACCCGCCGGGAATCGAACCCAGGAACGCGGCCGTGGGAAGCGGGAACGCTACCGCACGACCACGAAATGCGGGCAAAAAAGCAGGTGTCTGCCGCTGTACAGGAACCTGATGCGGCGGATGTAGCAAAGACATCAAGGTTCGGTGAGGGCGACCGTGGAGCAACTCTGCCGGCGAGCGACCATCTCGGGGCCGAGAGCGATACGAGGACAAAAAGAGCAATAACGCGTCCTCCCGAGAATGCGACTCTTTCAACTTCAACATCTGTGACTTGAAAGCCCTGACCAATCGTTCAGCGGCATCGTTTGGTGTGGCGAAAACGGCGCGGACGTCAGATGTTGAATACCATTGGCCTTGCAGAATGACAAATTCTGCAGACATGAATTGTGGGCCATTGTCGGAAACAATAGTCTGTGGAAGACCTTCAATGCAAAAGAGAGCAGATAACGCTTGGATGGTGGCAGATTTCGTGGAAGACATCCGGACAACAAAAGGAAAATTAATGAATGAATCTACCACAACCAACCATCGTGCATTCCAGAATGGACCAGCAAAATCGATGTGTAAGCGTTGCCAAGGGGAAGTGACTTTTGGCCATCCAAAGAATTTCCGCGGTGGTGCTGATTGTTGTTCGGCACACACCATGCAAGAAGAACACATATTCGTAATCGCGGCATCGATTCTGAACCAGGTACAGTGCTGTCGAGCACGTTGTTTCGTTCTCACTATACCCCAATGTCCTTGGTGGAGAAGCTGTAAGACAGAGGACTGTAACGAACGTGGTACCACCACCCTGGACTGATCATTATCAGAACGCAACAGCAAAACACCACGTCGTACAAAAAGTCTCTCCTTGTAAGCAAAAAATCGGCGAACCAACGGGTCCCCGATCCGTAACTTTGAGAAGGGCCATTGCTTAGCAACAAAACGCAGGACGGTAGCAAGGACAGGGTCGGCAACTGTGGCTGTAGCTACACGACGAAAATCAATTGGAAACGATTCGACCACGTCATCGGTTTCCGCATCAATGAACATGTCAAGCAAGTTCGGAGGAATCGAATGCCCTATCCTCAGCAACAGGCAAGCGGGACAACGTATCGGCGTTTCCGTGCTTAGCAGTGGACCGATACAAGATATCGCA
Organism: Schistocerca gregaria; assembly: GCF_023897955.1. Classification (NCBI taxonomy): domain Eukaryota; kingdom Metazoa; phylum Arthropoda; class Insecta; order Orthoptera; family Acrididae; genus Schistocerca; species Schistocerca gregaria. The sequence continues at coordinate 516,173,529 of NC_064931.1, read as the reverse complement.
GCGGTACTGCGAGAGGAAAATAGACCAGCGAATGAATTTCTGCGCTGTACGTGGAGGTACAGGCATGGTCGGATGAAAAAAGCGATGTCAAAGGTTTGTGGTCTGTGATTATGGTAAAGTGACGACCATACAAGAAATCATGAAACTTTGTAACACCAAATACGAGAGCCAATGCTTCTTTCTCGATCTGTGAATAATTTCTTTGCGCAGACGAGAGCAATTTGGACGCAAAGGCAATAGGGCGATCGTGCGATCGTGCGATCCATCTTTGTGCGCAAGCACAGCACCGATCCCGAAATCCGATGCATCCACCATCAACAAGAGGGGCTTCTGGGGATCGAATGGCATAAGGCAAGTATTGGAAAGCAACGCCGATTTCAACTGGCGAAAGGCGCGTTCGCATTCCGTCGTCCAGACGAACGGAACACCTTTACGGCGTAAGCGATGAAGTGGAGCTGAAATGGAAGAGGCGCGTGGAACATATCGGTGAGGGTAATTTATTTTTCCCTGCACACTCTGTAGCTGCTTCAAATTCTGCGGCGAAGGCAAGTCTTGTATGGCACGGAGGTGCTCGGGCCTATGATGTATGCCCTGGGCATTGAGTACATGTCCCAGGTATGGCAAGTCACGAGCAAAAAACACACATTTGTCCTCCCGCAAGTGAAGACCATTTTGTCGCAAGACCTGAAATAATGTTCTGAGATTGGCCAAATGTTCTTCTTCCGTCTTTCCAGAGATCACAATATCGTCCCGATAATTTGCTGCAGTAGGGACCGACGCACAAACAGTTTGTAGATATTGCTGAAACAATGCAGGGGCGGATGCACACCCGAATGGCAGTCGTTTGAATTGATACAACCCAAGATGCGTGTTAACCACCAAAACGCGCTGGGATTCTTTGCCCACCGGTATTTGCAAGTACGCATCTGCGAGGTCCAACTTCGAAAAATATTTACCCGGGCACGTTGTGTCAAAAAGATCTTCCGTGCGGAGTAAAGGGAAAGTTGCAGTCACTAGTTGTGGATTCACTGTTGCCTTGAAGTCCACAAGAAGTCTGAACTTTCCGGAAGGTTTTGGCAAAATTACTAAGGGTGATGCCCAGAGAGAAGCCTGCCCACGTTCAATTACACCTTGTGATTCCAAATCGTGTAATGTTTTTGCGACCTCATCACGCAATGCGTGGGGAACATTGCGCGCTCTGAAAAATTTCGGTTGCGCGTTTACTTTCAGTTCCAAATGTGCCTTATAGTTCTTAGCTCAACCGAGGCCCGGTGCAAAAATGTCTGCAAATTCTTCACATAGACGAGAAACACTGTCTGAAGGCACAGTCTGGTTCACTGAGAGGACCTGATTTACTATAGACAAGTTAAACAGCTGAAATAAATCGAAACCAAACAAGTTCACTGCAGAAGAAGAACGAAGGACGTAAAATGACAAGTTTTGTTTGTCCTTTGTATGTTGCAAGAAGGCTGCACTGCCCTAACACAGGGATCTCTTGACGTGAATAGCTAATTAACATGTCCGGCACGCAACGGAGGTGTGCCCAGCGGTTTGTAAGTATCTTGATTGATCAGTGAAACTGCAGTTCCGGTATCGAGCTGGAATGGTATCACTTTGCCGTTAATGTCCAAGTCTACAAAAAGTTTATTGACCTGCTGACGACAAGAGCGACTGTCTCGTGCAACGTGAACTGACACTGGTACATAATCACTTGCGACTTGACGGGAGTTCCGGCGATGTCGACGCACACTATTTTTGGGACGATCACAGTCACTGTGAGAGAGAGTGGCACTGCGCGGAGTGGAATGAACTACATGAATTTCCATGGGCGAAGTTTCGCGAGCCTAAGGATCCTAGGTTCGATTACGATTCCGGCGCGAAGCAAAGGGCCTGGATCGGTTTTGAGCTTCCGATTTGGGCTTTTTCTGGCAAACACTCTGAACATGTCCTTTTTTATTACAATAAAAGCAAATAGCTTGGCGTGCCGGGCAAGTCTCACACGAATGTTTAGTAACACATCGCGGGCATGATTTTATCACTGCATTAAATTGCCGGCGCGGCACACGTGGCTGAGAGCCTGGCGGCAGCGGCGCGGCCGTTCGCGAGGACTGTTTACTGTTCCGTGCAGCTCGTCCGGCGGGCCGGGTAACCTTACACACTGCTGGCGAAGTTTCAAATGATTCCTGAGCAAAGTCAAGTGTGTCCTGCCGATCCAATATGTCCATCACTTGTTGAAGGGAGGGATTGACTAGTTTCAAAATCTGTTCCCTTATACGAACATCAGAAACGTTCTGTGCAATTGCATCACGTACCATAGTATCTGAATAAGGGAGTCCACATTGACACTCAAAAACACAATCCCTAGTAAGGCCTTGCAAGGTTGCAAGGTTGCAACCCACTCCGATTAGTCTGACCTGCCGTACGTTTCGTACGAAAGAAGGTATATCGTTTGGCAACTACATTGACTGATTCTTTGAAATATGCATCTAATGCAACAAAACTACTCCGTAGGACAGAGTTGCTACGTCGCGTCGGGGAAATAATTTGACTATCACACGGTACATGGTCACGCCTACTGAGGACAACAAAAAAGGCTGCCGCTCGTTACCTTGAATTCTGTAGGCGGCGAAATGGAATCCAAATTGGTGGGACCACTCCGTCCAGCTTTCCAGTGCAGCATCAAAAGGTCGAAAAGTGGGTGCAACAGCGTGTTGCGGCTGCGTTAGCGGTGAAGCGGCTGCTGTCGCATCGTTTTTCATCGCACGTTGACCCTGGAGGAGCTGTCCAAGGGCATCCAGTAAGGCCTGCATTTGCTGATTCTGTAAGCGATAAAATTCGGACAGTACATCTGGAGATTGTGGCGAAGCCATTACACAAGTAAATCAGGGCAATTTAAATAAGAACACTTTTACTCTCGTCGCCAATGTTGTGGTTGGCACGAGAGCCAACACAAGGTTATTAAAGGAGGCCGAAATGCACGCGTTGTAGCTCACGCAGGCTGGCGTGAAGTCTGGAAAATGACAAGGGAATTAGAATTGAGAAAAACGGACGTAGTTGGTGGAATACTTAACTTTAATGCATTAATGATGGACATCGCTCGTGACGGTACCTAATTTACAATATCAATAGAAACTGATCATGGCGCCTTGCTAGGTCGTAGCAAATAACGTAGCTGAAGGCTATGCTGACTATCGTCTCGGCAAATGAGAGCGTAATTTGTCAGTGAACCATCGCTAGCAAAGTCGGCTGTACAACTGGGTGAGTGATAGGAAGTCTCTCTAGACCTGCCGTGTGGCGGCGCTCGGTCTGCAATCACTGATAGTGGCGACACGCGGGTCCGACGTATACTAACGGACCGCGGCCGATTTAAAGGCTACCACCTAGCGAGTGTGGTGTCTGGCGGTGACACCACATGACCGTCGTAAATAATTATCGCCCGGTAACCAGCGATTGTGAGATACGAATGTATATGGCATTGCAGTTCAATACGGGCCTGTAGCACCCCCTTAAGGAAAGCGTAAGTTTCGAAGGTCCTCCATTATTCAGGCGTATGGCCGAGGACCGTGCCGTTGGGTTGAAGAGCAATGGTCACTAAATCCGCCGGAAATTCAAATGGTAGCTCAAGCACGCGCACATTTTGTGTTCCCAATACAGTACAGTCAAATGTTACCACACCCACGTTTTCGTCAGAGTAGCAGAATCTGCAACCTACCGTCGAGCGTCTGAGAAGTTTGGCACAGGCCTCATGGTCAGTGAACTTAAGATATACGACTCTGGAGACGATAGACAAGTTGATACCCAGCAGCTCTTTCGGATCAACATGTATCATGTCTCGTAAAATTCTCTCTACTTCGTGGGCCTCGGGTGTGGAGTACGTTGCATCAAATTGCAGCTTGATCGTGTCTTTCCGATACGAAAGAGCCATCGAATGTCAGGAACGTAACTATGACACTCAGCACTAGCGCCGAAACGCGACACGGAGCGTCCGGCGCATCCCGCACCGCTCCACATCCAAAGGACGACTGTCAACTTAGGCTATCTGAGCACGCTTCCAGGACTGACCTAAATCTCCATATGTTGAAGTGTTTGCTTTTCATAGTCTAGCACAACTATGCGATTTCTGTACAGGAAAACATTTACTTATTTTTCTCTTCAGTTTGCCTTGGCTTTGGCCTGAAATACATTAGTGCAGTGTCAGTATTTGACAGTGTCTGTCTATTCTATGCAATGTCCCTTTCATGCCAAAGCCAAGGCAGCCTGACACGAACAATAAATAAGTCTCTCCCTGTGCACAAATCACATAATTGTGCTAGCATTGTGAGAAGTAGACACTGGCTCATATGGAGATATGGGTCAGTTCTGGAAGCATGCTCAGATTGCCAAGGTGATTAAGGTGACCGCTCGGGAGAAATGGAAAATCTAGGATCGAGTCCAGATGCACCATAAATTTCCATGTATCTCCAGTAAATCGTATAGCTGTTCCAGTACCATATTCGCATTTTCGAATAGATTGCGTGATTTAATATGGCTACCAGTCGTCAGCGGTTATTACATTGAAGTACACAGACTCTGTCAAATACAGATACTGCTTCAAAATGGTTCAAGTGGCTCTGAGCACTATGGGACGTAACATCTGTGGTCATCAGTCCCCTAGAACTTAGAACTACTTAAACCTACCTATCCTAAGGACATCACACACATCCATGCCCGAGGCAGGATTCGAACCTGCAACCGTAGCAGTCGCGCGGTTCCAGACTGAGCGCCTAGAACCGCTAGACCACCGCGGCCGGCTAGAGACACTGTACTAAAGCCTCGAGGCATCGTCAGTTTGGTAGTGGAAGGAGGGTTGTGGGGTGAAAACGATAGGAGACCAAGGTGTGAGTACAGTACACAGGTTAAAATGGATGTAGGCTGCAGTAGTTAGGCAGAGATGATGCTTTCACGAGAGAGACTAACGTGGAGAGTTAGATCAAACCAGTCCTCGTTCGGTAGATCACAACAAAAAACATCAGTACCTGAAACAGTTATTCATTCCTACATCATTGCATGTGACACATACTGCACACTATGGAAAATAAAGTTTAATTAAATACAAAAATGAATAGCTGCTTTTTGAAACTCTGTAGTTTACTGATGAGACTGCCTTCTTACGTCCTGATTAAGGACACTGGATACAGAATTTTAACATGGTTAAAGAGAAATACTGTAGATTATAATATAGATTTGTAAGGCGAAACAAAAAGGAAAACTCAATTCTAAAGAAGTATGAATAACCATATTAAAACATAAACTGCTAGTAAAATGAATGTGTTTATAGAATGTAAATTTTTGTCTCATTGAACCAATTTTTACTTCTTTTTGCACCTGAAAATGGCCTTTTTTCGAAAAAAAAATTCGTATTCTTTCATTTTTAGAGACAGTACGTCCAACTTCCTGACTCATTCATTATATGTTTACTAACGTATGCTGCAACGGCAACTGGGGTTCTAAGTCGTTGACGAATATGAAATCCTGTTCTTCTAGTCTAATACGACAGTACCCTGCTGTTGTCTTCGGGTCAATATGATCCGAAAAGGAATTTTTTATTCCATAACTTTTCATTATTTAAATGATATTGCTCGAAAGATGATGATTTTGTTTTTCTAAACATTCTAAATACCTTAAATCTGAAATCGAAAAAAATTCTTTCCTCCCTCTGCAAAAACGTAATTTGTTACACTTGTGTTCCTCAGGTCAGTATGACCCGAGGGAGCTTAAAAATTCACAGAATGTACAAATACCACAGTCAAGTTCTATTTCTACATGCCTGAAGTATCTGTGTAGCTGTTTCTTTCCGACAAAGTAAATATCTGATTCCTTCTTGTTGAAACATGCGAACATTATGCAACAATGCAAGTCGCTGATTGCGTTCAAATTATTGTAGCACATTATTGCTAACAGCCACATCTTACCAACTGTTGTGCTCAGAAGCAGTTCATGTATCTATCGTACTAATTTTTGTGTGACTATCATGACAAAACGAGTTTTTACGATGAGTAATTGGAAGCATATGTAAATGTGTCTGACACCGAGGATAATATTTTTGAAGAAGAAAATCACACCGGTGATGACAACATTTGCCCTTCACCTGTTTCAGAAGACATTTCTGATATTGATACCTCAAATGACAATGTGCAGGGTGTTCAACTGTTTTAGTCTAAGGACAAAAAGAATCACGTGTAGCTTAGAAACTTTTACTCAAACTTGAAGACCATCTAGTGCAAACATTATAAAACTGACTCCTGGTCCGATAAGATACGCTTTCTCCAGAATAAGTGATATAAAATCATCTTTTCAGTTTATGATGAACTATGATATTCAGAGTAATGAGGTGGAAATGAGTGATATTGAGGGTCAAAGAGTTTATGGGGATAGCTGGGAAGCATTATATGAAATTACATTTGAAGGCTGTATTGGCTTCTTACTGGCTGGTGTGTTTAAGTCATGTAGTGAATCAACAAAGAGTCTGTGGGATCAGGAAACAGGCAGAGCCATATTTTCTGCCGTAATGTCGCTGAAAACAGTCTGTTGCATCTCACGTGCGTTACGTTTCGATGACAAGTCTGATCGAAGATCCAGAAGAGTAAATGAAAATTTGGCACCTGTTCTGTGGCCTAAGTGGGTGGAACTACTTTCAAAACTATATAATCCTGCCATAAACGTAACCGTGGATGAACGACTGGTGGCTTTCCGAGGACGTTGTCAATTCAAACAATATATACCGAGCAAACCCTCAAAATATTGGGTAAAAATATGGACAGTGTGCTATGGTGCTACTTCTTATGTTCTGGAAACACAAATCCATACAGGAAAATAACCTGGACAACACCTGAGAAGAATAAGGGTATGAGGATTGCCATGGACCTGACACATGAGCTAAAAGGACAAAATGTAAAATGTGACAATCTTTTTACATTATATGCTTTAGGCCAAGGACTCCTAACAAGCTATCTTTCAACGCTGGGGTGAGAACAAATAACTCTGAACTCCCTAATAATATATCAAGCAAAGAAGGTCTTCACACATCAAAGTTCTTTTTTACTACGGATATTACGGTCGTATCTTACGTGACAAGGAAGAACGAACAGGTCGCCCTCATCAGCTCAATCGACAACAGTGAGGAAATAAGCAACAGAGAAGTCAAGAAAGCAAAAAATTATATTGGACTACGGTGCAAGTAAGGGAGCAGGTGACACTGGCACCTACACGTCCAAGAGGAAAACCAACGGCTGACCAGTGACCATCTTCTACAATATTATTGATACTTCTACCTACAATGCTTCTGTGCTGGGGACAGAAATAAATCCGGGGTAGCAAAAATGTTCTTTACAAAAGAAGAGTACTTCTCGATGGATTGGGAAGACTCGTATTTACCCCTTACATTGAAGCTAGAAAAATGTTACCACGAAATGAACTGTCAGCAGCCATTGTTAGAAGAATACAAACAGGAAGTCCATCAACACAAAGCGCCAGCGGTAGCCACCAAAACTGCAAACGTGCCAGGTGCAAATTCTGTCCATAAAGTTGTGACAACAAGACACCAATGAAGCGTTCAATGGAATTCTAAGTAAAACTGTATTCTAATTTTTTCTGTTGTTAACAGCCGCACTGTCTAGGGCGTCTTGTCACGGTCCCCCTCGGAGGGTCGAGGCCTCCCTCGAGCATGTGTGTATGTGTCGTCCTTACTTTAAGTTAGTTTAAGTTAGATTAAATAGTGTGTAAGCTTAGGAGCCGATGACCTCAGCAGTTTGGTGCCATAAGACCTTCCCACAAATTTCCAAAAAAAGTTGTTATTGTCTGTTTATACGCAAAGTGAAACTGTACCGTGCAACAGCTCATTGAGGGTCAGAGTTTGCATCATTGTTGACATTGTTGGCGTGTAATACTGTAAAACTTGTTTATATTGTAGAAAATTCATCTACTTTGAAAGTATAATAGTTTTTAGCAATTCACAATCATAATGTCCTTTAAATACCATACCAGGTCGTTAAGACCCGAAGGAGTATATGTGTATAGTTTTTCTACGGAACGTAGCAGGGTTAAATAACAGAAGTGTATGTTATGAGTAAGTAGTTGAAAACGGCGCATCGCCGAAATCACTTCGTGTGAAATAATGTCTGTGATCGCAATTCAGATGAAATTTTTTTTAATTTTATTATATTTTTTAATAACACTTGAGTGTTACTCGCAGTAGTTACACAGAAAAGTAAAACTTGCACGGGACTCACTATCTTGAGGAGTTGACCTCAATAATAACGTTGTTAGCACTTGCCACGTGTTCGTCTGTTTCATATCGGCAAACAGATTCGCAGTAGCTGCTAAGCCATAATGAGTTCTGGCACCGTTGAATTACCTGCCGATATAGTTTACAATAGGCGCTTGCTCCCGTACGACAGGAAACGGTCGCTGATAATGCGACTGCAGCAGAAGTTGAATGATTGCGCGCTAGCTAACTCGCTTCCTGGAACACTTTTGCGTACACATTTCAGATAATGTCTTTACAAACTCGAGTGAATCATACTTCAAGTGCCTTTCTTTGCTTCTTTACTTGATGTAATCTCCTTTACGCCATAACGAGTGAGGGTACGTGTCTGCAGTCAACAAACGTCATAATTCTACGCGTAGCGTACTTGCCTTTTTCAAGTTCAGAACGTCATTCAGAATGTTGTATAATTTACCTATTCATATGATCTGCCTATGTTGAGATGTGACATTAGTGTTACTGATAATACGCGACGTAAATCCACCATTATAGCTTCCATGTAAGGGAGATACATACGAACGTTAAGGGGAGCATTGGTTTTCAATGAGCTCAAGATGGCGGCGAGTATACAAGTAATTTTAAATCGCTCTGCAGTTTCTAATGACCCGAGTGTGTTGTATGTGACGAGTTTCACTCAGGAAGGTGTGCAAATTCCATGTGACCGTGACACGGAGTGTAACGGCCGCGAGAACGCGATTGCAATTTGTTACTCAGGTCTGCAAGTTAATCTGCTCGATGAACTACAAACAAGAGCTTCACGCTATCAAAAATTATACAAAAACACTGGAAAACGTAGCACAATGCATACTGGAATCGTCTGAAGTTTCATACGTAAGGCAACAAGATTTCGTAAGTGCTAGGCGTAATAATAGTACACAAAAATTGTGAACAGTGTAAACAGTGCGACTGTAAATACAAATATGAACAACCTACTCACATAAAAAGAAACAATTGAATTAAATGTAGAAAAAGACAAAGTGAATGTTCTTAGGCAGAAAAACCTAAATACCTGTGCGATGTATAAATAAGAGTACAAGACCTATATCTCTGCTGACTGTCATGGAAGAGAAGTTACAGAACAAATAATCTGTCAAAACTTAATGTAACATGGAATATCAGGCCAGGTACAGAACTAAGCGCAGTTTTGAAAATTTGTGACAAATGCAATGAAAACTGGCAACAGTTGCATCATAACTTGAGGATCCAATGACATTCATCGCAACGAAACATGGCATGCAACGGAAATCCTTAAGGAAACAATCAAAAGAAGGCCTTACGCGTATTTCTACATTTTCAATATTCCACAGAGGCATGATATGGTGCAAAACCTGTGCTTGAAAGTTGAGATTGTTGTAGTTAATAGGATATTGTCTAAAGTCTGTAGAGGTTGCCTGAATGCGGCTTTTATAGAGATAAACAGTAGGAGGAGAGAACACTTTACAAGATACGGACTCCGCAAGAACGCAAAAGGAAAAAATATGTGAGTGCGAAATATTTCGATTGATTACTAAGTCGTTTGTAGTACAAGGGGCTCCAATCCTAGTTTCATCTAACTAAGAGTCGTTTGCAACAGTAAAACCATGATTATCAGTGGCAGCAGTGAAGTCAACGTCATTACTAGTAACAGCAGCAGAGCACCAACCACCACCACCAGCATAGGTACCGTTATTATCAGCAGCAGAACACCAACAACACAACAGCAGAACTACCACCATCATCAGGCAGAGCTATAATCATCAGCTGTAGCATCCAGTTCAGCGTTAATCGTCAGTTTAGCAGAAGCAATTAATCGATCGCCATTCAGAACAGAGTAGCACGACTACCATACTTGAAGAATTTTTTTGCTGCCAAGCAGCCTAAAGGGAACACCAAGTTAAGCAACTGGTTCGTTGGCTGGTTGATTTGGGGGAGGGGGCCAAACATCGCTGTCATCGGTCCCATCGGATTAGTGAAGGATGGAGAAGGAAGTCGGCAATGCCCTTTGAAAGTAACCATCCCACCATTTGCCTGAAGAGATTTAGGGAAATCAAGGAAAACCTAAATCAGGATGGACGGACTCGGATTTCAACCGTCATCCTTCCGGATGTAAGTCAAGTCTGCTAACCGCAGCGCCACCTCGCTCGGTGTTAAGCAACTCACCAGATCTATGTGTCAGTCGGTGAACATTGCTATGTCAAATTGTACAAGAACTTGGCAACAAACTGAGGTTTCTGCGTTGTGCATTAATGAGCACAGCCTACGATACACAAAGATTTGTGCAGCAAAAATACCAGACTTTGAACTTACAAGTATCTTTAGCAGGGAAAGCTATAAACGTGAAGGGGTATTCATCTACGACGGTTCCCCAGAAAGTAATGCACGTCACTTTTCTTTTCAGCCGAAAACAATGCAACGAATGCGAAACGTTGCGTACAGTGTGTGATCAAAAGTATCACGGCACCTGGCTGAAAATGACTTACAAGATGGTGGCGCCCTCCATCGGTAATGCTGGAATACGATATGGTGTTCTCCCACCCTTGGCCTTGATGACAGCTTTCACTCTCGCAGGCATACGCTCAATCAGGTGCTGGAAGGTTTCTTGGGGAATGGCAGCCCATTCTTCACGGAGTGATACACTGAGGAGAGGTATCGATGTCAGTCAGTATGGCCTGCCACGAAGTCGCCGTTCCAAAACACCCCAAAGGTGTTAGGACTCTGTCAGGACTCTGTGCAGGCCAGTCCATTACAGGGATGTTATTGTCATGTAACCACTCCGCCACAGGTTGTACATTATGAACAGGTGCTCGATCATGTTGAAAGATGCAATTGCCATGCCCCAATCGCTCTTCAACAGTGGGACGCAAGAAGGTGCTTAAAACATCAGTGTAGGCCAGTGCTGTGCTGATGCCACGCAAAACAACAAGGGGTGCAAGCCCCCTCCATGAAAAACACGACCACACCGTAATAACATCGCCTCCGAATTTTATTGTTGACACTACACACGCTGGCAGATGACGTTCACCAGGCATTCGCCACATCCACACCCTACCATCGGATTGCCACATTGTCTACCGTGATTCGTCACTCCACACAACGTTTTTCCACTCTTCAGTCGTCCAATGTTTACTCCTTACACCAAGCGAGGCGTCGTTTGGCATTTCCCGGCGTGATGTGTGGCTTATGAGCAGCCGCTCGACCTTGAAATCTAAGTTTTCTCACCTCCCGCTTAACTGTCATAGTACTTGCAGAAGATCCTGATCGTCTGGATAGATGTTTGCCTATTACATATGACGACTCTCTTCAACTGTCAGCGGTTTCTGTCAGTCAACTAAAGTCCACTAAAGAGACAGCTTACACTACACTCGTTCGTCCTCTGTTAGATTATTGCTGCGTAGTGTGGGATCCTTACCAGGTGGGATTGACGGAGGACATCGAAAGGGTGCAAAAAATGGAAGCTCGTTTTGGATTATCACGTAATAGGGGAGAGAGTGTGGTAGATATGATACGGGAGTTGGGATGGAAGTCATTAAAGCGGCGAGATCTATTTACGAAATTTCAGTCACGAACTTTCTCTTCCGAATGCGAAAATGTTTTGTTGATCCCAACCTACATAGGTAGGAATGATCATCAAAATAAAATAAGAGAAATCAGAGCTCGAACAGAAAGGTTTAGGAGTTCGTTTTTCCCGCGCGCTGTTCGGGAGTGGAACGGTAGGGAGATGGTAATATTGTGGTTCGATGAACCCTCTGCCAAGTACTTAAATGTGAATTGCACAATAATCATGCAGATGTAGATGTAGGGCTGCACGCTTTTGTACTGTACGTGTCCCTTGACGTTTCCACTTCACTATCACGCTAGTAACAAGTGGACCTAGGGATGTTTAGGAGCTTGGAAATCGGCGCATGACACAAGTCACCTGTCCACGTTCGCAGTCCGTGAGCTCCGCGGAGCTCCCCATTCGGCTCTCTCACGATGTCTAATGACTACTGAGGTCGCTGATATGAAGTATCTGGCAGTAGGTGGCAGCACGATGCACCTAATATGAAAAACATATGTCGTGGGGTGTCCGGATACCTTTGGTCACATAGTGTATGTATTATTTGAAGTCTCATGAGTGAGCCCGCCAAGTTTCCGTCACTTCCGACAGATAGCGTAGCTGCAGGGCTGTTTCAAAATGGTCTCTGTAGATGATGTACGTTACATGCAACGCTCCGTCATTTAATTTCTCACTGCAGGGAAATAAACCGTGGGGAATATTCACAAACGCTTGTGCAAAGTCTATGGAGCATCTGCTGTCGACAGAAGTACAGTTAGTCTCTGGGCACGGAATGTGAGGTCATCAGAAAGCGGTTCGACAGAGCTCCACGATTTGCAACTGTCGCGGAGACCAACCATGGCTGTCACGCCATTAAAGGATGTCACTCTTGGAAGACATTTTGAGGACGAAGAGAAGGTGATTCACGCAGTGAAACACTGGCTCCACCCCCAGGACGAGGATTGGTACCGACAACACGTACAGGCACTTCTTTCGCACTGGAGGAAGGCCATAGAAAAGGTCGGAGATTATGTCAACAACAGGGTGTGTATTTCCATTTCCATTTTTATTATCACATAACATGCCTTATACAATCAAGATTGTGACATAGGTGACTTGTCAGTTTTACACTATACAGGGTGTTACAAAAAGGTACGGCCAAACTTTCAGGAAACATTCCTCATACACAAATAAAGAAAAGATGTTATGTGGACATGTGTCCGGAAACGCTTAAGTTCCATGTTAGAGCTCATTTTAGTTTCGTCAGTATGTACTGTACTTCCTCGATTCACCGCCAGTTGGCCCAATTGAAGGAAGGTAATGTTGACTTCGGCGCTTGTGTTGACATGCGACTCATTGCTCTACAGTACTAGCATCAAGCACATCAGTACGTAGCATCAACAGGTTAATGTTCATCACGAACGTGGTTTTGCAGTCAGTGCAATGTTTACAAATGCAGAGTTGGCAGATGCTCATTTGATGTATGGATTAGAACGGGGCAATAGCCGTGGCGCGGTACGTTTGTATCGAGACATTTCCAGAACGAAGGTGTCCCGACAAGAAGACGTTCGAAGCAATTGATAGGCGTCTTAGGGAGCACGGAACATTCCAGCCTATGACTCGCGACTGCGGAAGACCTAGAACGACGAGGAAACCTGCAATGGACGAGGAAATTCTTCGTGCAGTTGACGATAACCCTAATTTCAGCGTCAGAGAAGTTGCTGCTGTACAAGGTAACGTTGACCACGTCACTGTATGGAGAGTGCTACGGGAGAATCAGTTGTTTCCGTACCATCTACAGCGTGTGCAGGCACTATCAGCAGTTGATTGGCCTCCACGGGTACAATACTGCGAATGGTTCATCCAACAATGTGTCAATCCTCATTTCAGTGCAAATGTTCTCTTTACGGATGAGGCTTCATTCCAACGTGATCAAATTGTAAATTTTCACAATCAACATGTGTGGGCTGACGAGAATCCGCACGTAATTGTGCAATCACGTCATCAACACAGATTTTCTGTGAACGTTTGGGCAGGCATTGTTGGCGAGGTGTTGATTGGGCCCCATGTTCTTCTACCTATGCTCTATGGAGCACGTTATCATGATTTCATACGGGATACTCTACCTGTGCTGTTAGAACATGTAACTTTACAAGTACGACACAACATGTGGTTCATGCACGATGGAGCTCCTGCACATTTCAGTCGAAGTGTTCGTACGCTTCTCAACAACAGATTCGGTGACCGATGGATTGGTAGAGGCGGACCAATTCCATGGCTTCCACGCTCTCCTGACCTCAACCCCCTTGACTTTCATTTATGGGGGCATTTGAAAGCTCTTGTCTACGCAACCCCGGTACCAAATGTAGAGACTCTTCGTGCTCGTATTGTGGACGGCTGTGATACAATTCTCCAGGGCTGCATCAGCGCATCAGGGATTCCATGCAATGGAGGGTGGATGCATGTATCCTCGCTAACGGAGGACATTTTGAACATTTCCTGTAACAAAGTGTTTGAAGTCACGCTGGTACGTTCTGTTGCTGTGTGTTTCCATTCAATGGTTAATGTGATTTGAAGAGAAGTAATAAAATGAGCTCTAACATGGAAAGTGAGCGTTTCCGGACACATGTCTACATAACATATTTTCATTCTTTGTGTGTGAGGAATGTTTCCTGAAAATTTGGCCATACGTTTTTGTAACACCCTGTATATAATAATACTAAAAATATACAATAAACTAATAATACATATAGTGTAACATCTTCAAAGAGGTATTTTAATTACAATTGTAATGTATTGTTGCCATGCAAGAAATCTTCTACACTATAGTAACATTTATCTTTCAGGTATTTTCCAGGTAGATAAAACACCATTCTTTCGTGTGTGTAATTCTGATTATGTTCAATAAAGACCTTTTAAAGAAATAAATGCGGTGCATTACCTTCTGGGCAAACCTCGTATATTAGGAGTGGTATTAAATCTAAGGAGACAAACTTAACAAAATAAAGTCTGTAGAAAAGTTTTGGAATATTGTACATGTGAATTGACAGGCTATCAAGCTATCATTGCTTACAACTACAGGTAGCATTTTACATTAATTTTTACATTGAGAGATGACCTTGTAAATAAATTAGGAAGAAGGTAGAAATAGATAACACCGCTTGGTAGCTTTAATATTAGTTCTAACAAAAGTAATTGAAAATGGTGAAATTGTCAAATCTGTTTAGTTCATACAAGATGCAACAAACTGCGCAGGAAATTACCGGATATGTGAATGGACCTTAAATAACACTTGATCACACGTTAACCTACATACAAGGATGTGACTATAATATTGAAGTAATGATTACTGATCACAGAGTTTAAAAATGATAATAATGAATGGGAATAATAAGAAGTTAACAATCATTGAAAAATATACACAAAGAAAATTTGTTAATGATAATGACGTAAGGATTTTTATCAATGTGCCAAAAGGGGTGCACTGGGACAGAGAACGAACTGATGATGTAGATAAAAAATGTGAAATGTTTTTTCACTGTTTATGAATACTGCTGGGATATGACATTCCCATTAAAAAGAATTAATGTCAGTGAGAAGACGAACACATGGGTAACATAAGATTTTAATAAGTTGGCAGTCGCGCTTAAAAATCCAAGCGTACAAGCCAAAATGAATACAACAGTAAAATTGTATTTTAACAAAAGCAGGACGGACTATAGGAAGGTTTACATGCAGCATAATGGCTAAGCAATGATTCAGATATCACCAGGCAAAGCAAACTGAAAGATTTGGATGGTTATAAACACAGAAAATGTGAAACTAAAACACATGACTTCAAAATTACAAGTTAGGGTAAAGTTATGTGTATATAATGTAATATTACACAGATAAGACATAGACGTAAGTACACGGTGCTTCGAAATTCTTCTAGGACTTGTAGAGGGGAGTGAGTACGCAATATTTTGTATAGAAATCCATGTCAGGAAACGTACCGTTTCTGTTCTATGACGGTTTCGGGTTATATGTTTAACTCACCCACCTCTACTTGAGGATTTGAATTAGGCGTGACGCAGTACAATTACTACGTAACAGTTTGTAAGGAAACGTAACAAAACATATATTTTTTATCACTTAAGCAAGTTTGTTTGTATTAACACTTAAACATTACGTGTTTACGTTATTCCAAATCAAGAAAGAAAATAAGACACTGCACGTACAAAACGTAATGTTCATTCAACTCCTCAAGCAGAAGTGGATGACTTAAATATCTGAACTGAAACCGTCGTAGAGCAGAAACGGTACGTTTATTGACATGGGTTTGTATTCAAAATATTGTGTACTCAATCGCGTCCACAAGACCTAGAAGTTTGTGACGGGAGTTTCCGAACACCCTGTATACTATAAAAATTACAGTATCTCAACAGGAACAGCTGAAATCTGCAATTCCGCCGAAACGAGCTCGTTGTGTAATCAACAAGAGTCAACTAAAACAATTTGCGGCTAACCATGTATCACGTGAAAGAAAATGACATATTTTGACCTCATGTTCACTGCGAGCCCAGCAGAGAGGAAGTCATTAACATCAGAATCAAAAAAAGTATTGCAAATCAACTGAAAATTCGATGTTGGACAGTAAAGTGAACATCCAAATACTGGAAGTTATATGAGAATCATAGAAAGTGAAGAGACAAGCATGAGAAACTCTCTCCTATGGGCTCCAGCTCATGTAGGAATGGTTTATAATCAAAAGGTCGACCACTTGATCAATAAAGCCAGTACCTTTGCCCCTACAATGAGCGTTAATCTAACATCCTTCGATGAATACGTGAAGTGGCCGCAGAAGGATTGGCAGGGAATTGGCGCATTTAAATCTGGCGTAAAGGTCAGCATTACGCTGTTATCTAACCAGCAATTAGAAGGTCCCCCTGGTTTTAAAAATTTCAGGCGAGCGAGAATCTGATAATAATTATCGTGGTACGAGTGCGTACCAACTATATTTTAATTTCCTCCACTTCTATCGGATAGACTTGAAGGACAACCCTTTCCGTGATTGTCATAAGAAATAAGGAGTTGAAAACCACTTACTGTCTTCCTTCAAAGCCTAGGAAAACCGCTTATGCACACCACTGTAAAAATGAAGATGTCTCTTCGAACAGAGGCTCCCCTGTTACGAGTCATGACGACCAATCTGTGATCTTCTGTTGGTCAAACTTTTATTTCTGTAAAGTACAATATCACGTTTGTAATAATTTAACTGCTGTATGCCTAAGAAATACTATATTTGCAATTTGCTTCGTTTTTCTTAGACACTCACCTTAAAATTATATCGCTGACTGAACTATATTATTATTCATCGATTTTAGCCTTCGTTTTCGTCTTTTTTTTTTTTTTTTTTTTTTTTTTTTTTTTTTTTTTTTTTACAGCATGTCATCTGCAAACTAGCCATGAGGAAAATTATTGCGTATTTGTGAACAGGTGTTTCGAGGGTAGAGGTTATGTACGTTTCTGTACTTACATTTTCCATCCCGTTTCGTGTCCCTGGTTGGTGTCTCAATCAGCTCCTATTTAGTGCGTTGCTTTCACTCAGTTTTTCACAAATTTCCGCTCACTACTTCACATGTGAGGTGAAGTAGTGAGCGGAAATTTGGGAATTTATACACATCACTCTGTACCAGAGGTTGCAATTTGTTTTTAATATCGAATAAAATTTTTTATAAACTGTTGTTATCGTAAAACGCAAGTCTGCAGAAGCTTTTTTCCACCAAGATTAATATCCATATGCACAGTAACACCACATGGAGCACCACGGACTGTCAGCACAGCAACCATTGTTGGGGCTTTGCTTGACGCGGCAGCAGAGAGAGGTACACAGACAGCGGAACTCTCAACGAAAATAGTGGACACAGAAGTGACAATACATCTTTCCAGGTGATTTTCAGTTCATTGAGCCGGCCTGAGATGCCGAGTGGTTCTAGGCGCTACGGTTTGGAACCCCGCGACCGCTAGGTCGCAGGTTCGAATCCTGCCTCGGGCATGGACGTGTGTGATGTCCTTAGGTTAATTAGTTATAAGTAGCTCTAAGTTCTAGGGGACTGATTACCTCCGAAGTTAAGTCCCATAGTACTGAGAGCCGTTTGAACTATTTTTTTGATTCAAGCCAACCTCTATGAGCAAACTCAAGAGAGAAAAATGCCTCCGTTAATGCTGCTACAAATGGCTTTAAAATGTTGGCAATGTAACGTTCCGAAGTCAGCGTCTGATGAAAGAAGATGGGACCAATAACGCGGTGTGTAAACACTGCGGCCGGTCAGAGTGGCTGAGCGGTTCTAGGCGCTACAGTTGGGAACCATGCGACCGCTCTGGTCGCAGGTTCGAATCCTGCTTTGGCCATGGATGTGTGTAATGTCCTGTGGTTAGTTAGGTTTAAGTAGTTCTAAGTTCTAGGGGACTGATGACCTCAGCAGTTAAGTCCCATAGTGCTCAGCGCAGGTTCGAATCCTGTCTTGGCCATGCATGTGTGTGATGTCCTGTGGTTAGTTAGGTTTAAGTAGTTCTAAGTTCTAGGAGACTGATGACCTCAGCAGTTAAGTCCCATAGTGCTCAGCGCAGGTTCGAATCCTGCCTTGGCCATGGATGTGTGTGATGTCCTGTGGTTAGTTAGGTTTAAGTAGTTCTAAGTTCTAGGGGACTGATGACCTCAGCAGTTAAGTCCCATAGTGCTCAGCGCAGGTTCGAATCCTGCCTTGGCCATGGATGTGTGTGATGTCCTGTGGTTAGTTAGGTTTAAGTAGTTCTAAGGTCTAGGGGACTGAAGACCTCAGCAGTTAAGTTCCATAGTGCTCAGCGCAGGTTCGAATCCTGCCTTGGCCATGGATGTGTGTGATGTCCTGTGGTTAGTTAGGTTTAAGTAGTTCTAAGTTCTAGGGGACTGATGACCTCAGCAGTTAAGTCCCATAGTGCTCAGCGCAGGTTCGAATCCTGCCTTGGCCATGGATGTGTGTGATGTCCTGTGGTTAGTTAGGTTTAAGTAGTTCTAAGTTCTAGGGGACTGATGACCTCAGCAGTTAAGTCCCATAGTGCTTAGCGCAGGTTCGAATCCTGCCTTGGCCATGGATGTGTGTGATGTCCTGTGATTAGTTAGGTTTAAGTAGTTCTAAGTTCTAGGGGACTGATGACCTCAGCAGTTAAGTCCCATAGTGCTCAGAGCCGTTTGAACCATTTTTTTGCAAACACTGCACATCAAACTCCAACCTTCTGATCGTGCAATGGTGTTTCGTGAAAGTTACGAGGATTCTCCGCTGCCCAGAACCTGTGGTTCTGTGAGCTGAGGTAACCACTTAGGTGAAACCAGGCATAATCAGGCATAAAGAACAGAGCGATAGCCAAGCCTTTCGTTGTTCTCTCAGTGATGAGAAACTCACAAAATTGGAGGCGCTGAGGAACATCTGCTGGTTTTAATGCATGAACAACAGACACTCGGTAGGAATGCACCTGCAGATCCAGGGTGGGTATTCCCCTGCATGTTCAACGTGATATGCTGGTCTCTTGCGACAGACGTCGTACTCATTTCGTAGGAGTCTGAAGCATTTTCTGGTGAACTGAAGCCACAGTTTTTGTTGTGCGGGCTCGTTTCGGGAATTTTCTTCATTTGTTCAAAACAGACCCTGTGTGACGTCATTCTTGGACAAAGTGTTGCACGGCGCTCTTTGCTTGCACTTTGACACCATTAAACTTCTCAGCACATAACTGACATCATTTCCACGACTTTGTTGTCACATAACTTTCCACAATGAACACCCATTGCTCCACTATGAGTGCCATCGTCCCCTTTGCACTGCGCCACTCACACTGACACAACCAGCACTAAACTCTGTACCGGTGTGGATGATGTGGCGGCCGTATACGTGGTGTGCGCGTCACGAGGTGTACTTACACAATGATCAGTCAGAACGTTATGACCGCCGACCTATTATCGATACAAACCAGTCCAGGCGATAGCAGCGCCACTTAGCAGGGAATGACTGTCAGTCACACACACACACACACACACACACATGGTGCGTGTAGTATCAGTCAATGTGCTGTACAGTGTTGAATGGGGAAGGCATGCGATCTATCTGAGTTTGACCGAGAGCGTATTGTGATGGCAGGGAGGCTCGGCACAAGGGTTTCGGAAACTGCACGACTCTTTGGGAGTTCGAGAAGTACTGAGGTGACTGTCATCAACATGCAGCGAAACCAAGGTGAAACCACGCCCAGACGTCGAGGGGTTGGGCGGCCACTGCTCACTACAGATGTCAGACGTTGTAGGCTGGCAGTATGGTAAAACAGGACAGGCGGCAAACTGTTGCGTAAACACTAGACTTTCCGCTGGGCAGAGTACAAGTGTGTCCGAACACTCCTAATGATGGGCCTCCGCGTCGACGACCCATGCACGTGCCAGTGTTAACACCACGACATCGGCAATTACTAATGAAATGGACACGTGACCGTCGGCACTGGACATTGACGCAGTGGCAGAGCGTTGCATCATCTGGGGAATCCCGACACTTTCTTTCGATGGGATGGCGCGATTTCGTCGTCTTCCTGCGTAACCGCTCCTTGGCCCCTGTACTGCAGGACGGAGACATGCTGACAGCGACTCCTTTATATTCTGGGAACATTCACGTGGGCATCCATGGGTCCAGTGGAACTCGTGCAAAGACACCACGTCAGCTAAGGAGTATCTACATCTACATCTACACGGATACTCCGCAAATCACGTTTAAGTGCCTGCCAGAGGGTTCATCGAACCACCTTCACAATTCTCTATTATTCCAATCTCGTATAGCGCGCGGAAAGAATGGACACCCATATCTACATCTACATCTACATCTACATCCATACTCCGCAAGCCACCTGACGGTGTGTGGTGGAGGGTACCCTGAGTACCTCTATCGGTTCTCCCTTCTATTCCAGTCTCGTATTGTACGTGGAAAGAAGGATTGTCGGTATGCTTCTGTGTGGGCTCTAATCTCTCTGATTTTATCCTCATGGTCTCTTCGCGAGATATACGTAGGAGGGAGCAATATACTGCTTGACTCTTCGGTGAAGGTATGTTCTCGAAACTTTAACAAAAGCCCGTACCGAGCTACTGAGCGTCTCTCCTGCAGAGTCTTCCACTGGAGTTTATCTATCATCTCCGTAACGCTTTCGCAATTACTAAATGATCCTGTAACGAAGCGCGCTGCTCTCCGTTGGATCTTCTCTATCTCTTCTATCAACCCTACCTGGTGCGGATCCCACACTGCTGAGCAGTATTCAAGCATTGGACGAACAAGCGTACTGTAACCTACTTCCTTTGTTGTCGGATTGCATTTCCTTAAGATTCTTCCAATGAATCTCAGTCTGGCATCTGCTTTACCGACGATCAACTTTATATGATCATTCCATTTTAAATCACTCCTAATGAGTACTCCCAGATAATTTATGGAATTAACTACTTCCAGTTGCTGACCTGCTATTTTGTAGCTAAATGATAAGGGACCTATCTTTCTATGTATTCGCATCACATTACACTTGTCTACATTGAGATTCAATTGCCATTCCCTGCACCATGCGTCAATTCGCTGCAGATCCTCCTGCATTTCAGTACAATTTTCCATTGTTGCAACCTCTCGATACACCACAGCATCATCTGCAAAAAGCCTCAGTGAACTTCCGATGTCATCCACCAGGTCATTTATGTATATTGTGAATAGCAACGGTCCTATGACACTCCCCTGCGGCACACCTGAAATCACTCTTACTTCGGAAGACTTCTCTCCATTGAGAATGACATGCTGAGTTCTGTTATCTAGGAACTCCTCAATCCAATCACACAATTGATCTGGTAGTCCGTATGCTCTTACTTTGTTCATTAAACGACTGTGGGGAACTGTGTCAAACGCCTTGCGGAAGTCAAGAAACACGGCATCTACCTGTGAACCCGTGTCTAAGGCCCTCTGAGTCTCGTGGACGAATAGCGAGAGCTGGGTTTCACACGACCGTCTTTTTCGAAACCCATGCTGATTCCTACAGAGTAGATTTCTAGCCTCCAGAAAAGACATTATACTCGAACATAATACGTGTTCCAAAATTCTACAACTGATCGACGTTAGAGATATAGGTCTATAGTTCTGCACATCTGTTTGACGTCCCTTCTTGAAAACGGGGATGACCTGTGCCCTTTTCCAATCCTTTGGAACGCTTCGCTCTTCTAGAGACCTACGGTACACCGCTGCAAGAAGGGGGGCAAGTTCCTTCGCGTACTCTGTGTAAAATCGAACTGGTATTCCATCAGGACCAGCGGCCTTTCGTCTTTTGAGCGATTTTAATTGTTTCTCTATCCCTCTGTCGTCTATTTCGATATCTACCATTTTGTCAACTGTGCGACAATCTAGAGAAGGAACTACAGTGCAGTCTTCCTCTGTGAAACAGCTTTGGAAGAAGACATTTAGTAATTCGGCCTTTAGTCTGTCATCCTCTGTTTCAGTACCATTTTGGTCACAGAGTGTCTGGACATTTTGTTTTGATCCACCTACCGCTTTGACATAGGACCAAAATTTCTTAGGATTTTCTGCCAAGTCAGTACATAGAACTTTACTTTCGAATTCATTGAAAGCCTCTCGCATAGCCCTCCTCACACTGCATTTCGCTTCGCGTAATTTTTGTTTGTCTGCAAGGCTTCGGCTATGTTTATGTTTGCTGTGAAGTTCCCTTTGCTTCCGCAGCAGTTTTCTAACTCGGTTGTTGTACCACGGTGGCTCTTTCCCATCTCTTACGATCCTGCTTGGCACATACTCATCTAACGCATATTGTACCATGGTTTTGAACTTTGTCCACTGATCCTCAACACTGTCTGTACTTGAGACAAAACTTTTGTGTTGAGCCACCAAGTACTCTGAAATCTGCTTTTTGTCACTTTTGCTAAACAGAAAAATCTTCCTACCTTTTTTAATATTTCTATTTACGGCTGAAATCATTGATGCAGTAACCGCTTTATGATCGCTGATTCCCTGTTCTGCACTAACTGATTCAAATAGTTCGGGTCTGTTTGTCACCAGAAGGTCTAATATGTTATCGCCACGAGTCGGTTTTCTGTTTAACTGCTCAAGGTAGTTTTCAGATAAAGCACTTAAAAATATTTCACTAGATTCTTTGTCCCTGCCACCCGTTATGAACGTCTGAGTCTCCCAGTCTATATCCGGCAAATTAAAATCTCCACCCAGAACTATAACATGGTGGGGAAATCTACTCGAAATATTTTCCAAATTATTCTTCAGGTGCTGAGCCACAACAGCTGCTGAGCCCGGGGGCCTATAGAGACATCCAATTACCATATCTGAGCCTGCTTTAACAGTGACCTTCACCCAAATCATTTCACAATTCGAATCTCCGTCAATTTCCTTCGATACTATTGCACTTCTTATCGCTATAAACACGCCTCCCCCTTCACTGTCCAGCCTATCTCTGCGGTATACATTCCAATCCGAGTTTAGCATTTCATTACTGTTTACGTCTGGTTTCAGCCAACTTTCTGTTCCTAGTACTATATGGGCGTTGTGACCGTTTATTAATGAGAGCAGTTCTGGGACCTTTCTATAGACGCTCCTGCAGTTTACTATAAGCACATTAATATTGTTATTCCTTGTTGCATTTTGCCTACTGCCTTGCCGCGTCTCAGGAGGCGTCTTGTCGGGCCTAGGGAGGGAATTCTCTAACCTAAAAAAACCCTATGTGCACTCCACACGTACTCCGCTACCCTCGTAGCCGCTTCCGGCTACGAGGGTAGCGGAGTACGTGTGGAGTGCACATGGGGTTTTTTTTGGTTAGAGAATTCCCTTTCCGTACGAGCTCTGATTTCCCTTATTTTATTGTGATGATCGTTCCGCCCTATATAAAATATTTTTGCATTCGGAGCAGAAAGTTGGTGATTGGAATTTCGTGAGAAGATTCTGTCGCAACGAAAAACGCCTTTCTTTTAATGATTTCCAGCCCAAATCCTGTATCATTTCTGTGACACTCTCTCCAATATTTCGCGATAATACAAAATGTGCTGCCTTTCTTCGAACTTTTTCGATGTACTCCGTCAGTGCTACCTGGTAAGGATCCCACACCGCGCAGCACAATCGTACACTGATCGCAGACTACGTTCACCCGTTCATGACGATCATGTTTCCCGATGGCAGTGGCATTTTTCAACAAGCTAATGCGCCATAGCAAAAGACCAGGTGTATGATAGAGTGATTCGAGGAACACAGTGGCTAGTTCCAATTGTGCTGACTCCCCCCTCCAAAGTCACCAGATCTAAACCTCGATCTAACACATCTGAGGGCCGGCCGCTGTGCCGGAGCGGCTCTAGGCGCTTCAGTCTGGAACCACGCGGCTGCTGCGGTTGCAGGTTCGAATCCTGCCTCGGGCATGGATATGTGTGATGTCCTTAGGTTAGTTAGGTTTAAGTAGTTCTAAGTCTAGGGGACTGATGACCTCAGATGTTAAGTCCCATGGTGCTCAGACCCATTTGAACCATTTGCACCGTATCAAATGCTTTTCGTAAATCTAAAAATTTGGTATCTGCCTATTGCCATTCATCCATAGTTCGCAGTACACCATGTAAGCCCAACTGTCACAACTCTAACATATTTGTAAATAATCGTTTATATGACGTTTATTTACAAGTATGTTAGAGTTGTGACTTTTCCAAGGATATCAAGAATAAGAGATTTCACAGTAGAACATTGTTCTTGTTGTAAAAGTTGAAGACATGATATATCGCCGTTCAATAAATGAGTCATCTTTGTGCATAGATGTATAGTGCAAAATAATCATCACTAGCTACCCGCTAATGTAAATATTGCTTTTAATACACGGAGTCTCCGAAGGGATGTTCGGCTCGCCATCGATGCAGCAATTTTCATTTAAGCTGAGAGACTGTATCTTTAAGGGAATTATAATCTGTCAGAAAAGAAAGGAATTCGGAAGAAACTGACTGTGGCCTATAGACGCGACTAACCCTGAAATTTGCTTAAACTGAAAATGGGAAACAACAGAAAACCATTTTCAAGGTTGCCGGTGAATGAATTCGAACCACCTCACCTTCCGAATCCAGGGACTGGTATCCTGCTAAATGCAGAATTTGGAAAAGGTAGCTGTGCATTGTTTCCAAATAAAATAAATTGCACCACAACAAAAGACGGAATTCTGATATTACATGTTATTCCTTGAATTATACATGTTTTTTCATCTGTTAGCGCGTGAGGGCATGCAAATTTTAAGATTTAATTGTGCAGGGAATTTGTGGTTTCAGGAATTATAGTATGAGAACAACGTAAATAGAATTTGGTTGAAAGTGTGGGGAGGTTGGGGGGGGGGGGGGGGGGGGGGGGTTTAATGCAAGGCACCATCGGCTGGGATGAATTCAGGCAGCTGGCTGAAAAAAATCTTTTAGAAGCGAACGAACTGTAAAATGTGCTGTCATGACATACCTCTTCTGCTCTCCACAAACCCCATCCCATCCTCCCGTATCGGAACCGGTTTTTATAACTGAAAAACAACCGACTGACCATATTGGGCAACATTTCGCCTTGTCGGCTAATAATGATAGAATTTTGATCAAATTATTTAAAGGAATGCAAGCATCGTCATTTGGGCGATATTTTTGTCGATAAACGTGATGTTTGGGAGAAACAAGAAATCCAAGTGTAATTTTATGCACTGATTTTAATATAAAGTTATTTGTAATGATGTTCACCGCTCCGCGGCATTGTGAAATACTGAAATACTGCAACCCCAAGGTTCTACCTGTCTCCAAATAACGACTCTCGTGCTAACATTAAATTGCTATAGATAGGTACTTCGACTACTATAGTAGTCCGTACACATTTTTAAGTTATCATAACGCTAGTGGACGAATCAGAAAAGGTTTTGTTGTTCTTTTTTGCTATAAACTTATCCATAAACAGAAACTGTCAGAACAGCATACAGTACAAAACAATAAACGGCAGCACGTACATTAAATTCAACTGTAAGTACGAATTGAACTGATCAACAAACCTACAACTGACCTCAAGTAAGACCAACACTGAATAACTATTGGTCTTCGCGAAATTAGTAATAGGTGATTGCCGACAGTGCTATCAATAGTTTAAATCTGTCGGTGGCCTTGTTGATTATCAATGGTACCTTCCCTTTTTTGTAGTATGATTTCAAGTCTGGATATAATGGGCAATCAAAAAGTTTCTATTCGAAGACGTACAGTCCAGAATTGGTATGCCACTCAGCAAAAGTCGCTGTGGGCATAGAGGCAATCATCCCAACGACGCACTAAGTTGGAGATACCCGTTTGGTAAAACACAGTGTCCCGTTGCCTTAAGAAGTACGTAACTGTTTGTTGCACATCCTTGTCGGATGGGAGTCGCCGACTCTCAAGGCACCGGCGTGGTTATCGCAAGGGGGAGATCAAGAGTAAAGGGCGGGTGCTCGAGTATCTCTCACGTGAGTTGGCGCAACCTCTGCGTTACGACATTTGCTCTATGCAGACGTGTGTTATCAGGAAGCAGCAGCACCCCTTGATACACCATTTCCGACAGACATGCTGTCCCATACGAATACTTCATTCTTCGATGAATATCTACGCGTGTTTGTCCTTCGGCAGCCAAGAAAATAATAACAGCGCGATTGCTGATAACGGCACCATAGTTCATGTTTCCGCCTTTACCGCATGCAGGTCGGAAAGACACGAATGCCACACTAACCCCTTGCCTTCATGTCGGTGCTTACACACCAGCATCGGAGTCGCGCTACTTGCATACACGCTGCAGCAACGCCCTCAAACGGAAACTTTATGAGCGCCTCTTGTATCTTACCATTTCACTAAACAGCAAATGGGTCATGTGTAATTTCCTTTAGGTCTATTGTATACTGAACCAGGGACCTAGAAACGACGGAGAGGCTTCTTCCCGCCGTAGCCCTCAGCGGTTCACAACACCACAACAGGTCACAGCAGTCCACGCACCCCACCACCGCCCCACATCGAACCCAGGGTTATAGTGCGGTTCGGCCCCCAGTGGTTCCCCCCCTCTCCCCCCCCCCCCTGACACCAGGAACGTCTCATACTATACGAGTGTAGCCCCAAATGTTTGCGTGCTAGAGTAATTATGGTGTACGCGTATGTATGTGGAGACAGTGTTTGCCCAGCAATCGCCGACATAGTGTAACTGAGGCGGAATAAGGGGAACCAGCCCGAATTCACCAAGGCACATGGAAAATCGTCTTAAAAACTATCCACAGGCTGGCCGGCACACCGGACCTCGACACTAATCCGCCGGGCCCATTCGTGCCGGGGACCGGCACGCCTTCCCGCTCGGGAAGCGGCGCGTTACACAGCGCGGCTAGCCGCGCGGGGTTGGGTTGGGTTGTTTGGGGGAAGAGACCAAACAGCGAGGTCATCGGCCTCATCGGGTTAGGGAAGGATGGGGAAGGAAGTCCGCCGTGCCATTTCAAATAAACCATCCGGGCATTTGCCTGGAGTGGTTTAGGGAAATCACGGAAAACCTAAATCATGATGGCCGGACGCGGGATTGAACCGTCGTCCTCCCGAATGCGAATCCATTGTGATAACCACTGCGCCACCTCGCTCGATCGTGCGGGCTTTACTTAGGTGGTAAGAGGTCCGGATCCGCCGAATCCCCCCTTTGGGTAATCGTAATCTCCGACCGTGTGCGAGTACTGGCAATACCGCGCGTCCCCGGTTGTACACACGAATTGGTGTCCTCGCTCTCCTTTCCGCGTTGGCAACATACAGCTGTACCCGACAACAGATTCAAGTGGTGTGTTGTCGGCCACAGAGGCAGCTGCGAAGGCTAGCGAGCCGAATCTACGAATTCACCGAGTTCGGAGATGATGTCAGAGGACCCGCTGGCGAGTTTGAAGCGAGTTCACGGACCGCACTTCGGAACTCTAGTCCATACTGCAGTATTCATCACTTACAGCTGGTACACTGTTCTAAAAGTTCTTCTCGGTTGGATACATCGGCCATTTGCTTAAGGTGCTGCAATATAAATGCAAGTTTCGTTCACAGTTGGCACACTGCTCTACACGTTCTTCTCTGTTGGATACATTCGGGCATTTGATTGAGGAGCTGCAATATAAATGTAAGTATCGTTCACAATTGGCTATGCCATACCGTGAAGACGACAAACAAAAAACGTCAAGCAACTATGAAGTCGTCTGCATGCGTGCGTAAGTAAACGATTAGCATTTTAGTGCAGCCGCACAGAGTAGTTAGGAGTAACGCTATCTAAATTTTATATCTCAGGAAACACTGAGAAGTGGGTTTCTCATTCAAAAATCGTATTTTAATGTTGTTTGTTTGTGAGAAGATCGCGGTTTGCATCGTGTGAGGAGGAAAAAAATCTCCAGCACGTGTCGGAATTCTACAACGGCCGGATCGTTGACTATCATTCCGCGATACTGCTGCTCGCACTGGTTGGTATCCCACGACTATCTTACGAATATCGAATCGATGCGCCCGTGCCGAATCGTACAGTAATGTACCTCGAGATGGGAAATGGGATTGTTTGTAGCATGTCAAATGTCCACAAGCACGCTGTGACGATGTCTGCAGCCGAACGGACTGTCGACAGAACAATCGTTGTTGGGCATCTCTAGACGTGGCAGCAGAAAGGTGCGCCGATAATTCTGTGCGAATGACAACACCGGACACCAAGTGGTCATTTCAGATGGGTTCCGGATCTGCATACAGTGTCACGACGGACATATCCTCGGTTGGAGGCTCCAAGAAGAACGAACGTTGCCAGAGTATATTAATTTTGTCATCAACATTTGGATCCGGCGTCTCATATTATGGTATGGGCTGTCGCTGGGTACACAACACGTCACCTCTGGTTCTCGTAGCTGGCAAATTGGACAGCTGCCGTTGCGTTTCTGACGTGCAATGGCCGGTGTTCGACTGTTACCTCCCCCAACGCTTTCACCTACTGCCTCACATATTGGAAACATCCCATCACTTGTCTACCTCTTAAGCATCATTGTAGATGTAGATAGAGGCTGTCACGACGCCAGTCTGCAAGCACTACAGTTGAGTAACTTTACAATAGAGTTGAAGCTGCATGGAGTGTTGCATCTTTATCTACCCATCAAGCTCAGTTCGCTTCAGCATCCAGCCTGCCTAGAGTCATGTACAGGATGGTTGTTATTAAACTTTCACTACTTCACACGGACCACTATCAAAAAGGAGCGATCGTTGGGTTATGAAGCTTTGTCGAAACATTTGTAACGGCATGAAGAAGAGATATAATGAATGAATCATGAAGAAAAACATTTTAATTTCCATATGAGAGGATACAAATCTGGTGATCTTGGTGGTTATGCAGTTTTGAACGATTGGCCAGTCATTCAGTTTGCTCCTGGGAGAGGCAGACGGCCAATTTCACCACAAATTGTTGGAGAAGTTATTGTTGCCGTGGCTGAGAATGTTGGACGTAATGTGCGGTCTTCAAGCAGTACACGAGCTGTGGCACGACAGCTGAACATTTCATGGTCCACCGTTCGAAAAGTGCTGCGAAGAACTGTGAAATGGTATCCGTACCAACTCACATTGCTCACCAACTTATGCCACTTGACGCAAACATTCTAGTAGACTTTGCTCTCACGTTTCTTGCAAAAAATGAAGTTGACGCCATGCAGTCTTGGAATATTTTGTGGACTGATGAAGAACACTTAATGCTCATTTAGGCAGTGAACACTCCCAGGTGTCGCATTTAGGGACCGTCTCCGACAGCGAACGTTCATTAAGTTCCCCTGCATAGTGAACGCGTTGCTGAGTGGTATGGTTTCGCGGCACAATTCATGACACGTCTATTTTTCTTTCAGGAACTCGGACCCCAAGGATCGAGGACATGTAGCATCAAAAAATGTTGAAATGTGTGTGAAATCTTAGCTGCTAAGGTCATCAGTCCCTAAGCTTACACACTACTTCACCGAAATTATCCTAAGGACAAACACACACACCCATGCTCGAGGGAGGAATCGAACCTCCACCGGGACCAGCCGCACAGTCCATGACTGCAGCTGCAAGACCGCTCAGCTACTCCCGCGCGGCCATGTAGCACCAATGGCAAAAGGTAATGTGATTTTCTTCGCTATCATGTGATCCCTGCTGTACGAGAGAGTGGTGGTATGGCTTAATTACTTTCATGCACGATGAAGACCCCCCCTCCCTCTCCCCTCCCATTGCTCGTGAGGTCGCTGGGTCGCTCCGTGCCAAATTTGGAGAAAACCGAATCGTTGGTCGATCGTTGCAAACAGCATGACGACTAAGACAAGCAGATTTGAACTGTCTCATGTGGAAAGTAAAATATGTTTCTTTCAAAGGTTTATTCGTCATTTCTCATCCGCATGTCCTTGAAAACTTTTTCCCAAAATTTCGTTGTCCTACGATCACTCGTTTTTCAAGTCGGCTTTCTCAAGTAGCGAAAGTTTAGTTACAACCACCCTGTACTAAATCGTGCACAATTTATATAACTAAACCACGTACAAATTTAATCATGCATTCTTCCTATTGTACCGTAGGCGCGCAGTAAGTAAAATTGCTTATTAGCTTTATATAACTAAACCACGTACAAATTTAATCACGCAGTCTTCCTATTGTACCGTAGGCGCGCAGTAAGTAAAATTTCGTTATTAGCTATCCTTCCATTTGATCCAGGCCGGCATCCGAGGCTGTTTATGAGTTTGCTAGTAATTTTATATTCCACTGGCTGTGTTACGAGCACTGCACAGGTGAAGTCGCGCGATGCCGCTCCCACCTGCATCGCGACTTGCCTGATATTCTGTCGAGGTTGTCTCCCTTAGGGAATTTGGCTTCACCACGCCTCTAGAATTCGACTTTAAAACTTCTAGTAGGAAAACGAAAATAGTGACATTCCGAGAAAAGTATATACTCAGATCAAAAATTGTTTTGGATAATTCAGTTTCAGTACAAGTGTCTCAAACCTCTTATTTAGGCTATGAATAAGTTTTGATTTTCACTCTGATTTTGAAAAGAAAATTGAAAAATTCGAAGCTGTCTGTGTTACCATTAGCAGAACATTGGGTCATAAACATTAGCAGAACATAGGGTCATAAAGTACAAAAAGGGACCATCATGGAATATTATAAAGTAATGGCGGGTCCTGTATTATCCTGTGGAAGTGAAATGTGGGTTGTCACAAAAAAAAAAAAAAAAGGAAATAAAAGTCAAACTGCA
This sequence comes from Schistocerca gregaria, assembly GCF_023897955.1. NCBI lineage: Eukaryota > Metazoa > Arthropoda > Insecta > Orthoptera > Acrididae > Schistocerca > Schistocerca gregaria. The sequence goes on along the minus strand of NC_064931.1, from coordinate 516,142,422 downwards.
AAGACGGGGTTCCTCAGAAAGACGAAGGGCTGCAGAAGTAAAGACATGCCTAGAAATGAAGATATTAGAAAGCATATTTTCAACACGAATGAAAAAAATTCAAAAATATCATGATGATTGGAGACAACAGAATACCACGTCACAGAATTTCCCAGAAGATCCTGAAGTTCAGGCAGGTGGAGAAAAGAAAGATTGAAAGACCTCGAAAAAGATGGAAATGATTTTTTTTTTTCTGAGCTCGGAACGGGCAACAATCCTTGAAAAAATGATGATGATGATGATGATGAAACTATCCTTCCTCGAGCTAGGATATTACTGGTTATAAGTGTATGCATCAGCGTATTAGGAAGCTAAAAATTCCGCTACTTGTGAAGCTCGTAAACAAATTCGGTGGCTGTGCATTCCATTGAGGCAGTGTAACGTTGTGGGGCACTTCCAGGAACGGCGGACGGCAGCCCGGCGAGGTGCGGGGCCCTGCAGTTTGAGTCCGACCTCTGCGCTGTCACCATCGCCGCAGCCGCCGCGTCTGCTTCCTCTCGGTGAGTACCGCACACCTTACTCAGCGCTCACGTTCTCCCCAGAATCGCAGTGAATTTGGAGCAGCCCAGGCCGAGCGTGGCTGCTTTCGCGTCGAATAGGCAGAGTGGTGGAAGGTCGGGTAGTATCGGAAATGTAAGCTCTCACGAAATTATAATTTTTTCTCCAGTTTGTGCTGGAACATTCTTCACAGTTCCTTAACAAAACTATAAAACTCGATCTCATAAGAACATACGTCGGTAGATTTTGAAATATTTTTCCACCATTTTCTTTTCGGTCGTTTACATTTCTAGAGGTTTGTATCGGACATGAAATTGTAATATGCACAAAGTCATTTTTGTTGCAAAAATGTAATGAGACCATAATATGTTATAAGCATTAATTTAAAGTAAGTACCAGCTGTACAGGATGATTCCGTAATGATGTTGCATACGTTTAGGAACGATGGAGAGAGGTAAATGTTTCAACACACAGGTCGAAAGTTATAAACGAAGACCGTCAGGTATACTCTGACGGTGGAGTATGTATACCTGCACTGTTGTTGCTAGGACTGTAAGGTAAGCAACTGTCATACGTGATAGTATGGACCAAAACAAGGAAAAAAACCTGTAGTAACCATGGGCTCTAAAATCACACCTTAAGAGCTATGATCACTTCTCCCTCTTCAGTGCTGTGAAACACATATCTCCTACTGCAGTCTCTTTGGTTTTCACATTTTTAGATAAGGTAGTATGGACCAAAACAAGGAAAAAAGTGCAATAAGTATGGGCTCTAAAATACGTACCTTCTTAGCTATGGGCACTTGCTCAGTAAATACAAAATGTAATATTATTTATTTGCAAACAAAACACAGCACTCCAAAGCTAAGTTGCTGCACCGAAAAACTCATTAGAATCAGATAACTTGTTGCCAGGCCGAAACACTACTCTTTTAATTCAAAATCGCGTGCGTAGTCTGGTTTCTCCCTAGTTCACACTGCAGTCCCGCGACAGATGCTTCCACTAACGAGCGTGTTTATAAATGGCTTTTATTCGATACGATTCGCTGTCCGATTACACCCGATCTTCCCATAATCTTACACATATTATAAATGCAAATGTTTGTGTGGTGTGTGTGTATGTGTGTGTGTGTGTGTGTGTGTGTGTGTGTGTGTGTGTGTGAGAGAGAGAGAGAGAGAGAGAGAGAGAGAGAGAGAGAGAGAATTTGCATGTTTGTTACTCCTTCACGCTGAAACGGCTGGACTGATGTGGATGAAGTTTGGAAACGCAGATAGCTAGTACCCTGAATTAACACACAGTCTACCTTACGAATACCTAACTATCAAAGAAGTAGAGATGGGAGTGAAAAAGTGGTGAGCCCCAAGATGTGCGAATATTTTCTGCATACTTTATTCATCCAGTAATTGAGAATGAGAGTACTTCGTGACTTTCAACAAGTTTACAACATACTTTCATACTTTTAAGAGACATATTTTCGCTGACAGCCAGCACAAAATGATGAAAGAAAAAAAATGTTTCGCTTACTACTTGTTCGTTGTTGATACAGTAAAACTGCCTCATGAGGCACGGCGTTTTATTTTATTTCTTCTTTACTACTTATTTTATCTGAGACAAATTTTGTAGACGATACTGAAATATACCACTGAATGTACCAAAAAATTATATCACTGTACGACACACAGTTCAGGAGGTATGACGTCATAAACACTGAGACGTAAAAAAAACTGCCGCTTCAGCCATGACTTTTTAATTTATTACTTCTTTACAAACAAACTGTGTTCAGAATACATTTCGAAGATAGTGGCTCCATACAGGGTGTCTTATAATTCATACTACACACTTCTAGAGATTGTAGAGGGATTCTCAGTAGATCAAGTTTTACATAGGAATCCATGACCGGAAACGTTCATTTCCATGTTACAGGGGAAACATGATGTACTGATTTCACTCTTATTTACTGTGATATTACACCAGTCTTTCGATATAACGAGCACGAAATTCGGTGCACACAGTGTATCTGCGTAGTATGTTCAATAAACACTGTCCAATATGCGTGGTGCGTGGTTAATTACTTCAGCCGCTGTCATGGTCCGTAGAACCAGATCTTCCTCCGACTGGACACGAGTCTCGTAAAAAAGATTTTTCATGTAGAGCCATAAGAAGGAGTTCAAAGGGATAAAATATAGGGGTCCTGGTGGCCAAGCATGTGGTCCACCTCGAATGCTCCACCTGTCCCCGTAGACTAACGATTCTTCGTGCGCGAATGCAAAATGTACTTCCGCAACATCATTCTGCGACAACAATCCGTGCCGAACGCCCAATGGCACATCTTCCAAAAACTCCGTCAGCAATTGTTGCAGGAATATCAAGTACCTGGCACCCATTAGGAGGGGAAGAAGGATGTACGACCCAATCACACATGCATCGCAGATACCTGCCAGACATTAATGCCGAAATCTTCGTGTACACGTGGCTTTAGTGTTTTCTTGATCCCAAATGTGGCTATTTCTAGCATTCAAATCACCTTCTCTGTTGAAATCGCTTCGTCGGTGAACAAAATTCACCTCGGAAACTGAGGAAAATGTACACAACGGTGTAAAAACCAAGTACAGAAATTGACAAAGTACAGAAATTGACACGTGGTACAAAAAGCGATGGAAGCATGGCGTCTTCTTTCTGGAGGTGATATGGGTGGAGTTACTGTTGATGCAGAAAGCGCCACACAGACAAGTAAGACACACGCAATGGCACGACTACTCACTCCTCGGTGGCTTCTCTTCAACTTGATGAAGCACTTCCTCTTCCAATACGACAGTGCGCCACCTCCTTGGAGCACCAGTTTGCTCTATCACTTGTAAATTTCCCACTTTCCTACAGCGGTTGTTCCACTCTGGCAAACATGGGATGAGATGGAATCAAACGGTTTGGAAAGTACTTGCGGTACAGCTTCTCTTCCACTGTGGCGAGATTCACCGTAAATTAATAACATATCGGTGTACTCTACTCTGTTACTGAAGTACTAATTACCGCGATGTTAACTGACACATCACCAGAAAGCATGAAAACAAGACAGATGGAAACAGAGGACATACCGTGACATCCCGTCATTGTACCGTTCATGAATATATAGGTAACCTGCCGTAACAGGCGAATTGCGTAAGAAACATCTCACGTACGACTTCGTATCTACATCTACATTCATACTCCGCAAGCCACCGGACGGTGTGTGGCGGAGGGTACCTTGAGTACCTCTATCGGTTCTCCCTTCTATTCCAGTCTCGTACTGTTCGTGGTAAGAAAGATTGTCGGTATACCTGTGTGCGGGCTCTTATCTCTCTGATTTTATCCTCGTGGTCTCTTCGCGAGATATGCGTAGGAGGGAGCAATATACTGCTTGATTCCTCGGTGAAGGTATGTTCTCGAAACTTCAACAAAAGCCCGTGCCGAGCTACTGAGCGTCTCTCTTGCAGAGTCTTCCACTGGAGTTTATCTATCATCTCCATAACGCTTTCGAGCACTAAATGATCCTGCAACGGAGCGCGCTGCTCTCCGTTGGATATTCTCTCTCTCTTCTATCAACCCTATCTGGTACGGATCCCACACCGGTGAGCAGTATTCAAGCAGTGGGCGAACAAGTGTACTGTAACGTACTTCCTTTGCTTTCGGACTGCAAATCCTTAGGAGTCTTCCAACGAATCTCAGTCTGGCATCTGCTTTACCGACGATTAATTTTATATGGTCATGCCATTTTAAATCACTCCTAATGTCTACTCCCAGACAATTTATGGAATTAACTGCTTCCAGTTGCTGACTTGCTATAGTATAGCTAAATGGTAAAGGATCTTTCTTTCTGTGTATTAACAGACTTTACACTTGTCTACATTGAGATTCAATTGCCATTCCCTGCACCATGCGTCAATTCGTTTCAGATCCTCCTTCATTTCAGTACAATTTTCCATTGATAGAACCTCTCGATATACTACAGCATCATTCGCAAATAGCCTCAGTGAATTTCCAATGTTATCCACAAGGTCATTTACATATATTGTGAATAGCAATGGTCCTACGACACTCCCCTGCGGCACACCTGAAATCACTCTTACTTCGGAAGACTTCTCTCCATTGAGAATGACATGCTGCGTTCTGTTACCTAGGAACTCTTCAATCCAATCACACAATTGGTCTGATAGTCCATATGCTCTTACTTTGTTCATTAAACGACTGTGGGGAACTTTATCAAACGCCTTGCGTAAGTCAAGAAACACGGCTTCTACCCGGGAACCCGTGTCTATGGCCCTCTGAGTCTCGTGGACGAATAGCGCAAGCTGGGTTTCACACTATCGTCTTTTTCGAAACCCATGCTGATTCTTACACAGTAGATTTCTAGTCTCCAGAAAAGTCATTATACTCGAACATAATACGTGTTCCAAAATTCTACAACTGATCGACGTTAGAGATATAAGTCTCTAGTTCTGCACATTTGTTAGACGTCCCTTCTCGTTGTAATACGGAAATGCACCGTTTCCCGACATGGGTTCCCATGTAAACTTGATCCAAATCCCCTCTACAACGTCTAGAAGCATGTAACATGAATTGTGAAACAACCTGTATACCACTGGATGTATATGCAAAATTATATCAGTCCACAGAGCATAGTTTAGGAGATACGTCATAAACATTGAGCTGCGTCAAAATGAAACTGCTGAGTGAAATTAGGTGGAGATATAGGTGAAATATTGTACAAATAGGTGTGAATACACAAAATACACATGAAATATATTTCACATGCGCTTATGTAGCCAAAACTACAGGTAAAAATCTCATCCTAAACCCCTGGAACGATTTCAACCAAGGATGGTACACATATTAGTTACAATCTGGAAAGAAATACTGTGGGGGTAAGAATCACCCGCTTCCTTTTGGGACAGGGGTGATAACGTGGAAAGGGAAGGGGGAGAAGATAGACAGACAGGAGGAAGGAGATTTAAAGATGTAGGGGGAGGTGGAGATGGAAAGAGAGAGGGGGAGGAGTAGATGGACAGAGAGAGAGGCGGTGGGAATGGACAGGAGATGGGAAGAGGAGGAGATGGACAGGGAGAGGGGAAAGGAGGAGATGGACAGAGAAAGGAAAGAGGAGGAGGGCGACAAAGAGAGGAAGGAGGAGGAGATGAACAGCGAGAGGGGAGGACCAGCTGGATGGGGAGAGGGGGAAGGAGGAGATGGACAGAGAGAGAGGGAGGATGGAGTTGGCTAGGAAGAGAGGGGAGGAGGAGCTATATAGAGAGAGGGGGGAGGAGGAAATCGGCAGAGAATTGGGTGTGGAGGAAGTGGCCAGAGATCGGTGCTAGGCGGAAATGGACACAGAGAGGGGGGAAAGAGGAGATGAATTGACAGAAAATTGGAATAATCACGTACTTGGGCACTTTTTAGTAAATCAATTTTTATCCGCGGGCGTCACCACGGGGCTGAGCTAGTCCTGATGTACGTTTACGTCGATGGCCACTGAAGAACTGCCAGGTATCCCAGTTTAGGAAGGACTATCGCACTCTTCGCGTGGAAAACCCGACTTCCGATTAAACCTTGTAAAGAAGTGTAAAAACCCCTCTTACACCCATACTGATAATGTTTCACATGTCGCTATCTGTTCCTAATTCGTTTTAAACTGAGAAGTAATCTCGTAAACGAAACTGAAATTAAAAATTCATTTCTTAGTCCGACGAGAGCTGGATAGGAAAATCTGCACTCAGCACCCATAACATCGAACTTACTCACATGCAGCAGCGAGTCATAAGTCGATAGAAACAACTGTTTGCTGTTACTGTACATTTTACGGTTCGTGAAATATTTTAGCAAACGAATTCGTCATCAGATAACGAAACTAAGGAAGTGCTACTACCGAAAAAGAAGCGGATCTTGGAACTGAGAAACAAGTATAATACTGAATGCTGTAATATCTGCTCATGGCTTAATAAAGGCAAAGATGGCTATAGTAACCATTTCAACGTGGCTACCTCCTATTATAGCGTATTTCAAATAGGCAAAAATAGCCTTAAAATGGCCACATTGGAAGATGAATTAGTGGTGAAAATGAGCTACTCATTCACGTCTCTGCAGTTTCGTCGGGTTCTCGATAGGAAGGAAGGGAAGGTTCCATTAAAGAGGCTGAGAGGTGTAACAGTGAGAAAACGTGAAATGGTGTTTCGCGACCACCTAGTCTGGAAGAATAACAGCGGCATATGTAATATAATTTTTGAATATGCCAACTGGAGAAAAAATCTCCCCGTTGCAAGTGGATCCAAGATATCAGAAGTGACATCAAAGGGATGAAAACTGAAGAACAAGAAATTCTGAAAATACTTAAGTTTCGAAAGTAGGTTTTAGATTCCCATCGCCTGAGAAACGCAAAAAAGAAAACTGGATCTTACTGGTCCGAAGATTGGAAACTACAGTATTCTCATCCAGTGAACTACTATTGGTGAACCTGTTGTTAAATCACAAGTAGTTGTTTACGTGTCCATAGGACTTGACAACTAGCAGTCACAATAGGCGAACCCACTGGTAAAAGGGGAGGCGAGGAGTATTGTGATGTTAGTAGAGAAGCAGTATCAGGAGAGTGGGTCGTTCAGGACATCTCAGTGACTTAGAACATGGACAAGTCATTGGATGTCACCTGAGTGTCCATCAGGTTCATTTCAACCTTCATAAAGCTGCCCAGGTCCACTGTTGGTGATGTGATTATGAAGTGGAAACGCGAAGAAACAACTACAGCTAAACCAAGGTAAGGCAGACCTCGTACTGACGGAAAGGGACCGTCGAGCACTACGGTGGGCGGGTGTTCAAAGAAATATACGATGCTCTGCAAAACTTAAGAATTTGGTGGAAATGAATGAAAGTGCAGGAGCATGTTGCCAGAGGTTTCCCAGTCGCGCACAGAATGCTGTGCATCGAATGGCGCGAGGTCAGCGTGACTATAACTCCGAACGGGGTTGGCCCAGGAACACGAGGCAGGAATGGGGAAAGATAGTGTGCAACAATCAGCAAACATTTACAATGCACAGTGATGGTGTTCTTCAATACCGCAAGTCCCTGAGACAACATTTAGATGACTTAGCGTGGGGAAGTATCATCGGGAAATTGGAAGAAGCCCGAAGTGTGACGATTGTAACCCAGGAATTTGGTATTGGTCACAGCATTGTTTTACTTGTATGAGGAGTGTTCCGAACCAAAATCACTGGTGACCTAAGGGAAAAGAGGAGGTGGTTGACCACAATCAACCACAGTGGCAAATGGCCGCTGTATTTTGCAACAGGCAAGAAGGGACCCACGTCAAAGAGCGGGTGCAATTGCAAACAAATTTAACAGGACTGCAAGATACGCATCTCACGCTCCACAGTAGCATGGCTACTGAATGGAAGTGGTCTCTTTGCCCTGCGACCTGGAATTCGACGTGGAAACGGGGGTGTGTCGACACAGCGGTGCAGGAACCGTGTGCAGCAGACAACGAGTTGCGGAAAGTCGGCTGGACCTGTGGCGTGTCTTCATTGTAAGTGGTACAGATGTAATTGTTGCTCACTCAGTTACGCCCAAGATGATACTGCGACTAACACCCACTGCAGGCGAATTTGTTCGAGTACTCGTTGACGGGTTCTCTTCAACGCGATGAAGCACATCTTCTTCAAATTCGGGAGTGCAGCTTTGCCGTGGAGCACCACAGTCCTGCCTCCTCACGGTGAAGATACCTGCTTCTCGGAACCGCCGCGGGAACTCGGGAAAAACGTTTGTGCGATGGCGTGCTGCGTAGCGGAAAACGTCCATGATACAGCCGACTAGCAGCTCTTCCTTTTCCTTGAGCTTCACTATACACAAGGAGCATGTCCGTATATTCTTGAAACGTCTATCGAACCGTGTTTATTGTATCGGAGACGCACAGGCATTAAATAGGTCTCGCAGCAAGGCAGGTTTTAAGTGACATCAGGTGACTGTCTAACGCCAGCCTGTCTACCCTATTGCATACCAGGACAAGCAACTCTGAGAGTTTTCCCTTTCCCTCGTCAGATGTGGACGCGTTACACATCGGAACTGAAACCGCCGTAGAGCGGGAACCGTACGTTTCCGGACATGAATTCCCATTCAAAATTTTATGTACTCACTCAGCTATACCAGTTATACAAGTACTAGAAGTTTGTAACGGGAATTTCCGAACACCCTATACGTGCATGACTTTTGTCACCTCATTGTACGTTTATAGCATTTTTAGACTAAGAGAAAGCTTTTAACAGCGTTGGCTGGAATATAATTAACGTACTAGAAATAAAGCACAGGAAGCGAAAAGTTATCTACAAGTCGTAGAGAAACTTATAAAGGTGTGAAAGGCAGCAGTAGTTGAGGAGGGAGTGGAACAGAGCTGTGGCCTACTTCCAACGTTATTCAGTCTGTACATTGAACGAGCGGTAAGGGAAACCAAACAGCAATTTGGGAACAGAATAAACGTTCGTGGAGAATAAACAACAATTTTAGGTTTGCTGATGACACTGCAATTCCGTCAGAGACGGCAAAGGACTTGCAAAACCAGTTAAAACGGAATCGGTAGTCTCTTGAAGAGAGGCTACAAAATGAATATCAAGAAAAGTAAAACAAGAGTAATGGACTGTAGCCGAATTAAATCAGAAGACGTTGAAGGAATTAGATTAGGAAATGAGACTCTATAACAGTACATGAGTTTCACTATTTGGGCAGTAAAATAAGTGATTATGACCGAATTACAGAGGATATAAAACTTAAACTGGCAATAGCAAGGAAAGCGTTTCTAAAAAAGGTAACTTTTTCATCATCGAATATCAATTCAAATTATAGAACTTTTTTAAGTGCTTGTGTGAATTGTATCTTTGCACGGAAGTGAATCGACGACGCTATACAGTTCAAGCAAGAAGGGACTAGCTGCTTTTGAAATGTGGTGCTACAGCAGAAAGATGAAGATCACATGAGTAAATCAGAGGAGGTATTTTAATTAAATCGAGGGATGAAGAGCTTCATGGTACAACTTGAATAAAACAAACTATCGGTTGACAGGACACATAGTGAGACATCAAGGATTCATCAGTTTGGCAATGGAGGGAAGTGTGGAGGGTAACAATTGTAGGGGTAGACCAAGACTTGACTATAGTAAGGAGATTCAAGTGCATGTAGGTTGCAGTGGTTACGCAGACACAAGCAGGTTTGCAAAGGACAGACTAGCATAGAGAGCTGCATGGAGATTCTTCGGAGTGAATACCAGAATAACAATGTGTACACAAATCGTTGAGAAAGATGATCGTAATCGGAGATCCGTTAGGTGAAGGCTTGCCTTGTCAGTTTTGCTTCATGCTGCACGAGTCTAACTGGAATAACAAAGAACTTGGCCTGTCAGAATACAGAATTTCCTGGAAGGGGTTAGCGGAAGAGGGCGAACGGCGTAGTAGCTGTAGGGAGGAGCCGCTTTCCTGGAAGATTATCTGCTGCTAGCAGGAAGTGGCGCAGCTCTCATACCGCTACTGAAATGCGTACGTAGAAAGGGAGACGGCATCGAGCAGTTGGCGACGCCAGGAGAAGGCTCCGTGTATCATTTCTCGTTGCCTTATCCGTAGTTAGCTTCTCCACATTTCCTACGAAACTCTGAACACCGGCCTTCGCATTTCTTGAGCAGTAAGCACACCAGATCCACCGAAAGCTTTGCCCTCATATCTTTTACCAAAGAGTCTACCCCTGGTAATGGTTTCATTCTACGATGAAAAGAGTCCACAAGTTTCTTCAGGCATACCACAGCCACACAATGATGATCACATCCCATAGAGCTACCAAACTGCGGGGATTTTGACAGTCACGTTTCAGCCACTGTTCCAAATAGTCTCAGACATTTCTTGCGGGGCTGAAATCAGATGATTTAGCGAGACAGCCTTTCCCGATAATCACTGGCGGTGAACACTTCTTCGCTTTCCATGATTCGCACTGGCCACATACGACTATCACTCACATATGAGATAGATATCTCGATTATGGTTACAACGTCTGTGTCCTTCAGATAAGCATGCGTGTCTGAAGGACATTGTAATGTGAAGATAAAGAAACTGCATAAACACGGACATGATATCCATCATTGATGTAGCCATGCCTCGACGGGCTAAAATGACGATAAAATATTTAAGGTTGAATAGTAAGTACACTGTTTTTGTTCTACTGACTTTTGTTAATTCCAAACAAGTTTTCGGCGTGTTGGGCGATCCTCAGGAAATAGATAACTATAATCTGGAAGGGACGATAGTTCTTAGGTAACCAGACATTATAAGCAAAGATACAATGCACTTGCATAGGCTGTTGAGCAGCAAAATGTGTTTCTTAACATTGAAATTACACTTTACCCAATGGTCAATTTTATGCATAACAAATAATTAAACTACTCGTTATTACAGATTAAATAGTTATAATGCTAATGTTTCTGAGGTTTTGACATTGGCTGAGAAACTGTTAATCTGAGCACTCTTCATCTATTTTGTGAAACTAACATGTTTTACATTGGAAAATTACATTTTATGCAATGGGCGATATTAAACACAGTATACGTGATTAACATAACATTATTACAGTATTACAATTTACGATGTTGAAGTTTGTGAGCCACTTAAGTTACTAGCCCTCAGTTTTACAGTTCTCAACCAATGTCACGATACCTCAAACTATGCATCATAACGAATAATGTATAATACTGTAAGATTATGTATTTTAATTATTGTGAAATATTGTCTATTACGCAAAGATTAATTTACAATGTTAAGAAACATATTTGTTGCACAACATGAATGAAGAGTGCTCAACCAATGTCGAGACCTCACAAACTTCATCATTATAACTGTTTAATCTGTAATAATGTGTTATTGTGCTTAATATTGCCCATTCGGTAAAGTGCAATTTCAACGTTACGAAAAAATGTTGATGTATAACACTCTATGCAAGTTGATTGTATCTTTACTTATAATGTATGGTTACCTAACAACTAGTGTCCCTACCAAACGCTAGTCGATTGATTCCTGCAGATGGCCCAGTAAATCGAAAACTGGTTTCAAATAAACAAAAATCAGTGGAACCAAAACAGTGTACTTGTTATTCAACCTGCTACCAAACTTCTACCAAGAAGTAAAGGAAGAATCGTAAATAAGATAAAATATTTCTCTCCCTGTGCATAAATCAAGAAATGTGCGAGCATAAGGGTTGTCTACTTCGTGACATATCGAAGTTTTTGATGTTTCTGATCAACAGTCATACAGTAATTTTTAAATGAACACACCGCCATTCGACGGTATTCTTGTTTATATAATTGCGACCCAGGTTTCGAGCTTTTATTTGATTTTCAAGTGACTGAGTTCATGTCATTAATATATACTGCAGAACATCAAGATCAAAATTGGCCATAAATTAACCACTATCGTGGTATCAGAGAAATCCGAGGAGCCACCAGCACCAACCATAGGAGGCCAAAAAATTCTGAAGATTGCCTGTGTATAAACCGAAACGGGTTTTAAAGAAATATTGCGATCTCGACCGTTCACTTAAAATATTGGCTTCCAACGAAATGCCAGATGTAAGATCATCATCTTGTAAAACGATCAGTAAAAATTACTATTATTTGCGATTATTTAGTGTTCTTTTTATAAGATGGTGATCTTACATTTGGAATTTAGTGAGGAGACAACATTTTTCTTAATTTATGATCAAGTTTGAGTTTGATGTTCTGCAATGACATAAACTCCATCACCTGAATATGGAATAAAAGACCGAAACCTGGGTCGTAATTAATTAAACAACAATATAGTCAAATGGCGGTGTGTTCATTTAAAAACATGGGGAAGTGTGGGTTGGTCTTGTAGGCGTGCTCGGATAGCCGAAATGGTTGACTGAAGAACTGGCACCCGCTTTTCACGAACCACCGACTGCAGTGGCGCGTATTTAACCCGAAACTATCTAACCATAAGGAGTTTCTTGTGGATTTCAGTTACGTCAAGGCCGACCCGCCGAGTGAGCGGTTGCAGAGGGCCGGTAACGCTTATTGCCGGGTGATGTGAGACCATCCCCGGAATCCGACGGCAAGCCATCTTCCCTCGATTACTTATCCAGTGGTCTGGCGTTCGGTGCACGGAGCTCTCCTCGAAACGGACGCCAGAGCAGCCTGGTATTTGGTCAACTACAGATATATGAATCGCCAGAGACTCCATCCCACATGTATGACAGACTCTCCGTTATGTCTCCACTGTCATCTACCTGACACGGATGAAAGTCGTCTGGAACGTGAGTTTTCCGTGGAGGATGACGAGACTGATGTGGGCCCTCAATCAGCGCCTGTCTCCAACTGCAGTGACTCTGACTTCCCTCCTCTTCCCAGATTGATATTTTATCCACGTACTAACATGCATGCAGTTACATGGCTAAAGGATGTGACCATATTGTATCTTTACCTGGATGGTGAGAAGCACTTTCTCTATTTTTGGACCTTCCTTGTGGAACGATTCACTTGTCTCCGACGCCAACCGCGTTACCGCCAGTACTATGCTAATTATCTGAGCTGTATCTTCTTGGACTCTTTCCGCAGTTGGGGCCAGTTTTATGGACCGCAACAAGTCACAGAAACATACGGACACTATCTTTGTAAATACGAGCCCGCCCCTACTGTCAGATTAGATGGTTCCTCGGACGTCTTGTCGCTAGTAACCGCGGTTGTAGTGTCTAATGTTGGTTCAGCCTAAACAGCGGACTTCACGTTGTGCTTATGTTTTTATTTTGCTTTTGCTGTTTAAATACTTTTTTTACCTCCTAGAAGGGTGCAGTTGTACGAATAAAGATTTTTTATTAACCTGCCTTCCTGTCCCACAAAAAATAGTTAAGGTGATAACAAAAATATGCAAACTTGGTTAAGGGGACCGCTCGCCGCAATAAGCGGCAAATTTGTGTTCGAGTCCCGACACTGAACAAATTTTCATTTGTTACAAACAGTTGACTGCAGTCCACACTCACAAAATGCGAATTCATCTCGTAACAGCGATCGCGGCTAGTTTCATATGCAGAATGTAATACAATTTGCACGACCTACAGCACTCCCTCATAAAGTTATGCTGCTTGTAGTCGAGGGATTTTCAGCTTCTGCGTAGCACTTCCTCAACAAGTTTGCAACTTATATTTACACCCCAGTTTACTTTATGTCCGAAATTCTAGTAGTGCTACCTGGCTTCAGTTAACTACGTATTTTTGTGTTTTTCTTTGTGGCTATTTAAATTAATACACTTATATTTTGGTACTAATATTAAAAGTCTCCTAAAAGATGTTTCAAATAGTCGTTATAAGCTGTATCGGTAGTAACTCGTGCAACTAAAGAACGTAGCCAAGCCTCCAATAACTAGATATTATCATAAACAAGTTGTGCTTTATTAGCTCAAATACGCGCCAGCACACGTATCAAATAATATTTGTTAAAACTGATTATATATTCCAATCAGTGTGGCGAAACTATACAGATAACAAGCACCTAATTCTGTCGTTAGACACAATCTACAGAACACTATTCGTTGACTACAGTGGTGTTCCACTGCGGTGATTGTGATGTTCGGCATTTCTGCAAGGCAGTCGAGACCTGAGATAGGCTGCAACTGCCGAAGCCAGTCATCGTCACCAACTCTGTCATTTCACAGCTGTGCTGAAGCAGATAATCAGTTTTAATTCGTTTACAATTTCTGTTTCTCTCGGAACAATGTGTCTGCCATTATATCCATCTATTACTCAAAAACAAGCCAGAAAACTTAACTATTCTTTTTATTCAACAGAGTTCCGCAGCTACCAGGGCGTTGCAACATCCAGGAATGTTACGACAAAACGTAAGTTGCAAGATACACGGCCTGAGAAAAAAAGTGAAGCGCCCAGAAGACGTGATGGGATGTCAACGTAATATCGTACACGTACACACCATCGCCGGGTAGGTAAATGATAAGAGTTGCAATTCTCTGTCATAGGTACAAAGGTCACCGGAGTGTATTAGGGTTTTTTGAGTTTAGCGTTGTTACCATGCTTGGTGGGGTATATGAGGGGTCTGAAAGCCATCCGATATTGAATGATACTGTGAAGGACACGGAGACGCTGCGTATTAATGTGAGACGGTGTTATCAGCACGTGACAGGGTTTGAAAGGGGCCTCATTCTGGTTCTCCATTTGGCAGGCTGGTCGAATCGTGCCCTGTCCAGATTTTAGGGGCATTCGGATGCGACGGTAGCCCAGTGTTGGACGGCGTGGCAACGTGAGGGCGGGTTTACACGTCGTCAGGTTTCCGTTTGATCACGTCTGGCCACCACAAATGAAGATTGCGTATGTGTGCCAAGCATATCGTAAGCACTTTACTTATACGAGTATGCGTGCCATTTGAGAACAAGTAATGCATTCCCTGCAACATTCTGTGTTATCTCATACCGTTGATCGGAGACTAGCAGCAGCTGGTTACCTTTCCAGTTAGCAGTTACCTTTCCATGCGTAATACTGCGTAAGTAGCTGCGTTTAGTGTGGTACCGTGATCGGGAAGCATGAACTGCTAATTAATATTGCGTCGCATTATGTTCAGCAATGAATTTTGTATCTGCACTACCCCGAATCACCATTGTCGGAGAATATGGAGGCACACGGGTGATGGTGATGTACGTCTTAAGTAACAGAACCCAGTACGTTGTCCTCGATGGTTAGTGTTCATCGGAGGTGAGGATATCATCTGGAGTGCCCCAGGGAAGTGTGAGAGGTCCGCTGTTGTTTTCTATCTACATAAATGATCTTTTGGATAGGGTGGATAGCAATGTGCGGTTGTTTGCTGATGATGTTGTGATGTACGGTAAGCTGTCGTCGTTGAGTGACTGTAGGAGGATACAAGATGACTTGGATAGGATTTGTGATTGGTGTAAAGAATGGCAGCTAACTCTAAATATAGATAAATGTAAATTAATGCAGATGAATAGGAAAAAGAATCCTGTTATGTTTGAATACTCCATTAGTATTGTAGCGCTTGACACAGTCACGTCGATTAAATATTTGGGCGTAACATTGCACAGCGATATGAAGTGGGACAAGCATATAATGACAGTTGTGGGGAAGGCGGATAGTCGTCTTCAGTTCATTGGTAGAAGTTTGGGAAGATGTGGTTCATCTGTAAAGGAGACTGCTTTTAAAACACTAATACGACCTATTCTTGAGTACTGCTCTAGCGTTTGGGATCCCTATCAGGTCGGATTGAGGGAGGACATAGAAGCAATTCAGAGGCGGGCTGCTAGATTTGTTACTGGTAGGTTTGATCATCACGCGAGTGTTACGGAAGTGCTTCAGGAACTCGGGTGGGAGTCTCTGGAGGAAAGGAGGCGTTCTTTTAGTGAATCGCTACTGAGGAAATTTAATGAACCAGCATTTGAGGCTGACTGCAGTACAATTTCACTGCCGCCAACGTATGTTTCGCGGAAAGACCACAAAGATAAGATAAGAGAGATTAGGGCTCGTACAGAGGCATACAGGCAGTCATTTCTCCCTCGTTCTGTTTGGGAGTGGAACAGGGAGAGAAGATGCTAGGTGTGGTACGAGGTACCTTCCACCACGCACCGTATGGTGGATTGCGGAGTATGTATGTAGATGTAGATGTAGATGTACTTCCGTAGCCAGTAAGATCCCCAGATCTGTCCCCGACGGAACATGTGTGGGACTAGCACGGACGTCAACTTCGTCACAGTTTTAGTATCCAGGATATCAAGGACCAGTTGCAATAGTTTTGGACAAGCATGCCACAGGAGAGGATACAGTGGCTTTATGACACCCCTACCAGTCGAAGCAGTTCATGTATCGAGGCCTCAATGGGGATACAACGATGTACTTATAAGTGGACTCATACGCCAAGTCCTTCGCAAATTTGACTAGAGTTCGCAATTACTGAAATAATCTGACATATCCTCTCAACGCGTGAGATTTCATTTCGCTTCCTCCTTCTCTTCAGGGTGCTTCACTTTTTTGTCAGTCAATGTATATTTTATTTCAAGATTTATTTAGAATAAGAAAGTAATTTAGATATACACTCCTGGAAATTGAAATAAGAACACCGTGAATTCATTGTCCCAGGAAGGGGAAACTTTATTGACACATTCCTGGGGTCAGATACATCACATGATCACACTGACAGAACCACAGGCACATAGACACAGGCAACAGAGCATGCACAATGTCGGCACTAGTACAGTGTATATCCACCTTTCGCAGCAATGCAGGCTGCTATTCTCCCATGGAGACGATCGTAGAGATGCTGGATGTAGTCCTGTGGAACGGCTTGCCATGCCATTTCCACCTGGCGCCTCAGTTGGACCAGCGTTCGTGCTGGACGTGCAGACCGCTTGAGACGACGCTTCATCCAGTCCCAAACATGCTCAATGGGGGTCAGATCCGGAGATCTTGCTGGCCAGGGTAGTTGACTTACACCTTCTAGAGCACGTTGGGTGGCACGGGATACATGCGGACGTGCATTGTCCTGTTGGAACAGCAAGTTCCCTTGCCGGTCTAGGAATGGTAGAACGATGGGTTCGATGACGGTTTGGATGTACCGTGCACTATTCAGTGTCCCCTCGACGATCACCAGAGGTGTACGGCCAGTGTAGGAGATCGCTCCCCACACCATGATGCCGGGTGTGGCCCTGTGTGCCTCGGTCGTATGCAGTCCTGATTGTGGCGCTCACCTGCACGGCGCCAAACACGCATACGACCATCATTGGCACCAAGGCAGAAGCGACTCTCATCGCTGAAGACGACACGTCTCCATTCGTCCCTCCATTCACGCCTGTCGCGACACCACTGGAGGCGGGCTGCACGATGTTGGGGCGTGAGCGGAAGACGGCCTAACGGTGCGGGACCGTAGCCCAGCTTCATGGAGACGGTTGCGAATGGTCCTCGCCGATACCCCAGGAGCAACAGTGTCCCTAATTTGCTGGGAAGTGGCGGTGCGGTCTCCTACGGCACTGCGTAGGATCCTACGGTCTTGGCGTGCATCCGTGCGTCGCTGCGGTCCGGTCCCAGGTCGACGGGCACGTGCACCTTCCGCCGACCACTGGCGATAACATCGATGTACTGTGGAGACCTCACGCCCCACGTGTTGAGCAATTCGGCGGTACGTCCACCCGGCCTCCCGCATGCCCACTATACGCCCTCGCTCAAAGTCCGTCAACTGCACATACGGTTCACGTCCACGCTGTCGCGGCATGCTACCAGTGTTAAAGACTGCGATGGAGCTCCGTATGCCACGGCAAACTGGCTGACACTGACGGCGGCGGTGCACAAATGCTGCGCAGCTAGCGCCATTCGACGGCCAACACCGCGGTTCCGTGTGTGTCCGCTGTGCCGTGCGTGTGATCATTGCTTGTACAGCCCTCTCGCAGTGTCCGGAGCAAGTATGGTGGGTCGGACACACCGGTGTCAATGTGTTCTTTTTTCCATTTCCAGGAGTGTAGTTGAGACTAGTTTGTAGTTAGTGTCGTTTGTTTCATGTATGCCATACTGGTGCATTGATAATACGTTGCTGTGTAGATTTACATTAGAATAATACTCAAGTGTATAATTCAAAATACAACTTCTTGCTACTGTTTAAATACAAATGGAAACGTGCTCTGTTATATAACACGAGCTTTGCAGTTTATTCCAAGAAATGCAAGTAGTTGCAGGGATTAGCTCATCTGTTTTTAAGTCACATATTAAACTTCACATTGTTCATCCATCATCATATGATGCTAGTGCGTCCGAAGTTGCAAAGCATAGAATGTAGTTTTTGTGGAAAGAACTACAGTATGGAGACGAGAATGTACTTTACAGTCAATATGGAGACAAGATTGTACTTTACAGTCGTTCGTTTTCCTTTACAGTCGTTCGTATTTGAAATGGTTCAGATGGCTCTGAGCACTATGGGACTTAACATTTGAGGTCATGCCCGAGGCAGGATTCGAACCTGCGACGTAGCGGTCGCGCGGTTCCAAACTGAAGCGCTTAGAACCGGTTGGCCACTTCAGCCGGGCAGGAAAATAGTTCTATAGGACATAAAGATAATTCGGATTGCATCCGCCAATTGCTGCCAGGGGCACTTCAGAACAGATAACCATTAAGAACTGTGCGTCCTGCTCATCTGCCCCTGAAGTGTGTGAAGAGTGCGATCTAAAGGTTACCACTGCAGCAGCAGGAGTTACGTTCTTAACCAATTCCTCAAAGGAATTGTGTCAAGGATATCAAATCTCTTGGTTGTAAAGTAAACAACGAAAAAGAAGGCGAAAATGCTTATGAGATTTTAAAGAAGGCTAGGTCCACAACCTTAGTGAAATACTTGAAATAAGTCGTTCCGTTTTAGGCTGTTAAAATATTATTTATTGCGACTGCAGTTTAGACACATGGTCATTGTCAAGCAGTGTGGAACATTGGGACCTACTCAACAACACAAAGCTGTGACATATTGGAACATAATTCCCAGCAGTGTAAAGCCAAATAAATGTAGTGGTATAAATCTATCCACTGTTGTTCCATACACCATGTGAGCACTCCTTAAGAAGCTGATAAAATAATGACAAGCTCCTGACATTATAGTAAAAACAACATCCACGACAAACACTACTAACGTCAAAATTTCGTGTAGCAGACATGGTGGATGTATTTTGATGCGTCCATCGCGCCTGCTACTCGAGATTTAGTGTTGGTAGTGGATGTTGTTTTCACTATAATGTCTGCTGTCTGCTGTTATTTTATCAGCTTTTTCATGAGAACTCGAATGGTGTATGTAACAGCAGATAGATATATTCCACCACATGAATTTGTATTTACACCGCTGGAAACTATTGTTGTACAGAGAAACAGTACTGAAAAGAAGAATAAAATTTTCGCGCGGCCTGGAACGACGTCAAAGGATAGCACACCTACCTGGCACGCAATGGCTGCCTAACGAGCATAAACACTTGCGGTCACCGGAACACAAAGAAGCAAGAAGCACATTGCCACAGAGTGTGTGCAAGAGAGCGTCATCAACACCTGACTCAGTACCAAGACATTATTGAAAAGGAGGCGTAATGAAATCTGTGAGTGTGGCAGCGTGGAGTAACTAACCTAAATACTACACACGAATGCCTCTCAGGCAGCAAATCTTGCACAAAAAATCTCTGATGCTCAGAGACTAAACATTAGTCCAGCAGAGAGTGCTGACAGGTTCAAAAAATCGGAGCACATTGAATCAACCGCAGGGGGGTATCAAGTCATTGACTACTAAACAAACCACCATTTACCTTCTTCTCAGGGTCGGAGTCTAGCCATTCCGTCTGCATCACTGACACCGACAGAAGGCCAGTTCCATTAGCTTCCGGATGACCTATTGACATATGAAGAAGCATTGCCAGCTGCTACCAGTTTGGGACTCTACTGATAAGAGGCCATAGCCATCCTGTTGTGGGGGCAACTTCAACTCTGCGAGCTGACATTCCTGCCAGTCTGTCAGGCTGACTTAAGATGAGGGACTTGCGCCTTCTCGCCATGACGACATGCATCATCACAGGTATGCATATTTCTGGGGGCGAACCTAGGTAGAACTAAATTAACAAGAGTGCTGAGGCTTTGGCGACCACCCACAGTCATGGCACGCCAGCCAACTGTCAACCTTGCATGACGCCGTAGAACTGACCACAGGCAGCACTGGGGGCTAGGACCACTGATTCCACGATGGGTGCTGACGTGCCGCTCAGCACATCCCTGGGATGTGGACGTGTACGGCTGCTACCAAGCCACGCTGAGGAGGAGATTAAATCACTTTAAAACGCTTATCAATAATTTAATGCTGTCTTATTGACTTCATGTGTGTAGCACAGTTCGTCACCACCACCTCTCTGCTCGACCATCCTGAACCCTTGTAGGGGGCCACATCCAGTGAACTCCTGCACCAAATTCTAGTATGTCACAACTTTATGTTACTGAACTGATCTCAGTACTCCACAATGAGTGACTATGATTATGTGTCGAAATTGTAGTTGCAGTAAATAATATATTAACAACCTAAAGCGGAATGACTTCATTCAAAAAAGCTACTGACATTATTTCACAGGAAAATCACTTTTCTACCAACATTGTAAACTAGGGCATGTAAGGTGTTACGTGTGTTTTTCATTAGTTATTTATTTTCTTTTCCTTCTGAAGGTAGTGCACTGCCAACCCACAGCCAGTCGCTCCTTAGCGTTTGTTTTGAGAACAGTTACAACTTGCAAATGACGTTTAATGAATTAAAAAGGTGGTATGGGATGTGTAATGAGATACTAGTGATGTCACAGAGATTTCTTGGGCCATGCCAAAAAGAATGTAGACTTTTCCTGCTGCGATACATTCCTGTATCTAAATATGCTGGCACCATAAGTTGATTCTCATATAAAGTTACATATCGAAGGCTATGCTGCATAAATTGCGAAAGTAAATTCTAACAGCCTACACTCAGTGGTTCTCTGAATGAGGAGACGTATGTTTACCTCAAGCCTTCTAAAGACGTCTCGTTATCCCCATAAGGTCCGCCCCGGTAGCTGAGTGGTCAGCGCGACAGACTGTCAATCCAAAGGGCCCGGGTTCGATTCCCGGCTGGGTTGGAGATTTTCTCCACTCAGGGACTGGGTGTTGTGTTGTTCTAATCATCATAATTTCATCCCCATCGACGCGCAAGTCGCCGAAGTGGCGTCAAATCGAAAGACTTGCACCAGGCGAACGGTCTACCCTACGGGAGGCCCTCGTCACACGACATTTCATTTCATTTATCCCCATAAGAATGCTACTCCATGAGTCACGGCTTCTAACGTAGCCATTTTCAACATTGAACATGGTAATTGATGGTTCAAATGGCTCTGAGCACTATGGGACTCAACATCTTAGGTCATAAGTCCCCTAGAACTTAGAACTACTTAAACCTAACTAACCTAAGGACGTCACACACACCCATGCCCGAGGCATGATTCGAACCTGCGACCGTAGCAGCCCCGCGGTTCCGGACTGCAGCGCCAGAACCGCACGGCCACCGCGGCCGGCCGTGGTAATTGATATCGTTACTAATATCACTATAATAATGTTCAAAATCTTTCATTTCATAAAAAGACTACCGCCGTATTTATTCGTCCAAATAAGGAACACTTATATCAGTCATTATATAACGGGTGATCAAAAAGTTTCCTTTCGATGGCCGTATAGTCCAGAATCGACATGACAATCAGGCAAAATCGCCGCGAGCCCTGAGGCATTCATCCCATCGACGCACCACGTTGAACATACGCGTTTGTTAAGACACTGTGTTCTGCTGCGTGAAGAAGACTGTAACTGCCTTCTGCGCATCTTTGCCCTTCAAGGTCCTATTTAAGAGACAGGAGGCATGATATTCGTATCGGCAGGGATCAGGACGATAGGGTGCGTGCTCGAGGGTCTCCCACTTCAGCCTCCCAGTTGAGGCTGGACTGCCAGATGGACCAGCGGTTTGTGTCGAATCTCGAACCTAACTGAACTTGGCTCCTCATACACATCCTTCATTCTCCCATGGTTGTATAGCGCTGTTAGGCCTTCGGCAGCCAAGGAAAGAATAACAGCACTTTGGTCCTGTTGGAACACATTTGGTAATAACGTCGCCATAGTTCACATTTGCGCATTTACGGTACTCATGATGGGAGGACAAGAAATGCCACACTAACCGCTTGACTAGATGTCGGCGTTTATATACCCGCATACAAGTCACGCTGCATTGCATACACGCTGCAGTAATATTCTCAAATGAAAACTCTTTGGTCTGTCCATATAGTGAAAAACGCCTTGTGCGAGCCAGCGAAAATACGAGGGCTGGAACTTAAATAGTGGTGACTATTTATTCACAACCGATACAAAAGAGTTAAATGTTTGTACCTTTTACTGTATTTCAAAGTAGTCACCAGCGTTGTGTAGAACCTGTTGCCAGCGATGTGGAAGGCGTAGTATACCGTTAGCAGAGCCTGTTCTGTTGATGGTGCTAAAGCGGTCTAAAGTTGTGGTGATTCTCGTGTATGACTGTGATGGTGTGACGTTCCTCCACGGCAGACCGTCAATGCACAGTATTACTGTTCGTTTTTGGAGCATCACCTGAGACTAGCTTTTCGAAAGAAGCGGCGACACTTTCTGCACAACACTCCCAACCTTTTGCACGACAATGCGCGGGTGGATAGAGGGCAAGCTGTGGCTGCTCTGTTCGGTCGATGGGACTGGGAAGTACTGGACCAGCGATTTGTGTCAACTCTCGAACCTAACTGAACTTGGCTCCTCATACACATCTTTCATTCTCCCATGGTTGTATAGCGGTTTTTCGCGGATGATGCTGTAGTATACAGAGAAGTTGCAGCATTAGAAAATTGTAGCGAAATGCAAGAAGATCTGCAGCGGATAGGCACTTGGTGCAGGGAGTGGCAACTGACCCTCAACATAGACAAATATAATGTATTGCGAATACATAGAAAGAAGGATCCTTTATTGTATGATTATATGATAGCGGAACAAACACTGGTAGCAGTTACTTCTGTAAAATATCTGGGAGTATGCGTGCGGAACGATTTGAAGTGGAATGATCATATAAAATTAATTGTTGGTAAGGCGGGTACCAGGTTGAGATTCATTGGGAGAGTCCTTAGAAAATGTAGACCATCAACAAAGGAGGTGGCTTACAAAACACTCGTTCGACCTATACTTGAGTATTGCTCATCAGTGTGGGATCCGTACCAGATCGGGTTGACGGAGGAGATAGAGAAGATCCAAAGAAGAGCTGCGCGTTTCGTCATAGGGTTATTTGGTAACCGTGATAGCGTTACGGAGATGTTTAACAAACTCAAGTGGCAAATTCTGCAAGAGAGGCGCTCTGCATCGCGGTGTAGCTTGCTCGCCAGGTTTCGAGGGGGTGCGTTTCTGGATGAGATATCGAATATATTGCTTCCCCCTACTTATACCTCCCGAGGAGATCACGAATGTAAAATTAGAGAGATTAGAGCGCGCACGGAGGCTTTCAGACAGTCGTTCTTCCCGCGAACCATACGAGACTGGAACAGGAAAGAGAGGTAATGACAGTGGCACGTAAAGTGCCCTCCGCCGCACATCGTTGGGTGGCTTGCGGAGTATAAATGTAGATGTAGATGTAGATGTACTGTACCATCCACCACACTCCCCGGACTTAAGTCCTTGTGACTTTGATTTGATTCCGAAGATGAAGGAACCACTTCGTGGCATTCGCTTCAGAACTTTTCCAGAGATTCGACAGGCGGTAGAGCGCTCCATTCGCACCATCAACAGAACAGGGTCAGCTAACGGTATGCTACGCACAACGCTCGCGACAACTTTGAAGGACAGTAACAGGTGCAAACATGTAACTCTTTTGTATCGGTTGTGAATAAATAGTTGCCACTATTTAAGTTCCAACCCTCGCACTTAAGCGAATGTACTCGTAACGATCGCAATGTCCAATCAAAATATCGAGCACAGCAGCCATTGTACCAAACATCACTGACTTTACTTGAGAGTCATTCAACCTCAAATTAAACATTGCCCAAGACAATTCTAGCAATTATACAGCTTTCAATTACAAAACTGTAGCTTGTTCTTTTGATAACGTTTTACTTGCTCACATCGACAGCCAAGTTAGGCTGCTAAATGATCATTCCTAACAGTTACTTGCTTGCCTGCGCAGGGTGGATTTCCGTCAGAGATCAGGAATATCGGCCGAAATTCGTTAAGTTAATCTTATTAATCTGTCTGCTACCAAAATATATTTTTTAACTAAATAATATTGGAAATATGAAACGTCAGTACGAGTAAATATTCCAGT
Organism: Schistocerca gregaria; assembly: GCF_023897955.1. NCBI lineage: Eukaryota > Metazoa > Arthropoda > Insecta > Orthoptera > Acrididae > Schistocerca > Schistocerca gregaria. Next base: position 516,117,984 of record NC_064931.1, on the reverse strand, counting down.
ATGGTTCGCTTGATTTTTTATTAATTATCAGTTAATTATCTTTTAATTCTTTTTGCTTGAAGTTACGCGTCTTGCAGTCTATTTTAAGGTTACGTTTCCACAATCTTCAACAATTCAAGGATGAAGTTTCCTACTGACAGAAACTTTGGGACTCTCTGGGTCCAGGTGTCTTGTCCATCTGTCGTAGTAGATTGGGAAATCCGCCTCTCTTCCGACACGCACAGCAAATCGGTGAATGTAACTATATCGGGATTAAACAATATCCCACAATAAGGCACAAACACCACAATTTGACATACCATAACACATCTGGGATGATTGCAGTTAGTTATTGCGGTAACACCTTTCAGGTAACGAATTAAGTCATAGGTTAGGACCTGAACAGGTTTTTATGCGAAAATAAGGACACCATACAAATAAATGAACATTAACACTAATGCCCTGTAACATTGCCTCTAGCCTCAGTAATGGACTCAATTCAGCGAGAAAGAGAATCTAGAGATTTCTTCAGATATACCATATCCAGCTGAACATCCTCATTAATTATTAGATCTCATAGACTAGACTATTCCACCATTGCCCCAAAGATAACAAACTACTCCAGACCCCCCGTCAGTTCGCAGTCGGGCAGGTGCAGTTAATTTAGGCTACTTGCCAGGTAGCCTGCTGCACGCATTCTGTCAACTGACCACCCCTGCCCGCCTGTTCTCGGCCAGTAAAGTACGATCACATACGCTATGGCCCGGCAGCTCGACCTTTCTCCACTAAGTATTCTGTGCAAAAACGGAAGATAATTGTTTAACACCCTGTCGGCTGCGTGGTCATTAAAAATGGAGCACGAGCTCAGATTACGAAAGCATGAGGAAGAAAATGCCCTTTTCAAAGGAACTATCCCAGCATTTGCCAGGAGTAATTTACAGAAATCACAGAAAACAAAATCTGGTTGGCTGGATAGGTATATGAAGTGTCATCGTCCTTAATGCGAGTCCAGTGTGCTAAGCAGAGCGCCACCGCAGTCCGTCGGCTGTGTGCACAGGTCTCGATATTACCTTACCTGTCATTGCAGAAAGAGCAGACTGCAGGTGGTGTGGGACTGCTTTCCTATATCTAGGAGAACAACACAGGTATTGCTGGTCATGTCTTGGCGCTTGGCTATCATTTGGTAAACATTATGGATTCTAAACCTGTAATAAATGTGTCTCTGCATTCATGAGCTTCGTAAGGGCAAATATGGTCTATCTTGTAGATAAGAATAAACCATTACTTATCTATTGGAACGGAATTTTTGCTATTGTTTTTAACATCATTTTTTTTTTTCCTAAATGTTTCAGCCATCTTTAGTGGTGTACAGAGACGTCAGTGATGTAAGTATTTATTTAACTATGAATGTTTTGGTTTGAGATATGTAGACTTTCATATAATTCACACACATTAACATGCTAGCCTTAAGTGGTGGTGGGAGGGGGTGGAGGGCTTTGTTTTGAACTATGGCTGCATAAGATAACTGTAGAGACCAGGCGTAAACTGTCTCGTTTACCACGCTGCCAGCTTCAACAAGCAATTGTGTGGTAGCTATTACCAATTGTTTTGTGTACTCTCCTTTGCTTTGGGTGTCTGTTCTGCTCTCACAGAACACGCTTGCAGGCAGGTTGCCCTGCGAGCGGGAGGCGGGGCTTGTTCCCCCACACCGCTTACCTCTGCTCATGTGGTCTAACTTCTTGCAGCAGACTGCCATGATATAGTGTAACGTCTGCACTGAAGTAATAGTTTTAAGTTGGCTTAATATTTACATTACTTACGTATGAAGAATACAGATTGACCACTTACTCTTATGAAACCTATATTGGAATTGTGTCCTTCGGTTCTTGTGTCAGCTCTTCTATACACAACTGTATTTCGTAAGTTTTCACTTAACTGTGTGTCACAACATTCTTCTTCATTGTACTTGGCCTTGCTGCTGCGTTACCTAAGGGTGATAGGAACTGTTGAGGGTTTCAGTGTGGTTGGATGATGGAGTGTGGTGGAACAGTTCAAATTTCTAGGTGTTCAGACAGGTAGTACACTGTCGTGGAAAGACCACGTTCAGGATCTTGTTCAAAGACTTAATGCTGCCATTTTTACTATTAGAACGGTATCTGAAGTGAGTGGTCGTTCGACACGAAAATTAGTCTACTTTGTTTATTTTCATTCCCTTATGTCATATGGTATCATATTCTAGGGTAATTCTTCCCATTCTTAGAGGATATTTTTGGCTCAGAAACGGGCGCTTCGAGTAATAAGTGGTGTAAGTCCACGAACCTCTTCTCGACCCCTGTTCACGAGTCTGGATATGTATTGGCCTCTCAATATATATATACACTCCTGGAAATTGAAATAAGAACACCATGAATTCATTGTCCCAGGAAGGGGAAACTTTATTGACACATTCCTGGGGTCAGATACATCACATGATCACACCGACAGAATCACAGGCACATAGACACAGGCAACAGAGCATGCACAATGTCGGCACTAGTACAGTGTATATCCACCTTTCGCAGCAATGCAGGCTGCTATTCTCCCATGGAGACGATTGTAGAGATGCTGGATGTAGTCCTGTGGAACGACTTGCCATGCCATTTCCACCTGGCGCCTCAGTTGGACCAGCGTTCGTGCTGGACGTGCAGACCGCGTGAGACGACTCTTCATCCAGTCCCAAACATGCTCAATGGGGGACAGATCCGCAGATCTTGCTGGCCAGGATAGTTGACTTACACCGTCTAGAGCACGTTGGGTGGCACGGGATACATGCGGACGTGCATTGTCCTGTTGGAACAGCAAGTTCCCATGCCGGTCTAGGAATGGTAGAACGATGGGTTCGATGACGGTTTGGATGTACCGTGCACTATTCAGTGTCCCCTCGACGATCACCAGAGGTGTACGGCCAGTGTAGGAGATCGCTCCCCACACCATGATGCCAGGTGTTGGCCCTGAATGCCTCGGTCGTATGCAGTCCTGATTGTGGTGCTCACCTGCACGGCGCCAAACACGCATACGACCATCATTGGCACCAAGGCAGAAGCGACTCTCATCGCTGAAGACGACACGTCTCCATTCGTCCCTCCATTCACGCCTGTCGCGACACCACTGGAAGCGGGCTGCACGATGTTGGGGCATGAGCGGAAGACGGCCTAATGGCGTGCGGGACCGTAGCCCAGCTTCATGGAGATAGTTGCGAATGGTCCTCGCCGATACCCCAGGAGCAACAGTGTCCCTAATTTGCTGGGAAGTGGCGGTGCGGTCCCCTACGGCACTGCGTAGGATCCTACGGTCTTGGCGTGCATCCGTGCGTCGCTGCGGTCCGGTCCCAGGTCGACGGGCACGTGCACCTTCCGCCGACCACTGGCGACAACATCGATGTACTGTGGAGACCTCACGCCCCACGTGTTGAGCAATTCGGCGGTACGTCCACCCGGCCTCCCGCATGCCCACTATACGCCCTCGCTCAAAGTCCGTCAACTGCACATACGGTTCACGTCCACGCTGTCGCGGCATGCTACCAGTGTTAAAGACTGCGATGGAGCTCCGTATGCCACGGCAAACTGGCTGACACTGACGGTGGCGGTGCACAAATGCTGCGCAGCTAGCGCCATTCGACGGCCAACACCACGGTTCCTGGTGTGTCCGCTGTGCCGTGCGTGTGATCATTGCTTGTACAGCCGTCTCACAGTGTCCGGAGCAAGTATGGTGGGTCTGACACACCGGTGTCAATGTGTTCTTTTTTCCATTTCCAGGAGTGTATATTCCTTACTGTCATTTCTTGTTAAAAATATTAGCTTATTCTCAAGAATAAGCAAATTTCACTCACAATGAGATTTTTTCACTCTGCAGCGGAGTGTGCACTGATATGTAACTTCCTGGCAGATTGAAAGTGTGTGCCGGACCGAGACTCGAACTCGGGACCTTTGCGAGGTACTGGCAGAAGTAAAGCTGTGAGGAGGGGGCGTGAGTCGTGCTTGGGTAGCTTATATGATACAGCACTTGCCCGCGGAAGGCAAAGGTCCCGAGTTCGAGTCTCGGTCTGGCACACACTTTTAATCTGCAAGGAAGTTTCAACTTTAACTCAGTTAATACTCGGCAGAAATCAAACCTGCGTTTGTGCAGAAAGGTGTGCACTATACTGCTGCTTCCATTTTCAATAAGCTACCACTCGAATTCAAAAATTTTAGCAGTAATCCACGCGCTTTCAAATCGAAACTGAACAATCAATCAAATCGAAACATGGGTCACTCCTTCTATTCTGTAGATGAGTTACTTGAAAAATTAAGCTGATTCTTGTTGTATTGTTGATTGCGTTTACTTAAACTTGTGGATTGATTTTTTCGGGTTCGTAAACATTCTAATTTTATCTGTTATTACTGTTATGTTGTAATTTCATGTACTGACACGTTCCATGACTTGGAGATTTGCTTCTCAGTTTCGTGCTACGGAACTTGACGTGTAAATTAAATAGAATAAAAATAAAACGACACGAGGTCAGCGTGACTGTACCACCAAATGGGGATGGCCCTGAACCAGGAGGCAGTTGAACGAACGTGAAAAGTGTGAGTGTATGTGTGTGTGTGTGTGTGTGTGTGTGTGTGTGTGTGTGTGAATCAGTGAGCAGTTACTGTGCGCTGTGGTGGTGGTCTTGATTACAACAAGCTATTGATCACAGCATTGTTTCACGTATAAGGGGAGCGTTCCGAATCACAAGCACTACTAACCGAAGGAGAGAGTAATGGTGCTCGACCACTATCAACTACAGCAACAGATGACCACTACATTACGCAACAGGCAAGGACTGACCCACATCAAACACTGGGTGCAGTTGCAACCACAATTAACGGAACTGCAAAGCAAGCAGTCACACGCTTCACAGTGGCTAGGCAACTGCGTGGGGTGGTCTCTTCGCCGGCCGACCTGTACGCTATGTTCCGTTGACACTCGCTCATCGGCGGCACCGTTTGCGATAATGCCAAAAGAATAGAGACTGGACCAACGAGTAGCGTACTATTCTCGGATGAGAGATGATTCAGTCTCAGCACTGATTCTGGACGCGCTCTTATTTGGCGAGGGTGGGAACACGTTATACGCCCACTAAAATTGTCGAACAGGATCGTTTTGGTGGTCCAGGTGTTATGGTCTAGGGAGACATAATGTTGCTTGTGCGTACTGACCTCCAAATCTTTGGATACGTTGCACTCACTGTTCAAAGTTATTATGACACTGTACTCATTTTCCACGTGCTTCTTTTCAGGGGTACATTCGGACCTGAGATCAATGTTGTACATGAGAATGCGTGACTGCATCGAATGACACAGGTGAGGTAGTTCTTGGAACGAGAGGATATTCGGCGAATGGTCGGCCCTGTCCGTCAGCTCGACTTAAATCGCATCGCGAAAGTGTGGGATGGGTTGGGGATTTGTTTTGCAACACGTCCATATGCACCAAAGACTATCCACCAGTTGCCAACTGTGGTGGCCTACCACAAGAACTCCTTACTAACTTTGTGTCCAGCGGAGAAGCACGGCGCGGAGCACGCACTGCAGTACCTACTGATCGCACACCCTATTAAGAATCATGTCTGGCCTTTTTTCATGTCCAGGGGACCTTCACAATTCGCGGTGACTTCGGCGTAATTATTGTTTTTGAATAATAGCGTCCTTTAAGTTCTTCTCATTGCATATTTGTGTCAGTTACACTCAACCTTAGCAGTTCTTTCTATGAATGGTCCAAGTGTCGTCGAGCTATGTTTCTTGGTGGCGACACATCATGCGACAGTTGCTTTCATCCTTAAATTTTGCACATCAATGTAAATAGCGAAAAGTGTCACGAGTGAAATTGTAGAATAACAGAAGCAAAAACGTTACAGAGAACTTGGATCTGCCAAATAAACGTTTTCGAGATGAATACTATTATGTATAACAGCTGCAGTCGATTTCAGTATCTGTTGCCCTAGTCAGTGAAAATGTATTTTAAGTATAAACTTTTCGATTAAATCCACATAGGTCTTAAAACCTATGCTCCGTGGATGGAGAATGTGGAAGACGTATAAACGGAGACTGACATGTTTTGCTGTTAATACGATGCGATGTCTATTGTATCAGTATGGTCCAAGATGGATAGGTCGATAAGGACCTTAGTGTCCGCGATCACCTGATCTCAGTCCTCTAGATTTTTCTGTCTGCGGTCATCTCAGAAGCGGAGTGTACAGCAATACCATTGATACAACCGAAGAACTGGAACAGCAAATTGTACAGTATTGTCAAGATTTACGAGGTGGCCTTAGAGTGTTCGAAAAAATTCATAACTCACTGCACAGACGAGTGGAGTATTGCATCCAAATGCGACGATGACTCGTGTAAAGTATATGTTTGAGGTTCCAGCTGGCATGACGAATATTGTGAAGTGATTTCGTGCTAAGTGGACTGTTTAATATTGTGTGTTTTTTCCACTTCACACTTTGCACATCGTCCTGAAAAGACGTAAGGACAAATGGAAGATGAAACTCCGTCCACAGGAATCAATTACAAGAGCAAATGGCATGCTGCTGATGAGCTGATGAACATAGTACAGCAATTACAAAAGTTAGCCATTTGACGATGGGCAATGTAGTCCAGAAGCCGTTATAGCAATAAAATAAAATTTGTAATACTGTTTATCGCTGGTTGCGTTTCCACTAACAGTCCTTACCGCCCACAGAGGTTAATATGATCCAGCACGGACCGACACTCCCATCGAGCGCCACCTACCCACACTCTCTGTTCATTTCCTACTACTCGGAGGTCGGACGTATTTGTGCATGGGCACTGAAGAAGGTGGATCCATTGTCCATCTAGGCGAATCAGTTATATGAATGCGTGGTGTCTGTTCTTTCGAACATGTTCCGTGTCTGACTGCGAGTCGAAACCGGTACCAGTCGTTATTGTTGAAAACGCATGGAGAGGTGTTAAAAATCATAATTTTTGCCACCTGTAGTTTTATGTGTGCTAGCTACAATTTGAAATGACATGATGGAAATTTTCGTGCAGACCATGTTCAGGATACAGACATGTATCTTTCATGTAGACATTCAGGACTTTGGAATTTTGATGAAGCAATGAAACAGTGGAACTATCATCTCAAAGGGGTCAAAGCTGGCGAAAGGACACATTTTAGTTCGAATCCCTGCCCAGCACCACACCATTATTTTAAACATCTCAAGTTCCAATACAATAAGAAATAATTGCCGTGTGACTGCCTCACTAACAAAAACCACTGTTGTGTAAGAAAACAAACTCGTGACGGTGTTTACACCTGGCGTGACTTCCGCCTTTGTCGTGTTGAATCTACGCTGACTCTTCTAAAGTAGGTAGCGAAGGGGGGTCCTCTTTAATGTTGATTTGGAACCGTTCACTGTTCAACTTGGGTTACCAGAGTTAAAGGTGGTCTGTTTGTGTTTGTTAAAAATGGATTCCTGATGTGTGAATCGAACCCAGACCTTAAGTGTACGTAGGTAGAATCATTCTCACAGACCACCAACCTACACAGAGCATTAGTTCATGAGTGTGTCGTAAAGAAGGATGCCCCACACTGAAAGAGAATTCTGATCCGCTGGAGGTTGATTACAACCTCTGCTATATATTTATTTCCTTGTTCATCCATATCGATATTCACTAGCAGTCTTGGCTACCCAATGCGTGTTTTTGGCTTGATTTTGTAATCTATGTATTTATGGTCTACTCATAAATATGTTGCAGCGTAAACGCAGAGGCCAGATATCGAGCATATTCTCATCTTTACGTTTTTAAATCTCATATTACCACTTCGTCGACGTGTGTGTTTCTAGTTTACCCCGGTTATCCAGCCGGGGGAACTGTATCAACAGTTTAACGTGGAATCCGAACCACGTGTTGTTTCTGACGATTCCCCACATCTTTGAGATTGAATGGTGGGTTAAAAGGAAGACCGTAAAGTCGATGTTCTGATCAGGAATAGATCTCACACAACTTCTCGAGTTCCAGGCACTCTTTTTTTTACCTCCAAAGACTGAAAAATCCACAGTTTCATCGAGACTCGATCCCGAAATTTCTCGTCTTGTATACACGTGCTTTACAGCTTTATTTTTTTAACCTTACAACTTTCTTCTTAAAAAAGAAAAACAAAATCAGAGTTAATTCCACATGGTACCGCCACTTTTATACACAAAAAAGAAAAATTCCTTTCCAGTCGTTCCATGCAAATATTTATTTATTTATTTTTAACTGATGAAAAAGACCAAAAGGACCACAAAAGTGAAATATACTGCAAAACAATATTCGTATAAAGGGGCCATGATAAAACTACCACAAGGATAGGCTAACTCACCCGATAACTTGGCGACGAAATGCAAGATTCAACATATTGGCGGATAGGTCGTCACACCACGGCAGACGCAAACACTTCCAATATGCAGTGGCCAAATATTGCTGGAAGGCGAGGATGTCTGTATCGCCCCTTCATCACAATGTAATGAACATAGTAGCCCAACAACCATGCAGTTATATTTGACATTCCCCTCGAAAACTGGTGTTTTTCAACCTGTACCAGTTCGCTTCGTGACCATGACAGATAAATCTATGTTGTAGAGTGTTTCTAGCGGGACAACGACTGCACTGTCCCGTGACAGTAAGTCGAATACGAAACAGACGCTCATTGGTGGCGCACCACTTGATACCACGAGAACGCCACCGCCATTGGTAGAACAAGATGGAGAAGGTGAAACCACACCGTCTTCCAAGAAGTTTGCGGCGATGCCGGTTCAACAAGTGACACACAGTTAATCCCCTACCTGCACATCAACAAAAATGTGGTCCTTAGATGCATGGGGATCAAGACTGCTCGCCCACAGACAGTAAAATAAGAGGAAAGTGAATATGTGGATTGCGTGAGAGACATTCAACACGGTGCGGCGAACAAATAACACTGACGGTTTCCTTTGAATTTGGAAAGTCCCAAACCCCCGAGAGAACACGCATACGAAAAATATGATGCTGCCATAAAAAAAAGTCAAGACCCCCGTTTTACTTTCCTAGACATCATTGCGGGAAGGAGAAAGGTCTGAGCGATGTAATATGCTTTGCACGAGACGCAGGTATCCAGGATCCGAACTTTTTGAAACAGCTTAAGGGAACGCCGTTCATGATCCAGGATTGCATTTTGTATCTTTTTCATAACCGACTTCCAATTAAATGTAGCCATTTGGAGTGGAGAACTATCAATTGTGACACCAAAAGCTTTATAACTCTCGAGAACCGTCGCCCACGATACGACAGCTTATTAAAACCCCTTGGTTTATCAACTGATATTTGCCTTCATTGATGTATTCAAAAGGCAATCAACGTAGCTGTGAGCTATGGAATTTCAGCGGGAGAACGGAGTAACACCATCATATTGTCCGTAACGAGATCGACTCGCCCAGGAGTTTCCATCCTTGTAACTTAGTGACAATCCTTCGAGAGGCGGCTCGAGTGATAGAACAAACAACGACAGTGAAAGCGGACTTCCCCGACAAAAACCCCTATGGATGGTAATCGGAGGTGTCAATTCGGCAGTGACAGCCACTTAAGCTAGGGTACCCATAAACAAATTAGACAAGGCCCTGCACGCGTCAGTTAAGAGCCCAACAACTTCCAGTACCTGCTACACGAAACAATGGCTCACGCGGTCGAACGCCGTGTCCAAATCCAAAAACGCCAAAACACCATGAACAGAAGTAACAGCACGCACCTATAAGACGTCACAGCGTTCAGTTACGGGGGTCAGAATAGTAAGACCTGGTGTACAGATTTGATGGTCTAGCAAAACCTTCCTCCAGTACCGCAGACAACCTGCTGTTCATCGCCATCGCCACTGACTTATAATCCAAATTTAATCAGGTAATCAGGTGAAATTTATCAGTTGTTGCCTGCCCAGCAGGAATTAACAAAATTTTGCTACCTTTAAACGAGTCGGGCACGAACTCCCCTCTCAACACTTCATTCAAAAGAAGTGTGAAGGTAGTACTCAAAAAGGCCAAAAACCCACATAAAACTCTTTCGGCAGACCATCCAATCGCGGCTACTTACGAGAAAGCAAATTGACACTTTATGATAAGCTTGTAGACATCGTTCCAGTGAAAAACATCTGAAACCGCAGTATTATGAGCAGGTGCAGGTCTACGATCCAGAGCTTGAGCAAACAAATCGAATGACATATCGACAGGGACGGGTAACTCACACAGCTCAACACAGAATTGATGTAGAGCATACAATCCGTCCTTCTGTGCCGTCAAAATATTGCCGTCCTCGGTGATGAGAGACGTGATACATCTCCGACCAAAGAACGTGATTTAGATCGCATCCTTATCCCTTCCATTTGACGCTGCTTCAACCGTAATAACTGCATCTTTACACACCAGATGTCTCAGTCCATAAAGGTCACGTAAGAGAGAGCAGTAAAATTCTTGCGTCCTCGGAAAGTTCCACGCTCTATCGGCTTAGCCAGTTGAACCCATCATTCCGAAGTGGAAGCCTATCGTGCAGTTGAACGTAGACCACGTTCCTAAACATCCCGCTGGCCAGAGTGGCCGAGCGGTTCTAGGCGCTTCAGTCTGGAACCGCGAGACCACTATGGTCGCAGGTTCGAATCTTGCCTCGGGCATGGATGTGTGTGATGTCCTTACGTTAGTTAGGTTTAAGGAGTTCTAAGTTCTAGGGGACTGATGACCTCAGAAGTTAGGTCCCATGGTGCTCAGATCCATTTGAACCATTTGAACCTAAACTTCCCGGATCAGCTCATCTAGAAAAGGGTCCTCTAAGTGCATCACATTAAGCATCCAAGGCGATCCAAACAATTTCACCGACTGTCGCCTGTGATTTAAAATAACAGTCATTGCACACTGGTCCATGAAGCTGGCGGGGATGTCATCCACAGATAAAATCCTATCACACATCCTATCGGATAAATAAAATCTTTTAAGCCTAGTATTAGAAGTAAAATAGACAAATTTGCTAAGAGTCAGATATTTACATACCCAAACCTCCTGCAGTTTCAAGGAACGACCTAAATCTCGTAATTCTCAACAGAAATGAAAATTGGGAGACTGATCTATAGGACGCAACACATAGTTAAAATCACCATCTATCAAAGTACTCTGTAGACTTTTCTGTAACAAGCTAATCACCTCTTCCTTATAAAACAGGGAACGGTCTAAGGTCGTCCAGTACCGAACGGGGCATAAAGAAGAATCAACATCTTATTGCTTTCCTGTTATCAAAGAACTACAATGAGAGTGTCACCTCTAAAAAATAAAGCAGTCGCCTTCGGATATTCGGAAGCCCCATTCAACACAGTGCAAAAACTAAGGAGGGAAAAGCGAGTAAACTGAAATTCTTGTAGCACTACGACATCCGAAGAGGATTCATAAATAAACTGACGCAACGAAGCGAACCGCAGGTCCGATTCCACCATACTAACATTCATATAAGCATGCATATTTGACAATAAATAAAATTCGCTCTGCTGACTAACTTAATTACTTGATCAGTGTGTGTCAGGATCTATTGCCTAGTCCACTAACGAGTCAGACGGTGGGGGGCAACCACCACCGCCTCTTAAATCTTTACGTTTCTTTTTATGAGCCAACGCGCGCTCAAATTCGACCCGTTGTTTACAACAAGTACAAGGCAATACACATCGACAGTCGGGGATGTAGGCGGTTCTTGAACAGTAACCGAAGTAAGTGACAATCAAATAGCCTTAGAGGCCCACTCCCTAGGATGGGATCCTTGCAATTCAGATCGACGCACAAGAGAGGGTCCAGGCACCACAACATCTTGGTCCACAGGGAGGATTTCCTGGCCAACAATCGCCTCCACGGGATTAAAAACAAGTGATCGTTCCGACGTCACCTGAATGGGTGACATCGAGGGAACAGATAATTTTAGGTGCGCCTGTATTTGCTGCTGCTGAATCATTGGAAGATCAGAAGACTCATCGACATCTTAAACCTTTGGTATTTCCGGAAGAATTATCTCAGACGCGGGAGGAATACTAGGAGTAATACTAGAGACCTCGGCAGCTGTTTTCGCACTATCGACCCCATCAGGAACGCAGGACTCAGCACCACAGGTTACATCAACCAGCCAAGTTACTTCAGGGAGGGGTGGATGAGTAATAGGCATATCCGACTCCCCATCCTCCTTTGTAGGACGTCTCTTGTGGTACGTTGCGGACACTGCAGACTTGGAAACAACAATTTCAGGTCCTTACTGCGAGGGCAGTCAGGAGTAGTAAACTGCACGTCCCTCTATTGCTCCATTGTACCAGTGAAAGACGCGGCACTAACTTCGTGAGCAGTATAAATAATTCAATTTTCGACGCTTTTCAAATGAGGGAGTCAATACAAGTACCAGCAGCATGCAAAGGTGGCCACTTTCTCTGCAGAGAGAGCACGATCTCCCCCTGTGCCCACTATACGTAATATGAACGAGGTAACCACAGACCTGTAGATGGGAAGGAACGTTATGTTTGTCTACCATCTCCACAGAACGGATTCCGCTATAACATTGCAACTGGTGTTGAGTGGACCACTGTTTGCGTCTTATACTCCTCACATCAACATCAGGGAGCAAAACTTCCTGAAGTGAACTGTCGTCAACCTCTGGCGAGAGACTGAACACCTGGACGTTAATTTAATTCATTTCCACGTTAGCAAGAAGCACCATACTTGTGGATCCATCACGATGCTTACAGGGAACTTGAAAACCATGACTCAAAAGAAACCTGTCTACTTGTATTGGATCCAAATACTTAACGAAAAAGACCAAGTTATTAGAAAAGGAGTAGGCAGTATAAGCCTGATCAGATATTACATGAATAGCATCAATGAGCTAATCATAAATCTCCAAAGTTCCGGGCTGCATGGAACTTCTGGATTTGTTGAAACTAAGCTGACTGTACATTTTCTTGGAACATACTTGGAATCTATGACTTATATTATGAGCGGACCACGCCGCTACCACACAACTATTAACGCTACGGACCAAACGACGATGCGACACACACAAACACACAAACAAGGGTGAGATAAGGTTGTCCAGGTGCGCGCGACGCAGCGGTGAGGCAGTAAACTGACAAAATTCTCATTCGGCGCTAGAAGCGAAACTACTATGTTATCGAGCACGCTCTCATCTTTACCTTTTTAAATCGCTTTTCATCTCATTATACACTGGGCTGTCAAAAGTCATGGGATACCTACTTATATCATGTCGGAACTCGTTTTGCCCGCCATAGTGGAGCAACTCGACGTGGCATAGATTCAACATGTCCTTGGATGTCCCTTGCAAAAATATTGAGCCATGCTGCCTCTTTTGCCGTCCATAATTGCAAAAGTGTTGCCGGTGCAAGATGTGTTGCACGAATTGACTTCTCGATCATGTCACGAAAATGTTCGATGGGATCCATGTCGGGAGATCTGGGTGGTCATCCCATTTGCCAATCGCGAACAGTTGTGGCACAGTGGCATGACATGAATGACAGCAAATGTCCATACTATGTAAACACAGCCCACACCATATGGAGCTACCGCCATCTTTCACAGTTCCTTAATGAGAACTTGGGTCCAAGGGTTCTTGGGGTCTGCTCCATACTCGAACTCTAACACCACATCTTAACAGCTGAAAATGGACTCATTTGTCCAGGCCACGGTTTTCCAGTGGTCTACGATCCAACAGATATCGTCACGAGCCCAGTAGAGGCGTTGCATGTGATGTGTTGTTAGCAAAGGCACTCGTGTCGATTGTCTGCTGCCATATCGCACCAGCGCCAGATTTTGCCTCACTGTCTTAACGAATACTCTGCACATTGATTTCTGAGGTTATTTCACGCAGTGTTGCTTGCCTCTTAGCACTGACAACTCTATGTAAACGCTGCTGCTCTCCATCGCTAAGAGAAGGCCGTCGGTTACTGTGTTGCCCATAGTGAGAGGTAATGATTGAATTTTGGTAATCTCGGCACACTCTTGACACTGTGGATCTCAGAATATTGAATTCCCTTACTATTCCCGAAATAGAATGTCCCATGCGTCTAGCTCCAACTACTGTTCCGCGTTCAAAGTCTGTTAATTCCCTTCGTGCAGGCATACGTCGGAAGCGTTTCACATGTATCACCTGAGTACAAATGACAGCTCAGCCGATGCACTGCGCTTTTATAATACTGCCGCCACCTTTATTTGTGTATATCCCTGTCTCACGACTTTTGTCAATTCAATGTATACTAAACACTACTGATGGAATGCTCCTGCTCATTAGCCTCGGCCTCTCGCCGATTCGTAAGAGATCGAGCCTGGTGTGCATCTCCACCCAAGGAATCATTGGCCATCATCGACGTAATTATATATGTAGTGGCTGTTCTTTCTGACATGTCATCGCGTTAATTACACTCCAGGAAATGGAAAAAAGAACACATTGACACCGGTGTGTCAGACCCACCATACTTGCTCCGGACACTGCGAGAGGGCTGTACAAGCAATGATCACACGCACGGCACAGCGGACACACCAGGAACCGCGGTGTTGGCCGTCGAATGGCGCTAGCTGCGCAGCATTTGTGCACCGCCGCCGTCAGTGTCAGCCAGTTTGCCGTGGCATACGGAGCTCCATCGCAGTCTTTAACACTGGTAGCATGCTGCGACAGCGTGGACGTGAACCGTATGTGCAGTTGACGGACTTTGAGCTAGGGCGTATAGTGGGCATGCGGGAGGCCGGGTGGACGTACCGCCGAATTGCTCAACACGTGGGGCGTGAGGTCTCCACAGTACATCGATGTTGCCGCCAGTGGTCGGCGGAAGGTGCACGTGCCCGTCTACCTGGGACCGGACCGCAGCGACGCAAGGATGCACGCCAAGACCGTAGGATCCTACGCAGTGCCGTAAGGGACCGCACCGCCACTTCCCAGCAAATTAGGGACACTGTTGCTCCTGGGGTATCGGCGAGGACCATTCGCAACCGTCTCCATGAAGCTGGGCTACGGTCCCGCACACCGTTAGGCCGTCTTCCACTCACGCCCCAACATCGTGGAGCCCGCCTCCAGTGGTGTCGCGACAGGCGTGAGTGGAGGGACGAATGGAGACGTGTCGTCTTCAGCGATGAGAGTCGCTTCTGCCTTGGTGCCAATGATGGTCGTATGCGTGTTTGGCGCCGTGCAGGTGAGCGCCACAATTAGGACTGCATACGACCGAGGCACACAGGGCCAACACCCGGCATCATGGTGTGTGGAGCGATCTCCTACACTGGCCGTACACCTCTGGTGATCGTCGAGGGGACACTGAATAGTGCACGGTACATCCAAACCGTCATCGAACCCATCGTTCTACCATTCCTAGACCGGCAAGGGAACTTGCTGTTCCAACAGGACAATGCACGTCCGCATGTATCCCGTGCCACCCAACGTGCTCTAGAAGGTGTAAGTCAACTACCCTGGCCAGCAAGATCTCCGGATCTGTCCCCCATTGAGCATGTTTGGGACTGGATGAAGCGTCGTCTCACGCGCTCTGCACGTCCAGCACGAACGCTGGTCCAACTGAGGCGCCAGGTGGAAATGGCATGGCAAGCCGTTCCACAGGACTACATCCAGCATCTCTACGATCGTCTCCATGGGAGAATAGCAGCCTACATTGCTGCAAAAGGTGGATATACACTGTACTAGTGCCGACATTGTGCATGCTCTGTTGCCTGTGTCTATGTGCCTGTGGTTCTGTCAGTGTGATCATGTGATGTATCTGACCCCAGGAATGTGTCAATAAAGTTTCCCCTTGCTGGGACAATGAATTCACGGTGTTCTTATTTCAATTTCCAGGAGTGTATGTGATGTCTGTTCTTCCGAATGAAGGCGATGGCGGCCAGTGACTCCGTAAGTTCAGATGCACAACGAGCTCGAACTCTTACGGGAATCGGCGAGATGCCGCGAGTAATGAGGCTAACGAGTAGGGGCACTACATGTGTAGTGCGTGGTGTAAGTTAAGAATCTGGGTCTGACCGGTGGCGTGCTAGGGTAGCGCAAGCGATTATGCTGGACACTGTGTTCGGATGGCGTAATGATCAGGGCATCTGCCTTGTAAGCAGGAGACCCCGGTTTGAATACTGATACGGAAAAAAATTTCAACTATCCCTATTGATATAAATCAGTGCATACTGGTAGTCTGTAATTCTATTGTCTTGCTTCATAGCAGGCCACGTTTGCTTCACAATTAGCTCGTGATTTTTCATACTAGCTAAGCCTCTGGGATATCAGGAACTTCATATGAGAATGAAAATAGCGTAATTGTTAAAACCGACTACTCCGTTAAACCGTACTCTAGTTGTGGCTGAATAAGAATCAGCATCTGGACCAAATTTCAAATTCATTTAATCTTCTGATGACATGCAGAATGAGTCAGAAATGCTCTGAAAGTAATCTTTCCTACCTTGTGAAAGCTCAGATACCGTTTTGTATTGGCTGACACTAGGAACTGGCTGCAGACAAGCGCGAAACTCTTCATTGTTGTATGGGATTATCTGTTCTTAGGAAAGAGTTGCCCATTGCCATAATTCGTTGTTTGTTACAGGTATTGCTTTAATCCCCAGGGCTGGTTCGAGAACATTTTTCCACACAAGCGCCTTATAATTTGGCGCCCCTTCTTCTTTCTCATTTTTCCCTCGTACATTCTCACCTCTGCCAATTTTCGCTGCTAATTGCGTTATTAACAGTATGCATTCTCACGCGTGTCGATTTTCGCTTCTTATTGCGATATGCACGGTATACAAATCTTGCATTTGGGAGCCAGAGACCCCGCAAGCGGCCGCTATTGATTGCGGGACGCTCTGAATAGAAATCTTATAGTTGTGGCGTCTCTTGTACCCCTCTCAGCGGCTTGTGTCGCTTGGGCCTAAAGTTCTGAAGATAATTTGCATATCAAATCTTATCATCTGATACACAAGCGAAATGACGGTCACTGCACATCTTCTTTGTGTTGCAGTTTGATAAATAATCAAGCCACTACCAGCTGTCTTTCAATGTTTCGAATTTTACTGAAAGTTAGCACCTCCTGCACGAAATTTGTCAAGAGGATAATACATTTTTATGTACTCATTCTGGTCTACACTTCCCTTTCAATCCACTACCTCGATTTCATAAGTTAGCAGGACGACGGTTCAGTCCCGCGTCCGGCCATCCTGATTTAGGATTTCCGTGATTTCCCTAACTCATTCCAGGCAAATGCCGGGATGGTTCCTCTGAAAGGGCACGGCCGACTTCCTTCCCCATCCTTCCCTAATCCGATGAGACCGATGACCACGCTGTCTGGTCTCCTTCCCCAAAACAACCAACCAACCAACCATAAGTTAGCACCCCTTTACAGACGCTCAAAACAACTGCGAGAAGCCTTGATATTGGCGGCTCCTCATTGTTTTATCATACTACACAAATGCTTAATATATTCTGTTTATTGGTTTGGCTCATTCTAAAGCTTTTAAACAGGAACTTACACGCTTTATAATATTGTGACACAATTATATTTTCATTTTAAAACCGGAAATGACGAGAGTCGATTTGTTTGAGGTGTGGTTTCGCAGTAGAACGATGAACATTAAGTGTCTGATAAGATACGAGATGAAGATCTTGGCTGCAGAAACGACGACGAATACGTGGAAAATATTAATTAAAACAGGATGACAGAACATGTCTTAAGACAGTAGGATAAAAGGGGAAAAGCTGTATTGAATTACAGCCATCATATAACAGAAAACATTGAATGCAAATGGAGAGACTGGCACAGGGGATGAAGTCATGACGGGCTGGGTCAAATCATTCAGGATACCAGAGGAAAAAACACTTCATTGGAGCGTTATGTATACGTTGTTGCCGTTGTTGCAGTTGTAGTCTTCAGTCCGCAGGTTGGTTTGATACGGTTCCCTATACTAATCTAGCAAGTACATTATCTCTACGTAACGACTGCAGCCTGCATCCTCTTGGACCTTCGTACCATATTCAAACGTTGATCTTTCTCAACTGTTCTCCCCCTCCCCCTACACACCCCTCCATCAGTTACCAAATCACGATTCGTTGATACCTCAGGACAGGTCCTATCAAACGATCTCTACTTTTACTCAAGTTATAAAATAAATATCTTTCCTTTCCAGATCGATACAGCAGCTCCCCACCTACCCTTCTAATCTTCAGCATTCTTCTGCAGCACCACTTTCTTGCCTGAACTGTTTATAGCTGACATTTTAATTCCGTTCAAGGTTACACTCCAGACAAATACCTTCCAGAAAGACGTTCCAACATTTAAATTTATGTTGGATATAAACTAATTTCCCATTTCCATATATGTTTGTCTTAATATTGCACCTTGTGTTTTCTGTGCTCTCTTCTTCTTCTTCTTTCGTTTCACCCTCTTTGGGGTACGCTGGACCAATCATTTCTTTGTGCGTTGTTCTTATTTTAGGGCTCAGTATTTCTTCATTCTTTCTGATCTTCTTCTCCTTTCTTCTTCCGAGATGAAGGGTTTGGACTTTCGTGTGGATTTGTCTTGGAACCTTATGTTTTCATCTTTAGTAATTAATTTAGCAGTTCGGTCAATAACTGAATTTTCTGAAATCTTTAATTCCACTAGGTCTTTCTCAGTTTCTTTAAACCAGTTGGGCTTCGTTTTTCGGTTACGGAAGAAGTCTAAGATTTGTTTAGTTAATCTGTTGGAATTCATTCTGAGAAGATGACCATAAAAATTTATTCTCCTTTTTCGCATAGAATCTGAAAGTTTTTCAATTTTCGTGTAGAGACTTTCATTTTTTATGTATATAATATTATTGTCTTGAAATTTTGGCCCAATGATTTTTCTTAAAATTTTTCTTTCCTTTGAAATTCATGTTAAGTGTTTCTGCTGCACACAGTGCTTCTGGCTTAATCACTATCTTGTATTGTGTAATTTTGGACCCCCATGAAAGAGATTTTTTGTTGTATGTATTTTTTGTTAGTTGGAAGGCCAATTCAAGTTTATTTTTTCTGGATTCCATTGCTTTGCTTTCCCCAGCATTCCAACTAATCCATTCTCCGAGATATTTGAATTCTTTTACTATTTCAATCTTCTGTTCTTGAACGTTGAGGTATTTACATGAGTGTTTGATGTTTGTCAATATCTTAGTTTTTTCAGAGGAGATGTGAAGACCAATTTTAGCTGCTTGTTTCTTTAGTTCAAGGATTTGCTCCCATGCTTCTACCATCGTTTCAGCAAACAGGGCCATATCATCTGCAAAAGCAATGCAATTTACTTTAAGGTTTTTCTTTTTGCAACCCAGTCTTATACCACTCTTAATATTTGTGTTCCATTCTCTGACTACTTTCTCAAGCGCACAATTGAACAGCAACGGCGAGAGCCCATCGCCCTGTCGCACTCCCGTTTTTATTTCAAAGGGTTCCGATAGATCGCCCATAAATTTAACTTTCTAAAATGTATTTGTAAGGGTCGCTTTTATAATATTAGTTGTTTTCTTATCCAAACCCATTTCTTCCAGGACTGACAACAGAGATTCTCTATCAATCGAATCATATGCTTTTTTGAAATCAATGAAGGAGATTACGTACGTCTTTGCCCTTGATTTTTGGTATGCCATAATGTTTATGAGATTTAGTATCTGTTCCGAACATGATCTGCCCTTTCTAAAACCTCCCTGGTATTCCCCGATTTGCAGATCCAATTGCGGCTCTGCCCTGTTCAAAAGGACTTTAGAAAGAATCTTGTACGTTATATCCAGCAGTGATATTCCTCTGTAATTGTTGGGGTCTGTCTTCAAACCTTTCTTGTGGATAGGGTGGATGAGAGCTGTTTTCCATTCTGTGGGGATCTCTTCTTCTTTCCAGATTTGATCGAAAACACACTTTAGGGATGTAACTGCATTTTTCTCCGGACGCCTTGTTGTTTTTAAGTTCTGAAATGACCTTCTGTAGTTCTTCAGTCGTCGGTGGTTCCGACTCCGGCTTCTCACGGTTGTTTGGGATGGATTCAAATTTTTCAAGGATGGGTTCACAATTCAAGAGTTTCTCAAAGTAGCCTGCTAGTATTTTGCAGTTTTCCGTGTTGTTGTGAGCGATGGTCCCATTTACATCTCGAAATTGGAGGGTGGGGGCTTTGTATCTTGATAACCTTTGTTTGAAAGTTCTCTAAAAGCTTCTTGTGTTGTTTTTAGCAAATTCTTCATCAATTTGGAGGAGAGTTTTGTTTTCATGTGTCTTCTTAATCCTTTTTATATTTTTATCTGCCAGTTTTCAAACTGTAATGAAATTCAGTCTACTTTCTTCTGTTTTCTGTGATTGCCAATTTTGCCATGCCTGTTTTCTTGTTTCAATGAGGGCATCACATTCCAGTGACCACCAGGCATGTTTTTTACTTTTTTTGTTAGGTGCTATCCGCTCAGCTGTAGTAATGAGGTTTTCCTTGATATCCCCCCAGCTTTGTGTCTGAATAGTTTCTGTTGCTTATGTGAATTCATCTGATTTTAATATCTTTTCTGTGCTATACTTCCGACCCTTAATTTGTTTCATGCTGCGTTTCCTGTTTGGGATGACTTTGAACTTAATTTTAGAGAGGTAGTGGTCTGAATCCAAGTTTGTACCCCTGAGTACCCTAACATTCATGATTTCTTTGCTAGAAATCTTCTTGATTGCCACATGCTCAAGTTGAAATTCCCCAAGGCTAGGATTTGGAGATACCCATGTCTTTTGTCTTCGTGGTAGTTTCTTGAAAGCTGTGGATTTAAGAATTAAATTGTGTGCTTGGCAAAGTTCTATTAGTCTCACACCATTTCTGTTTGTTCTCTTGTGTGCAGGATAGTTTCCAACTATTTTCTTATATCTTTTTCCTTTACCAATCTGTGCATTAAAATCTCCAAGAAGAATGATGATGTTTTTATCTGGAATTTTCTGAATAATGTCATCTAGATGATTCCAAAAGGCCTCCACTTTTTCTTTGTTTTTCCTGTTATCCTCGTTTACAGGGGCATGTGCATTGATAATTGTGTAGATTTTGTTTGTGCTTGTGAATATAAGACTTGAGATTCTTTCTGATTGTGAATCAAAGCCAACTATTGAGTTCAAGATTTGTTTGTTGATTATAAAGGCTGTCCCAAGGTGTGGTACATTTTTCATTACTCTCGGTCCCACTTTCCCTTTGTAAATCCTAAAACCTTCGGAATCGAAGGTATCTGTATACATGTATCGTATTTCTTGAATGGCTGCTATGAGTACGTTGTGATTCTTTAGCGTATCTGTTAAATGTTTTAGTTTTCCGCTTTTCAACAATGAGTTTGCATTGATAGTTGCTAGGTATGTTGATTGTCTATGTTGAAATTGGGAAGAGATTCCAAGACACTCCGACTTGTCTTTGTGTAATGTTGCAGACTCCCCAGAATCCGAATGTCTGCTGACGTACTGGCGTACGGTGGATCGTCCACCTGGGGTAAAATAGTTTACATCACACACTTCCATGATTGATGAAAGTTATTTTGGGTGTGGCCCAAAGGCCACAAAATATACAACCAAGATTGTGAGTCCTGGAGGTAGTTCTTCCGCTCTCTCCGCCATTGGGAATCAGAACTTCCTCTTCTGCCTTTGAGACCGTTGACCAGTTTTCACCCAGTAACCCTAGGCAGGGGCCCTTACAGGGTGCTACCATCCGGAGCCACATGGACCCAGGTTTTTTTACGAGGTGTTACTCCTCCCCCTCCTCCTTCCTCATCACTTGAAAAATGAGGCCCCGGACTTGGGACCGGCAGTGGTGGAGTTTCTGTGCTCTCTAAGTAGGCCATCTTCACTTATTTTGTGCCACTTGAAGTCTAAGAATATTTTTCCCTTAGCATTTATCTTGCATTCCTGATTGAATGGTTTTGTCATGAGGTTTTCTTCCAAGGAACTCAACTGTTTTGAGGTAATATCGTTTACTCTAAATACCTTATTTTGACTTATGGATTCATAGTTTCGTAAATTCAGTTCAACATTCCATAGGTTTTCCAAGGAGTTTGTTCATCTTCCACTATAGCTGCTATCAGTATTAAGCCTTGCAGCAATAATTTTTGACCAAAGGGATTTAGTTCCAACAGGAATCCACAGTCAGGTGAATGAACAATAGGCAGTGTAAATAATTTCTTTACAGACCATGATGGGATGCCCGTGTAGTGTGTGGGGTCATGGAATTTCGATGCTATTAACATATAGTTGAGCAGCATTTCCTCCGTCGAATATTAAGTATGAGGTATAGTAATGAACCAACAAACAGCTGCTGTTGAATTATATCCAGCAAATGAGCTTTTCATTTGCAGTACACATAAGACAGAAAAAAATAATTACAACAGTTACTGAAGAGCTGGGTCACGATTTACCTTCGACCCTTAGTTACAGTAATGCAAATAAAGCTGATTGCCCTATTCATTTGTTTATCTTGGTAGTTGCCTGTTCCGTGTTTTCCAGAAGCATGTAGGAGACGCACAAGATACAGCTTAGCGTTGGAAATATTTTTCCTGCCCCTAGCTAGAGACCTGTCAACATTCTAAAGTATATTTGGCAACACTGTGACCTTCGGCTTACTTCACGGAGGGGCAGAGAATTATCCTGCTATATTTACTTGATATTTTCTTATTATTTTCATTAATATTTCTGGATGGTTCTCACTTAAGGGATAACATACAGTTATGTTTTCGAGTCCAGGAGGCTCTTCCCAAGCTGGGACTACGATCACTCTCGCCCCTTACATTGAAAACTATCCAGCTTGGCCATCACTGGGGCAAAGCGAGAGCTGCATGTCACAGCGGTAAAGTGCTCACCCTTCCAAGAGCAGACTGTGGTAGCTGTCGGTTGAAATCTCGCTCGAGTCAAGATTTTTACTTGTCCTGTGCCGAAGCTACACTTGGGCAGATCGACAATCTGTAAAGAAATAACCTTTCCCTCTTAAGTTTTTTTCTACGTTGGTTCAAGACCCTGTAGATCTAAAGGTGAAAAACCTACAGAAATTCACGCTTGTTACTACTTCATCTTCTGCAGGCACAATATTTTGTTTTTATGAATAAACAATTGTAGGGACTTAATTGGGGCACTGAATAATTTGTTAACAGGATTTCGTTATGTGCGTACACTGTTACATTTTCACACTTTCTTTGTAGTCCTGTAACGCTACTTCAGTACGACCATGGACTGCACGTAGTCACAGATGATTTTATGTCAAAAATATGTAGTAACTTGTAAATTCGTGACAACTTGAGGACGTTTGTGTTATAGGTTCTTTGTATTATTATCGAAGACCTTCATTGTAAGGTTAATATAATAAGTTGCTATTTACTTGTATTAGAGTGCACGCCACGTAACTTGGTGTCTGGCTGGTGACTGTGCAGCTGGGGGAAGCCGCCTGTTGTAATATAGCGAAACTGCACATTAGGTGAGATCCATTCGGCAGTCCGCTACAGACTGCATACAAGAAAGCTGACAAGCACAAAAGATTTACGCCTTTGTTAGGAACTTCACGCCATCAAACCGTGAACTTTTAAAAATATGGGGCTGTATAAAATGTGTAACGTAGAAAAATAATAACGCATAGTAATAGGTTGAACAGGAATAACAAAAATAGACAGATTTGCAATGTTTGCCTTTCCCGACGATCAATGCAACAAAATATCGTAATGAGTAATTAGGAAAAACCGGGCGCAATTATTTATCTTTCCTGTTCGAACTCGAAAAATGAGTTCATCTTGTGAAATCTTGCAAAATAAAATTTAAAACGAAGAAGAAACGAAAAGAAAACATCGTTTCAAGGTATATAATATAGTCTTAAGTTGTATGATGTATTTTTAAATGGATAAGCAGTACTGACGCAGTTAGCCAAAAACATCGTCTTGACCCTCGATGTCTGATTCAGACGAATCAGAATCGTGAAGATTAATTATAAAAGGCTCCATCACTCTATCGATTTCCTTTTTAAAATCTTCTTCCTGCGATGTTTTTGAATGTCTGACGCAGTTTTCCAGTTTTCCCATGCAGAGATGGCTTGTTCACTGTTCCATGTGCGAGTCTTTCGATATCAGCAATCCGGAAGGTGCTATTTCTTTCTGCAATATCGGCTTTAACTTACACCCATTCCAGCTCAGTAGGGTTGTAGTGGCAGTGATGCGGTCGAAAGCTAGTTACTCGGTGACCATACTGTCTCGCAGGTTCATCTATCTCGTAAGTGCGATATGTAGGCTTGTATGTATTTACAAGCACGAGTTACTCTGTCCTGGTATGCGACGCAGTGTGAGGAATTCCGTTATATGACAACCATGAAATAACCCGAGTTCGAGTCTCGGTCGGGCACACAGTTTTAATCTGCCAGGAAGTTTCATATCAGCGCACACTCCGCTGCAGAGTGAAAATCTCATTCTGGAACCATGAAATAATTTCATCTGTTCTGGTATTTGAAGCAGGTGCCTTATTCACTTGCACAGAGTGCACACTAGCATTGTTCATGACAATAACAGAATTTTCTGCTAGGTATGAATGTGGTCATTGTACAAACCACTGCTTGAAGACAGCGTGAGTCATTTCAGAGGGGTAGTCATCTGAATGCTTTGACTTTGATGCTTTAAATGTTAATATACTTTCTGATGTGAATCCTGTCTCTGCACAACCAGCGTGAAGCACAACAAGGCGTCTTCCCTTGCACACAGGAACCTTCAGGCCTCTAACATCCTCACTTGTCTTCCAGCACATTGGTCTTGAAGTGTTATGATTCACGCACGTTTCATCGAGATGATAAATAATACATCATTTTCCGGCTTGTTGTATCCCGTGCATTGATCTCAAGAGCACAGATCTTGCTGGCACGTCATTGGTCTTTCTATACTTCAATCCCATTTTCCTTAATATTCTAAACATGGTAGATTATCTACAGTAGAAGACTCAACTCTATTATACATGTCAAATATTTTGCTCCGTAATGCATTCTTGCTGATCGCACAGCTCACTTTCGAATTTCTATCGAGTTTGATGCCTTACAGGCGACTTAAAAATAGGTGATCCGTTCTCTTCAGCAGACGTTGGCTTCTCTCGCGATCCGTTGAACATTTCTCAGTCCGATAATGCACGCCGCAGCTGTAACGTCCTTGGCACTTGGCAACACAGCCAGACGCTTTGTGATCAAGTGTGAATGCCGCTTCCGGCTCCCGTCTAAAGAATTGATAACGCGAAACCCCATTTGTCTCGCCTGCTTGCGTAATCCTGGGCGATATTTGCTTTTACCACTCATACTGATCAGACTGCCTCGAAATAACTTTTGAAAGAACGCCACGCAGAATGCTAAAACCAGTCGTAAACTTGCTCGGCACAGTACACAATGAACTCGAGCGCATGCTACGGCTGACTGCTGTTGGTTTGCGGGTCAGGCGACATACCCGCGTTTCTACGCATCCACAACTCACCCTTCAAGTTACGTGGTGTGCACTCTAGTACAACGTATGCTTTATTGCGTTTTATAGCTATTTTATTGAACACAGAAGGTGAATTTTGTTAAGACTCAGCATTATTGCTTCCACATTATCTAACATTATCGAACTTACACTGTACTTGTATACTTGTTTCATCTTCTTCATTGTTTTTGAGTTCTGTTTTTTGTTCATTGTGAAAGATTTCTTTAAACAGTTTTCTGTTTTGATATAAAACTGTGTGTTATTCACAGCTTATGAAAAATGTTTGTGGATGTTCGTGTTTTTTAATCGGTGTTGCTTTGTATTTTGATTTGTGTTACTATACATTGGAGGTAGTACGTGTGTGTGTGGAGTGTAATATCTGTGTTGTGTGATGATGTTGATGACGATGATGATAGAAGGGAGAGGGTGAAACCAGGTGCCTGCACATAGCCTACTCCGCGCGAGTGGCCCAAAGGGGGGTCGCCAAGCTTAACGTCCCCATCCGACGGACGGATCACCGTCGACAGTCTCACATGCCCTCACTTCATGAGACACTGCGGAGAGGTTTGGTATTTAAACCAGGACATTGACGCAAAATCTGGTGACCAGGAACTTTACGCCACCAACTCTCCTCACCTTGCCCGGCCAAATACCGGCAGTGAAAATTTTTCCACCACCAGGATTCGAATCGGCTACTCCCAGGTCGAGCGCTACTACACAATCAGGCGGATGCTAAAAAAGCGAATCATTCCTGGCGAATGAATTTAATGTTTGCGTCACACATAAGACATAAAAAACAAAAATAGCTACGACAGCTTCTGAAGAGTGGGGCGACCAAATAATTTACCATTGCTCTTCAATTACGATGTCTGAGTTACAATCAATGAGTGTGAGTATTTGTTTTATAAATAAAAAATGCCTTCTCTTGCTGCACTGTACTTTATTTCTCCCAGACACGTTGGCATTTTTTCACTTTAGGACATCATCAGTGGGATTTAAAATAATATAGTTTTGTTTTGATACGTGTTATTTATAGATTACAAAACAGTTCACGGCTCGTTTTTTACTTAAATACGTGATTACTTACAATTCCTTGCGTTTTTAGTTGCCACCTGTAAGTAATGACTTATTTACAAAAGAAACGAAACGTGAACTGTTTTTCAATCTGCAAATAGCACACATCAAAACGAAATGGTATTATTCCAGATCCCCCTGATGATGCTTTAAAGTGAAAAAAGGCGAAACGCATCTGAGAGAAATAAAATACAGTGCAGCAAGAGCCGGTCGAGGTGGCCGAGCGGTTCTAGGCGCTACAGTCTGGAACCGCGTGATCGCTACGGTCGCAGGTTCGAATCCTGCCTCGGGCATGGATGTGTGTGATGTCCTTAGGTTAGTTAGGTTTAAGTAGTTCTAAGTTCTAGGGGACTGATGACCTCAAAAGTTAAGTCCCATAGTGCTCAGAGCGATTTGAACATTTTTTGAGTGCAGCAAGAGAAGGCATTTTTTATTTACAAAACAAATCTTTGTGTGCTTGCTGAGGAAGATGACCACGCAAACGAACTCGTTAGTCTGGATATTACTTGTAACTATGCTCGTCAACCCAATAGACCTCACGAAGGAGACTGCCCCTCCCAAGATAAAAGCAAATAACAGTGTGCCCACCTCTAGAACTCCTAAGGTTCGGTGACATACAATTAAGGTCGAAAAGGAACTGAAG
Organism: Schistocerca gregaria; assembly: GCF_023897955.1. Classification (NCBI taxonomy): domain Eukaryota; kingdom Metazoa; phylum Arthropoda; class Insecta; order Orthoptera; family Acrididae; genus Schistocerca; species Schistocerca gregaria. The sequence continues at coordinate 516,090,787 of NC_064931.1, read as the reverse complement.
GCTCTCAGACTAGCCTGTAAACCTGAGTCAGACTACCCGAGACCATTCAGTAGTGGGGAACTAACGGCAGCTCCCAAGGAAATGAAAGCAGTGAAGGCACCTGGTTTTGGCGGCATCCATTTGGAATCCATAATCCACAGTGAGAAGCATATAAAAATTTGGCTAGTAGCGTTCTTTACTAATATTCTCCAAACTGGTAACATACCTATGACATAGAAAGTACAGAAATCATAGTTATCCTAAAACCAGGTACACCAAATCACAGACGGAAAAGCTATCGACCAATTGCTTTACTTAGCACAGAATATGATCTTTTGGAAAGGATACTGTGTAACTGAATCAGCAACGAAACTTTCCAAAACTTTCCCGCTGAACAGGCAGGGTTTCGCCCAAACCATACCTGCACCGACCAGATTCACTCACTGACAACTTTTATGGAAGCAGGGTTACAAAACAAACAAAACTGCGTTTATAGGTATAACAGGGGCCTATGATACTGTATGGAGGTAACGGGTTACAGTCAAACTTCTAAGAGTCATACCATGTCTTAAAACTCGAAACCTCATCAGTGCTATGTTAATCAATAGAAGCCTCCAAGTTCTAATACATAATGAGTTGGGCCCTCTAATGAAGCTTAATAATGGCCTTCCACAAGGATCAGTGCTAACCCCTCTTCTGTTTTCCCTGTATATAGCACACATATCTAAGACCATATCAGGGAAATTTGGATGTGCTCACGATTGGGCTCTTGCTGCGACCCACAAAGATCAGAGCGTTACTGAGTCTGTCTTGACTGAAGACCTACAAATTGTTGGCAAATACTTCCGTAACTGGAGGTTACAGCCAAGTACTACAAAAACAAAAGTCACCAGCTTACACGTTAACAACAAACATGCAAACAAGAAAATAAAGACATATTTTGAAGGGAAACAGCTGTGCCATAACAAAAGTCCACATTATGTAGGAGTCACTCCTGACAGGACGGTTATCTTCAAAGAGCACTTGCTGAAAGTTGCAGCTAAGATGAAGTCAAGAAAAAATATCTTGCAGAAACTTTGTGGCATGGCATGGGAATCATCAGCTCCAGCACTAAGGCCATCTGGTCTGGGACTGGTGTATCCTGTGGCAGAATGTGGTTCTACAGTTTGGATCAACAGCCCATACACCAGACTCGTTGATACGCAGTTCAACCAGACTATGCGCATCATCAAAGAAACAATCATAAATACTCCAGGGTTATGGCTGCCAATTCTCAGCCATACAGCTCCTATTTTTTCGACCATGAAGCTACTGTCAAGCGGGAGTTTACAAAAATAGCTGGAGCTCCTTACCTACCTATACATGAAGATATTCCTATACTCAATAAAAACAGACTTCGCTCCGATCATCCACTTCTACAAGGTGCAAAAACTCTGGTGGACATCGGAGCAATAACAGCAGACCGATGAACAGAAATGTTGCAGAACAACGCTGCCCCAGAACAGCTGAAGATGCCCTGCATCTCGACCAGGCCACCAGGGTTTGAAGGGCATCGTAAGATCTGGTATACAATCAAAAGGAAAAGGACAAGTAGTAGAAGGTATGCTGACTCAATTTACAAATGGGGATTAACAACATCGCCCAGCTGTGACCGTCGTGCAGAACGACAGACTGTCCAGCACATCATACTTACGTGGCGTCAAATCGAAAGACTTGCACCTACGGCGAACGGCCTACCCGACAGGAGGCCCTAGTCACACGACCCCGACTGTCCCCTTCTGGACACCCATGAACATCCTTCACGTGCGTGTCGTCGTCTGGCTTGCGGCGACAGGCACAGAAGATCTTATCTTGTTACCATCGCGTCTCACTTCACGTGATTGTACCTCGTATCCTCCTGCGTCTGGAAGTGAATGTCCATCGACTACATCTTCGGCGAAAGGAGAAAGTGCAGCTTGATTGCTAGTGATACCTGCAAAACGCTCACAACGCTCTTCAACGCACACCGAGGTATCGTCCCTCTTTGCAAATTATTTTTGCAGTGTTTTCGTAAGCCCTCCCGCTAGGTGGACGTCCCAGGCTCAGTGTAAAGTTCCACGCAGCGTACGTTGAAGGCAGAATGATCTCAGCTGCAAGCAGAAAAAGCTTCACTGATTCATGGTACACTTCATTCAGTGAGGTATTAGCAAGGCAGTATGAGTCTGTGACTTTTCAGGCTCTCCCGACGAATCTGTTGCAAATACACTTCCTGGTTTATCACCGGATCGTATTGCAGTTCCCAAAGTATTTCATCGATGCAATTTCTGGTGGTGGTAATTGCTGCTGTCTCTGCTGCAACACACAACTGATGACAATCGCGTGGCGGCGTCGAAATTTATCAGTCCAGGAGCAGGCAATACGAGCGCGTAGGAGCGCACCTAGTGCCGACTGCTGCGACCCGCAGAAAGGCCTTCCGCGCGCGCGCTGTGCGTGATGACTCTACTGGCGGACGTTCCTGTAGTTAAAAACTGAATTGCATCTCAGCAGAGCGTTCCGTCGAATTATGAATCGGGAGTTTTTGTTTTCCCTGGTTTGATTTAATGGTAGCCAGCGCTTAACTGGAAACCTGCATCCCTATTGATAAGATTGTCCGCAGTACGTATGTACATACAGTATGTATGACCTCCTTAACAGCACAGTGACAGAAAGATGACGCTGGGGATAAAATTTCCGTCTTTTCGTAAAACATACGATGCTCCATGTCCAGGCAATGTTCCGCTAACGCTGCTTCATCAGGTTGCCCCAGGCGTCTATGACGATGGTGTTCGACGCTACATTCTTGCACGGTTCGGCATGTCTGCCCAATATTTTTCCAGATTGGCATGGGATCTTATACACACCACGTTTCCTAAGGCCAAGGTCGTCTTTGACCAAGCACTATAAATTCCTCAATTTTGCTACTGGGTGAAAAACACACTTGATGTCGTGTCCTTTCAGGATTCTTTATATTCTTGAAGACATGCGGCCAAAATAGTTCAAGAACACCGTTGCAATGGGTGCCTCCGATTCTTCATTAACATCCCTGCTTTGAATTTGCTTAGAATGGAATGTGTGACCTATCTTTCTATCGGAATAGCCATTTTGTTGGAATACCGTTCTTAGTTGTTGGAGCTCACCAGGTAGACTGCTAGAATCTGAGACCACACATGCTCAAGGCACCAAAGAACGTGAGACACTAATGCGTTGTGCAGGGTGATGACCAACTCCGTGTGAGATGGATTTCGATAGACACTATGTCACAGTGTACCATCTTCTGACCATGACATCCAGGAATGGTAAAATGCTGTCTTTTTCCACTTCCATTGTGAACCACATATTCAGATGGAGCGAGTCCAGATGCCGAAGAAACACAGGTAAGGTCTCTATTCCGTGGGGCCACACCACAAATATATCGTCTACAAACCGCCAGATGCAGGGCGGGTTGAGACGTTCCAACTGTTGTGCTTTTTCATCAGAGTCTTTCATAAAACAGTTGGCCACCATGGGAGACAGAGGGCTTCCCATGGTGACACGGTTCACTTGTTCAAAATAATGATCATTGAATAAGAAATAAGTTGAGATAAGGACACCTTTAAACATTGCCACAATCTCTTTCTCAAACTGGCCGCTGATAAGCTTTAACGAGTCCTGCAAGGGTACTTCCGTAAATAAAGATACAACTTCAAAGTTAACCAAAAGATCCGACAGTTGTAGCGTAAGTGTCTTCAGGCGTCCTATGAAGACCTCTGAATTCCGGACATGGTGGTCACACTTGCCTATGAGAGGTCCCAAAAGCGTAGTAAGGTGTTCGGCCAGAAAATACAGAGGAGCTCCAATGTTGCTCACTTCTGGGCGCAGAGGGATCCCATCCTTATGTATCTTCGGTAGGCCGCACAGTCTTGGGGAATTGCAGCCTGTTGGCGTAGACTCTTAACAAATTCAGAAGGAATGGAACTCTTTTTGAAAAGATCGAGTATTTTTCTCTGGATCTTGCCAGTCGGATCCTCTCTTAGCTTGCGATAAGCAAGATCGTCGAGCAGCGCCTTCATCTTGCTGTTGTATTCAGCTCGCAAGAGAACGATGGTGGCATTCTCCTTATCAACAGGTAAAATGACGAGGTCTTCATCCGCTCTTAAGTCTGGCAGAGCCTTACTTTCTGCTGGGCTGATGTTCAACTTTCTAGGTGGCGATCGCGTTAAAATTCGGCAGGCTTCCCTCCTAATCTCTTCGGCTGTGTCACTGGGAAGCTTCAAAATTGACTGCTCTGTGCCAGCTGTAACATCTCGGATTGGAGCTGTCCGTGGTGTTGGTGAATAGTTCGAAACTTTATCAAGCACTGCAACTTGGGCGTCGTCCAGGTTTCTATCAGTGAGATCAAACACGGTGCGTCGACGTAGTGCGTCCCCTTCTGGTCCTTGGACCTCGAGACGAGTATACTTTGACATTTTGCGAATCTTAGCTTGTAGTTGTGACCAGTCAGCTAGCGCCCAGACGGCACTGTTTACCCAATCCCAGGATACAGCTGAGAGTTTCGAAGAGATCTTCAGATGCAGTGCTGGTAATTTCATGGACAGTATGTGCAGCTCCCGTCTTGTAGAACGTACCCTCTCTCTCTCACTAGGGCTACACTTGCCCGTCGTTTAATTCTAACAGCGGCAGCGGAGTCAATATGATGTTTAAATTTAGAAAACAAGCGGTAAGCAAACTGTCCCAACTGCCACCACCTGAAGATGTCGAGTAGCTGCATCGATGCAGTATCGTGGGATTTACACAATGCGATACGGTGGCTTACTCGAGAAGTGCAGTGTGAGTCCGTTGCAGATATTTTAGACGTCACTGCTGCAGAAGGAAAACGTCAGTGGCAGTGAACAAATGGTTCAAATGGCTCTGAGAACTATGAGACTTAACATCTGAGGTTATCAGTCCCCCTAGACTTAGAACTACTTAAACCTAACTAACCTAAGGACATCACACACATTCATGCCCGAGGCAGGATTCGAACCTGCGACCGTAGCAGCAGGGCGGTACCGCACTGAAGCGCCTAGAACCACTCGGCCATAGCGGCCGGCTGGCAGTGGACAACGAAACTCCACTTGCGCCATTTCCTGACGAAAGATTATTTTGGCGGAAGCAGCGCAAGTAATATAAAAAGTAATTTTAGTTTATGTTTTAAATCACACCTTTTTGTAACATTCTGTTTTATAGAATTTTCATTTGTGCACACTTGCTAATCATAATCATGTAATAAAAATAAATAATTAAAAAATATACACCCGTGGCGCTTATCGCCTAGGGAGAATTTTTGGGAATAGTCGGGAGCAACGCCTGAAGGGGGGGTACTTCATTTTCTTATATGGTAGGGTAAAAGTGGAGGCGGGCATGCGCGTGTTTGGGAATCGAAAAGTCGTGGGAACTATTCTAGGTCGGATCATTGATTTTTCGTCTTCGTTTTAACCTAAGTTTCACATCTCAACGATGTAAGGAGTCGCCAGAAACAACAGACGATTCGGATTCAGTGTTGAACTGTAGGTCCCCTTTCCCCGTATGGATAACTGGGCTAGGCTGGGAAGGTATTAGACCGTGTTTACATTGGTTGGTGGATCGGCAGAGGTGGCCCTATTAATTGGACCGCAAGGTCACCGGATTTCTCTATGTGGGGATATTTAAAAGATAGGGTGTACCAGCAAGTGCTAACAGGCCGCAAAGAGATGGTCAGAAACGCCTGTGCTGAGATTCCCGCAGATACGCTTCTGTCCTGTGTACTGTCATTTGAAAAGCGGATCACGAAGTGTACTGAAGTGGGCGGTACTTCGTTTGAACACTTACTCTATTTGGAAAACCAGGTAGCGTTCGCCTCAAGCCACGGCCACATTGGTACGTAGACTAGTTCCCTGTTCGATATGTCGGAGGAACACAACGTTGCGAATGGGGTTTCCAATTAGAAGCTATGAAATACCGGCCTGTTCTACACTCGTTGCATGGACGTCAGGTCCCACGTGACACTGGATATTCAAGGGTCATTGAGAAGCATATCGTAAATTACGATTGTGTACCCATTCCTATTACTCCGATTCCAGCACCACCTGTAGCGAAACGAAGAAAATGCTTCAGACAAAACGTATGTAGATTTTACCGTAGAATCGTAATTTGCAATAAAAAAGACGTGGTTCCCACCGCAGATTTCAAAGTTGGCCACCACCACCCGCCCATGGGGAGGGTCGAGGGGTCGAGTATGGTATCACTGTATGTTCTCCTCGGAGACAAACAAATTGGAATTTTAATTTTTTGATCCGTTATGTAGTTTTCGAGGTATTTCAGTGTCGTCAGTTGAAATGAACACCCTGCGTATTTTATACCATATATAAAAACATCTACGCTTACACCCGTTACACCTGGTATAAACGATTTAAGACAAAATCTTAGCAGCCCTCTTAGATTGTTTGCTGATTATACTGCCATTTATCTTGCAGTAAAGATTAAAATCAATTGCAAAATCAATTAGACAAGTTATCTGTATTGGCGCGAAGAGTGGCGATTGACCATAAATAATGAAAAGTGTGGGGTCATCTACAGGAGTACATTTTGGGGACACGACTAATCACACAAATCTAAACGCTGTCAGTTCATATAAATACCTAGGAATTACAATTACGAACAATTTAAACTGAAATCACCATATCGATAATGATGTGGGGAAGGCAAACTAAGATTGTGTTTTGTTGGCAGATCACCTAGAAGATACAACAAATCTACTAATTGTCTGCCTGCGCTACACTTCTCCGCTTTCTGCAAGAGTATAGCTGTGAAGTGTGGGATCCATACCAAATAGGATTGACGGGGAACATCGGAATAGGAAATAACAGAGTTCGCACGGAAATATTTAAGTCTCCGTTTTTCCCGTGCACTATCAGAGTGTGGAAAGATAGAGAAAAAGTGTGGAAGTGATTCGGTAGATCCTCCGCCAGGAGCTCTGAACTGAGTTTCGCCTGAGTTATACACAACCCTCATAACACAACTGTCTTGCAGGTCCTCTGCTATATTTTGAGTACAGTCATTTGACTAAACAAAAAGGTTACTACAAAAAGCCACAAGAGATATCTGTTCTATATTGCTATAAACCGACTAAACCGGAGGTTGTACAGAGTTTCAGGGAGAGCATAAGGGAACAATTGATAGGAGTGGGGGAAAGAACTACAGTAGAAGAGGAATGGGTAGCTTTGAGGGATGAAACAGTGAAGGCAGCAGAGGATCAAGTAGGTAAAAAGACGAGGGCTAGTAGAAATCCTTGGGTAACAGAAGAGATAATGAATTTAATTGATGAAAGGAGAAAATACAAAAATGCAGTAAATGAGCAGGCAAAAAGGAATACAAACGTCTCAGAAATGAGATCGACAGGAAGTGCAAAATGGCTAAGCAGGCATGGCTAGACGACAAATGTAAGGATGTAGAGGCTTATCTCACTAGGGGTAAGATAGATACTGCCTACAGGAAAATAAAGAGACCTTTGGAGAAAAAGAGAACCATTTGTATGAATATCAAAAGCTCAGATGTAAACCCAGTTCAAGGCAAAGAAGGGAAAGCAGAAAGGTGGAAGGAGTATATAGAGGGTCTATACAAGGGCGATGTACTTGAGGACAGTATTATGGAAATGGAAGAGGTTGTAGATAAAGATGAAATGGGAGATATGATACTGCGTGAAGAGTTTGACAGAGCACTGAAAGACCTGAGTCGAAACAAAGTCCCGGGAGTAGACAACTTTCCATTAGAACTACTGATTACCTTGGGAGAGCCAGTCCTGACAAAACTCTACCATCTGGTAAGCAAGATGTATGAATCAGGCGAAATTCCCTCAGACTTCAAGAAGAATATAATAATTCCAATCCCAAAGAAAGCACGTGTTGACAGATGTGAAAATTACCGAACTATCCGTTTAATAAGCCACAGCTGCAAAGTACTGAGACGAATTCGTTGCAGACGAATGGAAAAGCTGGTAGATGCCGACCTGGGGGAAGATCAGTTTGAATTCCGTAGAAATGTTAGAACACGTGAGGCAATACTGACCTTACGACTTATCTTAGAAGAAAGATTAAGGAAAGGCAAACCTACGTTTCTAGCATTTGTAGACTTAGAGAAAGCTTTTGACAATGTTGACTGGAATACTCTCTTTCAAAGTCTGAAGGTGGCAGGGGTAAAATACTGGGAGCGAAAGGCTATTTACAATTTGTACAGAAACCAGATGGCAGTTATAAGATCCGAGGGACATGAAAGAGAAGCAGTAGTTGGGAAGGACATGAGACAGGGTTGTAGTCTCTCCCCGATGTTATTCAATCTGTATATTGAGCAAGCAGTATAGGAAACAAAAGAAAAATTCGGAGTATGTATTAAAATCCATGAAGAAGAAACAAAAACCTTGATTTTCGCCTATGACATTGTAATTCTGAAAGAGACAGGAAAGGACTTGGAAGAGCAGTTGAACGGAATGGACAGTGTCTTGAAAGGAGGGTATAAGATAAACATCAACAAAAGCAAAACGAGGATAATGGAATGTAGTCGAATTAAGTCGGGTGATGCTGAGGGCATGAGATTAGAAAATGAGACTCTTAAAGTAGTAAATTACTTTTGCTATATGGGGAGCAAAATAACTGATGATGGTTGAAGTAGAGAGGATATAAAATGGAGACTGGCAATGACAAGGAAAGCGTTTCCGAAGAAGAAAAATTTGTTAACATCGAGTATAGATTTAAATGTCAGGAAGTCGTTTCTGAAAGTATTTGTATGGAGTGTAGCCACGTATGGAAGTGAAACATGGACGATAAGTAGTTTGGACAAGAAGAGAATAGAAGGTTTCGAAATGTGGTGCTACAGAAGAATGCTGAAGATTAGATGGGTAGATCACATAACTAATGAGGAAGCATTGAATAGAACTGGGGAGAAGAGGAGTCTGTGGCACAACTTGGCTAGAAGAAGGGATCGGTTGGCAGGACATGTTCTGAGGCATCAAGGGATCACCAATTTAGTACTGAAGGGCAGCGTGGAGGGTAAAAATCATAGAGGGAGACCAAGAGAGGAATACATTACGCAGATTCAGAAGGATGTAGGCTGCAGTACGTACTGGGAGATGAAGAAGCTTGCACAGGATAGAGTAGTATTGAGAGCTGCATCAAACCATTCTCAGGGCTGAAGACCACAACAACACTGCTATCAGTCAAGATGCAAATTAATATCACGATATACATATATCAGAAAACATATTATTAGAGATATCATTAACCAAAATTTATTACAGTAACTGAGATTTCAAAAAGCAAATCTGAACTTGAAATCACGTTACGAACATTTTTTTTTTTACCGGACTGCGACCTGAGACTCCAATCCAGCAACTATTGTTCCTCTTAGCTTGCACGGAAGGTAATCTGCAATAAAGAATGGGGTTTCCCAATGAAGATTTTAAAGTTGCTCACCATCACCCACGCACGGGGTGGCTCGAGTGTGGTATCGTTGGATGTTTCCCTCCGAAACAAAAAAATTGGAATTATAACTTTTTTTCATCCGATGTGTAGTTTTCCAAATTTTTCATGTTTTCAGTTAAAATGAACAACCTGTATATTTTGCGTCCATGGAACCACATTTCAACACCAGACCTGCTTCCCAGTGGAAAATAAGCATTAATGGCTTTCTCTTGCCACATATACTTGGAGGTACTAACCAACCTTAAAACATGCTGCTCATAATAGTTATAATTATTAGTCTGCGAATGAAACAAATACTGATGTGATGTTGTTCAGTACACTTTTCTCAGTCACCGATAGAATATCTGTACTTACACTCGTTACAGCTTGCATAGATTACAAACAGCAGAGTGCCTGTAACACTTTCTTGGGAAATTCCAGATATCGCTTCTATTTTACTGGATGACTTTCAGTCAGATCTTTCGACAAGAATTCGCGTAACTGAAACGATACGCCATAGGCACACAATCAGATTAAAACCCGCTTGTGAAGAACAGTATCAAAAGCCTTTTAGAAATCTAATAATATGGAATCATTGTCTATAGCACTCATTACTTCGTGAGAATGAAGAGCTACCTGTGTTTCACAAGACCAATACTTTCTGACTCCATGCTGACTGTCTGTCAACAGACCGTTTTTCTCGCGGTAAAACATGTTGGAACACAGTACATGTTCCAAAATCGTACTGCAGATCGACATCAGTAATATGGATCTGTAATTTTTCAGATTACTCCTACTTCCTTCTTGTGTATTGCTGTTAACTGTGTAACTTTGCATTCGTTAGGTACGAATCTTTCATCGAACGAGCGGTGTATATGATTGTTAAGCACGGAGCTATTATATCAGCATAGTCTGAAAGGAACGTAACTGGTATAGAATATTGACCGGGAGACTAGCCTCTATTAAGTGACATAAGTTAGTTTGCTGCACTGAGGATGTATACGTCCGAGTTACTCACGTTGGCATCAGTTCTTGATTCGAAGCCTGGAATGTTTACGTCATCTTCATTGGCGAAGGAATTTCGGCAAACTTAGTAACTCCGCTTTAGTGGCACTGTCGTCGGTAACATTAGCATCACTCTCACACAATAGATGTTTTGATTATTTATGTCTCATTACTGGTGTAATTCACAAACAACCAGAATCTCTTTGGATTTCCTGCCAGATTTCAAGGCAGGGTTGCGAAATTTTACTAAAGGCATCCCGAATAGATGTTTGTTCTAAATTTCGAGCCTCTGTCAAATTTCGCCAACCTTGTGGATTTCGCTTTTTTTTAAATTTGGCATGCATTTTCGTTGCTTCTGCAACAATGTTCTATCCCGTTTCTTTTTTTTTTTTTAAACCATGGGAGTTCGTTCAGTCTCTTTTTCTATTGGATATAAATATCTCCATCGCTGTCGACGTGTTTTTCTTTAAATTTGATCCTTATCTGGTCTACACTTTCATAGTTACTTCGGAACGAATGGAGGGTGTCTCTTAGGAAGGCATCAAGTAAATTTTTATCTGCTTTTTTAAACAGTTATATTGTGCGTTTATTTTGAGTGAGTTTAGATATTACGTTGCTCAGTCTCGCTACAACGATCTTCTGGTCGCTAATACCTGTATCCGTCCTAATGTTCCCTATTTGCTCCGGATTATTCGTTGCTAAGAGGTCGAGTATGTTTCCGCAGACATTTACTTTTCGAGTGGGCCCTTGAACTAATTGTTCCAAATAATTTTCGGTGAAAGCATTTAGTACAATTTCAGACAATATTTTTGACTACCACCGACTTTAAATATTTATTTTCGCCAGCATCTGGGGGTAGATTGAAGTCACCATCAAATATGAGTGGGGTATCTATTTGAAATGAGACTCAAATTTTCTTGGAAGGTATGAAATGTAGACTGGCACTAGCAAGAAAAGTAACTTTGAAAATGAAAATTTTTTGTCATTGAACACGAATGTAACTGTTAGGAAGTCCTTACTGAAGGTATTCGTATGGAGTATAGTCTTGTACAGAAGTTAACCGTGGACGATAGGCAGTTCGGGCAAGAAGAGAATAAAAGCTTGTGAAACGTGATGCCACAGAATAACGCTGAAAATTAGATGAGTAGATCGAATAACTAATGAGCGAGTACTGAGTCAAACTCGGAAACAGACAATTTCCTGGGATAACTTGATTGAAACAGGTTATCCGATGATAGCACTCATCTTGAGACATCTAGGAATCCTCAGTTTTACAAATGTTGACCCAAGTCTCGGAATCAGCGGAAAAAAATTAATATTTGGGTCAACATTTGTAAAACTCTAATTCCTCTCTCTCAAACCTCACCCTATGAGGAGAGAGGGAGAGTTTTAATTTTAGCGAATCAAAATTTACGAAGTAAATAAGTATTTTTTTATTTATCCGCAACCATTTTCTACGAAAAAATGAGATCATGGCTTTTCTTGAATTACAGCGCCAACTACAAAAAATTGGAACAAATGTTTAAGACAAAATGTACATAGTTTTTTATGTAGAATCTGATCGTGCAATAAAAATTTGGTGTTCCCATTTGAAATTTTAAAGTTGCCTCCCGTCCCACCCCCAGGGGACCTGGGGTGGCGCGTTAATTTTAACACCAGCAGATGTCCCCCTCGAAAATAATCAACTTTGGATCCTACACATTTTTTCGTGTGAAGCTTATTTTTCGAGTTGTTCTGGTTTGTCAACTTAAAATTTACACTCTGTATTTACCCAATTCCTATCCACATTTAGCAATTGCGAAGATTGTTGAGTTCTCTAGTTTACAATATTTACACGTAGCCAATCTGGCAAAAGCCAATACCTGATGCGCTTACAGTGACTTCCTTTGTTGCATTTACAATTGCTCGTCTAAGTGAAAACTGGTCTCATTTCACTGACTCGCTTCTAGTAACTGATGATTGTAAAGCACGAGACGATGGCAGTCTTCTAAGGTTCGTCATGGCTTCTGCCCAAGATATCTGCGTGAATCAATTTATAAAGAATTGCGGAGGGTATTATTTGCTCCATTGAGGGTGCGACCATTAGCTGCAACAAATAACAGCGTATGTAATGCCACACCCGAAGATTCCAGAGCCGGCAAAGCCCCCATGGAGCTACCATACCCGGCTGACGCAGGAGCAGTACCATGGGAGCATCATGTGACATCGACGTAATCATTGCCAGTTTTGCAATCCCCAAGTTCACTTCATTCTACATCTACCTGATGGTTATAATTAAACTGACTGTGCTCCGAGTACTGCAGTGTAGGCTGTATGCATTGCAGGGAGTTGAAACATCGTAAGTATGTTCACTAATCGGTGGGCTCGTGGAGTATGCTAAAAAAATAATAGTTCCAGTTTCTAACACAAGGTGAAAATATGGCGTTGTAAGAAATGAGAATGTGAAATGTTTCCTATTTTGACGTCAGTATGCTGTTTCTTCCTTGGTAACGTGTGATGATTTCTTTTGTGAAGTGGCTTTTGACGCAAAGGGTTAACACTGTTGAAGTTTTCCGTACGAAACACAATGGCTATTGAGCAGAAAGACCGTGCACAGTTGATACAGTTGTTTTATGAGATCAGCAACATTCGCTGCATTGCGAAAATACCGCCGGCAGAATGCGGCTGAGTAGGAAATACAAACCCGTAACGTTCGGATTAGGGATGGGCTAAATTGCGATTTTCCAATATCAGTGATTTCTGTGAATGGTACTTTCAGTTAACGAATTCACAACTTGTATTCCTCCGCTATTTCTGCGACTTTTGCTACTCCTGCGATAAACAGGATTTTGCGACTTATGCGATTTCTGTGACTTCTGCGATTTCATCTCTTTAAGCGATTTATGCGATTTATTACCGTAGATGTTAGACCGTCATTAATTGCAAGTAAGAAGTGAGCTGTGTCAATGCAACCGAGAAATATGTTCTCGCCTGTATAGGCTATTATTTTTCAGGGCCTAATGCAGCGTTTCAGTAACTCAACTGACAAAAATTTAAGTGAATTGGTATTATTAACATTTCCAACGATTCTTCGTCGTTTCTTACATGAAATACGAAATATATGGTTGCCCACAGACAAAATTTTATCACAACAAAACAGTCATTATTAAGTATGTTTTGCCTATATTCTTCCTTTGGCTATAGTTTTATATTGACGGAACAAGTGTGAAAATATTGATAGTGTGATGTTGAGAATCATAACACAAATTGCCACACAGTACCATAAGAGTTGATGTTTAGAATACGGATTCTAACCACGATGTTACGTTCACAAGTATCTGAACCACATTGTAAGTCACTCGATACACTGACAATTCAAAATATGTGACAGCAAACTGGAAAAAATGCCACAACGTCTTTACACGGTCTTCGTCAGAAGTAAGGTTAGTTCCTAAGTTTGTGAATGAACGTATTTATTTATTTATTTATTTATTTAACCTGGCAAGATTAGGGCCATCAGGCCCTCTCTTACATCTAGCCAGGCATTCTACTCATTTTACATTCATATGTTTTAGTAGGCATGTTAAACTACTTCTAGTACAAAAAGTGAAATAAACAATTAGAAAGGTACACCTGAAAAAATACATTATTGAAGAGAAAGATTTTAGATAGGAGTGCTGGCAGCAGGGAGTATGAGGGAGACTCATGGTGAAGGGAGGAGAAGAATAGAGAGACATGATGAAACATAATTAAGGAAATATAAAGGAAAAGAAGATTGCGTGGCTAATAGAGATAGATGAAGACGAAGGCATCTCAGGAGCAAGATAGGAGACGCTAGCTTCGCTATTTGGCAGATGAGTGGATTGGGCTTGTACATTAATTTTGTGGAGAACTTTATGAGGATGATAGTAGGAAATGCTTCAACTTCTTCTTAAAAGCAACAGGAGATTGAATTTTCCTCAAGGTAAGGGGCAGTTTGTTCCAGAGGCGGACAGCGGCAACTGAGAAGGAGTTTGCAAGAGTTTTTGTTTTGTGAGTGGGCACAGTTAGGATACCAAATAAGAGTGACCTCGTGTTTCGATTATGATGGCATGACAGGTTTTTAATCTCTGAAGCAAGGTACTGGGGTGCTTGCGCGACGAGGAGTCGGTGAAGTAGACATAGAGTGTGGTAGTCACGCAATTTGTCCGGCCGCAGCCACCCTAGCTCGGAGTATGAAGCACTAACATGGTCATATCGGCGAATGTTGCAGGTGTAACGCACACAGGCATTCATGGTTAGCTCTAGCCGTCTTTTGTTTTCACTGCTCATGACTTGTTGAATCACATCACAATAGTGGAGGTTCGGTAGAAAGAGTGCTTGCACGAGCTGGCGTTTCAAGTCCTGTGGAAATATGTTTCGAAACTTTTTGAGAGCATAGAGACAAGCAGACGTCTTTCGGCACACTGCGACTGTATTCTCCGCCCAGTTGAGATGCTCATCCAAAATTACACCCAAGTTCTTCACTCTACACTTGTTGTACCGTCGAGCAGAATAGGAGGTAGCCGTTCGCGGAAATCTGAACTTATTAATTTCTGATGGCCTATTAAGATTACTTGCGTCTTTTTTGCATTTAGTTTAAGCCCCAGGTTTGTCGCCCATGTCACTACTGAAGACATATCATCACTCATCAGAGCGATTGCAATGTTTACATCTTCAGGTCTGACGCTTAGGTAGAGCTGGAGGTCGTCGGCATACAAATGATATTTACAGGAGGATAGAACCGACGAAATATCGTTGACATATAAAGAACACAAAAGTGGTCCTAAGACTGATCCTTGTGGCACTCCCGAAGAAACATGTTTCCAGGAAGATTTTTCATCTACGCACACAACACATTGCTGTCTGTCTTTTAAGTAGCTTTCAAACCATCTCAATGCACTAACAGAGAAATTAAGCTGTTGCATTTTTCTGAGCAATATGTCAAAGTTAACAGTGTCAAAAGCTTTGCTGAAGTCCAGTAGCGTCAATATTGTTGCCTTTCGATTGTCGATGGCATATTTCAGGTCATCAGTTACTTTAATTAGAGCAGTGTTTGTGCTGTGATGTTTATGGAAACCGGATTGAAATTTGTCATATAGACTGAATTCTTGCAAGTGTTCAGTGATTTGGTCATGAACAATATATTCAAGTGCTTTGGAAACAGCAGGCAGTATGCTAATTGGTCGGTAATCACTAGGCAGTTGCGGGTTTTCGATCTTAGGGATTGGTCGAATTATGCTTCTTTTCCATGCAGTGGGGTATATTCCATTCACGAGGGAAAAATTAAATATGTCAGTTAAGACAGGTACTAAGATATCGGCAACATTCTTAATCATGGTTATACCGATACTGTCGTTGCCTATTGCAAAAGAAGAGAATGTCATTATTGCTTTTCTTGCCGTATTTGTTGTTACATGTTTTAGATGGAAGGTATCGTTGTTAGTTATCCTGTTTGGGAATTCTTGTGGACGGTAATTATCAGCCGTGCTGGTATTCAGAGGTGCAGAGAAGAATTCATTTAATTCGTTAGCTGACACATGAAAGTAGTTTCCGATTTTGGCTTTCCGACCCCCAAGCTACGGAGATTCTTCGTCAGATCACTGCATACAAGGGAGCGAGCGTGCCTGATTTTGGCATTGCCAATGCATTGTTTCACTCTGTTCCGTAGCTTTCTATATTCTTCGAAACGCTCGGGTTTCGGATCTGCCTTGAAACGCCTGTGGGCAGCATCCCTATTAGTCATCATTTGACGTAATTCAGCTGTCAGCCATGGAGCAGTAGATTTTCTTACACGGACTGTGCGCACAGGTGCATGTTTGTCATAAAGGGCAGTGAGTTTATCACCAAGTTCATTAATTTTGCCGTCGATTGCAGGTTCTCTGATTATTTGATGCCATGAGATTTATGAGAAATCGGCTGTTAGAGCGTCAAGGTCAATACGTTTCATGTTCCTACAAGTTATGTAACACGATTTGATCCTTGGGGGCTGCACAGAGTAGGCCAGGAATATTACATCATGTGCTGAGAGGCCAGGGGCCGATGATTGACCAACATCTCTTACTTTGTCAGTCTGTTTCGTTGCGATTACGTCTATAAGAGTATGACTGTGCGCCGTATGGTGTGTAGGTTGTAATGGAAGAATGTTCATGCTATTGCAACTAAACAATCTTCTTAGGTTTATTGCGCAGGGAGTGTCTCTTAGCAGGTCTATGTTCGAGTCACCCATTACGATGACATGTTCGTATTGACACTGAAGTGAATGTAATTCCGACTGGAAGGAACTCATTGAGCTTATTTTTGGTGGCTTGTACACAACGCCAGTCAAGAATTTCCGACTTTGTATATTTATTTCAATGAACATGAATTCAGTCTCTTTTTCTTCAGCAGGATTTGACGTACATAAGACTTTCGCTTTGAGATCTGTTCGTATATACGTGCCGACCCCGCCACCTCGCTTTCTTGATCTGTCTGCCCTAAAAAATGTGTACCCTGGGAGATGAATAGATGCAGAGGATATGTGTGGTTTCAACCACGTTTCGGATAAGAGGATTACGTGGTAGTTTAGTTGGTTGAAGAGGAGGCTAAGTTCTTCGTAATGCGCAGGTAAAAACTGAATGTTGCAGTGAGGTGCTAAAAGCTCGGACGCGTTCCGCTGAGCAGCCTGGAGTAGGGTGGCAGATTGGTTTGTCTCTTTGTTAGGCACTACCTGCCGCGAGGGGCACTGGCCGGTGTTTCCGCCAAGTGACATAACACAGGGGTGTCCGAGATTTTGCGCGCCCTGTTTGTGACTCCGCGAGTGCCGAAAGGCGACTGCAAGAGATTTCCTGAGGTTGCGGGAGTATAGAAAATGGATTAGTGGTATTGGGTGCAAGGAGAATATGACCAAAATAGTGACGGCTGTGTGTCACTGAGTATCCTATGTCGTAAGAGGAGAAATGTAATTAGCGTATTTGAAACAGCTTAGGGTGGAAATAAGGGAAAGTGGAGTGATTTAAGAGGCCGATGCTGCCAGCAGAGAGAAGTAAGTTTAATATTTATTAGATTATCGTAGGAAGCTAGAATTAAATTGAAATTTACTAAAGTGATACTGGTAGTGATTATCGTAGGAAGCTACAATTAGATTTAAATTTGCTAAAGTGATACTGATACTGATTTTTGTTATGAACAATTTAAACCGAAGAGATGGGTGACTAATGAACTAAAGGAGTGACTAATAATTGCAATAGAACTATTACAGAATGGAAGAGAATAAACTGAGAAAATGAAAAAAGTATCAGCAGTAACTAAAATTAAGCAATGGTTAGAGCTACAGACACAAAAAAATAGTAAAAAGTTAATACAGCTACAAAAACAATTAGTTGAAGGTACAAATATGGGTATAATTAAAAAGTTAATACAATTACAAGACTATATCTGAGTATAGGACTGTTACAATTTGCAAATGGTGTTAAGTTTGCACTTTTGGCTCGAGTAGCTTCACTTAATACTATTCAGTTCTGTCATGTTTGTGACTGTCTTCTTTCCGACTGCTGTCTTAATGATTACTCTGCCATCCTGAGTCCACACATTCTGAAGACCGAAATGGGATATGGCACTGTTTAAAATCTTTAGCCGTTCGTGTGTCAGATCTTCCCTTATTGTAAGCCCTGTCCTTGCTAACTTCTTCTTCTGAGTAAAAATTTCAGCCCTTTTTCGGTACGAGAGAAATTTAATTATTATTGGACGAGGTTTGGTAGCACCTGATAGTTTTCGTCCCACCCGATGGCTCCTGTCAATGTCTGCCTTGGTCACTTCAACGCCTAATTTTTCACGCGCAACCTGTATAAGCAGGTTGTCCGTGTCTTCTTCCTTATTTTCTGCTACTCCAAACAGTCGTAGACTATTTCGCCTTTGGTACTGTTCTAGCTCGTCTGTTGCGATAGATAGTTTCACTTCCAACTCTCGTGCCTTTTTCTCGTATTCAGACACAGACCTTTTTAGTGCTGTAATTTCGGCAGTATTGGCCTCAACCGTTTCACGCATTTTGGCCAATACTGCTGCCGTTACAGTATCTGATATAGTGCCTGCTATCAGATCGAGATTGTTTTTATCGCGAAGCGCAGCGTTTACCTCAGAGCGGACCAGCTCCGCTACACCGGGAACCGCGGCCACATCTTCCGCCAAGAGCAGGCCCGCCGCACCTGCTGCTTCCCCGCTGCTGGACGCGCTGCTGTTGACTCTTCTGTTTACCATTTTCTCGAAGATACTGGCGGAGCACAGAAAGAAAAATAGCACTATTGCACAGAACACTGTTGTTTACACGATTTCCACGTGTACTAGACAACATCACCTGCGAGAACGTAGGGACATCATTTAGTGTAAATCGTGAAACCTCGCCCCCCTTCCCTCCCCTCAACTGCTTTCATTACCAGAATTACATTGCTAGTAATTAGTAGCAGAATAAAAGTTTAATAATCTTCTTGATTTTCCATACGCATGGTACTCCTAAAATTACCTTTGCATCTCACAATTTTGTCCCACCAAGAACGACGTGTGAAGTTCTCTCTGCAGGAATGTTGTGGATACAAATATGGTCCGTAATCGGTAAGCTCTTATTTTCATCTACACCTACACCTACATGAATTACACTGCAATGCACAATTAAGTACGTGGCAAAGGGTTGATTGAACCGCCTTTAAGGCATTTCTCTATCGTTCCATTCTCTAACAGCGCCCGGAATAAACGAACATTCAGATCTTTTGCGTGCAAGCTCTGATTTCTCTAATTTCATTACCATGATCATTTCTCCCTGTGTATGTGAGCGTCGACAAAATATTTTCACACCCTGCGGAGAAAGTTGGTGACTGAATTTTCATGACGTCCTACTGCAGCGAAAACCGCCTTTGCCTTAATGACTGCCACACCAAATCGTGGATCATACCCGTGGCACTCTCTCTTGTGTTCCGCAATAATACAAAACGAGGTGCCCTTCTCTGAACTTCTTCGATGTCCTCCGTTAGTCCTAACTCATGCGGATCCCGCATCGCACAGCAATACTCCAGAGGTGGTCGGACAAGAGCAGTGTAAGCAGTCTCTTTAGAAGACCTGTTACATTTTCTATGTGTTCTGCAAATAAATCACAGTCTTTTGTTTGCTTGGTAATTGTAATCTCTAAGTATTCAGTTGAGTTTACAGCCTTTAGATTTGTGCAATTTACCATACAACTGAAATTTAGAGGATTCTTTTTAGTACTCGTGTGGATGACTTCACATTTTTCTTGGTTTAGAGTCAAGTGCCACTTTTTGCACCATACAGATATCTTGCCTAAATTATTTTGCAATTCATTTTGATCATCTGATGACTTTACATGACGGTGAATGATAGCATAGTCTGCAAAAAATCTAGGAGGGCTGCTCAGATTGTCTCCTAAATCGTTTATGCAGATTAATAACAACACAGAGCCTATAACACCTCCTTAGGAAACGCCAAATCTTCCTTCTGATTTACTCGATGACTCCTCATTAATTGTTACGACCTGTGACCTTTCTTATAGGAAATCACGAATCCACTCATTGCTTGTGAGGAACGGTGTCAAAAGCCTTCCGAAATGTAAAAATATGAAACCCATTTGACGTCCCCAGCCGGTAGCACTCATTACTTCTTGAGAATAAAGAGCTAATTGTGTTTCACAAGAAAAATGTTTTCTCAATCCGTGTTGGCCATTTGACAATAAATCGTTTTCTTCCATGTGATTCATAATGTTCGAGCACAGTATATGTCCCAAAATGCTACTGCAAATCGAAGTTGGTGGTGTGGCGCTGTTAATCTGCGGATTTCTCCTATTTCCTTTCTTGTGTACTGGTGTGACATGTGCAACTTCCCAGTCTTTGGGTACGGATCTTTTCTACATACGAGCGATTGTATATGATTCACTAAACTGTGGAACTGTTTCTAACTTATTCCTGAAGTCAAGAAACGCAGTATCAACTGTGGCGAACAAATGTGGGGCGACACCGCCACCGCCGGACGAGTGCTCCCGCCGGCACGTCGGCAGCGCAGCCTCGCCCTTGTGCATCAGTCACGGTTGCTGAAGGTTCAGGTCACAGATTTGGACAGTTACGAGTTATTGCTGGTCGAATATTACATGTGCGCGGACTCGGCCTGGGCTTATAAAGAACTGTAGATACTGCATCAACGTTTCCACAGTTGTCTACGGCGCTCTGGATCTCACAGACGAATAGTGCGATGTTAGTTTTTCAAGATCACTGTCTGCAGAATCCACGTTGATATTTATAGAGAATATTTGCGTTTTCTAAAAGCATCATAATGAGTGAGCATACAACATATCTCAGAATTCATTGCAGTCACTCTTTCCAAATGTTACAGTTTTCATAAAACATGCTACAATTAAGGGAATAAGCCAGCCGGGGTGGCCGAGAGGTTCTAGTCACTACAGTCTGGAACCGCGCGACCGCTACGGTCGCAGGCTCGAATCCTGCATCGGACATGGATGTGTGTGATGTCCTTAGGTTAGTTAGGTTTAAGTAATTAAGTTCTAGTAATTAAGTTCTAGGGGACTGATGACTGATGACCTCAGAAGTTAAGTCCCATAGTGCTCAGAGCCATTTGAACCATTTTTTAAGGTAATGAGGGGTAATTAAATGTGGACGTAGATAAAAGGAAATATGCATTTGATTACTGTTATTATTTGCGTGACTGCTGCCAAGTATAGATGCTGTAGTCTATGAGTGTATTAACTTATTCTCTTTGTAGATGTGTGATCAAACCCATTTCTCTTTCTCTTCCACAGAAGCTGAGGTTCCATTGGACTCCAACTCTCAACACAATATACGAGTCTGTGGTAAGTTACTCAATACTACCTATAGAAAGACACCTATGTATCGCCGAGCGGTTCTAGGCGCTTCAGTCCGGAACCGCGCTGCTGCTAAGGTCGCAGGTTCGAATCCTGCCTCGGGCATGGATGTGTGTGACGTCCTTAGGTTAGTTAGGTTTAAGTAGTTCTAAGTCTAGGGGACTGATGATCTCAGATGTTAAGTCCCATAGTGCTCAGAGCCATTTGAACCATTTTGAACACCTTTGTAAAAAATCACAAATGTTCTTCATATAACGATATTTTTCCTTAAATTTACAGCCAGTTTGCCCATAGAAACAGACAGTTTGGTAAATGTAACGTTAAGAAATACTTATTTCCTGATTAAATGGTCCACTCTGCAGCTTAGTGGTTTGAAACTTACTGACATATTAAAATTATGAACCAAGGGTCTAATTCTTACGAAGCGAGCTAGCTAGATACTACAGATACAGTTACTTCCTCCTGAAGTAAACCCTCTTATTTACGAGGGACGTTCTGAAAGTAAGTTTCTTCATTGCTTTCCACACGGAAATCTTGTTGTCAAAAACAAGTACACTATGGCATCTTGAAATGTACGCCTTGCACTGTTTTTCGTCATAGCCCCCACCGACCAGGCAACATGTTTCCAGTCATGAACAGCCCAATGTCGGTGTCGACGCGCCCAGGCGAGGCATGTAAAGCTTTGTGTCATGCAAGCGGATTGAAGAATGCAGTATGTTATAGTCCGGCGCTCTGCGATGCAAGAAATCGTCGCACAGCCTGGTCCACCTCAGCATTGGTTTCGAAGTGACTTCCCAAGAGTGAGACTTTCAGTGCAAGGAACACGTAAAAGTCCTTCTCTGAATATGCAACACCAGCAACTAACCATTTGACGAGACTTGACCTCTTCACCATACGCGGTCTGTAGGCGTTCACGGACGACAGACATACTAGTCCCACAGGCCCATTCATACTGGATAACAGCACACACTTCCACTGGTAACTATGTTGTCAGTACATTTTTGTCTGCTATCGTGATGTGTACACTCTTGACGACTGCACGGCACAAAGCCTTACGCCTCGCCTGGGCCCGTCACACCGACATTGGACTGTTGATGATTAGAAACATATTGCCCGGTCGGACGAGTCTCGTTTGAAACTGTATCGAGCGGATGGACGTGTAAGGGTCTGGGAACAATCCCATGAATTCATGGACCCTGCATGTCAGTAGAGAACTGTTCACGATGGTGGAGGCTCTGTAATGGTGTGCGGCGTGTGCATTTGAAGTGATATGAGACTCCTGATACGTCTAGATACGACTGTGCCAGGTGACATGTACGTAAGCATCCTGTTTGATCACCTGCATCCATTCATGTCCATTGTGCATTCCGATAGACTGGCAATTCCAGCAGGGTAACGTGACACCCCACACGTCCAGAATTGCTACAGAGTGGCTCCAGCAACACTCTTCTGAGATTAAACACTTCCGTTAGCCACCAAACTACCCAGACATGAATATTATTAAGTATATCTGGGATGCCTTAGAAGTGCTGTTCAGAAGAGATCCCCACCCCTTCGTACTCTTACAGATTTATGGACGGCCCTGCAGGATTCATGGTGTCAATTCGCTCCAGCACTACTTCAGACATTAGCCAAGTCCATTCTATGTCGTGTTGTGGCACTTCTGTGTGCCCGCGGGGACACTACACAATATTAGGAAGGTGTACCAGTTTCTTTGGCTCTTCAGTGTATTAGTGTGAGAGACTATATTAATTATTGTTCTGAAATTATAGAAGTCGCTAAAATTAAAGAGTTTATTTCTCAGCTTGTAGCTGACACCATTTTGATCCTGCAGGTACTACGAATTAAGACACAAGAAAATTAAAGACATTAGCTGCCAGTGGGCATTGATTTACATCGATGGGGAAAGTTGAAAATTTGTGCCAGACAGTGTATCGAACCTGGGTATCCTGCTTATTAGGCAGATGTGCTGACTACTATGGCATCCGGACTCAGTGGTCACCATAAACTCACGGACTACCATAGCATGCCTCCTGTGACATCCAAACTGTCAACTTATACCACACATTACTGATGTAGTGAGCCTGCTCATTAGCCTCTTAGTCATGGCATCTCGCCGGTTTCCGTAAGAGTTCGAGCTTGATGTGGACCTGCACTGAAGGGATCATTGGTCATCATCGCCATAATTATGTATAGGCTGTCTGTTCTTTCAGACACGTTGGGAAGGAGTAATATGTTTGCCAACAACACTTGAAATTGGAACAGGGTTCAGCTCTGAACTCCCTTTATGTCAATGTATTGCTTATCCCCATATTCTCGTCATTCACGAGTCTTCCAGTCTTTGGTATATGGGTTTTGCATATACAAAATTTTGACGACTGAGGCTGCCTCTAGATATCCCCAGCCAAGTCGCACGCTCCTGCTAATTCTCTTGAAATGCCGCCACATTGCAACAGTACTGGCTAGTTAGAAGGCTGTCTATCAATCTACCCATCATTCTCTATTAGAGAGCCATCACAATGAGAAAAAATAGCGCACTAACGTACAGGAAGAAATTCACTACCATAAGGTTGCTTATGTCTGGATATTTTACGATTGGTACTGGTTCCCGTGATTTGTAGTAAATGGCGTAATAGAACACTAGCAGAACTCTTTGACTATTTTAGGTTCAATAGTTGCATTTATTTATTCTTAGCTCCAGCTCTCATCAATCGTCAGTCCTCTGCAAATCGATATAACCTACTGGTGACGTACCCCAGCCTACATCTACATACATGTTTTGCAAACAGCTGAAAAGTTCACAGTGTGGACTATGTCGTAGCAGTATTATGGATTTTTTCATTCTTATTCCACGCATATGCGTAATTATCGAGTAAAAATGAAGGTCTGTATGCCTCTGTACATACCATAATCTCACCTATGACCGTTACGCCATATATAGGTTTTCTATTGGGAAAAAAAACCTTGCTGCTACACCTTTAGTATACGGGGACTGCACCAAGAAATTCTGATACATATCACCTGCAATTCATCGATACCGACTGAGTGCCTATAAGTATGTCCCTGTATGTGCCGTAATCTCCTTTATCGCATTCCTATTATCCCTACACTAGATATACGAATGGTTCAAATGGCTCTAAGAACCATGGGGCTTAACATCTGAGGTCATCAGTCCCCTAGACTGAGAACTACTTAAACCTAACTAACCTAAGAACAGCACACACACCCATGCCCTAGGCAGGATTCGAACTTGCGACCGTAGCAGCAGCGCGGTTCCGGACTGAAGCGCCTAGAACAGGCTCGGCTACAACCGCCTACCTAGACACACGGTTTCATGATAGAGTCTGAATCTTCGTTGAAAGCACAGCGTTTTGCGAGGAATACATAGTCTTTTTTTCATATGAGATATAGCAACAGATTGTTAATCAAAGAGTGTCACAGTGTTTCCAACGCGTACACTACCCATTGAATTATTTACATTGGTGCAACTGCTTCGCACAACCACACATGATTCAGAGTACTGTGAGAGTCGGGAGAGATTTAGGATTTGATCACAGCCTTGTTCATTTTTGCCTCCCCCCTTCCAAACGTGTTATTCGAGAATGGGCTGATCCTAATATCGTATTCCGGTTAGAGCATTGGGCATTGCTTATACATGTAGGTGGAGTGGTAGTTGTTTGATTTTAAATTTCTTATAAACACACCCACCAGTGCTTTATGTTGGTCCGAGTTGTAACGTTATTTACGAGAGATGCGGACGGAGTTTGCGGCTGCTCACTTGCCACACATAAGTCGACTAGCGAATTCTTAGCGTTTGGGTTACTTCCCCTAAGATTCTGAGCCTGACATATGCACTTTTCTTCAGCGCTTTCAAGATGCTTAGTGCTAGGCATTTTACTGCAGTTAATGCTTCCGATGACACTGCACGGGATCTTTAATCCTTTTAATTTGCAACAAATTTAGCTGCGTTCAGCTCAACTACAAGCCTCGTCACAGGTCATCTCGTCTCCTCGTAGACAAATCTATCAACTGTGAACACCCTACATCTGAAACAAATACGCCGCAAGCTGCTGTACAGTGCATGGTAGAGGGTACATCTCACACCAGCATTATCGGTTATCCTTCCATCCCAATCTCATGCATTGATTGAGTAAAAAATAATGGTCTATATACTTCCATTTATACCCTAATTCACACTTAGATTTCTGGCAGAAATACGACATCTTTCCCAGACTTTTTTTTTCGTAACATATTCAGCTGGACTGTGCCAACACAACGATCACAGCAGCATCCACACGATGCTATTGCTTTGCAGATCAGCTACGTAACCCAAACAGATGTGGTCTCACATGGTTGATAGACAGTGACTTTGTAGTAGTGCGCTGTCGAATCAATGTTACTTTCACCAGTACGTATCGTTTAACCTCAAACGAGTCTATTTGTATTAATGTCAGGATAGTAGTTGACAATGACTTAAACGTTATAGTATAAATTGAGACTGAATGGTGAAATTTGAAGGTAGGACTAGTTCAAATTGAGTGGGAGAAGCTGTGCGGCAAACTGGCATGTTTCGAGGGGTAGTTGATGGCTAAGTACGCCACACTCTGTCTTGACATTCCTGTCTTCACAACAGCAGTCTTAGTGCACCATTACTCGTTGTGTTCGGTGTTGCTGTGTTAAAATTAACAGATTAACAGTCGTCATAGACGTATTTCTAACACATGAAAGTGTCGTGAAGTGGTCTGCAGTGGATCGAGAGAAGATCTGTGGTATTGTCTTACTTAAGATTATCGGAACATTAAGATGGACATATGATGTTCGTGATTTCGGTTACTCACTCATTATAAGATCAACGAAACTTCAGTGCAAGATGGTATTCTACTCCAAAAGGTATTCAGAGCACACACAAAAAAAAAATATTTGCAAAATACTATCGCATAGTTTCAAAAATATATCTGTCCTATTTAAGTGTGTGGTACTGCCAGGCATCACTAATCAATGTTCCATTAAAACTACAGTCTTCCGCACCATGTACATGCATATACAGCTCCGTAGTCAGTTATCCATTCACTCCCACAGTCATCTATGGCGTATAGACTCCCTTCTGAATTCGAGATGTAATTTGCTTAGGAAGACGACACCCATTTTTCCAGCGGAGGAATGTAAACAGATGTGTGTAATATTTTTTCCGGACGTCTATCAGAGTTATTTATGTACAGTGCTGCTGCATAAGGCACTCCATGTCATTATTAACAAATGTTCTGTTAAAACAGTCCATTTCCATAGTTATAAGACTGATCTTAAAACCCAGATACCTTCTGGCGGAGGAATACGTTGGCGTTTCTTCGCAACATTAGGTAGTAGCACATTCCCATTCTGTTAAAAAAATCTGGCGTTTTATCCGAAACCATAAGCTAGTAGTCACCTATAGGGGGGCATTGCAATAGCACAAGCTGAAAGTCCATTTGAGCGTCAGGCAGTTCTGTTCTGTATGGATTTGTTAATGCCTGCAACATTCATACCAGCTTATCTTAATATGCCTCCTGCTTCTGGCTGTGGAAAACAGTACAATATCCCTTAGAGTGCATAGATTTCAACCCTATAAAATTATTGAAATGTAACATCATCCTTCCGTCCAACATATAGTGCATACCTTAAGAAATCAAGCACGTTCCATCACCAGTTACGATTATATCTGCTGTGTAATTCTTTTTACTAAAGTAATAAGACACATGGCAATAGGCAGCACTCAGAGTTTCTTTTTTCTCTTACAATACAAAATCTAGTCGCCACTTGTACATGTTGCAAACCAGTTGTTAGCGGATGATATGAAACTGTGTAGCACAGTTCTTAACAAAAGCTCTCTTCTAGGCGCTCAGTCCGGAATCGCGCGACTGCTACGGTCGCAGGTTCGAATCCTGCCTGGGGCATTGATGTGTGTGATGTCCTTAGGTTAGTTACGTTTAAGTAGTTCTAAGTCTAGGGGACTGATGACCACAGCAGGTTAAGTCCCATAGTGCTCAGAGCATTTGAACCATTTTTGAACAAAAGCTCTCTGCTGGGGGACGAACTGATGCATTTTAACCTAACGGAATACTGCATTCGTTGACAGAACCGCGGTATACTGTGTCAATTTCATGTTCCGACACTCAAAAATCACGATTCTTCAACGCAGGTCACGAGCGGTAAAGATCATTGAGTAACCTTAGTTCGCATATTAAGGACAGACCTAAGAGCGATCGATGTAGGATAAAACAAGAAATGAATGCATTTTAATGATACTGTTTCTTCTTCACAATGTGTTTTAACAATATAGAAAAATAGACAATAAATTTACACAGCACACGAGGAAAGGGAAGCCCGACATTCAACGCAAGTAGCAATATGTCTGCAGGGAAAGAATAGTAGTCCCATTTCTTCCTGGAAGCAGATCTTACTCAGGCGAGCATTGTCAGAAGCCCTCACAGTCACACGGTGTTGGCATGCCGTTTTCAGAAGATTCGATGGAGGTTTAATATTAGCTATCGCTTCAGGCAAGTACCGGGATGGTTTTTTTGAAAGGTCATGGCCGACTTCCTTCCCCATCCTTCCCTAATTCGATGGGACCGATGACCTCGCTGTTTGGTCATCTCCCCCAATCCAACCGACCAACAACAACCAATATTAACTGAATCCTTTGCAGTGATTCTTGCATCTATACTCTGACAAATATTATTCACAAAATCCTTAGCCTTCTCAAGAAGCACAAATAAGCACCTGGAAGTCGACATGGCATCTACAGCCCATGGACTGTAAGTTTCATCCCAATATTTCAACCTTCCTCCACAATGGAAACACCCGGTTCCATCTCCGTCGCCGGTATGAAACAACCCAGTTTCATTTAGTTTGTCAGGATGGTGCTTAACAGCCGAATCCCAACCTTTGAAAGATGACAGCCACACATCGTATTTTTTATATTTAGAGTGAGCTAACCTAGTCTTCCACGCACTACATTTTGAACTGCATAGTGATGATGATTCAGGAGGTGAATGTGGGAATATCTCCAGTCTGCATAGGTTACAAGTATCATACAAAAGAAACAGTTAGACATACCACAAACACAGACTTTCGCAGATATACCTCCCCAACACCCTCAGACATCCACTACGTTACAGAGCGAACTGCTTTCACAACTCAATGGCAATTCGGTGTAGATCCATCAGAGCGGTTGATGGGTCATGTCGTCCATAAACAGCCCTTTCCAATCTGTCCCAGGCACCACCAGCGGCGTACGTCGGTCCCACATAATGCTACCTCAAAACAGCAGGGAACCTCCACCTTGCTGCACTCGCTGAACAGTGTGTCCAAGGCGTTCAGCCGACCGTTTGACCAAGCGGTTCTAGGCGCTTCAGTCCGGATCAGTGCTGCTGCTACGGTCGCTGGTTCGAATCCTGCCTCGGGCATGGATGTGTGTGATGTCCTTAGCTTAGTTAGGTTTAAGTACACTCCTGGAAATTGAAATAAGAACACCGTGAATTCATTGTCCCAGGAAGGGGAAACTATATTGACACATTCCTGGGGTCAGATACATCACATGATCACACTGACAGAACCACAGGCACATAGACACAGGCAACAGAGCATGCACAATGTCGGCACTAGTACAGTGTATATCCACCTTTCGCAGCAATGCAGGCTGCTATTCTCCCATGGAGACGATCGTAGAGATGCTGGATGTAGACCTGTGGAACGGCTTGCCATGCCATTTCCACCTGGCGCCTCAGTTGGACCAGCGTTCGTGCTGGACGTGCAGACCGCGTGAGACGACGCTTCATCCAGTCCCAAACATGCTCAATTGGGGACAGATCCGGAGATCTCGCTGGCCAGGGTAGTTGACTTACACCTTCTAGAGCACGTTGGGTGGCACGGGATACATGCGGACGTGCATTGTCCTGTTGGAACAGTAAGTTCCCTTGCCGGTCTAGGAATGGTAGAACGATGGGTTCGATGACGGTTTGGATGTACCGTGCACTATTCAGTGTCCCCTCGACGATCACCAGAGGTGTACGGCCAGTGTAGGAGATCGCTCCCCACACCATGATGCCGGGTGTTGGCCCTGTGTGCCTCGGTCGTATGCAGTCCTGATTGTGGCGCTCCCCTGCACGGCGCCAAACACGCATACGACCATCATTGGCACCAAGGCAGAAGCGACTCTCATCGCTGAAGACGACACGTCTCCATTCGTTCCTCCATTCATGCATGTCGCGACACCACTGGAGGCGGGCTGCACGATGTTGGGGCGTGAGCGGAAGACGGCCTAACGGTGTGCGGGACCGTAGCCCAGCTTCATGGAGACGGTTGCGAATGGGCCTCGCCGATACCCCAGGAGCAACAGTGTCCCTAATTTGCTGGGAAATGGCGGTGCGGTCCCCTACGGCACTGCGCAGGATCCTACGGTCTTGGCGTGCATCCGTGCGTCGCTGCGGTCCGGTCCTAGTCGACGGGCACGTGCACCTTCCGCCGACCACTGGCGACAACATCGATGTACTGTGGAGACCTCACGCTTCACGTGTTGACCAATTCGGCGGTACGTCCACCCGGCCTCCCGCATGCCCACTATACGCCCTCGCTCAAAGTCCGTCAACTGCACATACGGTTCACGTCCACGCTGTCGCGGCATGCTACCAGTGTTAAAGACTGCGATGGAGCTCCGTATGCCACGGCAAACTGGCTGACACTGACGGCGGCGGTGCACAAATGCTGCGCAGCTAGCGCGATTCGACAGCCAACACTGCTGTTCCTGGTGTGTCCGCTGTGCCGTGCGTGTGATCATTGCTTGTACAGCCCTCTCGCAGTGTCCGGAGCAAGTATGGTGGGTCTCACACACCGGTGTCAATGTGTTCTTTTTTCCATTTCCAGGAGTGTAGTTCTAAGTCTAGGGGACAGATGACTTCAGATGTTAAGTCCCATAGCGCTTAGAGCCATTTGAACCATTTAAGGCGTTCAGCCTGACCGGGTTGCCTCCAGGCACGTCTCCGATGCGACACTCATCGGTGAAGAGAACGTGATCTGCGCTGCATGGTGTCGTGGTTGCAAAGATGGACCTCGCTATGGACGTCGGGAGTGAAGTTGCACATCGTGCAATCTATTGCCCACAGTTTGAGTCGTAACACGACGTCCTGTGGCTGCACGAAAAGCATTATTCAACATGGTGGCATTGCTGTCAGGGTTCCTCCGAGCCATAATCCCTAGGTAGTGGTCATCCACTGAAGTAGTAGCCCTTGGGCGGCCTGAGCGAGGCATGTCATCGACAGTTCCTGTCTCTCTGTATCTCCTCCATGTCCGAACAACATCGTTTTGGTTCACTCCGAGACGCCTGAACAATTCCCTTGACACGATCGAACCGTGGTATTGACTGTCTAGGCATGGTTAACTACAAACGACACGAGCCTTATGCTTCCTTCCTGGTGGAATGACTGGTACTGATCGGCTGTCGGACCCCCTCCGTCTAATAGGGGCTGCTCATGCATGGTTGTCTACATTTTTGGGAAGGTTTAGTGACATCTCTGAACAGTCAGAGGGACTGTGTCTGTGATACAATATAAACAGTCAAAGTCTATCTTCAGTTCTGGGAATCGGGTGATGCAAAACTTTTTTTGATGTGTGTATATAACCTACTCTAAACATGTAATATGCCGACACTCCTGCTCACGTGGTTATGACATCACTTCTCGCCCTGTGCTCTAGATTTCCTTGTAAATGGAGTACAACTGCAAACACCTAGCGCAATTGCGCTATTTTTCTGTATGTATGTGTATCGATTTTTCAAGCCCCCACACCCCCACCCGACACTACCACGGACCTAACGCTGGTGAATCGTCCTTCAGACACCGCCCCTTGTTCCAGAAAGAAATGGGAGTATTCTTCTTTCCCTGCAGACATACTGCTGCCCGCGTGATATGTGGACCTACCCTTTCCTTGTGTGCTGTGTGCCACAGACCTGTTTTAGCTACAATGAGAGTAGTTTTGACGAAAGCAACGGTGCTGTACGAAGTACTATCACTTTATAATGCATTTTTATACATTGTTAATATATATTTTGAAGAAAACGGCATTACCAGTAAAATGCATTCACTTCTTGATTTTTCCTGTTTCAGTCACTCTTAGGTCTGCTCTTAATATGATAACTATGATTACACTGAGATATTAACGCCTCCTGACCTGCGTTGAAGAATTTTTTAGAGTCGAGACATAGAACTGACAGAGAATACCACAAATCCGTCAACGTATGCAGTCTTCCATGGAGTTAAAAAAGCACCATTTAGTCCTCCAAAAGAGTGCTTTTGTTAGACCTGTGCTAAAGAGTTCCTTCAGTTCCTTCCATATGGTCCACTAACACGAGCTTTGCGACATGTACACCCCACTAAGCTAGTAGCGATTACATTCTGTACTGAGGTGTACTGCAGGGAGAAAAAATAAAATCTGTGTGCTGCCTACTGCCACATGTCTTATTACTTTAGTAAAAAGAATTATACAGCAGATCTAATCGGAATTGGCGGTAGAAGGTGCTTGGTTTCATAATGTACGCACTATATGTTGGACGGAAGGATGATGTAATGTATCATTACTGTAACAGGGGAAAATCTATGCACTCTAGAGACAGTGCACCAGCAGAGACAATCAGAAGCAGGAGGCATATTAAGAGAAATTTGTGTGCATACTGCAGGAATGTAATAAATACATCTAGAGCAGAACTGGTTGATGTTGAAATGGACCATCGGCCTGTACTATTGTAATGACATCCAATACTTGACGACCAGTTTTTAAGTTCTGATTTATAACCAGGGAAATTGAGTGTTTGAGTTCGAACCTGTCTAAATGCTAACAATATCGAACTACATTTCAAAAATCAGTATGGGATGTATATGGTGCGGAAGACTGTAGTTTAAATGGGACATTTCTTAATGATGGCAGGAAGTACCTTACACAGAACCACTGTACATAAATAGCCCTGACCGACATTCAGAAATGATGTTACAGTCATCTGATTCCATTGCTCCACTGGAAGAATGAATATTGTGTACATGAACAAATTATATTTCGAAATCAGGAGGGAGAATATAGGCCCTAGAAGACTGTGGGAGAGAGTGGCTAACTGACTATTCCATAATTAGCAGCTGGCCAGGGTGGCCGAGCGGCTCTAGGCGCTACAGTCTGGAACTGCGCGGCCGCTACGGTCGCAGGTTCCAATCCTGCCTCGGGCATGGATGTGTGTGATGTCCTTAGGCTAGTTAGGTTTAAGTAGTTCTAAGTTCTAGGGGACTGATGACCTTAGAAGTTAAGTCCCATAGTGCTCAGAGCCATTTGAACCATTTGAACCATAATTAGCAAATAAAATTTCAGAAATCAGTATGGGGTGTATATTACGCATGAACATGGTGTAGAAGACTGTAATTTTAATGGAACGTTGGTTAATGGTGAGAGGTAGTAACAAACACACCCTCTCTCTCTCTCTCTCTCTCTCTCTTTCTCTCTCTCACGCACACGCACACACACACACACACACACACACACACACAGAGAGAGAGAGAGAGAGAGAGAGACAACACCACAGGTCTACTCTTGCTCCACTGCAGCACAAACCGCTTCCTGTAAACCACGTATATTCACGATACTTTGATGCGTTTGAAATACGCTCTATGATGACTCTCGAGCTGTTAATTTTAAAGAATCAGCATCACACACAATGAGCATTGATGCACTAAGACCGCCGTTGAAGAAGACACGAGTGCCCAGACAGAATGTGGCGTACGTAGCCATCAACTACTCCTCGAAATATGTCAGTTTGCCATACAGCTTCTCCCACTATATTTGAACGACTCCCACCTTTGTACCTCACCATACATTCTCAGATTCCACTATAACGTTGAGGGCAATGTCAACCGAGTTAGAAAACTGCTGCGGAAGCAAAGGGAACTTCACAGCAAACATAAACATAGCCAAAGCCTTGCAGACAA
Source organism: Schistocerca gregaria (assembly GCF_023897955.1). Taxonomy (NCBI): domain Eukaryota; kingdom Metazoa; phylum Arthropoda; class Insecta; order Orthoptera; family Acrididae; genus Schistocerca; species Schistocerca gregaria. Next base: position 516,057,488 of record NC_064931.1, on the reverse strand, counting down.
ACAAAAATTACGCGAAGCGAAATGTAGTGTGAGGAGGGCTATGCGAGAGGCTTTCAATGAATTCGAAAGTAACGTTCTATGTACTGACTTGGCAGAAAATCCTAAGAAATTTTGGTCCTATGTCAAAGCGGTACGTGGATCAAAACAAAATGTCCAGACACTCTGTGACCAAAATGGTACTGAAACAGAGGATGACAGACTAAAGGCCGAATTACTAAATGTCTTCTTCCAAAGCTGTTTCACAGAGGAAGACTGCACTGTGCTTCCTTCTCTAGATTGTCGCACAGTTGACAAAATGGTAGATATCGAAGTAGACGACAGAGGGATAGAGAAACAATTAAAATCGCTCAAAAGAGGAAAGGCCGCTGGTCCTGATGGGATACCAGTTCGATTTTACACAGAGTACGCGAAGGAACTTGCCCCCCTTCTTGCAGCGGTGTACCGTAGGTCTCTAGAAGAGCGAAGCGTTCCAAAGGATTGGAAAAGGGCACAGGTCATCCCCGTTCTCAAGAAGGGACGTCGAACAGATGTGCAGAACTATAGACCTATATCTCTAACGTCGATCAGTTGTAGAATTTTGGAACACGTATTATGTTCGAGTATAATGTCTTTTCTGGAGACTAGAAATCTACTCTGTAGGAATCAGCATGGGTTTCGAAAAAGACGATCGTGTGAAACCCAGCTCGCGCTATTCGTCCACGAGACTCAGAGGGCCTTAGACACGGGTTCACAGGTAGATGCCGTGTTTCTTGACTTCCGCAAGGCGTTTGACACAGTTCCCCATAGTCGTTTAATGAACAAAGTAAGAGCATACGGACTATCAGATCAATTGTGTGATTGGATTGAGGAGTTCCTAGATAACAGAACGCAGCACGTCATTCTCAATGGAGAGAAGTCTTCCGAAGTAAGAGTGATTTCAGGTGTGCCGCAGGGGAGTGTCATAGGACCGTTGCTATTCACAATATACATAAATGACCTGGTGGATGACATCGGAAGTTCACTGAGGCTTTTTGCAGATGATGCTGTGGTGTATCGAGAGGTTGCAACAATGGAAAATTGTACTGAAATGCAGGAGGATCTGCAGCGAATTGACGCATGGTGCACGGAATGGCAATTGAATCTCAATGTAGCGAAGTGTAATGTGATGCGAATACATAGAAAGATAGGTCCCTTATCATTTAGCTACAAAATAGCAGGTCAGCAACTGGAAGCAGTTAATTCCATAAATTATCTGGGAGTACGCATTAGGAGTGATTTAAAATGGAATGATCATATAAAGTTGATCGTCGGTAAAGCAGATGCCAGACTGAGATTCATTGGAAGAATCCTAAGGAAATGCAATCCGACAACAAAGGAAGTAGGTTACAGTACGCTTGTTCGCCCAATGCTTGAATACTGCTCAGCAGTGTGGGATCCGCACCAGGTAGGGTTGATAGAAGAGATAGAGAAGATCCAACGGAGAGCAGCGCGCTTCGTTACAGGATCATTTAGTAATTGCGAAAGCGTTACGGAGATGATAGATAAACTCCAGTGGAAGACTCTGCAGGAGAGACGCTCAGTAGCTCGGTACGGGCTTTTGTTGAAGTTTCGAGAACATACCTTCACCGAAGAGTCAAGCAGTATATTGCTCCCTCCTACGTATATCTCGCGAAGGGACCATGAGGATAAAATCAGAGAGATTAGAGCCCACACAGAAGCATACCGACAATCCTTCTTTCCACGTACAATACGAGACTGGAATAGAAGGGAGAACCGATAGAGGTACTCAGGGTACCCTCCGCCACACACCGTCAGGTGGCTTGCGGAGTACGGATGTAGATGTAGATGTAGATGTAGCTGCTGTCTTAGCATTAGCACACATAAACCTGTTTGTGTTCAAATGATACGTACTGGTGAAAGTAACATTGTTTCGACAGCTTACTACTACATAGTCACTGTCTATCAACCATGTGAGACCACATCAGGTTGTGTAACAAAGCTGATCTGCAAATCAAAATGCATCAAGTGAATGTTCCTAGGATCGTATGTGTTGGCACACTCCATCTGAATATGTTACGAAAAAAAGTCTGGGAAAGATGTCGTATTTTTGCCGGAAATCTAAGTGTGGATTAGGTTATGTACGGAGGTATATAGACCATTATTTTTTACTCGATCAATCCGTGAGATTGGGATGGAAGGTTAATCGATAATACTGGTGTGAGGTGTATCCTCCACCATGCACTGTGTGTGTATTGAACCGGGGAGCTAGAAACGATGGAGAGCCTTCACCCCGCCGTAGCGCTCAGTGCTTCACAACCCCACAACAGGCCACAGCAGTCTGCCCATCCCACCGCCGCCCCACACCGACCCCAGGGCTATTGCGCGGTTGGGCTCCCTGTGTACTGTGTACTGAGAAGCTGCTAAATCCATTCACAAGTATGACCCGAAGCTCGTATCTTTTTAATCGCTGAAACGGATCGGTACAACAAAGTAAATCGTTTGCTGAACGGTGTGCAGTCCTATGAGGCGAAAGATCAGTATCTTTGGAACTCTCTCATCCATTTCCCGAAAAATTATTCACCCTTCCCTGAAAAGATTTTAGATGTCATCCGTCAATCCTATCTAGTAATGATTCTGTTCAGCGGAGAAATAATCGAGAGAAGGGGTGAACAAGACTGGTGTTGGCGGTCATTTTTGTATGGGCTTCCTGTCTCTTCCAAGTGTTGTTGGAATAAAACAGTATTCGCTATGCCCTTACACTTGTTGTAATCATATTACTTCGTCTCTGTTTCTGTGTATTTAGAAGACGAAACACCTTAAGCAGTGTCAAAATGTTACTGTTGATTTACAGATGCTATTACGCTCGGAAAAAACAAGCACTTAGAGCGTATCGGAAATCAGTCTTGTTTAGTCCTCTCTTATTACACACATGAGTGTTGTTGGGCCGTTCAGCTGCTCAACAGAAGCTATAAGGATGTCGCCACGGCAGTATCCTTTCTGTGCGCGTGGGAAACGCTACACTGTGTGGTGTTTGATTAAACATAGACAGTAATTATTCGTGTACCATTCGAGAACGGATTTTTTTTTCATCACAATACAAACGACTAGGAGGGATGCAAATTCGGGTATGTGGTGTGTTCCAGTACATAGCGCTACAACCGTTACTCGTTTTTCTTTAATCGAGATCATGATTGTGCGGTTGTCGCTCATAGTGGCTGGTTGCAGCGCAGGACGGGCGCGCTACATTGTCCCCTGGGCGCTGAGCTGGTGAGTGGGATGGGGGAGGGGTACGTCTAAAGAATAGTAGCTACGTATTTGCGATCGTACTGTTAATAGACTTATTCTTCTGGTTAAAAGTTTTCACAACAGTCTAATATTGATAAACTTTTATTTCTCAGTCAGCATGCATCGCATCCATCCAATTCATGTGTCACAGCCAACAGTGTATCGTAGTGCAGTACAAGATAGAATTGAAGATCTTCCTTTTGTGAATTCAGTATTTGACTTCATTAACAATAAGTTCTTTGAAGAAATATCTCTGAATCTAAATGATACATTAGATGTTACAGATGCGAATATCTTTGTGGAGGAATGTGTTTATAGAACCACAGCAATTGAAAGCAGGAATGACGAAGGTTATTCTACAAGCGATTGTGAACTATCAACACCAGACAGAGATAAACGAAACGAGCTGACCGAAACCATTATAGAGAGGTGTAATAAAATGTATACATACACAGAAAAGTTAAGCAAGGGTGTAATAGAAAATATGTATAAGCGACTGCAAAGAAGTTTAATTGTACAATAAATGTGGTTAACCGTAGCAATGCCAACGCATTACGTACTACCAGGAAAGGGAGAGAGGAGGGTACTTCAAGCTCACAGCAAAAAAAAAAAAAAAAAAAAAAAAAATCGTTAGTTGGTTTTAACTTTTATTAAAACATACTTTTTAAATATGTGCCGATGTATATGTTATGTCCAGAGCCCGACAATATTCATTAACATACACATAGCAACACCAACGTGTTTTCCGTAATGCGTTCACCATACTTTATGACCACAAAAAAATTTAAAGAACACAAATGTTGTTAACTCTCGTTAAATTTGATTCACAACACACTTTTAAAGGTGTATAGATGTGTAAGAAGGATCCAAAACCTGAAGATATGAATATTACATTTGTTGCGAAAAGACATTTCACTACTAAGACTTAAATTTTTGTGTTATGTTTTCCGTAAAAATTTAAAGCAATTAGGGAATCTTGTATAAGAACTCATTAAAAGCAATCAACATATTTTTCAAAATTTTAAAATATAAAGCTCATTGCCTGATTACAGTATTTTCAAAAGGTAGGCATAAAGTATCGTCCCCCTAGGTATGATTAGGCTTAGGAAAGCGATAAGATTTTACGAAAGCCCTCCAAATTCATATCAGTATTCTTTAGTAAAAAAAGGAGATCTCTGAAAACTTTAAAGAATACATTGATCGTGGCCTGGCTTGATTGACCATGATTACAATTAACGAAACTGGGCTATTATTTCCACCAAGAAACACAATTGTAGGTGCATTGCTTCGAATACTTTTGTAGACAGATTTAAAAGAGAAAACCACATTTCTTCTCGAAAAATAACAAGTTATGTTTCCAAGAAAGAAATAAAGGACGAAAAAGACGTGACGGGGTCTGCTGGAGCATTTGTACATGAGGTTAATGCCTTAATCGCATGCGAAGCCTATAGTGGAAACAGCATTTTCAATACAGAGCAGTCACGATTTGCATATGAAATGGCAAATGAACAAAACTCATCCAATATTGGAGGAAAACACATCTTTTCTGTGGCGAAACCTATTTCATGCGTAGCACATTCTTATACTCTCCAACTTTATATGCCATGTGCTGGATTCCTTGGTAGAAAGGTGCACTTTTTTTTAGAACAAAATGCATCATTTGGTCAAGGCTGAGACAGCTAATAACACAAGAAACTAATTTTAACAAAGTTGTAAACTAACACAGACCTATGTTATCAGTTCGATGGAATATTTTTCTCTCCAACACCTTACTGTTGTTTGACTCTTGGACTGGATAAAGCGAGGGAGCTATATTTTAAGAACCTGAAATTTAGAAATCCTTAAATGAAAAAGTACTCGAATCCTTAAATGAAAAAGGTATTCGCACAGAAATAATCCCCCTCCCCCCCTCACGAACCACTAAATACATCCAGTCGTTAAACGTCTACTTTTTGAGGCAATGTAAACTTGCCCGCAAGCTCGAAGGGTGTATTATAAATAAATTTATTTTGGAGGCATCGCTAGTTATACTACATGAGCGAGTATTAATAATGAAACTTCATTCAGTTATTTACCATCAGATGTCTTCGCCAGTTTTCAAGGACATGATCATTCATACCTGTCAGTACACAGGAAAGTGCAACGTACTGTATTCAAGTAGCATACTAAAATCAATATCACAAGTAGAAAACATTGGCTGAAGTCCCGCCTCTGCCTGGAACACCTTATAATAAGATCTTATTATCACATATGAGCACTATCGTATGCAGCAAAATACACCAGCAAAAAAAAATGCAATTTTATAATAAACAAGCAACCACTATTTTTCCTTCTCTTCTTCTTCCTACTACCAACTTCCGTCACCCATCGCAGTTAAATTTCTCTATCCCTTAACAATCTGAATTATTTCTTTTATATCATTATATATGCTTTCAATATTTTCATCATCTGCGTAGATATACACTTGTAATACTGTGTAGGGCATTGGCACTGTGTCTATATGGGCTCGATAATGCGTTCACTCTGCTAATTTTAGTAGTTTACGCCTATTCCTGTTCTCTTTCCTTATAAACTATTAGACCCACTCCTGCATTACCTCTATTTGATTTTGCGTTTATAATCTTGTCCTCATTTCTCCAGATGTCTATTCATCCTGCACCGAGGTTCACTAATCCCTACTACCTTTAGCTTCAACCTATCCATTTCTGTCTTTAAATTTTCTAACCTATACACCCGATTAAGGGGTCTAACACTAAACTCTCTGATCTATAGAATGCCAGTTTTGCAGTTTTGTTTTTCCTGATGACGACAGTCCCTGAGTAGCCCCCGCCCGGAGATCCGAATGGAATTAGGAATATTTTACCCAACAGGACGCTATCGTTATCTAACTATGCAGTCCTCGGAGAAGTTCCGGCTGTAGTTTCCTGTTGCTTCCATCGGTTTACATCACCAACTCACAAAGGCCATGCCAACTGATATTACTAGGCCATATCAGTCAATCATCCAGACTGTTACCCCTGCAACAACTGAAAAGACTGCCGTCCTTCCGAGACCACATGTTTGTCTGGCCTTTCCACAGACCCCCCTCCCCGCCTTTGGATCGGGTACCTGTATCACTGAGGCCACCACACAGGCCACCACACCTCGGAGGATCCGTGGTTGATGGCCTTGCGTAATGTCCTGTGATCACAGAATCAGTGACTCGCAACTTTAATCAGTGGACTGATACAAAACAGGCATCTAAAAACTTTTGGGTATACACGTAAGCTCAATCGTAGCAGACATAGTTTCATTGGTATGATGCTGGAAAAATACATTCACTCTACAAACAAACATCCTTGAATAGTAGTACTATTTCACAAGAGACACACATTTCTCAAGAAGGACAGCATGGATCTATATCTACATCTACATGGATACTCTGCAAATCACATTTAAGTGCCTGGCAGTGGGTTCATCGAACCACCTTCACAATTCTCTATTATTCCAATCTCGTATAGAGCGCGGAAAGAATGAACACCTATATCCTCCCGTACGAGCTCTGATTTCCCTTATTTTATCGTTGTGATCATTCCACCCTATGTAGGTCGGTGTCAACAAAATATTTTCGCATTCGGAGGAGAAAGTTGGTGATTGGAATTTGGTGAGAAGATTCCGTCGCAACGAAAAACGCCTTTCTTTTAATGATGTCCAGCACAAATCCCGTATCATTTCTGTGACACTCTCTCCCATATTTCGCGACAATACACAACTTGCTGCCATTCTTTGAACATTTTCGATGTAATCCGTCAGTCCTACCTGGTAAGGATCCCACACCGCGCAGCAGTATTCTAAAAGAGGACGGACAAGCGTAGTGTAGGCAGTCTCCTTAGTAGGTCTGTTACATTTTCTAAGTGTCCTGCCAATAAAACGCAGCCTTTAGTTAGCCTTCCACACAACATTTTCTATGTGTTCTTTCAAATTTAAGTGGTTCGTAATTGTAATACCTAGGTATTTAGTTGAATTTACGACTTTTAGGTTAGACTGATTTATCGTGTAACCGAAGTTTAACGAGTTCCTTTTAGAACTCATGTGGATGACCTCACACTTTTCGTTATTTAGGGTCAACTGCCACTTTTCGCACCATTCAGATATTTTTTTCTAAATCGTTTTGCAGTTTGTTTTCATCTTCTGATGACTTTATTAGTCGATAAACGACAGCGTCATCTCCAAACAACTGAAGACGGCTGCTCAGATTGTCTCCCAAATCGTTTATATAGATAAGGAACAGCAAAGGGCCTATAACACTACCTTGGGGAACGCCTGAAATCACTTCTGTTTTACTCGATGACTTTCCGTCAGTTACTACGAACTGTGACCTCTCTGATAGGAAATCGCAAATCCAGTCACATAACTGTGACGATATTCCACAAGCACGCAATTTTACTACGAGCCGCTTGTGTGGTACAGTGTCATAAGCCTTCTGGAAAGCCAGGAATACGGAATCTATCTGAAATCCCTTGTCAACAGCACTCAGCACTTCATGTGAATAAAGAGCTAGTTGTGTTTCACAGGAAAGATGTTTTCTAAACCCATGTTGACTGTGTGTCAATAGACCGTTTCCTTCGAGGTAATTCATAATGTTCGAACACAATATATTTTCTAAAATCCTGCTCCACATCGACGTTAACGCTATGCGCCTGTAATTTAGTGGATTACTCCTACTACCTTTCTTGAATATTGGTGTGACCTGTGCAACTTTCCAGTCTGTGGGTACGTATCTTTCGTCGAGCGAACGGTTGTATATGATTGTTACGTATGGAGCTAATGCATCATCATACTCCTAAATGAACCCAATTGGTGTACACTTTGGACCAAAAGACTTGCTTTTATTAAGTGATTTAAGTTGCTTCACTACTCCGAAGATATTTACTTCTACGTTATTCATGTCGGCAGCTGTTCTCGATTCGAATTCTGGAATATTTACTTCGTCTTCAAGCAATGAATGGTTACAACTTTGTCTGACGGATGAGAGTGCGTCTTGGAAATACTGAAGAACGAGAACAGTTGACGACAGGCACCAACTATCCTGCAAAAGGGTACTTACGAAGTTACGAGAGCCAGTATTAAGAGAGGAACCCAGGAATATACTACAGGAACCCAGTTATCGCTCCTATAGGCACCGTGAAGACAAGCTTAGACACATTACAGCAAGCACAAAGGGATTTAAGCAGACATTCATCCTGCACTCCATACATTGGCGGAAAGGGAAAAATCACTAATATCCAATACAATGATAATACTTTCTGTTATATAATTCACTTTGGTTTGTAGAGTGTGAACGGAGATATTGAGTCTTTTAGTGAAAGCTAACAAAAAAATTGTCCTTTGTTTTCACAGGAACTGGGTTTTCCAGATGAATCGTCAGCTCTCAAGGAAGACGATTTTCAGGTTGGTGATATGGTAAGTTCTAATATGAAACAGAAGCAGTAATTACTGATATGATATGTCACAGTAAGTAACAGCTTCTTGCTCACAAAGGCCTCATACCAGTTAAGTGTATAACTGAATGTACTGTATATGGCTACAAACAAAGAGCAGTTGGCTCATTTCTACTATACACTGGCACAATTCGGAGTATTGAAAGGTGTGCGTGTCTGTGTTTGTGTAAAAAAGGACTATGCTTTTAGACAGTTATAGATATGGGCTGATATTTTAGTGATATGCACAATGAAATAAGCGACGCACAAAAGAAACCTGAACTTCTACTGACTGTGTACTATGTAATGATAGCAGTTCAGTGAGGCATTGGTACCACTTGTATCAGAATCCAGCAACACAGGGTCATACATAGCCTTATCTTACACATTTCCTGAAAAAATAGCTACCATGTGAAGATATTGCAGCATCTGCTAATAATAATAATCATTATCATCATCAACAGTGCCCACTCTCTGCCTGAATGCCTATTCATGAAACTATCTGCAAGGAACGTACTTGAGTTTCACAAAAGGCGGCAGTTTTGCAACGAGGCACATTTTAGTAAAGTTTACACGTGGGAGGATACGTTTCTGGTAAATAAGGTCAGAACAGATGATTTTAATACTGATGTGTTGAGCTTGAAAGGCAGTTAACAGAATGTACAAACTCATAACAGAAATATAACCCAAACTTCTCGTCAGTAAAGCGTGTTGAGCACATAATCCAAAATCATCAGCACCAAAATAACTTTACGCTCCTAAAACTTAAGTTTATGCTGAATGAAATGAGGTTGTTAACGGTGTAGCAACCAGTCTCCAGAGACTTGATAATTCGCAACGTCTCCGAACTTATTCTGCTGCACATAAGCACGCGAAACGCTACTAGCACGCAGGAGAATACAATTAATCAAACCCAGTTAACCTCACATGGTAAACTGCACAGAATGTACACTGGGTTGACCTTACCACACATCTTCGAGACTGTTCAGCAATGTGGCTTTCCATCAAACAAAATGACTTCATCAGAATGGCATGCATCATTAAAAGGCTCCCGAACCAGACACATCTTAACACTGCAGAGTACTGTAGAGCCAAGCAACAGCAAATAAATAATGGCCGACTTCCATCGAAAAAAGCACCCACATGGCATACTAGCCGCCAGCGAAGCCTAATGGCTGATGGCCAATGTAATCTCCAAAGATCTACTTCTGTTGCATTGGATTAGCAATGTGCTTTTGAAAGAATCGAAATATTTACACTGACACTGGTTATTGTGAGGTCTCGAAGAATGTAGGGAAATAAATGCTACAAATCACGAAAAGGAAATGAAATATATTACAGGAAATTAAAAAGCCAACTAACAGGCATCTTTCAGCACCTACTCCTTACTGGATTGAGAAGATTTGGGTCGTGTTCTGGAGGAGACGAACAGAGTACATTCCAGATTCCATCATCACATCGTAATATAGTGCTAAACATTATAAAATTATTAAATAGGATGGGTAAAGAATTAACACAGAAGAAAACAGTGACTGATCAGAGTAATTCACAGTAATGCCTTACGGGAGACTCTACATAATTATGCTCTACACTCACGTTCAGAAAAAAAGAACACCTTGAACGACTAGAGATACGACGTTCATAGTCACAGGACATGACAACTAGTATGTTCTACAGAAATAAATGATCAGCATTTGAAGTATGTAAACCCGCAGGTTCAAGTTCAACATTGACATCGCAGCGCAACACTACCCAACGGTAAAATGTGCCTGCGGCTCTCGTCACCTCTGGCGCAACACTGATACACTGTAACACATCGAACTGAATCAGGGGTGAAAGTCCGTCGCAGTTTATTATGGCATGGGCTACGTGAGCGGCGTCCAGTTCTCCGCCTACCTTTCACGAATGTGCAGAAACATGTTATACGGCAATTGTGTATGGAACGACGCCACTGGGGACAGGAATGGCATGAGATAGTGTTTTCGGACGAATCCAGGTTCGGTTCGTTTCAAAATGATGACCGCATTTTGGTTCGCCCCAGATGGGGGGAGCGGCATTACAGTGGCTGCATTCGCACAAGACATACAGCGCCAACTCAAGGTCTTATGGTGCAGGGTGCAATTGGGTACAACCACAAATCACAGTTGGTGCGTGTTCAGGACACTATGACCAATGTGACCTATGTGAATGACATTCTGCGACCCGTAGCCATACCCTTTTTGCATAACGATCCAGACGCCAATATTGAGGAAGACAACGCACGATCACATGTTGCTGTACGGATACGTGCCTTCCTGGTGTCCAGGGATATCAGACTTCCTCCCAGGCCCGCCAGATCACCAGATTTGTCGCCAATCGAAAGTGTGTGGGATATGGTGAAATTTCGGTTGCAGCGCTGTGACCCAGTGCCAACCACCACCGATGAAATTTGGAACCAGGTGAATGCAGCATGGATGGCTATACCACGGGAAGCCATTCGCTCATGACAGACCCCGTGCCTAGCCAACTGGCCACATACCGAAATGAGGTGGCTGAAATGCTAATCACTCTGCAGAACATACTAATGTACAGTCGTGCTCAAAAGTATCCGAACGACCTGAATTGCATTTCGCCTGTTACGCATGCAACCCACATAACGCAGCTGTCTAGCAGGTCCTCTAATCGCTCCTTGGTACAGTCGTTTGACTATTGAAAATGGTTCCAACAAGGCACCACTAGAAAACTCTGCTCTGTATCGCAAGAGCTCAAGATGTAAAGTAATACCACGATACTACAAATATCAGGGAACACCTTATCACAGAAAAGACTGTCCTTAAGGCTTGTAAGCTCACATTTATTGCAATAAATGACATACCTGAAGTGTTACCACTCTCATTATTGCGTCAGATAGGTAATGCACGTAGCAAGTTCATCGTATTCATGATTTCCTCTTCAAAGTAACATACCATACTTGTTATTTAACACAAAAGACATTAAAAATTTAATTTATTCACGAGCAGCTGGTTGAGAATATGTATGAACTTCAAATGACACGACGAACCGTCTCGTTCTGCATATGGATTCAAACCCAGGTCATGCAGACTAAGATTTCGTGACTGACAGAAACTAACAGTCATTCCTGACTAACCATACAGAGAGTGATGTACCTCGATTTTAGACAGTATCAGTTAGCGAATATCAACTTTAAATTACATAACGTAAACATTTTTAACGGACGCGAATTCCTACCCAGCAACTATTGTCCCTTTTAACGAACTACGAGAGATGTTAAGTATTGCTTCTTCACAAGTAACTTACTTGAAATGCCGTGAGATAAACCTTTGTGTTGGACAGGGATTCGAACCCAGAACCTAATCGGATTGTTATCGAAGCATAATCAACTGTGACATATCGGATTTTCTCGGTAGTAGTTAGGTGTTTTAACTGAAATGACGAGAAGGAACATTAATTTTTTCCTTCCCACAACTCCAAACCGGCACCTATCGCTGTTATATTCTAGAGAAAACGAACTTTAAATATGGGTTTGTTGCGCCAGCAGCGACATGTGAGCATGTTTGAACTAGAAATAATACGGCTGTGTGTTCAGTGCTGACTGGGAATCGAACCCCACACATATCGTTGTTGACTACACACGAAGAGACGTCAGCTACCGAATTTTTCTCCACCAGCAGCTCGGAATAACATCCTTGAACTTACAGTGCTCTCTCAAATAGTTCTGTGTCTCACTGGGAGTCAAAAACGTCAGATATCGTTAGTGTTGACAACGAATGAAAATGCATGAAAGATCAAAATTATTATCCACCAGCAGATAGGTGCTCTCATGCTAGAGCCTGATAATACATAACGAAAACTTAAGTGCCGGGCCAGGATTCTAACCCATTCACGTGCAATATGTGGACATGTTGAGGAATCTGCAGTTTTGAACAAACAACAAATTATAGTCTAGCTGTATTGTCGCGAAGGGATCAAATTCCGAGTTAAGGGCGGTCTGAGTTGCATTCCAAGCTCAGAACCAATTTTATCGACATACAGAAGCTCAAATAAAAGATGGAATAAGTGTCCTGTGACCCTACATAGCGTTTGTTTCGTCACTAGAAATAAATAACTAGTATAAGAAAGGTTACTGGTGATAGAGTTCCCACATTTCGCCACTCCTGACTTTATTGTGATTCAGCGTAACGTCTACGTGGTAGAGAAGGAATATCATGTTTAATGTGAATTTAATACCACAATGCCATTATACTTTCTTCACTTGGTGTAGCCAGAAGAGAATAGAATCTGTCTCTCCCTATTAAAAATCATCGGCAGAAGCTGGAATCGAAGCCAGACCACCATCATAGGAACCTATTATCAGTCCAACAGACCACCAAATGTTCTCTCAGATGCATTTTTCTATCATAACACCGTTGCGGCACACTCGATGAGAATTCTGACACACAGGCTCAGCGACCCAGTGCATACATTCGACTCTATTTTATAATCACCGACATAAAATAACGTAACTGCCACCTACACAGAACTGTCAACAGTGTAGGATGCAGAAATTTAAGGAGGAAGCGTCCCTTTCCATTTGAACTACTCTATTGCGTTATCTGTTTGTTGAAAACGTCGTGCAGTGCAAAAGAAAAGCTGTAACTGTCTGTCTCTCAGAAGTCTAGATCCTGCCATATGCATTATCTAACACCACTGTGGAATGCGGAAGTTCTGGAGGAACTGTTCTTGACTGCTGGAGATGCTTTAGCTACATGACAGCTACTAGTGCAACGGTGAGTGTCGCGCCCTGTGGATAACATGTCGCGAGTTCTATTACATTCGCTGCTATATTGCTTAAAACGCAATTCTGCTGTCTTCTGAAGTTATCAATTTAATGGAACTTTGAACATAATTCCCTTCCCTTCTCAACCCAAAATAGCCGCATGTGGAAAAACGACTAACTTCTGCAACATTTTGTTCTTTCAGGTTTAATAGATGGGCAGGCAGCAGATGCATCTCAAAGCTTTTGTATTACGTATGGAGCAATTGCATAGTGCCAAAATAGTCAGAAAAGTATTTTCTACATTAGCTGTCGTCTGGTAGTGGCATTTTATTCTTCTTCAAACCTTACTTGACTGCTTTAACTCAGAACAAGTTTTCTACATGCATGTAATCAATAAACTGCATGTGCATTGTCAGACTGTTATAGATAACATCAGAGAATTCGCATATACCGTTGAGAATTAATTTCTCTCTCATGTTTAGTTTGTTTGAACAACACTAAAAGATGCCTTACGAAAATTATGCACTTTATTATAAGAAATGAGATAAAGCTACTCATGATAACATTACGACAAAAGTCTTTTTTAATAAAACTGAGTATCTGTACACAACCGTGCTTCTATCGGCACAAATTAGTAAAATACTACTCACTTAGATTTCGATTGGGTCTGTGTTTAATTGGTATGCTGTGTCATACTCAACAGGTATGCAAATGTGGCATTTCATAAATAAAGTTATGTGTTCCTAGAAATCTAAAATTTGCTTGTCAGCAGCATTGTGCAGCATTGTAAGTTTTTCACCATTGCACTATGAGCTGAAAGTATTTTCTTACGATTTCCCTATCGATGTTTTATCTGATTTCATATAGCTCTTTCACAGAAGGGATAAAAATGTCACACTCAGAGAGACTGGAACCGCGAACAACAACAGACGCTATTTCACAGGTCAGCACGTCCCCACAGACCTAGCGAACAGGCATGTGTAGTGTCTTCCTCTTACAATGCCAATAGTGACTAGAACTCGTAAACCGCTATTTAAAGGACGAGAGTAGTGGCGATTTCCACGTGCAATGGCTTTCCTGGGTTGAAAACCGTAAATTTACAATCTTTTGTTACACCTCAAGCGATAATAAAACAGATTATTCAGTGGAAATGACAGGAAAAATCAAGTGAACTTTGAGGCTTAATTCTGTGCACATCAGGAAGTAACTCGTCGATCACAGGGTTGCCAAACATACCTTGCCTTGTTGCCAAATCTCAGTTACAGTACCAGCAGGAACAAGACAAACTGATGTGATCCTACAGCGGGCTGGGAAGTGACCATAGACACAGCTGCTACGGCCTGGAATACGTAATGCGTCTGATTCGCATTTCTGTAACAGTCAGAACTGACTGCAAACTAAGCGTCATAAATCAGTACCTCTCATAGTGTTCCTATATTTCTTTCGTAACTGTACTCAAAACTAAGAAACTCATTCACGGATGTTTTCGTGCCACGCTGATATTCTACGGTCGCAGGTTCGAATCCTGCCTCGGGCATGGATGTGTGTGATGCCCTTAAAGTAGTTCTAAGTTTTAGGGAGGGGACTGATGACCACAGATGTAAGTCCCATAGTGCTCAGAGCCACTTGAACCATTTTGTGTGTGTGTGTGTGTGTGTGTGTGTGATAGAGGGAGAGAGAGAGAGAGAGAGAGAGAGAGAGAGAGAGAGAGAAATAAAAAAGAGTGAGCCAGAGGGTAAAAATTGTTGTAAAGAAATTGAATACCGGTATGTAAGGAAATCTTTCATTAAAATGACACATTCCACATCATTACGAAATGTCGTATTCATTATCTATGGAACAAGTATTAATCTAATCTAATCTAATCATATTGCTGACTAGCTATGAAGAGTCATGAATTACCGAAATTTTCGCCAATGTCAGTAACCAAATCTAAACTTGAAAATCAAGACGACAGTTTTTGTAATAAACCGGGACTCCTATCAAGACCCTTTCATCACTGTTAATTACCCACGAAAGATATCTGATATACCTCCATTCAGCAATAACAATGTGTGTATGCGTTTAAAGATGAAGTGCATGATGTGAAGTTCCGTGACGGAGATACGAACCCAACACGTGTTCGGATTGTTAACTAAGTAAAATTAAATGTTAGTATCGGTTTTTCTTACCAGCTGCTAGGTGTTTGAATCTAAAATAAGGATACAAATTTTTGTGCCTGAGCGACAATCGTACCGCACTCCTATCGTTCTTCTTTATCGTCCACGAATATAGCTTAAGTATCACTTGCTTACCCACCAACAGTAAGATGTATACGTGTTTGGCCAGAAATTGTTGGCAACACATGAAGAGACATTAAAAATGCACGTTAATTTTCACTAGCAGGCCGGTGTGTACGTGATAGGGCTTGAAATGAAATTATGAATATTTTTGTACTGGAACAGGAATCGGACCCACATACTTACCTTTGGAGGAGACCTAGAGAAGATTGCAGTCTTAGAAAAAGGAACGAAATGATCGAACTATACTGTTCCGAGAGATTCAGATCCTCGAAAGAGGAGATACGAATTCGAATCACAGCCCAGCACCAAATTTTTCAACGTCTCTAGTTCAGTCTAGTACAGATAAAATAAGAGCCCTGTTCCTTTAAATGGCTATCGGTTCATCAAATAAAATAGAATTTTCTAATGTAAGTAAGTTTACTGGCGACAGTATTTCTGTTTACCATGACCTCCACCTATGTCATTTCGCAATGTAAACTGGCTCTTTCAGTTGGGAAAGAAGGAACGTGATGTTTAACGCGCATTCTGGATTATAACATCTTTCTCTTGAGGTTACGAGAGGTAAATTAAATCTGTTTGTGCCTCTGAATCCACACATTGCGCTTGTGATAGTTCGTTCCACCCGACCATTGTGGCCACATTTCCCAGCCCCAGGAGTGTGTTGTAACAGATGATGTGCTTAGCTTACAAAATTAGTCACGGTGGAAAAAATGCGAGTCTATTAGATGGTTAAGAAGAAGCAAGCTCCTGAAGCGAAGATTATGCTATTCTCATGTCAGCAGGATGTAAAGACTCTTCTAGGCAACATAGCCTCGATGTAAAGCATCGAGCGAAAATTTCATTCTAGAAACATCCCCCAGGCTGTGGCTAAGCCATGTCTCCACAATATCCTTTCTTCCAGGAGTGATAGTTCTGCAAGGTTCGCAGGACAGCTTCTGTCAAGTTTGGAAGGTAGGAGACGAGGTACTGGCGGAATTAAAAGTGTGAGGACGGGGCGTGAGTCGTGCTTGGGTAGCTCAATTGGTAGAGTACTTACCCGTGAAAGGCAAAGGTGGCGAGTTCGAGTCTCGGCCCGAAACACAGTTTTAATCTGCCAGGAAGTTTCATAGCAGTGCACACTCCGCTGTAGAGTGATAATTACCTTCTAGAGAGTGTTATCAGTTGCAGATTGTAGTGCATGTTGGAACAAACGGTGCCCGTCACCTGAACTCTGAAGTTGTACATGTTTCACTCCAGTGACTGCCAGAGAAGATGGAGTGGACCAGCCTTCTCAGAGAATTTCAACAAAGCTCACAATCTGCAGCATTGTCTAAGTCCATTGGAAGACTTGAGCCAGAGACTTCGAATGTCTACATCTACACCTACATACAGACTCCGAAAACCACCGTACGGTGCATGACGGAGGATGCCCTGCACCACAACTAGTCGTTTCCTTTCCTGTTCCACTCGCAGATAGGGCGAAGGAATAATGTCTGTCTGAGCGCCACGGTGTGAGCCCTAATTTCTCGTAGCTTACGACCGGGGTCCCTATGCGAAAAATGTGTTTGCGGCAGTAGGATCGTTCTGCAGTCAGTTTTAATTGCCAGTTCTATAAACTTTTTTCAGTAGTGTTCTTCTCTCCAGGGATTCCCGTCTTAGCTCCCGAAGCATATCCGTAACAATTGCATGCTGATCGAACCTACCAGTAACAAATCTAGCAGCTCGCCTCTGAATTGCTTCGCTGTCTCCTATCAATCCGGCCTGCTGCGGATCCCAAACACTCGAGCCGTACTCCAAAACAAAACAAAAAATCGCACTAGCGTCCTATATGCGGTATCCTTTATAGATGAACCACACTTTCCCAAAATTCTCCCTATAAACCAAAGTCGACCATTGCCCTTCCCGTAACACAATCCTCACATGCTCGTTCCGTTTCATATCGCTTCGCAACGTTACGCCCAGGTGTTTAATCGACGTGATTGTGTCAAGCAGGGCACTACTAACGCTGTGTTTGAACATTACGGGTTTGTATTCCCTACTCATTCGCATCAAATTACATTTTTCTACATTAAGAGCCAGCTACCATACATCACACCAACTAGAAATTTTCTCTAGGTATCTCTTACCAAACTACAGTTAATAATTTTCTACACCTTCCTGTACACCACAGCATAAGCATCGAACAACCACACCCTGTCTGCGAGATCATTTATGTTTATAGAAGATAACAACGGTCCTATCACACTTCCCTGGGGCACTCCTGATGTTACCCCTGTCTCCGATAAACAGTCGCCGTCGAGGACAACATACTGGGTTCTACTACTTCAGAAGTCTTTCAGCAAGTTCCATATCTGGGAGCCTATTCCGCATGCACGTATATTCGTTAACAGTCTGCAGGGTGGTACCGTGTCGAATGCTTTTCGGAAATCTATAAATGTGGAATCAGCCTGTTGCCCTTCATCTATAGTTCGCAGTATATCGTGTGAGCAAAGAGCAAGCTGAGTTTCGCGTTCTAAGCCCATCCTGACTTCTGGACATGAGCTTTTCGGTATGTAGGAAATTTATTATATTCGGACTCCAGAATTCATCTGCAGACCGATGTTAAGCATATTGGTCTGTCATTCTGCGGGTCCATTGTTTTGCCCTTCCTATATACAGGTATCACCTGCGCGATGTTCCAGTCGCTTGGCATTTTACGCTGATCGAGAGATTCGCGATAAATGCAAACTAAGTGAGGAGTTAATGACAGGGTACTCTTTGTAAGAGTGTACCTGGCGACTTACTTCTTTTCAACTCTTTCAGTTGTTTCTCTACGCCAGGGATGGCTATTACTATGTCATGAATACGGGAACTCTGTACGATTGTTAAACGACGGTACATTTATACGATTCTCCAACGTAAGCGATTTCTTAAACGTAGAATTTAAAACTTCAGCATTTCTTTTGCTATCTTCTAAAGTCAAACCAGACTGGTCAACGAGTGACTGAGTGGAAGCATTAGACCCGCTTAGCGATTTTACACAGGACTAGAATTTTTTCGGGTTCTCAGTCAGGTCTTTAGGCAAGGTATGACGGTGGCAGCTGTTATACGCTTCGCGCATAGATATTTTCACAGACGCACGAAACTACTAACTTTTGCCTGTCGTCATTTGCGCGTCCTCTTTTGAACCGAGAGTGCAACAGCCTTTGCTTCCTCACTATTTTCCGAAGTTCACTATCAAACCACGGTGAATGTTTCCCGTCCTTAATTCACTTACTAGGCACATACTTGTCCGTTTAAACTTTGCCCATAATTCCTCTGTGGTCATCAATCTGAAA
This sequence comes from Schistocerca gregaria, assembly GCF_023897955.1. Classification (NCBI taxonomy): domain Eukaryota; kingdom Metazoa; phylum Arthropoda; class Insecta; order Orthoptera; family Acrididae; genus Schistocerca; species Schistocerca gregaria. The sequence continues at coordinate 516,038,431 of NC_064931.1, read as the reverse complement.
CTAAATGATTGCAGTTCATTGTCTAAGTGAGATGATAACAACTGCTTATCTGCTCTTACTAGCAGAAACACTCTCCTAGATCTCTTCACTGATTTACTAACTTTCGTGACCATAGTCGCTATGATGGTATCATGACCACCAATCCACGTCTCTGTGCTGACGCCATCGGTAAGGTCCACGCTGTTTGTAGCTACAAGATCCAAGATATTTCCATTGCGTGTTGGCTGCCGAAGTAAGTGCTCAAAACAGTTGTCGGGAAACGTGTTCAAAAATACTTCAAAAGACTGTCTGTACCTCCTACAATGAATCCATACACTTCTCAATCTACACTCGGTAGGTTAACGTCACCACTGACTAGTATTGCATGGTCTGGGTATTTATTCACAACTGACCATAGACTTTCTTAGAATGACTCTAGACCTGTCACAGCGGAGTCGGGTGGTCCGTAAAAACGTCCAAAAATTAACTTGGTTTCACCTACGCCTGGTATGCGCCACCAGATAACTTCACTATCACACTGTTTCAAGCTCATTAGAGACAATATTTTTGTCGACTGCAATCAACACTCCTCCAATGGCGTCCAGTTTGTCTTTCCGATAAATATTACAAGACTCGCTAAATATCTTTTTACTTCGGGTTTTAGCCAGCTCTCAGTCCCAAGAATCATTGAGCTGGAACTCCTGAATGTATTAGCATGCACTAAATATCATGGACTGCTACTCAAATGGCAGACTATGTGCACACAAAATTTTCTTAGCTTGGGCTACTCTCCATCCAATCTTGATAATGACACCTATGGAGTCCCCAGATTATTAGTTTAACACACAAAGCAATGCCCTTCCTTCTCCCCCTCCCCAAAAAACACACACTCACGCACACACATGCACAAATGAGACGCTGACAATCCTGGTGATAAACTGCAGAAGTATTCGCAACGAGTTCTAGAGTTCAAAGTATTCCTATAAAGTAGTGGAACTCATATAACATTATGCGCAAGAAGTTGATGAAAAATAGAAATTGACAGTAGCCATAGTTTTATGTAAATCTAAGTACACTACTGGCCATTAAAATTGCTACACCACGAAGATGACATGCTACAAACGCGAAATTTAACCGACAGGAAGAAGATGCTGTGATATGCAAATGATGAGCTTTTCAGAGCATTCACACAAGGTTAGCGCCTGTGGCGACACATACAACGTGGCCGGCCGGTGTGGCCTAGCGGTTCTAGGCGCTTCAGTCTGAAACCGTGCGACCGCCACGGTCGCAGATTCGAATCCTGCCTCGGGCATGGATGTGTGTGATGTCCTTAGGTTAGTTAGGTTTAAATAGTTTTTGGTTCTAGGGAACTGATGACCTCAGCTGTTAAGTCCCATAGTGCTCAGAGTCATTTGAACCTACAACGTGCTAATATGAGGAAAGTTTCCAACCGATTTCTCATACACAAACAGCAGCTGACCGGCGTTGCCTGGTGAAACGTTATTGCGATGCCTTGTGTGTGGAGGAGAAATGCGTACCATCACGTTTCCGTCTTTGGTAAAGGTCGGATTGTAGCCTATCGCATTGCGGTTTATCGTATCGCAACATTGCGGCTCGCGTTTGTCGAGATTCAATGAATGTTAGCAGAATATGGAATCGGTGTGTTCAGGAGGATAATACGGAACGCCGTGCTGGATCCCAACGGCCTCGTATCACTAGCAGTCGAGATGACAGGCATCTTATCCGCACGGCTGTAACGGATCGTGCAGCCACGTCTCGATCCCTTACTCAACAGATGGGGACGTCTGCAAGACAACAACTATCTGCACGAACAGTTCGACGACGTTCGCAGCAGCATGGACTATCAGCTCGGAGACCATGGCTGCGGTTACCCTTGACGCTGCATCACAGACAGGATCGCCAGCGACGGTGTTCTCAACGACGAACCTGGGTGAACGAATGGCAAAACGTCATTTTTTCCGATGAATCCAGGTTCTGTTTACAGCATCATGATGGTCGCATCCGTATTTTGCGACATCGCGGTGAACACACATTGGAAGCGTGTATTCGTCATCGCCGTACTGGCGTATCACGTGGCGTGATGGCATGGGGTGCCATTGGTTACACGTCTCGGTCACCTCTTGTTCGCATTCACGGCACTTTGAACAGTGGACGTTACATTTCAGATGTGTTATGGCCCGTGGCTCTCCCCTTCATTCAATCCCTGCGAAATCCGTCATTTCAGCAGGATAATGCCCGACCGCATGTTGCAGGTCCTGTACGGGCTTTTCTGGATACAGAAATTGTTCGACTGCTGCCCTGGCTAGTACATTCTCCAGATCTCTCACCAAACTGGTCAATGGTGGCCGAGCAACTGGCTCATCACAATACGCCAGTCACTACTCTTGATGAACTGTGGTATCGTGTTGAAGCTGCATGGGCAGCTGTACCTGTACACGCAATTCAAGCTCTGTTTGACTCAATGCCCAATCGTATCAAGGCCGTTATTACGGCCAGAGGTGGTTGTTCTGGCTACTGATTTCTCATGATCTGTGCACCCAAATCGCGTTAAAATGTAATCACATGTCAGTTCTAGTATAATATATCTGTCCAATGAATACCCGTTTATCATCTGCATTTCTTCTTGGTGTAGCAATTTTAATGGCCAGTAGTGTATGTAGTAAAAGAAGGGTAAAATCTAAACCAGACTCAAAATGTTATTTGTGTGGAGTATTTCTCTGCTACATTGGAAATAAAAATATGCCTTTTTGTTAGTACTTACAGCTGTGCTCCATAAAAAATTGAAAAATTTCTGTTTTGGATAGTTCAGAAACAAAGGATTACGAACCATGTCCCGGCTTTTGTAATATCCAGGCGACCGTTAAGAATCGCTTGCAGTGACTGAAGTGAATTAATGTCTTTGAATAAAAGTTTCATTTTTCTTCGTTTCACTGCGTATTGTTTTCAGTTTAAAAAAAAATGGTTCAAATGGCTCTGAGCACAATGGGACTTAACATCTATGGTCATCAGTCCCCTAGAACTTGGAACTACTTAAACCTAACTAACCTAAGGACATCACACAACACCCAGCTTTTTCAGTTATTTTATGTACTAAATTGTAGTAGTTGTTTTTGTGTATGGTCAAGTTTCATCGAGCTATGTTACTTGGCAAGTGACACATCAAGACAAAGTTACTCCATCGTTAAGTTCTGCTCACCAGTGATTTTTTTCCTTTTATTATTTAATTTTATTCATTATATTTATTAAGAAATGTCATTATATTAAAATACTGCAGACTACTGAACGTCAATGTTTTAATTTTTCTTTAGGTATCTTTCCTATAACAGAGCCTCGTCCGACTACTGAAAGTGAACAATCGAGTGGTAGCGATCAGCGAGGAGGAAACAGTGATTGTTGACGTGATGGCATAACTGTTACTTAGATTTTCGTATGAGAGGACGCAAATAAAACATTTAAAGTAATATGTGCACCATATCAATGTAATGCGACCGTTCATGTCCGCTATAAACATAACCGATATGCCGCTTAGGGTGAGCAGCAACCTGCGACTGCTTGCTGCTGATGCTGTGGCTTACGAGAAATTATTGTCGCTGGGTGGCAGTAGGAGTGTGAAAGATGACTTCGACATATCATCTATTTGGTGTAATAAATGGCAGCGAGCTCCAAATGCCGAAAAATACAAGTCAAATAGATGAATAGGAAAAACAATCATCTAATGTTCGAATACATTATTAGTGTTGTTCTGCTTGACACAGTCAAATCGATTAATATCTACGCATACATTTCAAAGTGACATGAAATTAAATGAAATGAGCACATAAAGTTTGAAGTAGGAAAGGCAAGGTAGTGACTCCGGTCTATTGCAAGAATTCTAAGAAAGTGTAGCTCATCTATAAAGGAAATCGCTTATACGATACTTCTGCAACCCATTCTTGAACATTGTTCAGATGTTTGGGATCCCCGCTACCGCGTTAAAGGAAGACGTCGAAGAAATTCAGAGGTGTGCCGCTATGTTTGTTACCGGCGTGCTCGATCAACACGCGGGTATTAGAGAAATGCTTGTGACTCCACTGGAAAGTCCTACTGAGAAAATTCGGAGAACAGCCATTTGCGAATAACTGAAGAGCTATTCTAATGCCACCAGTGTATAATTCGAGTACGGACTGCCAAGACCTGGTATGAGAAGTCAGTGCACGTGTGGAGGTATATAGAGAATTTTTTTCTCTCATTCCATTTTCGAGTGGAACAAGAGCGGGAATAAGTAGTTGTGGTACAAGATACCCTAGCACCGAATGATGACTAGCTGAGTATATGTGTGGCTGTAAATGTATAATTACAGAGATACAGTGATTACTACTGAGTAAATTGTGAACTGTGTACTGTGCTTTAATTCCAGTATGAACTTGGCGAGTGCAAGTGACATATCGGTGGCTTGCTGCTGAAACAATTCGTATGCACAATATTAGATTTAAACATTACGAGGTGCGTGCTTTGAAGTGATAAAGCTTTGAACTGTGTCGTAACTCTCAGTGTTCACTGTTTCACGGTTTCTGTAGAGTAGGACATCATACAACATCCTATATATCTACTCCGTAAGTATGCTAGTGCCACGTGTTTCAGATTGTGTACACTCTGGAACTGCAATCTTACGATGTCTAGATTCCCACAACAGTACGTGTGTCGTATTGTGTAATGGATCCAGTGACATTATCTTTAACGCAGAATCGTGAAATACCAGCATTTTGTGTCCCTGTCACCAAACTATCTCGGAGCCCTGTTACGAGATGACGTGCAGTCAGAGTGGAGATTTCTTAAACAGACTGCTAAATAGGACCCTGCTCTCAATCGCAAAGGTGGTTTAATACCTGTTTTCCCTTTAAAATAAAAATGTTGTCCCACTTACAATATTGCTTAGATCGACGTATTGTTGCCAACTGCCTCAACAATACTAACATATCAAAGTATAGCTTTGCTTCACGACACTCCCTAGAATTTTTCTGTTAATTTGTAAAGTAGTAGTCATATTACTCCTCTATTCAATGCATTTCCCTTTTTCCGCGAATTCTGAATTCTCATGTAATAAATAATTCGAATTGTGACGTGGACACTTTTTCAAACCAACATACGGTGTGCCTGCAAAACCTGTCTTGAATGTGCTTTACTATGACTGTAGAAAGCGCTGCCCACAGGTCTGATAGCTAGTGAATATGTGTTTGATGCTAGTTTGTCTGGTATGTTACGTGAATTACATGGGTTGGACGCATCAGTGTACTTCGAACGACTGAGTGCGCTTCTAGATGGGCGCCATATTGTTATTAAACAATTTAGGAGCCATATACTTGCGGGAATTATATTTAATCTTACAGAATATTGTTTATTTGATTTCACTGATGCTGATCTTCGCATGCTTCAGTGAGGGTAAAGAGCGTGTATACTCGTATTAGTACAGTTTTATTGATTTTGTGTTGGACAACAAATTTAATTTCATTCTTTTGAACACAGAATCCATCACATTGTATTACTCACTCTTTACTATTTCTTCATTTTTCCAGCCTCTATCTCATATCTGCACATGGTCGGCACGTTATTATAGATTTGGCAATTTTAATGGTAGAGTGTGACCGGATGCCGTACCTGTCGCCAACCCTTCTCTCAGGGACAAAATTAGTATATTCTCATCTGTCTGCCGTCTTCGTGTTATCCCATGTGAAGTGTGAGAACCTTTTTCGAAATCTTTGCGAATTGTATAACTGAGGCGGGACGTGTGCACCATCCCGGTATTTAGCTAGTCGGATGTGAGAAAGCTCCTAAAAACCATTCACAGGTTGGCCGCCACCACGGCCTCCGTCGTTAATTAGCCGGGCGGATTCGATTTGCAGACGATGCTCCCCTCCCTCCCTCAATCAATCACGGACGCGCACGATAATTCGCGTATCTATTAAGCCAAGTGTTAATCTTTCTTGACTAACACAATTTAATTTTTACCGTTCAAAATTAAGCCGACCATCCCGTTGTGACATACGACCAAAATACACTGAAGCGCCAAAGAAACTGGGGTAGGCATGCGTATTCCAACACAGAGCTATGTAAACAGGCAGCATACGGAGCTGTGGTCGGCAACGTCTATGTGAGACAACGAGTGTCTGGCGCAGTTGTTAGATTGGCTATTGCTGCTACAATGGCAAGTCAGCAAGATTTGAGTGAGTCTAAACGAGGTGTTATAGTCGGCGCACGAGCGATGGGACACAGCGTCTCCGAGGCAGCGATAAAGTGGGAAATTTCCCGTACCATCATTTCACGAGTGTACCGTGAATATCAGGAATCCGATAAAACATCAAATCTCCGACATCGCTGGGGCCCGAAAAAGATCTTGCAAGAACTCTACCAACGACGACTGAAGAGAGTCGTTCAACGTGACAGAAGTCCAACCCTTCCACAAACTGCTGCAGATTTCAGTGCTGGCCCATCAACAAGTGCCAGCGTGCGAACCATTCAACGAAACATCATAGATATGGGCTTTCGACTGTACGGCACAAAGCTTTACGCCTTGCCTGAGTTCGTCAACACCGACATTGGACTGTTGGTGACTGGAAACATGTTGCCTGGTCGGACGAGTCTCATTTCATATTGTATCGAGCACATGGACGTGTACGGGTAGGCAAAAAGCCTTATGAATCCATAGACCCTGCATGTCAGCAGGGGACTGTTCAAGCTGGTGGAGGCTCTGTAAAAGTGTAGGGCGTGTGAAGGTAAAGCGATATGGGAACCCTGATACGTCTAGATACGACTCTGACAGGTGACACGTATGTAAGCATTTGGTTGGTCACCTACATCCGTTCATTTTCTTCTTAGGGAATTCCAGCAGGACAATGTGACATCCCACACGTCCAGGATTGCTACAGAGTGTCTCCAGGAATACTCTTCTGAGTTTGAACACTTCCGCTGGTCGCCAACCTCCCCAGACATGAACATTATTGATCATATCTGGGACGCCTCGCAACGTGCTGTTCAGTAGAGATCTCTACCCCCGCGTACTCTTACGGACTTTTGTACAGCCCTGCAGGATTCATGGAGTCAATTCCCTCCAGCACTGCTTCAGACATTAGTCGATTCCATGCCACGTCGTGTTGCGGCATTTTCGCGTGCACGCGATGGCCCTACAGGATATTAGGCAGGTGTACCAGTTTGTTTGGCTCTTCAACGTAGAATAGAATGACGGTGCACGGTTTGATGAATTTCAGGAGGCAGTAGAAGATCCTCCGCATTCCAGCTGCTGGGCTTCAAAGTTCCTCTTCTGTGCCTATTAGATGCATCAAGTGATAACATGAGTGTTAGTCACGATTTAGATTTTATATTTACGGACCGCTGTCTTGTATTGTTCTCATGTATTTAGCTGAGGGCTACTGTTTTACAGGTCACTGATGACGAAGAGGGAGAGGCAAATGATTCCGAGAGTCTTGCCGGCGGCTACTGTGAGAGTGAGAGAATGGCGGACACAGCATCTGTAATCAGCAACCCACTCCTCGAACCAGAGAGCTCGTCAAACACTGCCGGGAACAAGGTAACACGTAGCTTACAAAGTTTCCTTCTCAGTGCTCAGTACTGCTACAATGCAGAACAGTTGCGGGAAACGACGTCATCGTGGTCATTGTTCAACACTTACAGCAGGTCAGAACACATTATAATGCGCTCTTCAGTGAGGAGCAAGTTGTAATCAAGAGATCTCTCCTGTTACGTCATGGATTTCATTTCTGAACTGCCGATTGTTCTAGAGTTTGTTGTTTGTATGTCACAGTCCTCGGGTTCTCATTCTCTCCTGCCTGTCCCGTAGTACAGTCTCCACCAGAAGCAAAAAATTAATAATCTTAGCACTGTTAACTGCTTAAAATTGTAGACGTGATTGTTTCAATACTGTCATATCTAGGCTGTTTCCGTAGTCGTGATCTCCAATGCACCCTTGTGCAATGGTTGCCTGTTTCACTTCTTGTGGTGAAAAGAAATTTTCATCGCCAATGTTTGGCTGACAAGGGAAGGAGAGCTGCTCGCACACAGTACATGGTCATCATACTTTACACCCATGTTTTCTGTTAAATTCTAAATCCCTCTGCAGTGCCTCATGCATTGAGGGTATGTGACACTGCTGATGATGATCTGTGTGTCGCATGGAGACGTTAAGCTCGGCACCCACCCGCTCTGCCCCCACCCCTGTTAGTGGTGTAGACTACGTGTCAGCACCGGGTTTCGTTCAATAACACGCAGGCATGACAAACTCTTCACAGTCATCCACTCAACACAGACACACGTTAGTCACTTCATAGCAGTTCAGAGTGAGGCGGCAGCAAGTCATCTGCACTAGAATCTTGTCCAAGATGGAAGAGTCGAGCAGTGGATGTGCACCAACAAAGAGTCCGATGTTCTCCTTATACAAACACACTAGTCACTGGACCTAGCTGCCCTTACGTAAACAAACCCTGTAATTTATCACCATAATATAAAAATCTGCTCACTTAATCTCTTCGTTTTGTCTACAAGAGTGTTACTTAAGGGCCAAATGCTTGCAGCCGTATAGTATAACTGTCATCTTAATGACCATAATTTATTATTCAGAATTGTTACTATCATACGAAGTTATCTTTATGCAAAGGTAATCTTAATTATCACAATTTATGAAGCATAAAATGGCGGCCTCCTCTCCCCCACTTGTGTAGGACATTCCAATCCGTCCACCACCACCCAACTGCCACTCACTAGGGTACCCAACACTATGAGATGGACTTAGTATTACTGCTCTACATGTGGATCGATCAACGCAGCACCAGCAGCAACAAAATCAGATATTAGCAATTTCGTTTTTACAATTACCAGCAGAGTATTGGGCCCAATAGTATTTGCAGTCTTGGAGTAATTTGTTACAATTTTATCGATTTCCCGCATTATCCCACAAATACTCACTTTTTGGGAAGACACATGTGAATACAGAACTGTAAATTCTTAACAACTACCGCCAGAGTGCATTACTTCAGTTAACACACAGATATCCCAGTAGTTTAATTTTTAACATTTTTAACAAATACGAGTACACTCCTGCTATGTACAAATTCTATGTTTCACTGTAAGGAAATCGTACAGCATTTCTACTCTGTTGGCCAGGCCGCAGTGGCCATGCGATTCTAGGCGCTACAGCCTGGAACCGCACGACCGCTACGGTAGCAAGTTCGAATCCTGCCTCGGGCTTGGATGTGTGTGATGTCGTTAGGTTAGTTAGGTTTAAGTAGTTCTAAGTTCGAGGGGACTGATGACCAAAGAAGAAAGCAGCAGCTGGAGAGCTGGAAAAATGATCCTCTGTGCTCAACGAACGCCCCAAGCTTCCCCCCCCCCCCCCCCCCACTTTCCCATCTACAGACAGCCCCCCCCCCCCCCTCACCTCACACCTACACACCTACAGACATTTCCATGCAGGCTGGCCAGCTGCAAATGGGAAAGACACATCGCTCATTCTCGCGCTGACCACCACTCCAAATAGAAATGAATTATTCGAAAATTCGCTTCCATTTTGTAGTGATGTGCAATCTCCATACATTATCTGATCAAAAGTATCCAGACACAGCGTTAGGCTTGGAAGAAAGGGTGAACCAGAGGCTGCTAAACACTTAGAAGAACGCCAAAGAGAGCGCCTACATTACTCATGTGAACACAATTTATTACAGTGTTGCTGCATGGTACTGATTTTCACTACATTCTTACCATTCAAAAATGTTCTATTAAATATGCAGCCTACATGATACACAGCATGAGCAAATTTTGAAAAGCAATTTTAAATTGTCACCAGCACTTACCTCTTTCTGTAACTTTTACATTACAGTTTGGCAATCGTCTAACAGCGTACTTATCCCTCGTTGTTTTGTTCTAATGATAAACTCCACCCACATCTACGAAATTGGCAGTTTTCTTGATAATGACATAAAATAATCTCTATATAAAACTAGAAAGTAAAATGTATAAGCAGGAAGTAATACTCGTATAATGCCCAGAACATACTCCTTTAGTTTTTAACAGTTAAACCTCTCCATGACCCATGCAACAGCATAGACCACGACTCCGTTAATGTTACTCTTCGTTGGATCTTCTCTCTATATCTTATATTAATATGACCTGACGAGCACGACTTTCAGCTTGGTCGAACCGGTGTTTTCTAAGACACTTCTTTCGTTGATGTATTATATTTTTCCGAAAGATTCCTCTAACGACCCTCAGTACGGCGTCTACTTTTGCTTGTATGTATTCATTGCACTTTAGATCTCTCCAGGTGCTTACTTCCAGACATATTACGATTGCTACCCTTTCTAGTGAATTGTCATCGTTTGCAGCATAATAGAAGAAAATGTTCAAATGGCTCTAAGCACTATGGGACTTAACACCTGAGGTTATCAGTCCCCCTACTTAAACCTAACTAACCTTAGGACATCACACACATCCATGCCCGAGGCAGGATTCGACCTGCGACCGTAGCAGCAGCGCGGTTTCGGACTGAAGCGCCTAGGACCGCTCGTCCTCAGCGGCCGGCTATAATAGAAGAATAGTGGGTCTCTTCGCCTATATGTATGCAATAGCTACATTTATTTACTGCCATTCCTTGAACCAGTTGTCAATCCTATGCAAATCGCTCCAGCCTATTGGAGTTGCAGCCATTCTGTAGATACCAGCCTACATCTAAGCACATATTCGAGGGGCCTGTGTAGAGTGAGTGGTGGGGGTACATTGTAACAGTATTATGGATTCTTTCTCCTATGAGTTTATCGAGGAAAACATTATCTAGATGCCTCTGTACACACCCTATTCTCTTTTATGATGGTGATATCTGCACCAGATATAGGTTTTTAATGGCAAGAATACAAGAGACTAGTTCTCCAGAGCAATGTTCGTAGAAGACTTGCAGCTGCATCTATAATTATACGTTTATTACTATAGTATTTGCTCGATAGCGGATTTCGACTAGAGTAGAGTATGTCTTACCTCCACACAGACACTGCACAAACTGCTGTTACAGAGAAAACATAATGGCATTTCGTAAAATTCACTGTATGACCACTTATTTTTGAATGGTTGGAGTCACTCCTATTGGTGGTGTATTTATTCCACCCTGACATTCACATCCCTTTACCCAACATGGTTGTCTGAGAACTACATCGTCGTTCCTCCATGGAATTATATTAACGTTTTGGGAGCATACCTCTCACATTTTCGAACGGAGTTACGCTGTAGTCATCACCATCCAATTTATCATTGGTTTTATGAAATTCCTTACGATATCCCTATACTCAGCAGCATTGTAACCGAACAATTCTTTAGAGCTATTGATTCGATCTGCTACATCGTTTATTTATATTGAAATGTGACATTCATCGTTCAACGTAGAATGTTCTATCAGTTAAGTAACCTTGGACCAAAGACGTAAAATGTTTCAGATAGGATGGTTTTATAATTCCTCAAACTCTATCCATATGCTGCACACCAAAGGTGTTTCAGACCACACCAAAAGATTTTTTTCAGCTTTATGTGCAGTTTACCGGACATGCATGTGTGTGAATTCCTATGGGACCAAACCGCTGAGGTCATCGGTCCCGGACATGTATGACAATATCTCTTAGTATTAACAGCGGCTAGCATTCCCAACATGAAAGTAGATCAGACCACCATGGCAGTGGAAGGTTTGTGCATTATCAATAAAAAAGGTGACGAAAGTCGTGGGATAGCGGCATGCACATATACAGATGGTGGTACAGGGTACAAAAGGGTAGTGAATTGGCGGAGCTGTCATTTGTACTCAGTTGATTCGTGTGAAAACGTTTCCGAATCGATTACGGCTACACGACGGGAATTAACAGACTTTGAACGCGGAATGGTAGTTGGAGCTAGACCTTTGGGACATTCCATTTCGGAAATCGATATGGAATTCAGTATTCGGAGATCCACAGTGTCGAGAATAGCAAATTTCAGGCATTATCCGTTAGGTTACTGCTGCGAAATTTTAGAGTTAGTCGGCTACTGCTGCAGACGACCGACGCGAGTGCCTTTGCTACCAGCACGACATCGCCTGCAGCGCGTCACCTGAGCTCGTGACCATGTCAGTTGGACCGTAGACGACTGAAAACAGTGGCCTAGTCAAATGAGCCACCATTTCAATTGGTAAGAGCTAATGGTAGGGTTCGAGTATGGCGCAGACCCCACGACGCCATGGACCAAAGTTGTCAACAAGGCATTATGCAAGCTCGTTAGGGCTCCATAACAGAGTGGGCTGTATTTACAAGGAGTGGACTGGGTCCTCTGGTCCAACTGAATCGATCATTGACTGGAAATGGTTATGTTTGGCTAATTGCAGACCATCTGCAGCCATTTATGGACATCGTAGTCCCCAACAACGACGGTATGTACGGGACACAATCGAGAGGTCAGTTCGTGGACAAAATCCTTTGCCGGTAATACTCTGGGGTTATGGACGGCTGTAGAGGAATTATGGCTCAATATTTGTGCATGGGACGCCCACTGAGTTGCTGAGGTCATGCCACGTCGAGTCGCTGCACTGCGAAGGGAAAAGAAGGTCCGACTCGATATTAGGGGGTAGCCCATGACTTCTGACACCAGAGTGCACTGTTAATCGGACGTGCCCAGCTGGAAATACGAGTAGCTCCCACAACAATTAAATCACATTGCTTCCAGCACAGAGGACCGCTATACATTTCTGTGTCTGTGTTGTGACCTGACTTCAGCCTAGGCTTCGCGGTTTATAAAAAAAAAAAAAGTGGAAATTCTTATGGGACTTAACTGCTAAGGTCATCAGTCCCTAAGCTTACACACCGCTTAACCTAAAGTATCCTAAAGACAAACACACACACCCATGCCCGAGGGAGGACTCGAACCTCCGCTGGACCAGCCGCACAGTCCATGACTGCAGCGCCTTAGACAGTTCGCGCGGTTTATAGATGAATTTACGAACTACCATTACTAAAGGAAGATATTGTTAAGCTACTATTTGCAACTCCACAGTGCTGATAGGTATTTTTCAGAAAAAATAGTTCAAATGGCTCTGAGCACTATGGGACTTAACTTCTGAGGTCATCAGTCCCCTAGAACTTAGAACTACTTAAACCCAACTAACCTAAGGACATCACACAGATCCATGGCCGAGGCAGGATTCGAACCTGCGACCGTAGTGGTCGCGCGGTTCCAGACTGTAGCGCCTAGAACCTCTCGGCCTATTTTTCGCACTAAGAAACATTATTTGTGACGCATCCTATGTCATACGCTTTTTTGTGGTGCAAACTGTGTAACAGTGTTCTGTAACGTGTCCACTGGGTTATAAGAAGACAACATTGTGCATCCACAAGCTAGGAATCTGATTGCCGAGTTTTAAAATCTGATGGGGTAACTGCATTTAACAACAATTCTGTTGCCGTAGTGGTTAACTTACATGTAGACTATGTGGAACTCGTTTACACAAACCTCTGCAGCCAAATTACCGAATTTATAAAGTGCCTGGCTAAGGTTGAATATAGTATTAGGGTACGATTTTTAACTACAGTATTTGCCTCTTCAGAAACAAACATTTACACAGTCGAATTTAAGGGTAATGCACAGATACAAAACTTACGACTGATTTACGAAGGATCAAATACAGAGACTTGCCGATCCATAGAATGACACTTTCCAGCACAGTTATCTGATGGAGCTGTCGGAACTGCTGTGGTCGAGGGCTATTAGTAGCACCGTATCTGTGCGAACGACATGTCAGCGCTGCGGATCTATAGGACTTAGAGCGAGCGCGTATAGTGGGCATGCGGGAGGCCGGGTGGACGTACCGCCGAATTGCTCAACACGTGGGGCGTGAGGTCTCCACAGTACATCGATGTTGTCGCCAGTGGTCGGCGGAAGGTGCACGTGCCCGTCGAACTGGGACCGGACCGCAGCGACGCACGGATGCACGCCAAGACCGTAGGATCCTACGCAGTGCCGTAGGGGACCGCACCGCCTCTTCCCAGCAAATTAGGGACACTGTTGCTCCTGGGGTATCGGAGAGGACCATTCGCAACCGTCTCCATGAAGCTGGGCTACGGTCCCGAACACCGTTAGGACGTCTTCCGCTCACGCCCCAACATCGTGCAGCCCGCCTCCAGTGGTGTCGCGACAGGCGTGAATGGAGGGACGAATGGAGACGTGTCGTCTTCAGCGATGAGAGTCGCTTCTGCCTTGGTGCCAATGATGGTCGTATGCGTGTTTGGCGCCGTGCAGGTGAGCGCCACAATCAGGACTGCATACGACCGAGGTATACAGGGCCAACACTCGGCATCATGGTGTGGGGAGTTATCTCCTACACTGGCCGTAGACCTCTGGTGATCGTCGAGGGGACACTGAATAGTGCACGGTACATCCAAACCGTCATCGAACCCATCGTTCTACCATTCCTAGACCGGCAAGGGAACTTGCTGTTCCAACAGGACAATGCACGTCCGCATGTATCCCGTGCCACCCAACGTGCTCTAGAAGGTGTAAGTCAACTACCCTGGCCAGCAAGATCTCCGGATCTGTCCCCCATTGAGCATGTTTGGGACTGGATGAAGCGTCGTCTCACGCGGTCTGCACGTCCAGCACGAACGCTGGTCCAACTGAGGCGCCAGGTGGAGATGGCATGGCAAGCCGTTCGACAGGACTACATCCAACATCTCTACGATCGTCTCCATGGGAGAATAGCAGCCTGCATTGCTGTGAAAGGTGGATATACACTGTACTAGTGCCGACATTGTGCATGCACTGTTGCCTGTGTCTATGTGCCTGTGGTTCTGTCAGTGTGATCATGTGATGTGTCTGACCCCAGGAATGTGTCAATAAAGTTTCCCCTTCCTCGGACAATGAATTCACGGTGTTCTTATTTCAATTTCCAGGAGTGTATTTGTGAGAAGAGAGGTGTGGTGATCTAATGTTCTGTTCTTGCTTTCGACGTTAGTGCAGCATACTGCTTAAGTTTGAGCGTCAAACACTGCTGTCCTGCACACGTCTGTTTGTGTCAAGAGTTCGATTACAGCTTTTGCGAAACAATAGTCACGGCATTGGAGAGCGACTGCTGTGCGCATTTCGTTCGTTGGATGCTGCAGAAGTATGTGACTGTTACCGGGGTGTCGTGCACTACCGGACGGGGCGTAGCTTGCGGCGCCAATCACTTCAAGTCCGATCTGTTGTGACTGCAAGCGTTCGACCCGCGATCACGACTGTCTCGCGATGCACATCGATGGTTGTTGCAATCAGCTGAGGCGCCCTGCAGTGTCTGAATTTATACATAAAAACTTTCTTACCCAACTACACACAAGATCAATCATTTTCGACCATGATACTGGACTTTGCAGCGGTTGGCGTGCATTGCATAGCGATCTTCACACATCGTGGTTGCTTAGATAAATTCTATCGTTCACTCCTCCGGTTAGTGATGGCGGGGACTGGACATAGGTACATACAAGTGACTTATTTAACGCAACGGGTTTTAAAATGTAATGTGATGGGTGCCTTGACACTTGTATGTGCCCCTAGTAAGATCTCGTTAACCTTATTTATATTACTCTAGTAAAATGCCTGTGGTTTGCCTACCCGTTTCCTAAGATTATCCTGCGGATAATTAGTCATTCAGGATATACAGACAAGTTGTCTGTCCTCTTCAAAGTGACTCATAAGTTATACTACAAAGAATATCAAACGTAAGTAAACTAAATGATCAGGATAAATCACTACCTACGAACGAACAAATGTAGTTATCTTTATCACATTTATTTAAGATTAGACCCATAGATATTGAAATCACTGATAAAATTACACTACTGTCCATTAAAATTGCTACACCAAGAAAAAATGCAGATGATAAACAGGTATTCATTGGACAAATATACTATACTAGAACTGACATGTGATTACATTTTCACTCAATTTGGGTGCATAGATCATGAGAAATCAGTACCAGAACAACCACCTCTAGCCGTAATAACGGCCTTGATACGATTGGGCATTGAGTCAAACAGAGCTTGAATGGTGTGTATAGGTACAGCTGCCCATGCAGCTTCAACACGATACCACAGTTCATCAAGAGTAGTGACTGGCGTATTGTGACGAGGCAGTTGCTCGGCCACCATTGCCCAGTCATTTTCAATTGGTGAGAGATTTGGAGAATGTGCTGGCCAGGGCAGCAGTCGAACATTTTCTGTATCCAGAAAGGCCCGTACAGGACCTGCAACATGCGGTCGTGCATTATCGTGCTGAAATGTAGGGTTTCACAGGGATCGAATGAAAGGTAGAGCCACGGGTCTTAACACATCTGAAATGTAACGTCCACTGTTCAAAGTGCCGTCAATGCGAACAAGAGGTGACCGAGACGTGTAATCAATGGCACCCCATGCCATCACGCCACGTGATACACCAGTACGGCGATGACGAATACACGCTTCCAATGTGCGTTCACCGCGATGTCGCAAAATACGGATGCGACTATCATGATGCTGTAATCAGAACCTGGATTCATCCGAAAAAATGATGTTTTGCCATTCGTGCACCCAGGTTCGTCGTTGAGTACACTATCGCAAGCGCTCCTGTCTGTGATGCAGCGTCAAGGGTAACCGCTGCCATGGTTTCCGAGCTGATAGTCCATGCTGCTGCAAACGTCGTCGAATTGTTCGTCTGGAGGGTTGTCTTGCAAACGTCCCCATCTATTGACTCAGGGATCGAGACATGGCTGCAACGATCCGTTACAGCCATGCGGATAAGATGCCTGTCATCTCGACTGCTAGTGATACGAGGCCGTCGGGATCCAGCACTGCGTTCCGTATTACCCTCCTGAACCCACCGATTCCATATTCTGCTAACAGTCATAGGATCTCGAACAACGCGAGCAGCAATTTCTCCATACGATAAACCGTAATCGCGATAGGCTACAATCCGACTATTACCAAAGTCGGAAACGTGATGGTACGCATTTCTCCTCCACACACGTGGCATCACAACAACGTTTCACCAGCAACGCCGGTCAACTGCTGTTTGTGTATGAGAAATCCATTGGAAACTTTCCTCATGTCAGCAAGTTGTAGATGTCACCACCGGCGCCAACCTTGTGTGAGCGCTGAAAAGCTAATCATTTGCATATCACAGCATCTTCTTCCTGTCGGTTAAATTTCGCGTCTGTAGCACGTAATCTTCGTGGTGTAGCAATTTTAACGGCCAGCAGTAACATAGAGTACAGTTTTCCCTGTATTGGTAATGGCCCTTCACTTCTTAGCTCTGCCCTGTTTAACGCACGCAATCTGCTAATACACGCGGAATAACTGACATCACAGTTGTACAAAATATCAGAAGAAATTATCACCCCAATAGGGAAAGTGAAATCTCAGGGTAGAAAGTATAGTACTTGTTATCTCAGCAACTTATCATTACGTCCGTACAATGATAAGCATGTGCTGTATCAACGTAATTGTAGAAATGCGGCGATAGAGAGCACTGCTTCTCGAAGAGGTCGGCGCCAACGGCACAGCTGGAGCCTCTCAGATCTTTGGAATATGACACGAAAATCTTGGACGGGTGATTGCGGTTCGAACACTGGTAAACGAATACTGCCTTACAACTTCATTGTACATCAAATGAAGCGCTCTCTATTATTGTTTGCTCAACCATGCGCGAACTCCGAGACGTATGGCGAAGTTCAGAAGTATATCAGCAAGTACACTGTCCTAACAAAAAAAAAAAAAAAAAAGTGTATGAAATAATCCTATGGAACTTAACTGCTACGGTCATCAGTCCCTAAGCTTACACACTACTTAACCTAAATTATCCTAAGGACAAACACACACTGTCCTAACAGCAATCTACTACGAAATAGCACAAGACCATTCTGTCCGTCGTCTGCACAGAGCGCGTCCAATCTGAACGAGCTCTAAGACTGAAGACGGCAGACCGACCACATTTCTCTACTGCTTTTCCTACAGCAGTTCACCTTCCCTTTAAACGTGGGTGGCGAATCATATTTATGGAATCCTCTTCCTTCCACAGGCCGACCAATCTCAGACTTGGATTTTGGTTTTGGTGTCTAAGTTCTCGGAATACCTCAGTACGTCATCGACGGAATGTGATCCTACACAATCCGCGTGAAGTCGGTTACATTTTCCGCGGGAACACCCCGTGTCTACGTGGTCTGCACGTTAATTTAACGGCTAGTGGCGCCGCGGTGGCGGGTCTCAAGCCGTGCGGAAGCCGTTGTATTTTCTACGGTCACGGCGGACAAGCGCCGGACGCCACCGCGCCTCAGTGTTGGCGACTCTGCCGGTTCCCACTAGGGCTGCAGCGCGTCAGCGGCGTGGTTGCCATGGAAACGGCGTTACGGCACGGCGCGGCGGGCTCTGCGTCGCGGTTTGACCATGGCGAACCGTTTCCGCTGCCGCATGCCGCCAATCACAGAACGCGCTGAGCGTGACGTCAGGTACGGAACCCCGGGCCACACGAACTTTCGACGAACCGCTGGCGCGGACGCGGCGGCAGCCATGAAATACTTATCATCCGATTCCAAGGAAACTATTCGGTAGAAAAATTTGATTCTTGGGCATGTCACAACCTGATATCTTCTCTCGATAAAGGACCGAATTTCTTTTCATTATTCCTCATGGATACTTGCTGTATCGCATTTACGTAAACCTTTACACGAAATTTTAATGAGTGTGCAGAGGTAAAAACGCATTGCGTGGACTTTGCGTACAGTTCATTTTAGGTTATACGTTATTGGTCCGAAATTTAGTCAACATATCGAAATTGTTTTTAAAGCTGAGAGCAGAACGATAGCTATCACCGTTCTCGAGATATTGAATGATATGTCGGCGGACGGGCTGTGCGATTACCGCGGGCGGGTCGCTCGCGACGCGACCGATACTTCGGCTTGCTCATCGTAAACCATGTGGTTGTATCAACTACAAATTTCGTAAACGGTTCAAGAAATCGAAAAATGTTTTTTTTGCAAACGATAACTTGTCAAAAGTCATGTATTTCGTCATATGATGAATATCCTAAATCTGTTTATCTACCGAGATAAACTACAGTTTTTCGGAAGGGATAGATGAATTTTTTTAAACGGCATTTAATAGCATGTGGATTGAGAACTTAAACCGAGACTAATTTACTGGTATGTCATAAGATGTAATTTGCTAAGTATCTACAGCTATTGATTATTTCCTTTGGAAGTAACAAACGTTTCTTTATTTATCCAGTGTACTTTATTGGTTCAAGACGCGTTTGGCCTTTTACTTTAAGACATCTTCGGTGGAATCTAGAATGATTCAGTTTTGTTTTGATATGTGATACTTGCAGATTATAAAACAGTTCACATCTGTTTTTACGTGAATAACTGATTACTTACAGTGAATCGACTTTTTGGCGGACATCTGCGTTTCCCCTCACCTGGCCACAAGCTGGAGGTTGAACTAAAACTTAGATTACGGAACGTAAGCACATTTTGATGTTCGTGTTTCTTTTCTTCTGTCACTAGCTGTAGACATTTTACCGAAAACACTGATTTGAAGTCGTAACTACAGTGTGTTCACCTCATGTCCATCCCTGTTTGGTTTGTTTATGTACATGTTGCCAACCTAAAGAATTATATGCTGAAAAGTAATGTTTGTTTATTTCTGTTCTCCTTATATCTATGTGTGTATGGCTAGCCAGTGACAGTGGTTGAAAGTTTGGTGTTCAGCTGATTTCAGTTTTGGTTTAAATGTTTTGTGGAGGAGTGCATGGAAGAGTAAATTCACTGCTTACTTTAATAGATAAAATAGTAGAATAGCATTTCAACAGACGATTATTATCAGAATACTATCACCCAACCCCTTTGTCCTCACTCTTTGACACCTCATATGTCCTGTCAACTTACCCCTCTTGTAGTCAAAGTTGTGCCATAATTTCCTCTTCCTCCTCTACTTAATTCCGTACCTCTTCTTTAGTTACACGATCCTCATATCTAATCTTCAGCATTCTTATTGATCACCACGTTTTGAAAACGTCCATTGTCTTCTTGACAGAACTGTTCATTGCCCACGTTTCACTTACATACAAGGCTGCACTCCACACAAATACCGCACTCCACACAAATACCTTTGTAAAATAGTACCCAGTCATTAGAATTTATATTCGATGTGAACAAATTTTCTTTTTCAGAATGCTTTTGTGGCTATTCACAGTCTTCATTTTATATCCTCTCTACTTCTGCCGTCTCAATTACTGCTTCCCTTTCAAGTCATTGAAGTCTTAGAAATGCAGTTTGGTTTCTGTACAAGTTGTAGATAATCTTGTGGCCCTCTGTTTTATCGATGGCATCTCCAGAGCTTCAAAGAATTTTTTTTTTATTAAGATTGTCAAAACCTTTCTCTAAACATGCAAATGCTATAAACACAGTTTCGCAGTTCTTCAGTGTGTCTACTTAGCTAAGTGGTAGGATCAGTATTGCCTTGCGTGTTCAAACATCTCACAGGAATCTAACATTGTGCTTATGTTAGTTTGTACAACCCCTCCCCCTCTCCTCTCTACATATTCCTTCCACTTTCTAGCCTTCTCTCATTTGCTTAGTTCTGGCTTTGCCAAATGAGTTCTTGACAGTTTCTTCTCCTTTGAGCAAAGTTTTCTTTGTTCTTTCTCATATTCATTCCCCTATGTTTTCCAAGAGCAAAATCGCATTGCAATTTTGGACTTCCTGTTAACGTAATGTTTAGACATTTCTATTTCCGATGGCCTACTTTATTTGCTACATTTCTATATTTTTCCCTCGTGTCAAATTTAATATATCACGTTTTATCTAACGATTTCTACTGTACCTTCTTCCCGATCACATACTCTGCTGCATTCACCACTTCTTCTCTCAAAGATATCCATTCGTATTCTAGCGGATTCCTTCCTCTGTTTCTGTCAGTCGTTACATTACGGTAACTTTAAGGTTATCGAAAAACTGTGGGTCTTGACTTATTCAAGTTCCATTTCCTTAATTTGCTACCGTTTACTGTCTCTTTAGTTGTAAACCGCAGCTCGTAACCAATAAATTATTGTAGGTTTGCGTCTGCACCAGGAACTGTCTTATAATTTAAAATCTGGTTTCGAAAACTTTGTTCCAAAAATATATTATTCTTTCATGATTCTTAAGCAAGGTGCTGGCGATGATTACATTATGCTCTGTGCGAAATTCTATCAGGTGGCTTCCACTTTCATCCCTTCCCCCAAGCCTTTGTGTTCTTACTGTTTTCCTGTACATGCTACCGTATCACATTTTAAATTTTTGTCTCGCTTAACCATCTGAATAATCTCTTTTGTCGTACATTGTTTCAATGTGTTAGGAGATAGTGAACAATCATGAATGGTAGTCATGAAATCTGTTGATGGTGAAATGAGAAAACACGAATAATGAAATATGTGAAAAAGTACATTGTACAGAAAATGAAAAATTGGTATATCTTCACCCAACTTCGTCTTTCCTTCATGTAGGCGTAAAATATAGTCAGTCAAACGCATCGGGCGTTTCAGTGGGTCCCTCTCCGTACCTGAGTGGCTGTCCGTCATTGGCTACCGTTAGCGTCTACCGCTTCGAGATGGGAACGCCAATTCCGAGAACCGCCGCGTCAAAGCGGAAAACGCTTGCCGCTGCCGTTGCCGCACGGCGCGCTGCCGCGCTCTAGTGGGAAGCGGCCTTTGTAAGCTGCTGCTCTGTTCACCACCCAACTGTACAAAGACGGCCGCCGCCGACCGCTAGTCCTTCCCATGGCTTCGCATCTCAAGAGCTTCCCGGAAGGAAAACGGCTTGATATAAGCGCACGCTCCCATTCTTTCTTACATTGACCTAGTACAACATTGCTTCTACCCAATCACGCAACATGCACAGACAAAATTAATTAAACTAAGTATATTTGACGATATCTGTCACACAGAATTAGAACTGATTTAGCCGGTCGGAATGGCCGAGCGGTTCCAGGCGCTACAGTCTAGAACCGCGTGACCGCTACGGTCGCAGGTTCGAATCCTGCCTCGGGCATGGATGTGTGTGATGTCCTTAGGTTAGTTAGGTTTAAGTAGTTCTAAATTCTAGGGGACTGATGACCTCAGAAGTTAAGTCCCATAGCGCTCAGAGCCATTTGAACCATTTTTGAGAACCGATTTGATATCTCCTTGGGGTCGCTTAATCATGTTACATTGATGGGAAAGGTACCTTGTAACAGTGGCGTAGCGTGAGAGGAGACTTTGAGACGTAGTCTCCCCTGTATTCGTGCTTAAAAAAGATGTAATAGTAATTCATAACAAAAATATAAACAACTTTCTACTGAGAGCACTAAATGTGCGAAGACACCAGCTTTGTAGCCCGCGCCGCCGCACCCTGAGTGTTGGTGTATCTGCCTGCTTGAGACTCCACTGCTCTCAGTCTCTGACTCCCTTCCCTTACCTGGCTGTGTGCTCCTGCGCCCCCTCCACTTCCCTCTCCCACGAAGGCCGGTGCGCTGCACTTGCTAGCAGGTATCGAGACGTCTCTGCCGCTTCTATGCTGTCTTTTAATGCGGAAGTGAAGTCGCGCGGTTTGTGTTCATAACCATTATTGTGTGATATTAGTGGATATTTTCGCTGTGTCGCCAACATGAGTGAGCCAGCAACTCAACACCTTGTATAATTTTTATCAAAAACGCCTTTTTCTACATTAACGCACGAAAAAAGGTGAGAATTGAAGGACAAACAACATACTCCTGTACTCAGTGTAGTTTTAAGTGAAGCCATACAAAAACGCACTTTTCAGACAACCTGTTACGAAAAGTATGCTTGGCTGACTGCAAATGCAGTCAATAACATATTATATTGTTATATATGTCTTCTGTTTGGTGGTGAAAAGGAATGATGCAATGAGGGCATTTGTACAATAAAGAACTTTGGCAGGACAGCACAAATTCATCAGATATCAAAACGTCACCTGCAGAACAAAGAATCATTTCAGTTATTGGACAAAGTAGAATTGAGCACGCCCTTTCTGGATGATCCTACGTTTGTCTACTTGCTTTGCTTCTACCGAGGGTGCTTTGTTTATGTTGATCATCTCTTTAATGTTCTTCAGTCAAAATCTGTCAGTATAACGGCTTGCCAAGACGAAATAAGAATTGTTTTGAGAAACTTAACGACAATTAAGAACAGAAACATTCGTTGATGAATGCATTAAATGCAGCTTGTGTTTGAATGGCTACTTATCATTCTGTGACAGTCAAGACATCTCTCAGGACACTAACTTACGAGATATTGGATTTGCAAGTTGTCCAGATGGAAAGAAGGTTTCAAGACTTTCCCCGAATTCAGTTTGTTGAACTTTTGAACGAAAAGTATTTCCCGAACTATTAAAAAGAATTCCCAAAGTTTAAACTGCTTAATTATTAGAACAGTACCCTTTTTTCAAACAAGAACAACTTGAAAATGAACTGTGGAACATATACGCTGATGATAAAAAACACTATCTCCAAGAATCCTCTTAAAGTACATTGTCAACAATGATTTAGACTCCGTTTATGAAGTAACAACGAAGTTCCTGCGTTTGGTTTTGACCCTACCCGCAACCACAGCAAGCAGTGAACGAAGCATGAGTACTCTTAAACGACTGAAGAATTATTTAAGGAATTCAATGTCCAACATCCGGCTGTCCTGTTTGAGCACGTTACAATAGACAAGACACTATTTGGAGAGCTATCCAGTGATCAGATCTTTGTAGACCGAGTTACAGACTTATTCGTGGAAAGAAAAGACAGGCGCATTGGACTTGTGCACAAGAAAACGTAAGTGCTTCATCTCTTGCTCTACAAATTTGTCATCGTTTCTTGAACAAGTTATTATTATTATCATTACTATTGTAATTGTTAGTGGCGGTGGTAGTGGTAGTAGTAGTAGTTGTTGTTGTTTTATTTGATGCATTTTGTTTCATTTGTTAAGTTATTGTTTATTGCACCACTTTGTCTCCCTATAATCACTACAAAGTCTCCATAACCTTATCAACCACGCTACGCACTGCCTTGTAAGGTGCAAAATACTGCCACGTTACAAAATAAACATTGCTGCCCTATTCTACACTGCAGCCTCCTAGTATAGTCGGTGTCTAACGTCGTTATTTCATTACACTTTGCATATAAACATATCAGCCCTTTATTTAACGATACTTTAGCGATGGGAATGCAAGTGTACGCTTCTGTAAGATTCCTGATTTCTTCTGTCTTTTATGTTCTTATGTGAGATGTGAATCTTTCGACTGCCTGTCGCAGCTGTATGTTCCGCAAATACGGAATATTATGGGAGAGTTACGACTGAATTGAACAGTTCCCAGAAAATAGCATGCTAATCTCAATAGAGGGGGGGGGCGGGGGGGGGAGAATTTCACTCAATTACCTCACAAATCTGGATGGCGTTACATACATGTACATATGTTGATAGAGTTCTGAACCATTGTCATATCAACATAATACAGAATATCAAATTAGACTTGCGACTGGATTGGAAAAGTGCTAGCAAATAACGCGTTGCCCAAAGAGTAGTTACATGCACAACTTTACGGACTATTATTAGAGCTTCTAACATCGGTGCTGTCTGATGCAGTATACATGATGGTGTCGGCTAGTGTCTCAGTGATCAGTCTGGACGTTCACTTACATAGTAAGCCGCTGTGCAATTTCAAAATTGAGACCTGATTAAGAACTTAGGAACGCCTCTGTGTTAGCACCTGCGAAGTGACGTCCTCTGTAGAAATGTACCGCATGCCTCAAAACACCCGAGAGACCGAGATAAATACATTGAGATGGTACTGTTGGTGAAAGTGAGCAGCGAGAGAAGCACAGAGCAGTGAAGGTAGTGGTGGTAGCCTGGCGCGGCGCGCGACCTGGCCTGGCACAGCGACTTGCAGTGGGAGTTGACGTGAGCCAGAGTTCGTGACTCTACTGACGTTCGGCGTGGTGTGGTATGGAGTCACCAGTGTCTAAATAAAGATGCAGGTGAATACCTCTCCAAACCTTTCCCACAACTACATACAACAGCGACGAGTGTTTGATAAACATACAGGCTGCGTCACTGGGCTAACCAGTTTCAAAGTTAGGACGAATGCTCTGTAGTTTAACGGTCGGCACACTTTCCATCATTTTGAACTTGGTGTAAGTGATTTTCCCACCCTTTTGGGTAGCTGGTGTGGAGGAGGACTGGTTAGGGGGAAATGTGGGCTCCTCATATTTGAACTGACGTAACATGATTCTGTATGACATATTTGCAGACCATCTCGAACTTAGGTGACAATTTATGTAAATGGTAGCGTCGGAGAGGAATCGATTAACTTAGGACAAACAGTATAGAATTCCACAGTGACCCAGCTGCTATAAATAGCCCTACAGGTCTCAGTTGGTAAGTTACACTATGTGATCAAAAGTATCCGGATACCTGGCTGAAAATGACTTACAAGTTAGCGCCGCCCTCGATCGGTAATGCTGATATTCAATGTGGTGTTGGCCACACTTAGCCATGATAACAGCTTCCACTCTCGCAGGCATACGTCCAGTCAGGTGCTGGAAGGTTTCTTGGGGAATGGAAGCCCATTCTTCACGGATTGCTGGACTGAGGAGAGGTATCGATGTCTGTCGGTGAGGCCTGCCACGAAGTTGGCGTTACAAAACATCCCAAAGATATTTTATAGGATTCAGGTCAGCACTCTGTGCAGGCCAGTCCATTACAGGGATGTTATTGTCGTTTAACCACTCCGCCACAGGCCGTGCATTATGAACAGGTACTCGATCGTGTTGAAAGATGCAATTACCATTCCGAATTGCTCTTCAACAGTGGGAATCAAGAAGGTGCTTAAAACATCAATGTAGAGCTGTGTTGTGAAGTGCCACGCAAGACAACAAGGGGTGTAAGCCCCCTCCATGAAAAACACGACCACACCATAACACCACCGCCTCCTAATTTTACTGTTGGTACTACACACGCTGGCAGATGACGTTCATTGGGCATTCGCCATGCCCACAGCCGGCTATCGGATCGCCACATCGTGTGCCGTGATTCTTCACTCGACAGAACGTTTTTACACTGATCAATCGTCCAATTTTTAAGTTCCTTACACCAAGCGAGGCGTCGTTTGGCATTTACCGGTGCGATGTGTAGCTTATCAGCAACCGCTCGACCATGAAATCCAAGTTTTCTCACCTCCCGACTAGCTGTCATTGTACGTGCAGAGGATCCTGATGCAGATTGGAATTCCTGTGTGATGGTCTGGTTAGGTATCTGCCTATTACACGTTACGATCCTCTTCAACTGTCGGCAGTCTCTGTCAGTCAACAGACGAGTTCGGCCTGTACGCTTTTGTGCTGTATGTGCCCTTTCATATTTCCACTTCACTATCACATCAGAAACAGTGGATCTAGGGATGTTTAGGAGTGTGGAAAACTCGTGTACAGACGTCTGACCCAAGTGACACCCAATCACCTGATCACATTCGAAGTCGGTGAGTTCCATGAAACGACCCAGTCTGCTCTCTCACGATGTCTAATGACTGCGGAGGTCACTGATATGAAGTACCTGGCAATAGGTGGCAGCACAATACACCTAACATGAAAAACTTATGTTTTGCCCCCCCCCCCCCCCAATGATCCATAGATCTTGCCGTTGGTGGGGAGGCTTGCGTGCCTCAGCGATACAGATAGCCGTACCGTAGGTGCAACCACAACGGAGGGGCAGCAGCCTTTTCTGTAGTTGCAGAGGCAACAGTCTGGATGATTGACTCATCTGGCTTTGTAACATTAACCAAAACGGCCTTGCTGTGCTGGTACTGCGAACGGCTGAAAGCAAGGGGAAACTACAGACGTAATTTTTCCCGAGGGCATGCAGCTTTACTGTATGGATAAATGATGATGGTGTCCTCTTGGGAAAAATACTCCGGAGGTAAAATAGTGCCCCATTCGGATCTCCGGGCGGGGACTATTTAAGAGGATGCCGTTATCAGGAGAAAGAAAACTGGCGCCCTACGGATCGGAGCGTGGAATGTCAGATCCCTTAATCGAGCAAGTAGATTAGAAAATTTAAAAAGGGAAATGGATAGGTTAAAGTTAGATATAGTGGGAATTAGTGAAGTTCGGTGGCAGGAGGAACAAGACTTTTGGTCAGGTGAATACAGTGTTATAAATACAAAATCAAATAGGGGTAATGCAGGAGTAGGTATAATAATGAATAAAAAAAATAGGAGTGCGGGTAAGCTACTATATTCAACATAGTGAACGCATTATTGTGGCCAAGTTAGACACGAAGCCCACGCCTACGACAGTAGTACAAGTCTATATGCCAACTAGCTCTGCAGATGACGAAGAAATTGAAGAAATGTATGATGAGATAAAAGAAATTATTCAGATAGTGAAAGGAGACGAAAATTTAATAGTCATGGGTGACTGGAATTCGATAGTAGGAAAAGGAAGAGAAGGAAACGTAGTAGGTGAATGTGGATTGGGGGGCAGAAATTAAAGAGGAAGCCCCCTGGTAGAATTTTGCACAGAGCACAACTTCATCATAGCTAACACTTGGTTCAAGAATCATAAAAGGAGGTTGTATACATGGAAGAAGCCTGGAGATACTGACAGGTTTCAGATAGATTATATAATGGTAAGACAGAGATTTAGGAACCAGGTTTTAAATTGTAAGACATTTCCAGGGGCAGATGTGGACTCTGACCACAATCTATTGGTTATGAGCTGTAGATTAAAACTGAAGAAATTGCAAAAAGGTAGGAATTTAAGGAGATGGGACCTGGATAAACTGACTAAACCAGAGGTTGTACAGAGTTTCATGAAGAGCTTAAGGGAACAATTGACAAGAATGGGGGAAAGAAATATAGTAGAAGGAGAATGGGTAGCTTTGAGGAATGAAGTAGTGAATGCTGCAGAGGATAAAGTAGGTAAAAAGTCGAGGGCTAGTAGAAATCCTTGGGTGACAGATGAAATACTGAATTTAATTGATGAAAGGAGAAAACATAAAAATGCAGTAAATGAAACAGGCAAAAAGGAACACAAACGTCTCAAAAACGAGATCGACAGGAAGTGCAAATTGGTTAAGCAGGGATGGCTAGAGGACAAATGTAAGGATGTAGAGGCTTATCTCACTAGGGGTAAGATAGATACTGCCTACAGGAAAATTAAAGAGACCTTTGGAGAAAAGAGAACCACTTGTATGAATATCAAGAGCTCAGATGGAAACCCAGTTCTAAGCAAAGAAGGGAAAGCAGAAAGGTGGGAAGGAGTATATAGAGGGACTATACAAGGGCGATGTACTTGAGGGCAATGTTATAGAAAGGGAAGATGATGTGGATGAAGATGAAATGGGAGATATGATACTGCGTGAAGAATTTGATAGAGCACTGAAAGACCTAAGTCGAAACAAGGCCCCAGGAGTAGACAACATTCCATTAGAAGTACTGACAGCCTTGGGAGAGCCAGTCCTGACAAAATTCTACCATCTGGTGAGCAAAATGTATGAGACAGGCGAAATACCCTCAGACTTCAAGAAGAATATAATAATTCCATTCCCAAAGAAATCAGGCGTTGACAGATGTGAAAATTACCGAACTATCAGTTTAATAAGTCACGGCTGCAAAATAGTAAAAAAAAAAGGTTCAAATGGCTCTGAGCACTATGGGACTCAACTGCTGTGGTCATTAGTCCCCGAGAACTTACAACATCTTAAACCTAACTAACCTAAGGACATCACACACATCCATGCCCGAGGCCGGATTCGAACCTGCGACCGTAGCAGTCGCACGGTTCTGGATTGCGCGCCTAGAACCGCGAGACCACCGCGGCCGGCTACCCCGCCGGGAATCGAACCCGGGAACCTGGGCGTGGGAAACGAGAACGCTACCGCACGACCACGAGATGCGGGCTGCAAAATACTAACGCGAATTCTTTACAGAGGAATGGAATGGTAGAAGTCGACCTCGGGGAAGATCAGTTTCGATTCCGTAGAAATAGGGGAACACGTGAGGCAATACTGACCCTACGACTTATCTTAGAATCTGGATTAAGAAATGGTAAACCTACGTTTCTATCATTTGTAGACTTAGAGAAAGCTTTTGACAATGTTGACTGGAATACTCTCTTTCAAATTCTGAGGGTGGCAGGGGTAAACTACAGGGAGCAAAAGACTATTGACAATTTGTACACGAACCAGATGGCAGTTATAACAGTCGAGGGACATGAAAGGGAAGCAGTGGTTGGGAAGGGAGTGATACAGGGTTGTAGCCTCTCCCCGATGTTATTCAATCTGTATATTGAGCAAGCAGTAAAGGAAACAAAAGAAAAAATTCGGAGTAGGTATTAAAATCCATGGAGAAGAAATAAAAACTTTGAGGTTCGCAGATGACATTGTAATTCTGTCAGGGGCAGCAAAGGACTTGGAAGAGTAGTTGAACAGAATACACAGTGTCTTGAAAGGAGGATATAACATGAACATCAACAAAAGCAAAACGAGGATAATGGAATGTATTCGAATTAAATCGGGTGATGCTGAGGTTATTAGATTAGGAAATGAGACACTTAAAGTAGTAAAGGAGTTTTGCTATTTGGGGAGCAAAGTAACTGATGGTGGTCTAAGTAGAGAGGATATAAAATGTAGACTGGCAATGGCAAGAAAATCGTTTCTAAAGAAGAGAAATTTGTTAACATCGAGTATAGATTTAAGTGTCAGGAAGTCGTTTCTGAAAGTATTTGTATGGAGTGTAACCATGTATGGAAGTGAGGCGTGGACGATAAATAGATTGGGCAAGAAGAGAATAGAAGCTTTTGAAATGTGGTGCTACAGAAGAATGCTGAAGATCAGATGGGTAGATCACATAACTAATGAGGAAGTATTGAATAGGATTGGGGAGAAGAGACGTTTGTGGCACAACTTGACAAAAAGAAGGGACCGGTTGGTAGGACATGTTCTGAGGCATCAAGGGATCACCAATTTAGTATTGGAGGGCAGCGTGGATGGTAAAAATCGTAGAGGGAGACCAAGAGATGAATACACTAAACAGATCCAGTAGGATGTAGGCTGCAGTACGTATTGGGAGATGAAGATGCTTGCACTGGATAGAGTAGCACGGAGACCTGCAGCAAACCAGTCTCAGGACTGAAGACCTCAACAACAACAACATGTTTTGGGGGTGTCCGGATACTTTTCATTACATAGTGTAGGCTACTTCTCTTCTCGCCTAAAGCATGTCATCTGTGACACCACAGAGCGGCACAAATAAGAATAGTCCAACAGATCTCTACAGGCAGATTACTACCCTTTGTCTTAGAATCTTGGATTCTGACATCATAGAACTGTACAATATTGCGGATCAGCCATCTTGGATTCTGATGTCATACGGAGTCTGCGCCAGTATCCCAGATTCATCATCTCGGTTTATGACGTCACAGAGCTGTGCCACTATACCCCAATCGCCGTATTCGGTCACCATTTTGGATTTTCGAATTACATACCAATTTATGCTTCGGACAACAGCGTTTCGTACAGAGAAGTACGGGACAACCTCACCATAATTTGAATTTTCCACCATTTTACTCGTACATATGTAAGGTGTCAGTTAAATCCAACACCTTCCATGAAAACCCTGACATAATAAGCAAATCTACTAGTATGTCACATAGCTCCGAATAAATCGTGACGTTAAATTAACCAAAGTAATACGAGTAACGAGTGAGCAAATGGAATACCACAGACTAACACAAGAATGCCTAAATGCATGTCGTACCTTCCCACCATGAGGCAGACGCAGTTCCGAGGGGAGAAACGAGGACAGAAGCCGAGAGCAGAACCGTGTTAAGCTAGAAGGCCCTATGATAAGAGAGGGGCTGGGCACCCACGCCGCGAGCCTACCTGTACGACTACACAACGCGCACGTTTTAGCGTGAGACTGTTTCGCGTCTCAGGTACGTCAAGGACAACCCCCAGCTCATGTTAAAAGCTAGAGCCCTCCAGAAAAGCTGTATAGATCTTACGATAACACAAATGAAGCTTTAAATTCTGGGTCTCCATTCTGCATAACCTCATAATAGTCAGTGAGTACACATAACACAGTATTTCCTAAATAGCAGTCAACAATGCAGACCACATCGACCTCTCTTTATTGGCACCTGAAACCTGATAGCACCCAAGGAAGGACTGCTTATTACTAATATTGTTTAGTGACAGCTCCACAGATGAGTGCCTAGTCAACAGAGTGGATGTAAGGCGTGAAGTTAGCTCACGTAAGATAACAATATAGCGGCTAATTAACGTGTCACACTCAAGCATAAGAAATACAAAAAGATGACAATGTTTGTGGTTAAATGAAACAGAAAAGAACGAATTAATAAGCAGCATATTGTCATTAAAAACGAGAAGATAAGCATACGGGATACATCAACCTACATGTTCATGGTCCGAATTTACAAGCAGAAGGAACATTATCTTCATAACACGTAGTCCTAAATGAATGGCCGGCCCATGTTAAAAGCCTAAAAGCTAGAGCCCTCCAGAAAAACAGTATAGATCTTACGATAACACAAAAAGGGCCACTACCACCCGCAAGTTTTAGCGTGAGACTTTTTCGCGTGTCTGTTACATTAGGACAATCCTCCAGCCCATGTTAAAAGATAGAGCCCTCCAGAAGAACAGTATAGATCTCACGATAACGCTAAAAGGACCACACCAGCTGCAGGTTTTAGTGTGAGACTTTTTAGCGTTTCTGTTACGTTGCAAACTTTAAAAAACATTGCCCCACCACGAAAAGTATAACGTTTCTCATTGTATAGACAGAATCTTTGTAGGCGGAGCTTAAGGTTAACATAGAGACCCTGATTGGTCAGCTGAAAACATAGCCAGATAGTTTTTTTAAACTAACTTCGGTAAATTGTAGTAAAGAAAAGAGTTGGTTCCGAGACGGCGAGCTTGATGGCTGCTGCGCCGCCGCTGCCGCCCTGACGCTGCTTAAACACCGACAAGGTAATGAACGCACGCGATGCCGCATTTTTGAGCGCATAAGGCTTCACTCAGAACTGCAGAAGTCTCATCTGTTACACCCTCCTTTTTGCGTAATACTAGTGTCGATCGTTAATTAAAACTCATAGTGTTCACATTTGCCACTTGAAGAAAAAATCTGAAACGCGATGATTTTTCTTTTATATAGTTATTGAGAACCCACATCAGCCACTGTAATTTACGACAAGTTAAATAAGTAATTAAAGATAATTGAGGGTCACTGTAGACCATTTTGATAGTTTTCTCTTTCGTGAAACTTAAATTAAACCTAGATTATAGATGTGATATGGCATAGGTCATCCTTCGATCGATTGTAGAACTTGGAAACCCACTCAGGGAATATTCGTTCACAGTTTTGTTTGACGCAGTTGGTTTTTACCATCCTGTATTAAAACATTTCCTTTTATCAATAGTGCAATTTATTAACGATGTTTTGTGAGTAGAATAAAACTTATCAATGGTAAACTTAACTGCTTTTTCTTCGTTATTTTACCAGCTAACTAAAAATAGGAAAGCCTTGAACCCTTTCCACTATATTTAGTTAGTATTAAGATTCTTTTACAGGGAGTGCAGTGGAGCTGACGCTGAGATCATTTAGTATTTGGTTATATCATCGCTAGTCTCACTGAACTGTTCTGAATCCTACATGTCATGTGTGGTCTGGCATCTCCTTACCAGCAACAGGTTCCAGGTTCAAACTAGTTAATTCCGTAAAAAAACACTCTCAGAGCGTCGTTGCGCAAAAGTGGTAGGGAGACACGATATAGTGCAATCAGACACCACCATGAATGTTTAGACATAGGGCAATTGGCCTTTGTCAGAGGCGTGGAGGGCGGAGGGTGGGGGAATACTATGACGACATTGGTGATCTCTGGGTCTGAATGGACTCAGTGTCTACTATTGTGTGTGGAGCTCTATCTATACAAATAAATATTGGTAGGAGTTGGATATATAAAAATAGACCCTGGGTTGGAAAGTGTCATTTCTTACATTTTAATTTTAATAGTGTCTCATTCCAGACAACTAAGAGGCCTGAAACATCTCTCACAAACGTCACAGAAACTCCATTGGGACATTGAACTCTACCAGAGCAGTGGGTCGCATCCTGTTTAGACAAATTGTCGTTCAGTTCTAAAATGGAATGAAGACGTATAAATGTGTCTGGAAGTGCACCAGCTGTGGTGGGGCTCACCGCCCATAGCGGACAATAGGTGGCAAGCATCTGTCCTCATTCCAAGCTGCATTACTACAGGTACAGACACGCGTCGTAAGGTTGATAGAACCATCCACAGGTGTCATGCAAAGACAGTGGCTTGCACCAAGTAGCATCACACCTGTGGAACAAATAGTTTCCTGGAGCACAGAGAGTTCTATTGTGAATATAGTGCAGTACGTGTAGAACTTCAGTGTGCACACTGCATGTTGGCTGGCAGCTGCGAAGTCAGGAGTCAGCCCAGATGCGTGGTGGCACACTGAGGTGCAGCTCTCTGCAAGGCCAGTAGTGACGACTGTTCTGATGCTGAGTATCTGCCACAGTGTGTAGTGCAGAGGATGTCTACTGCGCTGCCTGCAGTTGTGTAAATAAAGATGTAGTTGTTCCTATGTCCTACTACATACAGTGGCAATGGTTTCAAAAGCATAAGCGAACAGCATAGTTTTGAACTTAGGGAAGGGGTAGGGCGGGGAGTTTAAATGTGCAAGCTATCACTATAATGGGACATCAAAGGTATGGCGTAAATTTCTGTATGTCACTTCCGACTTAGAAAAACTGTGCTAGTTGGATTTCCCACCATTTCAAACTAAACTCTTGGGTTTTATATTTGTGACATGTGGCCTAGTTCCACTGTGCGGTTAGCAGAGAAACCAGTGGAGAACTTATGTTTTTTCAAAAGGCCATTTTGGATTTTGTACTTATCAGAAGTGAGCTGGCAACCATCCTGACTGTGCTCATGTGCTCAGGTCCACCATGTGTAATTGGCACATTTGACCTGGTAACAACGTTTCTGCGCTCAGATGGCCTATTTGTATTGTATACTTCCACAATTTTTATTTACCAGCCAAACAGGCTTTTCTCAGGTCAGACAGCTTGCTTGGATTTTTGAATATTTCACCAATAGGACGAGTGAACATCTTCCATTTTTTTTAATTTTTAACCAGTTTTTACTTAGGCTATTTAGGCTCTTATCACAAATGTCCTGCAATGTCAGAGGGCTGCGTTGATACTCATCATCTTATATTTTGTACTTAGGACAACTGGGCTATTTTTAATTTCCCAAAATTTTATACGCAGGGCAATTGGCCTAGGTTCATTGTGACGTTAGAGGAGAGGGGAGTGGCTCAGAAATCTCACAGTGATACATGACAACATTGGCAATCTGGCCACAATGCGGGTTGTGGTCGAATCGGCAAACCCCGTCTACTTCGTATGAGTCCTTTTTGTGTTTTAACTTTCACAAATGTCGTTACAAAGAGACAATAAGGTACTGTACTTTGTTGCAGCAGTCGACCCACAGCCGCCTGTGCCGCGGCTTCCGTGGGGTGGTCTGCTGCATCGGTGGCCACTGCCTCTGCTCCCAGGGGCAAACAACGCGTGGCTACCGCCAGATCCCACATCTCATCCCCAGGGTAAGCCAAGCTTTAAAACTGTCAAAAACCTTTACCGAACCACTTGCTACAAGTTTCTTGTCGTCTGTTTCCCAGAGCTTTTGTCAGCCCGCATCTCGTGGTCGTGCGGTAGCGTTCTCGCTTCCCACGCCCGGGTTCCCGGGTTCGATTCCCGGCGAGGTCAGTGATTTTCTCTGCCTCGTGATGCCTGGGTGTTGTGTGGTGTCCTTAGGTTAGTTAGGTTTAAGAAGTTCTAAGTTCTAGGGGACTGATGACCTAAGATGTTAAGTCTCATAGTGCTCAGAGCCATTTGAACCAAATTTCCTGTCGTGATCGCAGGCGGAGCCCACACCGTGTTGTGCTCGAGACAAATCACGTAACGTATTGCTCCGCAGACATCATCCCACACTTTATTGGATGATCCCGCCTAATTCTTTGCTCTACTACACATGTAAAACTTGTTTAAAGCAATCTAAGGACATCTCAGAAGATGCAACCACTGTTATAGAATATGTTCACGAAAGAGTTCAATGTACCACTTCCAAGCGGTTACTAGCAATTCCCACCAACAAACACAACGACAAAACAGCTGAAAATCAATAAGAAAAGAAGTCGCAGAGAAACGACACACTCAAATTTGCACGACAACAAATGAAATTTATTGGTATCAATTAATCCTAGCCAAGTTCATCACATTTATCGAACATCATCTCGAGCTAGATGAGCTCGATGAGCTACTGTAGGGTCTTTTTTTACTGATAAGTCTACGCTCACTAATCCGCAATACTCAATTAGAAAATTAAAGTACCTGAGCAGAAATATGCACACACTCTGGAACGAAATTTCTAATATTCTCTAGGCCTTCCGTGCAGGTAAAGTAACGTCTCTGACCAAGAAGTGTCGCTGATTCAATATTTCCGGAATGATAACCACTTTGACACAAATTCTGTCCAAACGGGTCAGTAAGTTGCCAACTCAAGCCCACGAGAGCTGCCAGCCGACTCCCGATTTCACGAGGTACCAAACTGCTCCACGAAATTATTTAACATTTAGACCTTTCAGCCAATCTTAATCAGAAGCAGAATGTAGGCATTTTCATTAGCCATTTTCTGCTCCCAGTAGTAGAGCCTCTGTAACGTGCTGTTATTTCCTGACAGGAAGT
Source organism: Schistocerca gregaria (assembly GCF_023897955.1). NCBI lineage: Eukaryota > Metazoa > Arthropoda > Insecta > Orthoptera > Acrididae > Schistocerca > Schistocerca gregaria. Next base: position 516,002,574 of record NC_064931.1, on the reverse strand, counting down.
TAACAACTTCTTCGTGAATGGGTATTAGGAAACACCAGGCAACATAGGAAATCATAAATCCTTAAGCCAGCCATGTAGGCTACTACTAAAACCAATTTAGGAGAGTTAGAGGAAGACCAGCCCATCACCTGCAGGCTGGAGAACTTCATCCCCTATATACAGACAATAGGCACCTGACGAGAACAGCACAGGCACAGCCCAAAAATGATTCGTGAGAGGTTAAATTTTTCTTCAGAGGTTAAAACTACGAAGGGCGTTTCATATTGATTTACACTTTATTTTTCATGGTGTGCCATTTAAATCGTCATTACCGTTGTAAGAATTCAGTGTCAGGACAATCATTACACAGTACAGCCCATTTTTCCAACTGCTGTCATTGGAAAAATTTGTGGTAAGGTCTAATGGGACCAAATACTGAGGTCATTGGGCCCCAAGCCTACACACTACTTAGTCTAACTTAAACTAACTTACGCTATGGCCAACACACATACCCCTGCCCGAGGGAGGACTCGAACCACCGAACTCCGACGGGGGGGTGGGGGGGAGGGAGCCTCACGGACCGTGAAAAGGCGCTCCAGACCGCGCGGCCCTGCTGTCATTGCGTGAGCGGACAACATGGAGTGTGATAATCAAAGACAACGCTGGACGACATGGTTTCTGTGGAAGGAGGGCGGATATTCACGAGTGACAGGTGGCAGTGCATCTGGAGTGCGCAGCGTCAAGAAAAGTGCATTTGCAGTTTGACAATGCTCGTCCCCACACGAGTCGGAAAACCATCCCTGAAATGGGGTTCCAGGTACTTCCAGCTGACTTCTGATTATCGCCTACCCAAAGCTATGAATACACGTCTGCGCGGGCATTTTGTAGAATTCCAGGAACGGCGAGGGGCTGCCCTGCAGTGGGTGCGACAGATCGGAGAAGTGGTTCGTTGAGGGCGTACAGAAGTTAAAGATGCAAAATCAGGGGAATACGGTGGATGGGACAGTATATGAAACCTCATTTTAGCGACCGCAGCCGTTGTTCCCAGCCGGCCGCGGTGGTCGTGCGGTTCTAGCGCTGCAGTCCGGAACCGCGGGACTGCTACGGTCGCAGGTTCGAATCCTGCCTCGGGCATGGATGTGTGTGATGTCCTTAGGTTAGTTAGGTTTAAGTAGTTCTAAGTTCTAGGGGATTGATGTCCTAAGCTGTTAAGTCCCATAGTGCTCAGAGCCATTCGAACCATTTTTTTTCGTTGTGCCCAAATTTCAACTCGTACGGGGACGACCTATGTCGTGTTACAAGAACACTCTTTTCGTGTTGGTACACACACTCCTCACACTGCCACCAATTGTCTGCAGTTTTTACACCCTCCTACCGTCCTTCCACAGAAACCATTTCGTCCAGCGCTTCCCTAAATGATCACACTCCATGTTGTCCACTTGTGTAATTTCAGCAATTGCGAAAATGGTCTTTGCTGAGCACTGATCATACTTCTAGTGCTTGTCTTGCCGCCTAAAACTAGAAAAAAGCACTGCATACTGGAAGTGAGTCAAATGACGCACCATGAATGGCGAAAAAAAACTTTTAAATAAATCTGGAACGCCCCCATTCTATACTATGTCATTTGCCAGTCATATTCTTCCAATGAGCTCCACGAACTCAACTCACAGACTGACAAGGTAAGCATACACCCAGTGTGCCAACTATTGCTCTCATATTTCGAATGGTTGTAGTATGTATGTGGCTGTAACATATGCTGCTCTAGTATAACGACTCCACAACCATTTTCGAGAAATATAGGTTCAAAGTTTTAGGAGTCTATTGAAAACCACGAGAGAGCGCCAGCTGGCGAGTAGCGGCGTTAGCGCAACCGATTGAACGCCTACTGCGTTCGAGTCGCGTCATTTTTTCACCTCCAATATTCCAGCAAACACTTTTGTTGCTACAATCAAGTACACTGATGGTAAAAAATCGCAATACCAAAATAATTAATGTAGGGTACTAAAATTTAGGGAATACATCTACGTAGTAAGGTATTTAAGTGGTCAACATTGCAACATGACTGGTTAATGTAAGCGCGAGATTAGCCATTGCAAATGTGAAATGCTGGTACATTAATAACCGGTGTAACCGCCAGAATGTTGAATCCAAGCATGCAAACGGTCGTGCATTGTGTTGTACAAATGTTGAATGTCAGTTTGTGGCCTGTCGAAATTGGTCGGTCAATACAGGGACGGTTAATGCTAGTTGTGGATGACGCTGGAGTTGTTGTTCGATGGTGTCCCATGTGTGCTCGACTGGAGACAAATCTGGTGATCGCATCTTGACTGATAGCAGTGTTGTTGTGGTCTTCAGTCCTGAGACTGGTTTGATGCAGCTCTCCATGCTACTCTATCCTGTGCAAGCTTCTTCATCTCCCAGTACCTACTGCAACCTACATCCTTCTGAATCTGCTTAGTGTATTCATCTCTTGGTCTCCCTCTACGATTTTTTCCATCCACGCTGCCCTTCAGTACTAAATTGGTGATCCCTTGATGCCTACCAACCGATCCCTTCTTCTTGTCAAGTTGAGGCACAAACTTCTCTTCTCCCCAATCCTATTCAATACTTCCTCATTAGTTATGTGATCTACCCATCTGATCTTCAGCATTCTTCTGTAGCACCACATTTCGAAAGCTTCTATTCTCTTCTTGTCCAGACTAGTTATCGTCCATGTTTCACTTCCATACATGGCTACACTCCATACAAATACTTTCAGAAACGACTTCCTGACACTTAAATCTATACTCGATGTTAACAAATTTCTCTTCTTCAGAAACGCTTTCCTTGCCATTGCCAGTCTACATTTTATATCCTCTCTACTTCGACCATCATCAGTTATTTTGCTCCCCAAATAGCAAAACTCCTTTACTACTTTAAGTGTCTCATTTCCTAATCTAATTCCCTCAGCATCACCCGACTTAATTCGACTACATTCCATTATCCTCGTTTTGCTTTTGTTAATGTTCATGTTATATCCTCCTTTCAAGACACTGTCCATTGCATTCTACTGCTCTTCCAAGTCCTTTGCTGTCTCTGACAGAATTACAATGTCATCGGCGAACCTCAAAGTTTTTATTTCTTCTCCATGGACTTTAATACCTACTCCGTAATTTTCTTTTGTTTCCTTTACTGCTTGCTCAATATACAGATTGAATAACATCGGGGATAGGCTACAACCCTGTCTCACTCCCTTCCTAACCACTGCTTCCCTTTCATGCCCCTCGACTCTTATAACTGCCATCTGGTTTCTGTACAAATTGTAAATAGCCTTTCGCTCCCTATATTTTACCCCTGCCACCCTCAGAATTTGAAAGAGAGTATTCCAGTCAACATTGTCAAAAGCTTTCTCTAAGTCTACAAATGCTAGAAACGTAGGTTTGCCTTTCCTTAATCTTTCTTCTAAGATAAGTCGTAAGGTCAGTATTGCCTCACGTGTTCTAACATTTCTACGGAATTCAAACTGATCTTCCCCCAGGTCGGCATCTACCAGCTTTTCCATTCGTCTGCAAAGAATTCGTCTCAGTATTTTGCAGCCATTGCTTATTAAACGGATAGTTCGGTAATTTTCACACCTGTCAACACCTGCTTTCTTTGGGATTGGAATTATTATATTCTTCTTGAAGTCTGAGGGTATTTCGCCTGTTTCATACACCTTGCTCACCAGATGGTAGAGTTGAAAAAGAAATAACAACAAAAATAATCTGAAGAGAAAACAAAACTAATGACAATTCACCATGCACTTCGTCCTGGCAGGAACGTCGACAGGCTGTTGTTGGTTGGTTGGGTTGTTTCTCGGGAAGGAGACCAGACAGCGAGGTCATCGGTCTCATCGGATTAGGGAAGAACGGGGAAGGAAAACGGCCATGCCGTTTCAAAGAACCATCCCGGCATTTGCCTGGAGCGATTAAGGGAAATCACGGAAAACCTAAATCAGGATGGCTGGAAGCAGGGTTGAAAAAATGGTTTGAGCACTATGCGACTTATCTTCTGAGGTCATCAGTCGCCTACAACTTAGAACTAATTAAACCTAACTAACCTAACGACATTACACACATCCATGCCCGAGGCAGGATTCGAACCTGCGACCGTAGCGGTCGCTCGGCTCCAGACTGTAGCGCCAAGAGCTACACGGCCACTCCGGCCGGCAGCAGGATTGGACCGCCGTCCTCGACGGGCTGTATTTGCCCTGAAAAATAGGTGGTAGAGGACTCTTAAGTGAGGCAGACAGGGGAAGAAAAGAAGCACGTGAAAGAACAACCAAGAATCAGCTCTGACTAAAGTGAACGACAGAGAGTTTCTTAGAGTACAGCAAACCAAGGCTCAGTATCGGAAAACTGCATCCCAGTACCGGACTGGCATCCTGTATTTGTAGTTTTCTGAAAAAATCGAAGGGAAAATAGATAAAGAAAAGGCTTGTCTTGGCTCTTGGATGCCTAATGAGACCCAAAAGAAAAAAATGGCTGATTTTTACTGCACTGGAATTAGTCATCAGAACAAATGCCCCAAAGCCATAATTGGGAAATCGGAATACCCAAAGTGCAGACACTGCGAAGGCGGTGAGGAAACAGTTAACATATCTTGAATTGTTGCAAAAAGGTCGCTCAGTCTGATTACAGTAAGAGGCATATGCTGTGGCACGAATGATCTACTGGAACTTGGGACAAATTTAACAGCTTCCGGTGGCAAGGAACTGATTGTACCGTAAGCTAAAAGAAGCTTTCTGAAACGAAGAAGTCAAAGTAATATGTGACTACAAACTTCAAACAGGTCGAATGTTTTAACAGTATCTACATCTGCATGTACATGTAGATCTATACTCCCCAAAACACTGTGAAGGATGTGGTTGAGTGTACTTCCCATTGTAACAGTTATTAGGGTTACTTCCCGTTCCATTCACGTCTGAAACGTGGGAAGAATATGTTTAAATGTCTCTGTGCGTGCTGTAGTCAATAAAATCTTGCCGTCGCTATTCCTGTGGGAACGATATGTATGGGATGGTCGTATATTCCTAGAGACATTATTTAAAGCAGGTTACTGAAACTTTGTAAGAAGGATTTCTCGGGATAGTTTACATCTATCCTCAGAAATCTTCCTCTTCAGTTCTTTCAGCAACCCTATGACGCTCTCCCATAGGTCAAACAAATTTGTAACCATTCGTGCTGACCCCTCTGCATGCGTGTTAGTCCTATTTGGTATGAGTCCCTCACGCTTGAACAATATTTTAGGATGGATCACACTATTGCTTTGTCAGCAATTTCCTTTGTAGACTGATTACATTTTCCTGGTGTTCTACCAATAAAACGAAGTCTGCTACCTGTCTTTCCCTCGACTGAGCTTATGTGATCATTTCATTTCATGTCCCTACAAAGTGTTACACACAGGTATCAGTATGAGTTGACCGATTCCAGCTGTGACTCAATGATGTTATAGTCATGGGTTACTACGTTTTTTTTTCGTTTTGTGTAGTTTTTACATTTCTGAACATTTAATGCACGTTGCCAATCTTTACTCCACTTTGAAATCTTATCAAGATCTGACTGACTATTAACAGAGCTTCTTTGAGACGGTACTTCAATATAGACAATTTCATCATCTGTGGAAAGCCTAATGTTACTATTAATACTGGCCGCAAGTTCGTGAATATACAACATGAAAAGTAGCGGACCCAGCACCCTTCCCTGACACACACCCGATATTACTTCCTTATCTGTCCATGACTCCGTCCAAGGCAACTTCCGGCGTCCTCTTTATAAAAAAAATCCTAAATCAGTTACAAATTTCCCATACAATCGTATTCTTGATAATAATCGTATATATGACAGTGAGTCGGGAATATTGAATTTACTTGACTTCCCTGGACCACTCGTGAAGTCCTCGCTAGCAAGAAATCCTCAGTCCAGTTGCTGATTTTGTTTTGTCTTGCATATCATCGTATTTTCGTCATTCAAATGCCCTTCAGAAGACAAAAAGCACTGCGTCTTCCTGGATCCATAGCGTTCAGGATGTCGTGTGAGAAAAGCACAAGTTGGATTTTTCACGACCGATGTTTTTCAAATTCATGCTGATTTGCGTGTCGGAGGCCACTTTGTTCGAGACCGTTCATTACACTGGAGCATAGAATATGTCTTGAAACCCAGAGGCAACTGTGTCGTCATAGTATCGAAGGCTACTTGGTGAATAAGTGGAACAAAGAAATTACATTCTTTTTGTTATACTGTAAGAGATTCACCATTTTATAAATCAGTGAATTTCATTACTATGATGTCTGATTAAATAGTTACACGTACATAAAGCATTCATTAATTAATATCAGTAATTTAGGTATTGCTTCTGAATGCTTCATGCTACGCTTACAAACAATATGTCATCTGAAAGGGGTAAGAAGCATGATCGAGTAGCTATAGCCAAGCAGCCTGTGAATTATATTTAAATGAAAGTCTGAAAATCACTCTGGAACAATAACTAAGTAATTACATACAACACCGCAGATACAGAAATATATCTGTTGACGTATTGATTTCATGATTTTGTTCATAGCTCTAGCCCAGCAGCTGCTGAATATTTCAACAAAGATAAAACGGCAGACGTCAGGTATACAAGCCGGCCGCGGTGGTCTCGCGGTTCTAGGCGCGCAGTCCGGAACCGTGCGACTGCTACGGTCGCAGGTTCGAATCCTGCCTCGGGCATGGATGTGTGTGATGTCCTTAGGTTAGTTAGGTTTAAGCAGTTCTAAGTTCTAGGGGACTGATGACCACAGCAGTTTAGTGCCATAGTGCTCAGAGCCATTTGAACCATTTTTTTCAGGTATACAAGAGAACCTTATCAATATCGACAGTTTAAACTGTGATCTTCAGAAGTGAAACTGGCTCACATCTATGATAAGCCAATGTCAAAATAAGAATCGGACGGTAGTGCCCTACAAAGGATTGACAAAAATTAAATATATAAAGTAAGCATGTTAAAACAGACGTACATGCGCACACCGTCTGTAAAACGGAATATTGCTATTAAATTTATAAAAGATGCTACCTTTCCCTCTGGCAATCTCCTTGCATCGCTTGATGTCACAAACTTCTACACCAATATTCGGACAGATGAAACGATCTTCATTATTAGAGAAAACTTCACATAGTACAAGAAATTAAATTCCGACGAAATTAACTAAATACTAACACTTTTGAGTAGTATCCTCAAACATAATTATTTCAGCTTCAGTGATCAGATATTTCAACAAAATGAAGGCCTAGCTATGGGTAACTGTCTCGCTGGTTTTCTAGCTGGCTTTTTTTTATTAATCATCCTCAAACATAATTATTTCAACTTTAGTGATCAGATATTTCAACAAAATGAAGGCCTAGATATGGGTAACTGTCTATCTGGTTTTCTAGCTGGTTTTTTTATTAATCATTTTGGGCTGCTTTTTCAAATGTTACCCTGTTTTGGGTAGTAATATTTCATTTTACAGACAGTATGTGGATGATACCGTTGTCATAGCCAAAGGCGATGTGAGTGATTTCACGTCTCTTAGTAACACTCTGAATCGCTACCTCTCGAAAATAAAATTTACTTACGAAATAGAAAATCAGTTCCATGAACTTAGTTTCCTCGACTTGAAATTGTGTCTGGTAGATGGAAAAATTAGTTTTGACATCCATAGGAAATCTACGACAGATAACATCCATGTTTCTTTCTGTCACTCTTTTAGTCACAAAATGGCATTTTTTCATGCTATGACTGATCGCATGTTTGAGGTCCCTCTTACTCCCTATGCTACTGCCACAGAAGTTAACAGTCATAAGTGCACTGCTGTGAGCGACGGGTATCCGGCTGGTCTTGTGCAAACACTACATCAGGCTAAAACTAGTAAGCACACCACTTCTTCTTTAGTTATAAAGATGGTGTCACTGGGAAAAAAATATTTTACAATTTCTTTCCGTGGACATGTCATATCGATATGCTAAGTTCTTAATAAAATATGACATCAATGAGGTGGTTATCACCAATAAAGGCGGTAAGTTGCTTTTTATACACAGCTAGAGGCCTACAACCGACAAGTATCTGACATCTGGGACGTATAAAATTTAATGCATTATGTGCCCGAGCTTTTGCATAGGTCAAACAGGGAGGGCTTTTAAAACCCGTTTTCGTGAACACTTACTCGACAAATATGGCAAGAATTCTTAAAAGTAAATTTTCGTAGAACATATTAAAGTTGAAAAACACACTTAGCCCCCGCCGTCTTCACTCGATATGGAAATTTTGCATATAGTCGTCAAAAGGTGACAAATTAATCATGCAGAAGAAATTAAAACTAATAAACATCCCCGCCGTAACTAAGGATTTGCTGAATTATCATGGACAAGATTGTTTTTTGATTATATAACTTCTTTGTTAAATGATTTACGATGACCTACTTCATGATATAAATCTTGTACGGTATCTGGATAGATATTTGAAGCTGGCTTGCTCACACATTTTAAATGATTTTATTCTATCCTTCCTGTCCAATATGTACTAACAGCCTTTATGTAACATAGCCTTTTTACTTTCTAACGATGCCTTCGTGGTATAGTCACGAACTACTATTTTCAATGTGTAACTGTCACACGCTGATTTGATAAACACCTACCAAGGTTTATTAGCTCCCACACACTAGGTTTTACTTAAGATCTAGGTAAGCTACGTGCATAGTTCCACACACGACGTCACCAAGCGTTGGGGCCCCTCGCACGCCTTCGGGTCGGCGGCGTCCATTCCCTGCTGTGGAAGCCCAACTCGCTCACTTGTGTTTCGTGCTCTGCTGTGGAAGCCCAACTCGCTCACTTGTGTTTCGTGCTAACGGGCGTCCAGCGGCCGGCCTCATCTCCCAGGATACTGAACAGCTCAAGGTATCGCTGCTGTTCCAGTATCCCATGAAGCCAACATAAACTTATAAAAATGTGAACAGTTTACCTTCCTGTGTTTATCTCCCTTTACGCAGTAATGGTTTTATTTATGTGTCTGTTTGCTTAAAACTTCCTCCATTTTTGTCTTTTGTTAACCATTTTATGTGGTTTTATAAGGTTCAATGCATTCTTGCACTTCAACCGTTACAGACGTTGTTACAGTTTATACGTAAACTAGCACTCCCACTTTGTATATAGGCCTGTTAATGCCCTTCATGCCATCGGTACGTTCGTTGACTGTCGTCGCGCATACTACGTACGATGTGAGATTTGACAGTTAATTTTTTGCTACTAATCGCACATATTTTCAGCGATGTCATTATTGCATTGATTCTGTCACAAAGGTATGCTGTGGCTCTTAGACTTTATTTTACATTTGTTTTAATAAACCTGTTTTACTTTTGCTTTTCAATCTTTGAACATTTGTTTTAACATGCTTGCTTTATATATGTATTTTTTGTCAATCCTTTGTAGGAAACTACCGTCCGATTTTTATTTTGACGTTGGCTTACCAATTATTTGAGCCAATTTCGTTTCTGAAGATGACAGTTTAAACTGTTGAAACCGGTAAAATGAACCAAATAAAGGTTTTCTTGTGCAGTTGACGACTGAAATTTTTTCTTTGTTGAAGTATTGATTTCCCTTGTGCACATTAGAACTTTTTATTAATGAATTCGCTACTCAGAGTGGCCGCGCGGTTTGAGGCACCATGTCACGAATGGCGCGGCGTCTCCCGCCGGAGGTTCGAGTCCTCCCACAGGCATGGGTGTTATGTTGTTCTTAGCATCTGTGTTGTGTTTTTCTTAGCATAAGTTAGTTTAAGTATTGTGTGGATCTAGCGACCGATGACCTCAGCAGACTCTTAGGAATTTACATACATTTATTAATGAATTCGTTGATAATGTGTTATCAGCTAAGGTTAATGTCATACACAATAACTAAAAACACCTCTGAAGTGCTGGCAAATACACAATCAAAGTGTATGTACCTTACATGCTGTAACTGTAAAATTTTATCAGATATATTTGGATAATAATTTCAAAAAGTTGGAGTGAAATGTTAATTTAAGGATATCTCAAATACAATACTGGCCATTAAAATTGCTACACCACGAAGATTACGTGCTACAAACGCGAAATTTAACCGACATGAAGAAGATGCTGTCATATGCAAATGATTAGCTTTTCAGAGCATTCATAGAAAGTTGGCTCCGATGGCGACACCCACAACGTGCTCACATGAGGAAAGTTTCCAACCGATTTCTCATACACAAACAGTAGTTGACCGGCGTTGCCTCGTGAAACGTTGTTGTGATGCTCGTGTGAGGAGGAGAAATACGTACCATAACGTTTCCGACTTTGATAAAGGTCGGATTGTAGCCTATTGCGATTGCAGTTTATCGTACGCGACACTGCTGCTCGCGTTGGTCGAGATCCAATGACTGTTAGCAGAATATGGAATCGGTGGGTTCAGGAGGGTAATGCGGAACGCCGTGCTGGATCCCATCGGCCTCGTATCACTAGCAGTCGAGAAGACAGGCATCTTATCCGCATGGCTGTAACGAATCCTGCAGCCACGTCTCGATTCCTGAGTCAACAGATGGGGACGTTTTGCAAGACAACAACCATCTTCACGAACAGTTCGACGACGTTTGCAGCAGCATAGACTATCAATTCGGAGACCATGGCTGCGTTTACCCTTGATGCAGCATCACAGACAGGAGCGCCTGCGATGGTGTACTCAACAACGAACCTGGGTGCACGAATGGCAAAACTTCATTTTTTCGGATGAATGCAGGTTGTGTTTAAAGCATCATGATGGTCGCATCCGTGTTTGCCGACATCGCGGTGAACGCACACTGGAAGCGTGTATTCGTCATCGCTATACTGGCTTATCACCCGGCGTGATGGCATGGGGTGCCATTGGTTACACGTCTCGGTCACCTCTTGTTCGAATTGACGGCACTTTGAACAGTGGACGTTACATTTCAGATGTGTTAAGACCCGTGGCTCCACCTTTCATTCGATCCCTGCGAAACCCTACATTTCAGCAGGATAATGCACGACCGCACGTTGCAGGTCCTGTATGGGCCTTTCTGGATACAGAAAATGTTCGACTGCCGCCCTGACCAGCACATTCTCCAGATCTCTCACTAATTGAAAACGTCTGGTCAATGGTGGCCGAGCAACTGGCTCGTCACAATACGCCAGTCACTACTCTTGATGAACTGTGGTATCGTGTTGAAGCTGCGTGAGCAGCTGTACCTGTACACGCCATCCAAGCTCTGTTTGACTCAATGCACATGCGTATGAAGGCCGATATTACGGCCAGAGGTGGTTGTTCTGGCTACTGATTTCTCAGGATCTATGCACCCAAACTGCGTGAAAATGTAATCACATGTCAGTTCTAGTATAATATATCTGTCCAATGAATACCCGTTTATCATCTGCATTTCTTCTTGGTGTAGCAATTTTAATGGCCAGTAGTATAGTAATTAAGGTACGTATAATAATGCAGGATTATGTTAGTCAGGTCCTATAACTGTTTGAAATCATATGGAATAAATATTTTAAACTGATCCAATCAATGACAAAAGAAAAACTTTCGCTACAAAGATAAGCCGCAGCTTGTGACAGTTGTCCGAGACTGTAAAGAGGTTGGCCTACGCAAGGGCACACAAAAGTGTTGTCAGGGGAGTAGTTTCCCGCGCTGGGAGGCATGTTTGTCTGAGCTGCGACTTCAATCCCATCTGGTTAACAACAACTATATTGGTTGTGAAGCTAATTTACATAAAGTACGTTTAATAATTGTCGTGCAGATTGCACTTCAGTGTAAGTGTTGCAGTAATGAGTCATAAAAGGATTAGCTGTACCCGTAAGTAAAATATATTAACATCGTTATTTTTACATTATAAGTTGTGAGGCAGTGCTGATTTAAGAGCCAAATTCAAGATCTTCGTGTATCCTAATAACCTGCCTACACCTCTCGGGCAATCGCGTGGTGTATATTCAAGGTCAGCATGTCGCCTAATACCCGTCACACGGCCGGCCGCGGTGGTCTCGCGGTTCAAGGGGCGCAGTCCGGAACCGTGCGATTGCTACGGTCGCAGGTTCAAATGGTTCAAATGGCTCTGAGTACTATGGGACTTAACATCTGAGGTCATCAGTCCCATAGAACGTAGAGCTACTTAAACCTAACTAACCTAAGGACATCACACACATCCATGCCCGAGGCAGGATTCGAACCTGCAGGCGGGAAAAATTAAGGTCACACCGCCCCTTTGCAGGTTATGGGTCCAAAATGATCATCTTCCCCTCCCTGTCATCCCTTCCGTCTAGAGCAATAGAAATAAAGTTCTCCTCTTCCCTCATCCCTTTTACTACTATTCCAGTTCTGTGTGTTTGAGTGAAGGTCACCTATCCACTGTGCCAGTTGTCGGGCCGAAATGAATATCACCCTCCCCCCATACCTTCTATCTACACCAATAGGAATGAAGATACAAAGGAATTACATATCTTGGTTGCGAGTGGGCACTGATTGAAATCAATGAGGAAAGTGGAAATTTATGCCGGAGCAGGATTCGAAACCGGTTCTCCTGCTTACAAGTCAGGAGACCCGGGTTCGAATACTGGTCCGGCACATTAGCGTATTTGTAAACGTTGCTTCATCGGTAAAGGACACACATTGGAAAACGTAAGGTCGTCTCTCAGTTGGTGAAGGATAAACCGATAAAATTCTGTACAACGTTCGATATTACCGTCGTTGAGTGCCTGATGTAGTGACAGAGGATAGGGATGGAAATTCTGCCGATGCAGGATGCGAATGACACTCGTGTGGCTGATTCCACATTCCTTGGTTATATGCCTCGTACCACTGTGCGGATTCATTAGCGTCATACCTAGAACAGCTTCTTCGTGTTCTGTCAGTTGCAGTCTTTATTCTTATCCTCTTTTTTACGTTCAAGCAGCCAGTCCGCACTAGAGTCTTAATAATTCGTGCGACTGCCTGGCGAGTCGCACACTGATGATCCGGATAGATAGCCCTAAATGGCTCAAATGGATCTGAGCACTATGGGACTTGACTTCTGAGGTCATCAGTCCCCTAGAACTTATAACTACTTAAACCTAACTAACCTAAGGATATCACACACATCCATGCTCGAGGCAGGATTCGAACCTGCGGCCGTAGCGGTCTCGCGGTTCCAGACTGAAGCGCCTAGAACCGCACGGCCACACCTGCAGGCACAGATAGCCCTATACCACTGTACTGTTTTTAAGGCATTTCTTTTACATTCACCAAATAAAAGGAGTATATCCTACTACTTCTCATTGGTGCACATGTCTTCACGCAACGAATGTTGAACCAAAAATGAGTGGCCGACCGTGCAAACAAGTAAACAGGCAAATGTGTCCACATTCTAACACATTGTAGCACGAGAGCTGTGGTTGGCGGTGTTAGGAACGCTAATGCCGTGGTTGGTTAACTGGTTCTTTGATTTGGGGGAGGGTGCCAAACACCTGCTACATACCAAGTCTATGAAGAATTCGGCTAGCATGCGCGTCTTCCCAGTAACCGACCTAGAGCTGCTGCCGCTGCCCGGAGGTAAATACACCCGCGGCCACGGTTACTCACTATCCGCCAAGAACACACTTATCTGAGACGGCCAACACCTCACTACCTTACTTATACATCACCTTGCAGTCGTAGATTCACAGTTTGCTGGAGAGAGAAAGACAAAGAGAGAGAGAGAGAGAGAGAGAGAGAGAGAGAGAGAGAGAAAGGGGGAGAGAGAGTTAGAGAGATCCAACCCCCCACAGCAGGCGTACCTCAACTCGCGAAAATCATGTGCCTTGGCCACCAGCAACGGACGAGCAGCGCCCACACAACCAATAGATGAGATGAGGTGAAGTATATAATAGTTGCTCTCTTTGTAGCATCTCAGACGCCTGACTGCCATGATAACAGGCCTGCCTCCAGATTCGGTAAGGTTGAAAGGTCGTATCCCGTAGAGTGGAATGACAGGGCCATTGATAACATTGTCGCAACGTACTATGACTTGGGAAATATGTGTTATGATGTTAACTGTTCTGTCTATGGGGCACATGCAACAGAGTAGCCTGTAGCGATGTGCATTTAAATATGCCACTTGTTATTCCAGGTGTCTTCAGAAAAATGCATCATAAAATGATACTCTTATTACACAGGTCTTATGATGGCTCTAAATCGATTTCAGAGCATAAATCTCGAAGCATAAGTGTCATCAGCATTGTTTTCGCCTTGTTACTTCCATGAACTTTTCCTTGACGATTGGCCAAAAAGTTTTATAAAATTCGTAGGGGATACCATCTACTCCAAGGCACCTGTGTTTTAGTATGATTTTTATTATGTCTTCTGTTTCTACTTTGGGCTTTGGTTCTTACAGAGTAGTAATACTTTCGTGTTATAGATAAAAGTACAATCTTGTAAAAGTTGAATGGTTTTTGTATCCTGAAATGGTCATGCTCTATGTAACCTTTGGAAATCATGTTTTATCGCACCCAGCTAACTTATTTGTTCCCATCTGTAGACAGGTTATTACCTACATATCTCTGTTTGTATCTTTTTCGTTTACTTGTAAGGTGGTAAATGATTCACTTCGTCTGGTACGTGCCTATAATTCGTGTGTGTTGATTTTACCTTCTAGTTCGCTTTTCTGTAATTCTAAAAGATTGTAGTAATATTCGATGTTGGTTCTGCTGTCGTCACTGAGGCTCAAGGCTACATTCACATATAGTTTTTAGGTACCAGGTTTCACCAGATTCTCCGACAAAACAAGTGCGTCGTGAAAGAAATTTTTCCAGTTGACCCATAATTGGTAACTAACTTTATCAATGCATTTATGAGCACAATACAATTAACACTCATGTTCATAAAAAACAGAATACCTTGAACGACTAGAGAGAGGACATTCATATTCTCAGGACATCTACAGAAGTATCTTCTGCAGAAATGACTATCATTTCAGTCACTTCGGTTGTGCATGTACCCTGTTCCCTAGTAGGCACAGGGTCCGGTATGGGTCTACATCTGCATCTACATCTACATCTACATTCATACTCCGCAAGCCACCCAAGTGTGTGTGCGGAGGGCACTTTACGTGCCACTGTCATTACCTCCCTTTCCTGTTCTAGTCGCGTATGGTTCGCGGGAAGAACGACTGTCTGAAAGCCTCCGTGCGCGCTCGAATCTCTCGAATTTTACATTCGTGATCTCCTCGGGAGGTATAAGTAGGGGGAAGCAATATATTCGATACCTCATCCGGAAAAGCACCCTCTCGAAACCTGGCGAGCAAGCTACACCGCGATGCAGAGCGCCTCTCTTGCAGAGTCTGCCACTTAAGTTTGCTAAACATATCCGTAACGCTATCACGGTTACCAAATAACCCTGTGACGAAACGCGCCGCTGATATATTGTTCCATGTGTGATTTCATCGACACTTATAAGGCGCGTATGGCGTCCTGTGGTACAGCCATCCATGCTGCATTTACCTGGTTACAGAGTTCATCTGTGGTGGTTGATACTGGGTCACAGCTGGCACCCGTCATTTCACCATATATCCCACATTTTCGATTGACAACGAGCCTAATGATATGGCAGGCCAGGGCAAAAGGATAACATCCTGTGACACCAAGAAGACACGTGTTCGTGCAGCAACATGTGATCATGCAATGGCTTGCTTAAAAAGGGCATCTGGGGTGTTGTGCAGAAAGGGGATGGCTTTGGGTCGCAGGATGTCATTCACGCAGCTCACACTGGTCACAGTGGCCCGGACACGCACCAACTGTGATTTGTCGTTGTACCCAATAGCACCTCACGCCATACAGCCTTCAGCTGGCTCTGTATGTGTTGTGCGAATGCAGTCACTGTGATGCCGCTCCGCCTGCTGTCTGCTGCGAACCAAAATACGGCCATCATTTTCAGACAAACAGAATCTGGAACTTTGAAACTTCCTGGCAGATTAAAACTGTGTGCCCGACCGAGAGTCGAACTCGGGACCTTTGCCTTTCGCAGGCAAGTGCTCTACCATCTGAGCTACCGAAGCACGACTCACGCCCGGTACTCACAGCTTTACTTCTGCCAGTATCTCGTCTCCTACCTTCAGCGCACACTCCGCTGCAGAGTGATCTCCTCGTTCTGGAAACAGAATCTGAATTCGTCCGAGAACACTTTCTGATGCTATTCCTATCCTCATTTATGACGTTCCATACTCCATTGCGGTGTAACATGTTTATGAACATTTGTCAAAGGTAGGCGGAGAAGTGGACGACGCGCACGTAACCCATGCCGTAGTAAACGGCGACGGACTGTCACCCCTGATAGTGTGCGATGTGTTACACTTCCACCGTTGCGCCAGAGACGAGGAGAATGCAGATCTATCCTGCAATGCCATTCGGATGAGGTGTCAGTCTTCTCGGTGTGGTGTTCTGGGTGGTGCGACGTGACCCATCTCGTCGTATTCCACGGCCCTCCGACAACCATTCTTCTCACATCAGTTGCACGGCCGAAACACTTCGTCCCACACGCGCAGCAGTTTTCCGGATGGAGGCATCACATTTTCTCATTCCAATAATGCGCCCTCTGTCATACACGTTTGTTTGGCGGTACGGTTCGCGCATACGTCAGCGAGGCAGCCTGCACGTCTGCTCAAGTCACATTGATCCATTACCCTCGGTTTATAGTGGCAACGAGAGCCACAGACATTTAACGGATAGGTGGTGTTACGCCTTAATGTCGATGTTAGCCTTTAACACACGGTCAGACGTGGTTCAAATGCTAATCAATCCTGCAGAACATATTCATGTACACGTCTTGTGAATATGAATGCCCTATCTCTAGTCGTTTAAGGTGGTGTGTTTATCTGAACACGCTTGTAATTTCTAATATACTCTACCAATTTTTTTGGGTGCTGTGAACATTATACTTTAATGATTATGACGTGGTTGTCAGAGAAGTTGATACAGCTGATGCCATAACCTTGCACATCAATTCCCATTGTTTTACAGATTTTGTCAAGCCTTGATGCTGCTCTGCGAAACAGATGAGCAGTGAGAACATGTAATAGGAAGTTGCCCAGCAACATTTTTTCATGTTCACATCCAATCATGTTTCGCACTGTACCATAGAAATACACTCCTGGAAATGGAAAAAAGAACACATTGACACCGGTGTGTCAGACCCACCATACTTGCTCCGGACACTGCGAGAGGGCTGTACAAGCAATGATCACACGCACGGCACAGCGGACACACCAGGAACCGCGGTGTTGGCCGTCGAATGGCGCTAGCTGCGCAGCATTTGTGCACCGCCCCCGTCACTGTCAGCCAGTTTGCCGTGGCATACGGAGCTCCATCGCAGTCTTTAACACTGGTAGCATGCCGCGACAGCGTGGACGTGAACCGTATGTGCAGTTGACGGACTTTGAGCGAGGGCGTATAGTGGGCATGCGGGAGGCCGGGTGGACGTACCGCCGAATTGCTCAACACGTGGGGCGTGAGGTCTCCACAGTACATCGATGTTGTCGCCAGTGGTCGGCGGAAGGTGCACGTGCCGGTCGACCTGGGACCGGACCGCAGCGACGCACGGATGCACGCCAAGACCGTAGGATCCTACGCAGTTCCGTAGGGGACCGCACCGCCACTTCCCAGCAAATTAGGGACACTGTTGCTCCTGGGGTATCGTCGAGGACCATTCGCAACCGTCTCTATGAAGCTGGGCTACGGTCCCGCACACCGTTAGGCCGTCTTCCGCTCACGCCCCAACATCGTGCAGCCCGCCTCCAGTGGTGTCGCGACAGGCGTGAATGGAGGGACGAATGGAGACGTGTCGTCTTCAGCGATGAGAGTCGCTTCTGCCTTGGTGCCAATGATGGTCGTATGCGTGTCTGGCGCCGTGAAGGTGAGTGCCATAATCAGGACTGCATACGACCGAGGCACACAGGGCCAACACCCGGCATCATGGTGTGGGGAGCGATCTCCTACACTGGCCATACACCTCTGGTGATCGTCGAGGGGACACTGAATACTGCACGGTACATCCAAACCGTCATCGAACCCATCGTTCTACCATTCCTAGACCGGCAAGGGAACTTGCTGTTCCAACAGGACAATGCACGTCCGCTTGTATCCCGTGCCACCCAACGTGCTCTAGAAGGTGTAAGTCAACTACCCTGGCCAGCAAGATCTCCGGATCTGTCCCCCATTGAGCATGTTTGGGACTGGATGAAGCGTCGTCTCACGCGGTCTGCACGTCCAGCACGAACGCTGGTCCAACTGAGGCGCCAGGTGGAAATGGCATGGTAAGCCGTTCCACAGGACTACATCCAGCATCTCTACGATCGTGTCCATGGGAGAATAGCAGCCTGCATTGCTGCGAAAGGTGGATATACACTGTACTAGTGCCGACATTGTGCATGCTCTGTTGCCTGTGTCTATGTGCCTGTGGTTCTGTCAGTGTGATCATGTGATGTATCTGACCCCAGAAATGTGTCAATGAAGTTTCCCCTTCCTGGGACAATGAATTCACGGTGTTCTTATTTCAATTTCCAGGAGTGTATGTTGTGAATTTTGAATCTCTCGCCCTAAACATGTAATTTAGATATTTTCCATCTCGGTATAAAAATTCGATGTTTATTGTATCACTTCAACAAGGTCCTGGATTGAGAAAAAATATGTTTCCCCAGCTTTAATACAGTACCTAGGTAGGAGGGGCTATCTCGTCTGTGTTGGAGTCTATACTCCGTCTTTCAGTCCCATTTAGTGATGTACACTACAAGTCACGTCATGTGCACCTATCAGGCCTCGTTTTTTGTAGAGTATTGCTGTTTGGTAACGCATCCTGCCATTAACAAATGTTCCATTGAAACTACCGCCTTCTGCAGCAAGTTTCTGAAATGTGATCTGCTTATGAAGAGTACCCAGTACTGTAGCATATCTACATCTACATCTACATTTATACTCCGCAAGCCACCCAACTGTGTGTGGCGGAAAGCACTTAACGTGCCACTGTCATTACCTCCCGTTCCTGTTCCAGTCACGTATGGTTCGCGGGAAGAACGACTGCCGGAAAGCCTCCGTGCGCGCTCAAATCTCTCTCATTTTACATTCGTGATCTCCTCCGGAGGTATAAGTAGGGGGAAGCAATATATTCGATACCTCATCCAGAAACGCACCCTCTCGAAACCTGGACAGCAAGCTACACCGCGATGCAGAGCGCCTCTCTTGCAGAGTCTGCCACTTGAGTTTGCTAATCATCTCCGTAACGCTATCACGCTTACCAAATAACGAAGGAACTGGATGCATAACACAAATTTTCATAGTATGAATTAAAACTATGGGTGGCCAATGCATAGTTTATAACATTATTCTGGTCCTGTTGGTCTGGAATGTGTAATTCTAGACCAGACAACTTTTTTAACGTCATCCAGTAAGACAGAGCCTAAAGCAGGAGTACTGTTTACTAAGGTTTGCTCTAGTAATTCTAGTTTCTCACATTGTTTACTTAATTTAGTTTCATTTGCAATGTGGAGGACGCAACTGGTTTGTTGTCTGGATTCAAATTCAGGTTATTTTATGTTACGTTGCTGGTGGGACACCTCTTGCAAGACACATGATTTTATAATTACAAAATATTGGTTACCACCAAAATTAGGTTTCTGAAAGAGACTGGCACTTCTAGGCAGCTTTATATTATGTCAAACTACATCTATTCAAAAGACACTATTCCACACAAAATTTACTTCCTTCCATACGAAAAACAGCCAAGCAACAGACATACTGTAAACAGCAACGTACTCCACATGTAGCGCACGTATTTTCTGTCGATAAGCGAAAATTACAGTTTTATATATAGCATAGTTCCCAAGTTATTCACGTATAAAGAGGTGCACATCGAAATTAAGTAGCTTCAGAGATACACAAGTAATATAATAAAATAAAAAATTTAGGTCTTCTACACTTCACACAAAGACCGTTTATATACCATTTTGTACAAGGAAAAACGAAAAATATTCTAGGACTTGTTTTCTAAAATGTAAAAAATTTCGAATTTTTTCCTGCAGACTCCGTTTTTTAATGGTGAGGATATAGGCAGAAGTAAATTTATAGTTATCCAGAGGAATGAACAAAGAAACACTCATACTACACATTTAATTATACTGCGCTTATCATTGGATCTCGTGATATCAGATCTTCGACTAGAGTATATCTCTTCCACCACTCCCTCCCATGGTCATGGAACTCGTCCCACTTAGTTGCCTGATACTGCACTGTGTCATTTATATATGATTTTTTTAAAGAACTTAAACAGCATTCAAAATCCTACAGATTCCTAGACGGTCCTAGTGACTATACAGGGAGTGTGCCGTAAATTAAATTCTTAGTACCCACATTTCACCTTACGCTGAGTGGTAGAGAGTACATTACAACCCATCCTGTTCCATTCTCGTGGAAAGATTAGCTCTCAATAAACATCCATAATCCCCCTGTGTGGTCAAGTCACGAGATGTGCGCAATAAGTCATACATCGCACACAGCATATAATGAATTTCTCTTATTCTCAACAGTAAAAAGCCTCTCTCGTAGTATCTACTAAAGATTATCGTTGTTATTGACCATTCCTGTAATACTTTCGCGATCCCATGACAAAAAGCTCAGCTCTTTCATTAATCAACCTGATAAGGGTCTCAGGCCAACGAACAAATACCTGTTCAAAGTGGCTCTGAGCACTATGGGACTCAACATCTGTGGTCATCAGTCCCCTAGAACTTAGAACTACTTAAACCTAACTAAGCTAAGGACATCACACACATCCATGCCCGAGGCAGGATTCGAATCTGCGACCGTAGCGGCCACGCGGTTCCAGACTGAAGCGCCTAGAACCGCACGGCTACACTGGCCGGCGAACAAATACCTGTAATTAAAAGTATGTCTAATATGTATTCTGTAGCTCACTTTCTCCACACAGCCCAACATCTGCTTCCAGTTTTAATTAGGTTACTCCTAGGTATTTTAGGGAAACCAATGTTCTCCAATAACAGTGTAAAACAATAGTACTGGATTTATTCTTCTGCTTGCATGCATAATATGTTGCATCCAGTGTCAGCTCCATAGAAATTTGTAGGAACCTACTAGTTTCTTACTTTAGGAATGAGTTTAAGGAAAATAACGAAGGAATAGTGCACTGGGGATGACTGTCCATTTGTGATTTAATGATTTTAATAAAGAGTCATTACTGGAAATATTGGAATTGCGAGAGAGATGCAATAAAAAATATTACAGCAGTTAATACAACGCGCATTCTCTTCAGCTGCTGGTAGGTTCAACACGATAGGACCTGCTGGCCGTATCACAGCTCGATATGGCCTGTTACCATGGCAGTTAGGCGTCTCAGATGCAACAGAGTGAGCACCTATTTTTCCATTTCACTTCAACTCATCTGTCAGTTGTAGTAGCGGCCGAGGCACGTGATTTCTTTGAGTTGAGGTGTGCCGAACACGGACAGCAGGCTCTCTCTCTCTCTCTCTCTCTCTCTCTCTCTCTCTCTCTCTCTCCAACGAACTAAGATTGCCCGAACAGAACATGGGGATTCTCTCTTTCTCAGTACACAGAGTTATGGCGATTGATGGTTCCGATCAGTTCAAACGTCACCTGATCTAACAAAAACAATTACATCAGTCAACTGTTCTTTATCGCAAATCCATTTACATAATTCGAGGTGCCTAATCAGATCATCCTCATACACCGCATGAAGTAACATGGGAATGTGGGGTTTCCACTTTGCTTGCTTTATGCAGTGAACTTGATATGCGTACACGTGATTCCAGCACAGCTTGCCACAAAAACTTCTTTGAAGATCTTGCGAAAGCTTTTACCACTGCTTTCACACCTATTTCATCCACTACTTCTTTCTGCCACACTGTCTCTTCTCCAGATGACACACACTTCTTTCCCTCTTAAATTTATCGTATCATTTCGTTATTGTTACTCGTGATGGTGGTGCAGTATCAAACTCTGTCCAAAAATGTCTCTCCACTACTTTCATGTTTTCACATTTCCAATAACACTTTAAAATCAACTTTATTTGATCGAAAGGCTGACAACTGAAAATCCACTAAAGAGATACAAATGAATAGCTAGGCACACTAGTCATGAGAGCACCACATAATCATGCCCGGATCGGGTTATCATTAGTATCTCCTCAATTTAAACAGTGTAAACCTATGTAAGTCCGCCGGCCGGAGTAGCCGAGCCCTTTCCAGGCGCTACAGTCTGGAACCGCGCGACCGCTGTGGTCGCAGGTTCGAATCCTGCCTCGGTCATGGATGTGTGTGATTCCTTAGGTTAGTTAGGTTTAAGTAGATCTAAGTTCTAGGGGACTGATGACCTGTGCAGTTATGTCCCATAGTGCTCAGAGCCATTTGAACCATTTGAACCTATGTAAGTACATATATGCGAACACTGCGGAATTGACCATATCAAGGTTATAATTCTATAATTATATAAAGGTGCTCCACCTCTGGTGAAGAGTAAGCCCGAGCGGGAGGGCGTTCCAGTCCCCAGCATGAATCCGCTCGGTGGATTAGTGTTGAGGTCCGGTGTGCCAGCCATACATCGGCGAATGCGCGCTGGTTCCCCTTACTCCGCCTCAGTTACATATCCCGGCGATTGTTGAGCAAACACTGTCTCCAAGTACGCTACACCATAATTACACTACCACGCAAATATTTGGGGTTACACTCGTCTGGTATGATACGTTCCCGGAGGAAGAGGGGAGGTTATAGCACAGTTCGGTCAGGAGTGGCGGTGGGGTGGGTGAACTGCTGTGGCCTGTTGTTGGGTTGTGAACCACTGAGGGCTACGGCGGGACGAAGCCTCTCCATCGTTTCTAGGTCCCTGGTTTAATTCACAATACACACACGCCCATATAAACTGCAGTCATTTGCACACACGAAAAATTATACGAAAGTAACCACAATAATTACCCCCAAAAGCTGAAATAGAAATGTTAAACAGAATTATAACTCACATATGAGATCCTCAAGTACCTGAATCCCAACTATGACAGAGTCTGAAATGACAGGTCTGTCCTTGTCTACCATCGCCGCAGGAGAGCCAGAGACGTATGCCGTCCAGCGTTCCCGGTTTCAAAAATGAGGTTGATTGCTTTAAAAGACGGCTGAGTGACCAAACTGCGTGGTCTTCCGTCTCTTGTTCCCAGTAGAACAATTGCCCAGGTCATAGATGGACTCCTGAATGGACGCTACCAAAGGCTGGCGAGAGGAGCAATGGTCGATATCTTGTAGGTTGCTCAAAGGGTCAGTACACAGGAGAAATAAATCGCCAGCGTATGCTCGGATAAGCTCAAGAGCACGAGATATGGCCGCCAGCTCTGCACTGAAAACACTGCAACCATCTGGTAAGGAGTGCTGTTCAATATGTCCTCCATGAACATGCGCAAAGCCTATGTGACCATCAACCATCGAGCCGTCGGTGAAAACCACTTCATGGCCCCGGTACATGTCGAGAATCGAGAGGGAGTGAGAGAGCTGTAGAGGTAATGGAGTCCTTAGGGCCATGCGAAAGGTCCAGAAGAATCGGTGGCCAAAGTGTACACCATGAAGTGTACGTGAATGGACCTCGAGGAGATATGGAAACGGGAAGGAGTCCAGACAGAAGGGATTGGACACGAACCGCAATCTTAAGCCCTGACCAGGTCCACCGATGCCGGAGATGAACCGCCGTGGTTGGGAAAAGGAGACAATAATTCGAATGCACAAGAGAACTACGAACGTGTGCAACATAACTGGCGAGCAGTTGTGCACGCCTAACCTTCAATTGAGGGACTCCAGCCACCACCAGGACACTGTTCACTGGACTCGTTCTCAAAGCTCCCGTCGCTAGGCAAACGCCACAGTGGTGCACTGGGTCGAGTAAACGCAACGCTGTGGGCGCCGCCGAACCTAAACCAAATTCCTTTAGTCAAGGTGGGATTGAACAAGGGCTCTGTACAGCTGCTGCAGCGTAGAGCGATCTGCACCCCAGTTGGTGTTACTCAGACAGCGGAGGGCATTAAGGTGCTGCCAGCACTTCCGCTTAAGCTGACGAAGGTGAGGAAGCCAAGTAAACTGGGCGTCGAAAACCAGTCCTAAGAATCGATATGTCTCCACTACCTTGAGTGGATTGTCATTAAGATGAAGTTCTGGTTCCGGATGAACGGTGCGACGCCGACAGAAATGCATGACACACGACTTTGCGGCTGAAAACTGGAAGCTGTGGGCTAGAACCCATGACTGCGCCTTGTGAATGGCTCCCTGTAGGCGCCACTCAGCAACACCAGGATTGGAGGAGTAGTATGAAATGCAGAAGTCATCCGCATACAGAGAAAGTGAGACCGATGGCCCTACTGCTGCTGCTAGACCGTTAGTAGCCACTAAAAATAAAGAGAAACTCAATACAGAGCCCTGCAGAACGCCATTCTCCTGTATACGGGGGGGGGGGGGGGGGGGGGGAACTGTAGGAGGCACCGACTTGGACACGGAAAGTACGGAGCAACAGGAAGTTTTAGATAAAAATCGGGAGCAGGACCCATACAATGTGGTAAAGATATGATGTCGGCAGGTAGTGTCATACGCTTTGCGTAAATCAAAAAAACAGCAACCAGGTGTTGGCGTCTGGAAAAGGCTGTTCGGATGGCAGACTCGAGGGGGACAAGATTATCAGTGGTACAGCGACACTGGCGGAAGCCGCCGTGACATGGAGCCAGTAGGCCACGCGACTCCAGGACCCAACCCAACTGCCGACATACCATACGTTCCAGCAGCTTACAAAAAACGTTGGTGAGGCTGACGGGCCGATAGCTATTCACATCAAGCTGGTTTTGCCTCGGTTTGGGCACCTGAATGATGGTGTTCTCCCACCACTGCGAAGGAAACACGCCATCGCACCAGACCCGGTTGAAGATGAGTAGGAGATGTCGCTTGTAGTCAGATGAGAGATGTTTAATCGTCTGACTGTGGAAGCAAAGTGCTCGGCAAAATGCTCGACAAAGCGCTCGGCTAAGTGCTCGGCAATCGTGTTTGCGTCGGTAGATGACACGTCATTGATGTTAGTGCCAGGGACACCTGTTGGAGTCTGGTAGCCAAAAAGACGTCTGATCTTCGTCGATACTTCGGAAGGTGACGTATGGCACCCAATGGTCGACACGTACCTCTCCCACCACCCCTGTTTCCTTCGTTTTATAAGTTGGTGACCGCGGGCTAGGAGCCGCTTAAAGACTATTAAGTGCTCTAAGGAAGGGTGCCGCCTATGTCGCTGTAGAGCTCGCCGACGCTCTTTAATTGCCTCAACGACTTCCGGCGACCACCAAAGGACTGTCTTTCGCCGTGGCATCCTGAAGAACGAGGGATCGCGTTTTCCGCCACGGAAACGATCGTTGTAGTGACCAGCTCAACGACAACATCGATGGCACAATGTGGGGGAGATTCAGTGGTGACAGCAGAGGTGAAAGCTTCAAAGTCTGCCTTGTTAAAAGGCCATCTGGTTAGGCGTCCGTGCGCATGACGCCGGGGGGAGGGGGGGGGGGGACAGGAAGATGGAGAAGTGGTCACTATGGTCACTACCACACAGGTCGTCATGTGCTCTCCAGTGTGGATGGATGGGAGAAGGCCAGGGCTGCAAACCGAGATATCAATGGCCGAATATGTGCCATGTGCCACACTGAAATGTATACGAGAACCTGTATTTAAGAGGCAGAGGTCGAGGTGTGACAGTAAATTTTCGACCTCCCTACCTCGGCCAAAAAGCATGGGGTTATGTGCGATAAAAGCCTACCAAAAGTAGGAAAGGTTTAGGGAGTTGATATATCAGTGCAGCCAAAACGTTCAGGGGTACTGCACCATCTGGAGGAAGATATACATTGCAGACAGTTATTTCCTGCGTCGTCCTTATCCAGACAGCCACAGCTTGAAGATGGATTTGAAGGGTCACAGGTTCACTAGATACTGAGTTCAGGACAGACGCAAATTCCACCTAACACTATTATAGTCGCTACGGTTCCTGTAATATCACTTATACCTGCAGAGGGCAGGTGTCCGTATTGCCAGGAACCAGGTTTCCTGGAGGGCAATGCAGAAAGCAGGTGTAAAGCTTAACAGTTGCCGTAGCTCAGCCAGGTGGTGGAAGAAATCGCCGCAATTCCACTAGAGGATTACGTGATCGTCAGTCTGGGAAGGCATGAAACACTCAATGAGGCAGTCTATGCCTCGGGGTCACCTGCCGCCAGCATATGAGAACCTGTGCAATCGACAGCCATTGTGTCTGAGGGCCCAGCGAGATCTAGGCCCTCAGCGGACGCCATAATCTCCACCTCATCCTCAGACACAGAGCTTGTAGGTAGTGGTTATGTGGGTGCCATCGCAGTGCCTTGGTTCCTGGGGTCTTTTTCTTTTTAGGTTTCTCTCGCTACTCCTTAGGTTTGTCCGGCTGGAAGGGCTTCACTGGTTCAGTCTCAAGGACTGAGAAATCCTGTGAAGCCTTCCGTCCAGCTGCCTGTGGTTGCTTCAGCCACTGGCGGTGGTCAGCTTTGCCACTGGTAGGAACCTGGGGAGGGACTGACCCAAGGGATCCCTTGAAAAATGTGATGGGAAGAAATGCACACAGAGTAATGTTCGGCCGCTCGCCAGCTTAACAATATCCTATGGCAAAACCAGTGTGCTCTGTCGATGTAGATCGACCTCTGTTTTCCTGTCTGTAACAACTGAAGTTGCAAAAGCTGTCATACTAAGGTACAGCATCCTGTCACCCAAGAAAATTTCAGATACAGTCAACCACATATTCTGAGTTACATTGATAAGTGGTGGTCATAAGAGGAGACATAGGTACACAAAATATAAGCACAATAGCCGGCCGAGATGGCCGAGCGGTTCTAGGCGATACAGTCTGGAACCGCGCGACCGCCACGGTCGCAGGTTCAAATCCTGCCTAGGGCATGGATGTGTGTGATGTCCTTAGGTTAGTTAGGTTTAAGTAGTTCTAAGTTCTATGGGACTGATGACCTCAGAAGTTGAGTCCCATAGTGCTCAGAGCCATTTGAACCAAAGTTTACATCCAGAGTTTCATTACATCAGATGGATCTCATTGTTCCGTTTCGCAGCCTTGTCTGATCCTTCTTATTCTATCCTCTTTCTTAATGCTACTGCTATCATATAATTTTTTTATGTATTGTTTACACCTGTCCCCTGTCGTTTTCTTTCGAATACTGCTAGAATGCTACATTTTTAATCCTTAAAGATGTTAGAGTTCCACATTTGCTACATTGATATGATTTTTTGTGTACATTTTGTTTGTGTGCTCGCTTTTTTGTGGTCTTCAGCCTCGCTACTAATATTTTTCATCCGTTTAAGATTTTCTATGCGGCACACATCAGTTGTGTTATACTACGTCTGCCTGACGCCAGGAAGTTAGTTGCACAACCCACCGACAGATACGTTTTACTGATTATTACTTTATCACAGTTTAAGTGTGTTGTAGTGCTTTTTAGTTTACAGCAAGAGTAGCGTCATGTGCCAGAAATGTGGATGTTGCCTTAGGTTAATTGGTATGGGAGAAACATGTCAGGACTGTGGCTTGGTGTGTCATTGAGGAGAATGCAGCGGGGAAGTTTAAGAAGTATCAGATGAAGCTCTCCCTTGCAATTGTAGGTTATATAAAAAAAAGAAAATCGTGGAACAGAGAAAGAAGCTTTGTGACCTCTAGGCAGATTTAGAAATGACATATTTTGAATTAGGTAAGTTGAAGGAAGAAAAACAATGGGATCTGGGAGAAAGTGACAAATAATAGACAAAAGGAGAAAATCTCAGCAATTACACTTCAATTAGTTTGACTTGTTACCTGAAATAGTGGAAGTGCCTCAACCAGTGTGAGCTTAATAGTAACCAGTGTGAGCTTAATAGTGTGCAGCAGACTCATACGGACGACTTTAAGGCTAGATAAGTAGAAAAGTCACGTAGAAAGAAAAGAATCTTGTTACTACGAAGAATTCGGGAGAGAGGTGTAGGCCAATTGCCACAGGAAAAGCGAGGCGTACAATACCAGGTCACAAGTATTATGGAACCTAGTGCCCAGCGTAGCCACCTGACAGAGCAATGGGCCCTGTGCAGAGATTTTTACTGCGTCGAAAGAGTACTTATTGTAGGAGGAGCAGCCTGGCTAAAAACTTAGAATATAGCATTAAATGTGACCCGGAGAAATTAGGAGCAGCAACAGCTCACACTCGTGTGAGGTGTGTCGAAGTCTTGCAGCGATATGACCAGCCCTGTGTAAACACTGTTAACCGTGTGAACAAAGAGCTGGCTGAAATTTTGACTGAAACAAAACTACCTGTACTGTGCCTGTTACATCGATGAGGGGATGGGGATACACAACTTACAGCCTGAGCCTAAAAAGGAACGAAACATTAGCTGAGCACCATGCAGAAAGTGTAAGGTGGGCAGGCACAAGCACGCAAGACAAAATCCCTGTGATATCTAGAATCAAAGGGGCACTTTTTTTAGGCTACAGTCAGTTACAGGCAGAAAGTGCTGAAAGAAATTACAGCAGAGAAGGCCATAAAATGTGTAACAGTTTCCAGAGAAATATAATTTATTTATTTCATCAGAATATTATACTGTTGAAAAACATGACAGATGAGCTCGTTGTATGCCTAGAAGATGAGGAAAATTCTGTGCCTCTCTGAACACCACGTAACCACAGGTGTGGAGAAATTAAATACCGGGGCGTCTAGACTTGCATCATTTTCGTGTAGAGTTAACATGGAAAAAGGAGGATTGGCAACATATATAAAAGTTGGACATTAAGTTGAAAATATTGAAACAAAAAGATTTTGTGTTGAGTGGAACCTAGAACAATCTGAGTTGTTACTGCAAAATACTTCACTGATAATTGTAACAGTCTACAGATCCGGTCTAGGAAACATTCAACTATTTTTGAGAACTGCAGATGCCTTATTCAGCTACCTGTCAGACAAGAAGAAACATTTAGCAGTACATAGTGACTGGAATACAGATTTCTTAAAAGGTACTGACAGGAAACATGAACCGGAATTATTATTTTGGTGTTTCAGTTTAATTTCATTAGTCAATTTTCCAACTTGTATGCAGCAAAATAGTTGGGATATTGGTTGTTATGATTTTCATAGACAGTGCTCAGGCTAAAACAATATGTACCCAACTGCTACTGGGATATCTGATCATGATGCAGAATTAATGGAAATAAACAGTATGACACCTTACATCCTGGAGGTAGGTTCCTACATATTCAGAATCAATTTATTCCATAGTAAATTTATGTCAATATTCGAAAGTTGCTTTCCTAAGAAATCATACAAAAGGTCCATAAGGGAACAAGTAAGCTGCGGATAAGAAAGGGAATTCTAACCTCATGTTAAGAGGAAGGGGGAAATTTATATAAAGGTAAGAGTAGGTCAAGATCTGACGTTATTTGCAGACTGCAAAAAATACTGTAGCATTTCAAGTAAAATCATTGAAATGTCCTGACAGAAATAAATAATACAGACAATAAAAAACTATATGGGACATTGTCAAACAGAAGACAGGACAGCCAACCAGTGTACAAGATTCTATAACAATTAAACTAAATGACAATGTTGTGACTGAAAATTCACAAGTTGCAAGTACTTTTGGAATTGCTTTCCAAACATAGCAGTGAATGTAAGATTAAATGGTTCAGCTGAAGAAGCAAGAGAACATATTAAAAAATCATTTCACAAAACTTTAAGCAACTAGAAGTAGTACCAGAATGAACAGTAGTCGCAAACGGAAGTGGAAACTATTTACTTACTGTCTCACAGTTTGCATTCCAGAAAGGATGCTCGACTGAGAATTTATACATTCACTCATCAGATTGTACAAGCCTTAAATAATAATATATCGTTAGTTGTTTTTTTTTGTGATCCTTCAAAGGCCTGCGCTTAAGCAGATCATTATATTCTCTCAGAAAAAAATCTAATTTTGTGGAAGGGATGGTTTTTCACACAGCTGGCATTAATCATGCTTGATTAACAGAATGCGAAAAGTTGTGTCAAGTAATTTTTGGAAATTTGTGGTAAGAACCTATGGAACCAAACTGTTGAGGTCATCGGTCCCTAAGCTACACTCTACTTAATCTAACATACGTTAAGGACAACACACACAATCATGCTGCAGGGAGGACTCGAACCGTAAAAGACGCCGGAGACCGTGTGGTTACCCCGCGTGGCGCCAAGTAATTCAAACAATGTCATAAAGGTAGAAAATTTTTGTGACTGGGGTAAAACGACAAGGGGAGTTCCACGGGGTTCAATTTTGGGTCAATCCCTGTTCCTTATATATGTGAATGACCTTCCAATTAACATTCAACAAACAAAATTGGTACTTTTGCTGGAGATTCTAGTGTTATAATAAATCCCACTAGGAAGAAAGCAGCAGAAGAATTTGTAAATAGTATTTCCAAAGAATTACTAACTGCTTCTCAGAAAATGGACTCTCCGTAAATTTTGAAAAAATACACTACATTCAGTTCTGTACAGCAGATAAGAAACACATCAGTAATTGATGCAGCACATGAGCAGGAGTCAGTAAGTAGGGTAGAATGCTCCAAATTTTTGGGTTTACGTGTTGAAGGAAACATCAAGTGGAAGAAGTGTATTACTGAGTTTCTCAAACAATTAAGTTCAGTTAGTTTTGCTCTTCATACAATTGTTAATCTAGCGAACAAACATATCAACCTCTTAACATATTTTGAATATTTCCACTCAATGTCGTGTGGAATAATTTTCAGGTGTAACTCATAACTTAGAAAAAAAGTATTGATTGCACAAAAGCGAGCAGTAAGAAAAATGTGTGGTGTTCACCCACATACGTCATGGAGGCACCTCTTTAAGGAGCTAGGTATTTAACTTCGCCGTCACACTACATATTTTCCCTAATGAAATTCGTTACAAATAATCCTTCACAATTTGAGAAGTACAATGATGAATATTCCTACAAAACTAGAGGGAAAAATAACCTTTATTACCTATTGTTAAAGCTGTCAATGGCTCAGGGTGGAATTCAAAATGCATCAATAAAAATTTTTGATCATTTGCCCAATAAAATAAAATGTCTGACAAGTAGCGAAGCAAGTTTCAAATCTAGTTTAAAATCGTTTTTCCTGGACTACTTCTACTCCATTGACATATTTCTACTTAAAAATTTATAAATTAATAACAAGTAAGAAACTTCTTTTAAATGTAGTTGCATGAGTAGGAATAAAATGATAATGTGTTCATTAGTTTTTAATTGTAATTGCAATGAATAAAACTAAAATGGTAGTGTATTCATTAATGTTAACACCAATTATGTATACATATCCTGTTCCACATCATTTCGACACAAGAATTGCTCAAACGATCAATGGAATATGTAACTAACACACACTATTGAGCCCAAACATTATGACCACCCACTTATTAGCGTGTGGATCTAACTTTGGAATGAGAAATCACTGTCGGCGATACGGTCGGCAAATGGAGAAATTCACTGGTAAAGCGACTTCGACGAGGGGCAGACTGTTTTGGCTCATCATCGGCAATGACTATCTGGAAAACGACGAGGCTGGTCAGCTTTTCACGTGCAGATGGGTAGGCAGATGTGTTTCGCAGCACTTCGGTGAGGGCACACCATTCAGATACACAAATTGATGGTGGAGTGGGGGGAGGGGGGGGGGAGGGAGAAAGGGAACGAACTGATGGTATCTTATGCAGCGGGATTTTATGCAGAATGGGCGGCGCGAGTGAAAATGTGTGCCAGCCCGGAATTCGAATCCGGGATCCCCTGCTTGTCAGGAAGTTGTGTTAACCGCTGCAGGGCATCCGGACACAGTGTTCGCTAATGCACGGACCTATCTCGTCACGTATTTTTCACTCGTCGCCGCCGATTCTGCATAAAGTCGCGATGCACCCCTACCCCATCCACCTACAGTTTACTTAATACGTATCATAGCTGCGAGTTCCGCATGTTGTCTGGCGCGAATGCACTGCAAATTGCGCAAACATCTCGTGTGAGGTGAGGCGAAGAATCTCACATCTCTAGCAGTGACTCCCTCCAGCATGACACTGCCACACCCCGCACGGACCATACGCCGGCCGGCCGCGGGCACCAGGGACAACTTCCGATCTCCCTCCGCAGACAATCTGCGAGCGCCTATGATTCCAGGTACGTCCTAAAGAACAGACAGTACTCATTCATATGACGGATCGTTCAACATGCAGCTCCGCAGCAGACAACCACTACGTATTTCCATGTAAACCGACAACATTCCCAGTTATGACGGGATCATCGAGACTGCATCGTGAAACAACAGAAACGTGCCGTCTGGTCGGATGAATCACGTTTCTTGCTACATTAGGTCGATAGCCGTGTCCGGATACACCGTCATTCACGTGAATGGCAGCTCGAATTACGTGTGCCATGGAGGCAAGCAGGTGGGAGCACTGTTATGCTATTGACGACATTGAGCTGGACGTACCTGGAAGTTGTGATAGGCACCATGACAGCCGTGGACTACGAGAACATTATTGCAGGCCATCAGCATCTCTACCTGCTTAATGTCTTAACCAACAGTGAAGATATCTTCCAGTGCGATAATTGTCAATGTCACAAGGACGGAATAGTGCCTCAGTGGTTTGAGCTGCAAGTAGTGATGTCGTGGTCACCAAATTCTCGGACACTATCAGGTGCAAACCCCATGCCCGCTGTGCACAAGCTCATAATTCACGGGAATTGCTTGGCCTGTACGTAGGCATCTGGTGCCACATACTTCCGGAAACATGCGAAGGACTTGTCGAATCCATGCCACGCACAATCGCTGCGTTATTATGTTCTAAAGGTGGACCAACACATTGTTAACCTTGTGGTCATAGTGTTTTTGCTCTTGAGTGTAATTACCCAGGATGCTAGTTATTTTGAGACAACTGTAACTTTTTCAAGCCGTTTTTTACATGAGTACATATCATTGGCAGGCGATGCACACGATGTGGCAGCGGCGAGGACTGCTACGCTGGAGGGTTCGAGGCAGCACATTCCCGGATGACGGCCGCTGCCTGCACACTGTGGTTCTGGATGGGCCAGCGTCGAGCGTCAGTGATTCTAACTAATCATCATGCAGTACAGAGCGACCTCTAGGCCTATCAGTGAACTTTCCTACTCTAGAAGGATCTTTCCCCAAGCTTTCTGCAGATTTTACTTTTCGTGTTTCCATGCATCTGATGCTACCAGCTTCGATTCTTCATCTCAGAAACTGAATTACTTTTAGCAACTTTACTTTCTGTTGAGAAATGCCTTGTTTTTCTATACTGAGGGACAAACAGCAATAATCTTACTTTACGAAAGCTTTTGTGCTTAGTTTGACAACATCTACAGAACTATGTGGACTTCGCAAAAACAGAGATAATGTCTTATGGGATAACAGCAATCAGTGATTTTATAATGTTACTTAAAATCCGTCTTGATTGCAATTTTTTTTTTATTCATATGACCGGTTTCGGTTCATTCAGAACCATCTTCAGATCTGTAAAAATAATGATACTAATTCACTATTTCACGGAAGCAAATTTTTTTCTGATCCTATCTAATCAACATAGAATGTACCAGAACGTACCTGATTTTTCTGTTACAGGAGTAACCCGTCCAAATCCAGCAATTTTCACATGCTACGTCACATAAAATTGGTTGACAGGGTGCACATCATTTATATTAATTATAACACAATTACCGACAGGTGGCGTCTGGTACATTTGTTACATTCCATTTCGGCACAACACCGAAATGGCGGGAACCACGGAAGCAGACCGTAGAGGAAAACAAGTTCACACCAGCACCATAGATATACAAATCGCCCTATGTTTTTTAGATCGTACAAAAATGATAATTTTACTGTTTTTTTAATTCTGACAAGTACAGATTTTAACCATGACATCTACATATTTTAATTAAGTATTTTAATATACATAAAAAGATCTACTGAATACAGTATGTGCAAATGGAATGAAACAAATGTACCAGACGCCACCTGTCGGTAATAGTGTTATAATTAATATAAATGACATGCACTCTGCCAACCAATTTTATGTGAAAATTGCTGGATTTGGACGGGTTACTCCTGTAACTGAAAAATCAGGTACGTTCTCGTACATTCCATGTTGATTAGAAAGGATGAGAAAAAAAATATTTGCTTCCGTGAAATAGTAAATTAGTATCATTATTTTTACAGATCTGAAGATGGTTCTGAATGAACCGAAACCGGTCATATGAATAAAAAAAATAAATATATAAATAAAAAAAATTGCAATCAAGACGGATTTTAAGTAACACTATGTCGACTGTTAGGCAATGAATTTGTCAGGTCCTTTCGAAAATGTCTCCGTCTGTCAGTTTTATCTTCGACTCTACAGATGAAAACACATGCTGGAGCTCAGCCGAAATGCACAGACACAGATTAGCTGGAAAGCGTGCCCGCCTGGCACGACATCACGTGGAGAGTCCCTACTTCGTGCATGTCTCCAAGACCTGAGGTCCGACCACACACAAACATCCCAAGTTCACACGAAAGACTGAATATTTTTGGAGCAAGTGATATGTTTGTGAAGTATATAATGTGTACTTCGAGTTTTTTAAACACTTTACAGTTTTGGTGTTTGAGTGATCTGGTTTAGCAGAAGTAATGGAGTGTGTTGGAGAGCCACTTCAAGTAATGAATTTTACACAACTATGGACAGAGAAATAGACTCATGTGGCGATTTTGATCACTGTACAAGTCGCCGTGAACTTTTAGTTATGCCAATAGGCAGTTTCCTGTTGTCTGGCTAACTTTGTTTCCACCAATACAGGAAATATTATACAACTACTTGGTGAATAAATTGAACATTTGTAAGTTTATAGCCCTTGTTTCAATGAAAATTATTCATACCTTATTTACACCTTGTTATTTATCCCTTAAATTTTATTGAGGTTTAAGCATTTATTGACAGTTTGGGAATTTACATTGGTTTTTGGTCATCTATTGACACATACGAGAAGAAACAAGCATCACATCATCCTTGCTGGATGCAACAGACAGTTCGCAGCAGCAAAATTCCTCAGAGGTGTGAAGGCTTAAGTGATAGGAGGAGCACTAACTATTCACCATCCACATTTACGTTTTTTACGGTCGGTTGGTTTAAAAGAGCGGGAAAGGGACCAAACTACGAGGTCATCGGTCTGTTGTTCCTAATAAAACATTGCTACAAGTGTGAGAATAAAACAGACGAGACATGTAACACAAAACACAAAGAAAGGAAGACCACAAGAACGAAGGAAAGGCAACGAACACTAAAAGGAGCAACAGAGGACAAGAAAACAATAGAGAGATGCAAGAAACAGAAGAGAGTAAAACAAGGAAGCAGATTATAGTGGCTGGCCGAGCAGAGAAATAAAAAGAAAAAGCCAGCTTCTCTGCAAAATATTAAAACCTCTACCCTAAAAGCATTAGGGTGGAGGAAACAGAGGGACAAAGGACATACGCTAAAACTTACAACAAATAATAAAACCCACCCTCACGGATGAAACGTAAAACCAAATCAGTCGATGAGGCGTTGTCTGCTAGAATCAATGATAACGAGTCCGGCAACCGCAAATAAAGTCGCAAGGCAGCCAAAGAAGGACAGAGCAGAAGAATATGGGCCACTCTCAACCGGGCATCGCACCGACACTGAGGTGGGTCTTCACGGCGCAGGAGGTAGCCGTGGGTCGCACAGGCAAAGCCAATGGGGAGCCGCCAGAGAACCACGGAGTCCGTGCGAGAGGCTCTCATTGACGACTTCAACACATTCGTGGCCCCCTAATGGGCCGCAGTTTGTTGTGCATACTGAGATTTTGCCATTCCATCTCCCAAAGCTTAAAAACCTTGCAGCGTAATAACGAACGCAGGTCAGTTGCGGGGATGCCCATCTCCAGCAGTGGTTTCCGTGTAGCCTGTTTGGTCAGCCTGTCAGAAAGTTCATTTCCTGGGATTCCGACGTCACCAGGGGTTCAGACGAACACCACTCAACGACTGGACCGTTCAAGGGCATAGATGGACGCTACCAAGGGATGACGAGGGTAGCACTGGTCGATAGTTTTCAGGCTGCTCAAGGAGTCAGTACATAAAAGAAAAGAGATACTGAAGTGCATGAAAAATAGCCAGCAGTTCTGCAGTAAATACACTGCAGCCATTGGGTAAGGAATGCTGTTCAATATGGCCGTCGTGAACGTATGCAAAGCATACGCTACCGTCAGCCATCAAGCCGTCGGTGTAAGCCAAATGGTTCAAATGTCTCTGAGCACTATGGGACTCAACTGCTGTGGTCATCAGTCCCCTAGAACTTAGAACTACTTAAACCTAACTAACCTAAGGACATCACACACATCCATGCCCGAGGCAGGATTCGAACCTGCGACCGTAGCAGTCGCACGGTTCCGGACTGCGCGCCTAGAACCGCGAGACCACCGCGGCAGGCAGGTGTAAACCAATTCAGAGCCCCAGAACAGGTAAAAAATCGAGAGGAAGCGACAGTGGAGAGACGCAGGGTTAACGGAGTCCTTAGGGCCACGTGAAAGGTCCTGACGAAGCTGCGATCGAGGCCTACAACATGGAGGTGTACGTGAATGGAACTCGAGCAGAAGTGGTACAGGCAAGCACTGCAGTTCAGACAGAAGTGATCACATGCGAACCGCAATCGCTAGCCTCGACCTAGGTCGCCGATGCGGGAGATGGACTGCCGCAGGCAGGAAAAAAAGACGGTAATGCGGGTGCTCAGGAGAACTACGAATGTGTGCTACGTAACTGGCGAGCAGTTGTGCACGTCTGATTTGCATTGGACGGACCCAGTTTCCACCAGTATGCTGGTCACCGGACTAGCCCTAAAAGCTCATGTCGCAAGTCGAATCCCGCAGTGGTTCACTGGGTCGAGTAAATGCAACGCTGAGGACGTTGCCGAACTATAAACCACACTCCCATAGTCAATCGGGAATTGGACAAGGGCTCTGTAGAGCTGCAGCAGCGTAGAGCGATCTGCCTTCCAATTGGTGTTGCTCAGGCAACAGAGGGCATTGAGGTGCTGCCTGCATTTCTGCTTAAGGTGACGAAGACGAGAAAGCCAAGTCAATCGAGCGACGAAACCCAGTCCTAAGAATCGATATGTTTCCACTACAGTAAGTGGACTGTCATGATGGTAAAGTTCTGGGTCCAGATGAATGGTACGACGCTGAAAGAAGTGCATAACAAACGACTTTGCGGCTGAAAACTGGAAGCCGTTGGATAAAGCCCATGACTGCGCCTTGTGGATGGCTCCCTGTAGGCGCCACTCAGCAACACCAGTACTGGAGGAGCAGTACGAAACACAGAAGTCATCCGCCTACAGAGAAGGTGAGACCGATGGCCCTACTGCTGCTGCTAGACCGTTAATAGCCACTAAAAATAAAGAGACACTCAATACATAGCCCTGCAGAACATTCTCCTGAATAGGGGGGGGAGGGGGGGGGAACTATGGGAGGCACCGACGTGGACACGGAAAGTACGGGGCGACAGGAAGTTTTAGATAAAAATCGGGAGCGGGCCCCATACAATGTGGCAAGGATATGATGTCGGCATGTAGTGTCATACGCTTTGCGTAAATCAAAAAGCAGCAACCAGGTGTTGGCGTCTGGAAAAGGCTGTTCGGATGGCAGACTCGAGGGGGACAAGATTATCAGTGGTACAGCGACACTGACGGAAGCCGCCGTGACATGGAGCCAGTAGGCCACGCGACTCCAGGACCCAACCCAACTGCCGACATACCATACGTTCCAGCAGCTTACAAAGAACGTTGGAGAGGCTGATGGGCCGATAGCTATCCACATAAAGTGGGGTTTTACCGGGTTTGGGTACCGGAATGATGGTGCTCTCCCGCCATTGCGATGGAAAGACGCCATCGCACCAGATTCAGTTGAAGATGACTAGGAGATGTCGCATATAGTCACATGAGAGATGTTTAATCATCTGACTGTGGATCCCATCCAGCC
This sequence comes from Schistocerca gregaria, assembly GCF_023897955.1. NCBI lineage: Eukaryota > Metazoa > Arthropoda > Insecta > Orthoptera > Acrididae > Schistocerca > Schistocerca gregaria. The sequence continues at coordinate 515,964,462 of NC_064931.1, read as the reverse complement.
CAGGAGCTGTGTCTTGGCAATGTGCAAGGGCGCTGAGGAGTTCCCACTCTGTAAATTGGCGTTATAGGGTTCACTGCGGCTTGTAGTGAACGAGAGGACTTTCCTTCCTATCGTCTGTTTGAGGGTGCATAAGGCTTGGGGGTAGTTCTCCGATGCACAGGCTGGAGCATAGTGCTCAGCAAAGTGCTTGGCAATCGCATTTTTGTCTGTAGATAACACGCCATTGATGTTAATGCCAGGGACACATGTTGGGGTCTGGTACCCAAAAAGACGTATGATTTTCGTCCATACTTGGGAAGGTGACGTAAAGCTCCCAGTGGTCGACACGTACCTCTCCCAATACACCTGTTTCCGTCGTTTTATAAGCTGGCGAACGTGGGCACGGAGCCGCTTAAAGGCTATGAGGTGCTCCAGGGCAGGGTCCCGCTTATGCCGCTTCAGATCTCGCCGACGCTCCTTAATTGCTTCAGCGACTTCTGGCGACCACCAAGGGACTGCCTTACGCCTGGGCACCCTAAAGTGCGAGGGATCGCGTTTTCTGCGGCAGAAACTATTGTTGTAGTCACCTGCTCAACCATCACATCGATGCTACCATGTGGGGGAGATTCAATGGTGACAGCAGATGTAAAAGTTTCTCAGTCCACCTTGTTTAAACCCGATCTGGGCAGGCGTCTGGGGCCTGACGCTGGGGCACTGACAGGAAGATGGGGAAATGGTCACTACCACACTGGTCGTTATGTGCTCTCCAGTGGATAGGTGGGAGACATCCTGGGGTGCAAAGTAATAAATCAATGGCAGAGTAACTACCATGATCAACGCTGAAATGTGTGGCGGCCCCAGTATGAGGCAGAGGTCGAATTAAGACAGTAAAATATCGACATCTCTGCCTCGACCAGTAAGCACGATGTCACCCCACAAGGCGTTATGGGTGTTAAAATCTCCCAAAAGTAGGAAAGGTTTAGCGAGTTGATCAATCAGTGCAGCTAATGCATTCAGGGATATTGCACCATCTGAAGCAAAATATACATTGCAGACAGTTATTTCCTGTGTCGTCCTTATTCTGACAGCCACAGCTTCAAGAGAGGTTTGAAGCGGCACAGGTTCACTACAGACTGAGTTCAGGACATAAAAGCAAATTCCACCTGACACTCGATTATAGTCGCTACAGTTCCTGTAATATTCCTTATAGCTGCGGAGGGCAGGGGTTCGCATTGCTGGGAACAAGGTTTCCTGGAGGGCAGTGAAGATAGCAGGTGTAAAGCTTAACAGTTGCCATAGCACAGCGAGGCGGTGGAAGAAACCACCGTAATTGCACTGGAGCATGGCGTCATCTTGAGACTGGGAAGTCATGGAACATTCAATGAGGTAGCTTACGCCGCAGAGTCACCTACTGCCACCGACTTATTGCCTGAGAAGTCTATAACCATTGTTCTGAGCGTCTGCCGAGATCTAGGTCCTCAGTGGACGCCAAAATCTCAACCCCATCTTCAGACACAGAGCTTGTAGGTAGCGGTGGTGTGGGTGCCACTGCAATTTCCTTTGTCTTAGGGGCTTTCTTTTTGGATTTATCTCGCTGCTCCTTGGGTTTCCCTGGCTGGGAGGACTTCACTGGCTCAGTCTCTGGGACTGAGGATGAGCGTGAAGCCCTACGACCAGCTTCTTTTGGGCTCTTCAGCCACTGGTGGGTGTCATCTTTCCCACTAGCAGAAACGTGGGAAGGGAGTGACGCAAGGGACCCCTTCCTAGCGAGAGAAGCCATAGAAAACTTATGTTTCTCTGGCTTAGAAGTGGGGACAGACGTCCCCAATGGTTGGCGGTGGGGGGGGGGGGGGGGAAGTCTTGCTCCTGAAGTAGATGGTGTAGGAGCAACAGGGAGCGAAGTGCACCCCCCAACATCAAGGGGACAGGTGTAATCTTCCAGCTTTTAGAGGTAACGAGTTGGCGCAGCTGATGGTGCCAGAACTGTTGTAGCGGCGGCGTAAGATGATGTCGTACGCACAGGATGCAGGCGTTCAAATTTTCTCTTGGCCTCAGTGCAGGTCAGTCGGTCCAGGGTCTTGTACTCCATGATTTTCCTTTCTTTCTGGAGAATCCTGCAGTCTGACGAGCAGGGCGAATGGTGCTCTCCACAGTTGACACAGATGGGAGGCAGAGCACATGGAGTATTGGAATGTGATGGGCGTCCGCAATCTTGACATTTGATGCTGGAAGTACAGCAGGAATAGATATGACTGAACTTCCAGCACTTAAAGCACTGCATCGGGGGAGGGATATAGGGCTTTACATCAAAGCAGTAGACCATCACCTTGACCTTCTTGGGCAATGTATCACCCTCGAAGGTCAAGATGAAGGCACCGGTGGCAACCTGATTATCCCTCAGACCCTGGTGGACATGCTGGACAAAATGTAAACCTCGTCGCTCTAAATTCGCTTTCAGTTCATCATCAGACTGCAAAAGAAGGTCCCTGTGAAATATGATAGCTTGGACCATATTTAAGTTCTTATCGGGCGTGATGGTTACAGCAACGTCGCCCAGCTTGTCACAAGTGAGTAACGCCCATGACTGGGTAGAGGATGCTGTTTAAATCAAGACTGTCCCAGATCTCATTTTGGACAAGCCCTCCACCTCCCCAAACATGTCCTCTAAATGCTCAACAAAAAACTGAGGCTTCGTCCTCATGAAAGATTCCCCATCAGCTCTCGAACATATAAGATACCAGGGTGAATAAGATCTGCTACCATCCTTAGCCTGCCGTTCCTCCCAGGGAGGGGAACGATTTGGTGTCGTACTTTTGTGTGTTGAATTGAGCTCGTGAATGCTTAGAGACTGCTGGTGTTTCACCACCAGCAAGAGATAATGGACTACGCTTCATCATGTGTCATCCACCTTGATGCCACCCACTCGGACCAGGGGCCCTCCGCATGGGTGCCGCTCATCTGTAGCAAAGGCCACCTGGCAGGATGGCCATTGCCGGGAGTCCCGATGCCCCAGGGGGATGGGCATCTACCCCTTGGCATACGTGGGTAGTTAACGGCGCAGCCATCAGCAGAGCGATCTCTGTGCGATTAGGGGACTACAACCAATAGGGTACATGGCAGCTCCACCGAAATGGACTGGCTACCGTGTTGGATATCAGGTGGAAAGAAGTCCATGGTCATCGCCGATGCAGAAAGCCGTCCCGTGTAGAGTTAACATGGAAAAATGAGGATTGGCAACATATATAAAAGTTGGACATTAAGTCGAAAATATTGAAACAAAAAGATTTTGTGTTGAGTGGAACCTAGAACAATCTGAGTTGTTACTGCAAAATACTTCACTGATAATTGTAACAGTCTACAGATCCGGTCTAGGAAACATTCAACTATTTTTGAGAACTGCAGATGCCTTATTCAGCTACCTGTCAGACAAGAAGAAACATTTAGCAGTACATAGTGACTGGAATACAGATTTCTTAAAAGGTACTGACAGGAAACATGAACCGGAATTATTATTTTGGTGTTTCAGTTTAATTTCATTAGCCAATTTTCCAACTTGTATGCAGCAAAATAGTTGGGATATTGATTGTCATGATTTTCATAGACAGTGCTCAGGCTGAAACAATATGTACCCAACTGCTACTGGGATATCTGATCATGATGCAGAATTAATGGAAATAAACAGTATGACACCTTACATCCTGGAGGTAGGTTCCTACATATTCAGAATCAATTTATTCCATAGTAAATTTATGTCAATATTCGAAAGTTGCTTTCCTAAGAAATCATCCAAAAGGTCCATAAGGGAACGAGTAAGCTGCGGATAAGAAAGGGAATTCTAACCTCATGTTAAGAGGAAGAGGGAAATTTATATAAAGGTAAGAGTAGGTCAAGATCTGACGTTATTTGCAGACTGCAAAAAATACTGTAGCATTTCAAGTAAAATCATTGAAATGTCCTGACAGAAATAAATAATACAGACAATAAAAAACTATATGGGACATTGTCAAACAGAAGACAGGACAGCCAACCAGTGTACAAAATTCTATAACAATTAAACTAAATGACAATGTTGTGACTGAAAATTCACAAGTTGCAAGTACTTTTGGAATTGCTTTCCAAACATAGCAGTGAATGTAAGATTAAATGGTTCAGCTGAAGAAGCAAGAGAACATATTAAAAATCATTTCACAAAACTTTAAGCAACTAGAAGTAGTACCAGAATGAACAGTAGTCGCATACGGAAGTGGAAACTATTTACTTACTGTCTCACAGTTTGCATTCCAGAAAGGATGCTCGACTGAGAATTTATACATTCACTCATCAGATTGTACAAGCCTTAAATAATAATATATCGTCAGTTGTTTTTTTGTGATCCTTCAAAGGCCTGCGCTTAAGCAGATCATTATATTCTCTCAGAAAAAATCTAATTTTATGGAAGGGATGGTTTTTCACACAGCTGGCTTTAATCATGCTTGATTAACAGAATGCGAAAAGTTGTGTCAAGTAATTTTTGGAAATTTGTGGTAAGAACCTATGGAACCAAACTGTTGAGGTCATCGGTCCCTAAGCTACACTCTACTTAATCTAACATACGTTAAGGACAACACACACAATCATGCTGCAGGGAGGACTCGAACCGTAAAAGACGCCGGAGACCGTGTGGTTACCCCGCGTGGCGCCAAGTAATTCAAACAATGTCATAAAGGTAGAAAATTTTTGTGACTGGGGTAAAACGACAAGGGGAGTTCCATGGGGTTCAATTTTGGGTCAATCCCTGTTCCTTATATATGTGAATGACCTTCCAGTTAACATTCAACAAACAAAATTGGTACTTTTTGCTGGAGATTCTAGTGTTATAATAAATCCCACTAGGAAGGAAGCACCAGAAGAATTTGTAAATAGTATTTCCAAAGAATTACTAACTGCTTCTCAGAAAATGGACTCTCCGTAAATTTTGAAAAAATACACTACATTCAGTTCTGTACAGCAGATAAGAAACACATCAGTAATTGATGCAGCACATGAGCAGGAGTCAGTAAGTAGGGTAGAATGCTCCAAATTTTTGGGTTTACGTGTTGAAGGAAACATCAAGTGGAAGAAGTGTATTACTGAGTTTCTCAAACAATTAAGTTCAGTTAGTTTTGCTCTTCATACAATTGTTAATCTAGCGAACAAACATATCAACCTCTTAACATATTTGGAATATTTCCACTCAATGTCGTGTGGAATAATTTTCAGGTGTAACTCATAACTTAGAAAAAATGTATTGATTGCACAAAAGCGAGCAGTAAGAAAAATGTGTGGTGTTCACCCACATACATCATGGAGGCACCTCTTTAAGGAGCTAGGTATTTAACTTCGCCGTCACACTACATATTTTCCCTAATGAAATTCGTTACAAATAATCCTTCACAATTTGAGAAGTACAATGATGAATATTCCTACAAAACTAGAGGGAAAAATAACCTTTATTACCTATTGTTAAAGCTGTCAATGGCTCAGGGTGGAATTCAAAATGCATCAATAAAAATTTTTGATCATTTGCCCAATAAAATAAAATGTCTGACAAGTAGCGAAGCAAGTTTCAAATCTAGTTTAAAATCGTTTTTCCTGGACTACTTCTACTCCATTGACATATTTCTACTTAAAAATTTATAAATTAATAACAAGTAAGAAACTTCTTTTAAATGTAGTTGCATGAGTAGGAATAAAATGATAATGTGTTCATTAGTTTTTAATTGTAATTGCAATGAATAAAACTAAAATGGTAGTGTATTCATTAATGTTAACACCAATTATGTATACATATCCTGTTCCACATCATTTCGACACAAGAATTGCTCAAACGATCAATGGAATATGTAACTAACACACACTATTGAGCCCAAACATTATGACCACCCACTTATTAGCGTGTGGGTCTAACTTTGGAATGAGAAATCACTGTCGGCGATACGGTCGGCAAATGGAGAAATTCACTGGTAAAGCGACTTCGACGAGGGGCAGACTGTTTTGTCTCATCATCGGCAATGACTATCTGGAAAACGACGAGGCTGGTCAGCTTTTCACGTGCAGATGGGTAGGCAGATGTGTTTCGCAGCACTTCGGTGAGGGCACACCATTCAGATACACAAATTGATGGTGGAGTGGGGGGAGGGGGGGGGGGAGGGAGAAAGGGAACGAACTGATGGTATCGTATGCAGCGGGATTTTATGCAGAATGGGCGGCGCGAGTGAAAATGTGTGCCAGCCCGGAATTCGAATCCGGGATCCCCTGCTTGTCAGGAAGTTGTGTTAACCGCTGCAGGGCATCCGGACACAGTGTTCGCTAATGCACGGACCTATCTCGTCACGTATTTTTCACTCGTCGCCGCCGATTCTGCATAAAGTCGCGATGCACCCCTCCCCCATCCACCTACAGTTTACTTAATACGTATCATAGCTGCGTGTTCCGCATGTTGTCTGGCGCGAATGCACTGCAAATTGCGCAAACATCTCGTGTGAGGTGAGGCGAAGAATCTCACATCTCTAGCAGTGACTCCCTCCAGCATGACACTGCCACACCCCGCACGGACCTTACGCCGGCCGGCCGCGGGCACCAGGGACAACTTCCGATCTCCCTCCGCAGACAATCTGCGAGCGCCTATGATTCCAGGTACGTCCTAAAGAACAGACAGTACTCATTCATATGACGGATCGTTCAACATGCAGCTCCGCAGCAGACAACCACTACGTATTTCCATGTAAACCGACAACATTCCCAGTTATGACGGGATCATCGAGACTGCATCGTGAAACAACAGAAACGTGCCGTCTGGTCGGATGATCACGTTTCTTGCTACATTAGGTCGATAGCCGTGTCCGGATACACCGTCATTCACGTGAATGGCAGCTCGAATTACGTGTGCCATGGAGGCAAGCAGGTGGGAGCACTGTTATGCTATTGACGACATTGAGCTGGACGTACCTGGAAGTTGTGATAGGCACCATGACAGCCGTGGACTACGAGAACATTATTGCAGGCCATCAGCATCTCTACCTGCTTAATGTCTTAACCAACAGTGAAGATATCTTCCAGTGCGATAATTGTCAATGTCACAAGGACGGAATAGTGCCTCAGTGGTTTGAGCTGCAAGATAGTGAACTCACGTTGATGTCGTGGTCACCAAATTCGCTTGATCTGAACCTGACGAGACACATCTCGGACACTATCAGGTGCAAACCCCATGCCCGCTGTGCACAAGCTCATAATTCACGGGAATTGCTTGGCCTGTACGTAGGCATCTGGTGCCACATACTTCCGGAAACATGCGAAGGACTTGTCGAATCCATGCCACGCACAATCGCTGCGTTATTATGTTCTAAAGGTGGACCAACACATTGTTAACCTTGTGGTCATAGTGTTTTTGCTCTTGAGTGTAATTACCCAGGATGCTAGTTATTTTGAGACAACTGTAACTTTTTCAAGCCGTTTTTTACATGAGTACATATCATTGGCAGGCGATGCACACGATGTGGCAGCGGCGAGGACTGCTACGCTGGAGGGTTCGAGGCAGCACATTCCCGGATGACGGCCGCTGCCTGCACACTGTGGTTCTGGATGGGCCAGCGTCGAGCGTCAGTGATTCTAACTAATCATCATGCAGTACAGAGCGACCTCTAGGCCTATCAGTGAACTTTCCTACTCTAGAAGGATCTTTCCCCAAGCTTTCTGCAGATTTTACTTTTCGTGTTTCCATGCATCTGATGCTACCAGCTTAGATTCTTCATCTCAGAAACTGAATTACTTTTAGCAACTTTACTTTCTGTTGAGAAATGCCTTGTTTTTCTATACTGAGGGACAAACAGCAATAATCTTACTTTACGAAAGCTTTTGTGCTTAGTTTGACAACATCTACAGAACTATGTGGACTTCGCAAAAACAGAGATAATGTCTTATGGGATAACAGCAATCAGTGATTTTATAATGTTACTTAAAATCCGTCTTGATTGCAATTTTTTTTTATTCATATGACCGGTTTCGGTTCATTCAGAACCATCTTCAGATCTGTAAAAATAATGATACTAATTCACTATTTCACGGAAGCAAATTTTTTTCTGATCCTATCTAATCAACATAGAATGTACCAGAACGTACCTGATTTTTCTGTTACAGGAGTAACCCGTCCAAATCCAGCAATTTTCACATGCTACGTCACATAAAATTGGTTGACAGGGTGCACGTCATTTATATTAATTATAACACAATTACCGACAGGTGGCGTCTGGTACATTTGTTACATTCCATTTCGGCACAACACCGAAATGGCGGGAACCACGGAAGCAGACCGTAGAGGAAAACAAGTTCACACCAGCACCATAGATATACAAGTCGCCCTATGTTTTTTAGATCGTACAAAAATGATAATTTTACTGTTTTTTTAATTCTGACAAGTACAGATTTTAACCATGACATCTACATATTTTAATTAAGTATTTTAATATACATAAAAAGATCTACTGAATACAGTATGTGCAAATGGAATGAAACAAATGTACCAGACGCCACCTGTCGGTAATAGTGTTATAATTAATATAAATGACATGCACTCTGCCAACCAATTTTATGTGACGTAGCATGTGAAAATTGCTGGATTTGGACGGGTTACTCCTGCAACTGAAAAATCAGGTACGTTCTCGTACATTCCATGTTGATTAGAAAGGATGAGAAAAAAAATATTTGCTTCCGTGAAATAGTAAATTAGTATCATTATTTTTACAGATCTGAAGATGGTTCTGAATGAACCGAAACCGGTCATATGAATAAAAAAAATAAATATATAAATAAAAAAAATTGCAATCAAGACGGATTTTAAGTAACACTATGTCGACTGTTAGGCAATGAATTTGTCAGGTCCTTTCGAAAATGTCTCCGTCTGTCAGTTTTATCTTCGACTCTACAGATGAAAACACATGCTGGAGCTCAGCCGAAATGATGCACAGACACAGATTAGCTGGAAAGCGTGCCTGCCTGGCACGACATCACGTGGAGAGTCCCTACTTCGTGCATGTCTCCAAGGCCTGAGGTCCGACCACACACAAACATCCCAAGTTCACACGAAAGACTGAATATTTTTGGAGCAAGTGATATGTTTGTGAAGTATATAATGTGTACTTCGAGTTTTTTAAACACTTTACAGTTTTGGTGTTTGAGTGATCTGGTTTAGCAGAAGTAATGGAGTGTGTTGGAGAGCCACTTCAAGTAATGAATTTTACACAACTATGGACAGAGAAATAGACTCATGTGGCGATTTTGATCACTGTACAAGTCGCCGTGAACTTTTAGTTATGCCAATAGGCAGTTTCCTGTTGTCTGGCTAACTTTGTTTCCACCAATACAGGAAATATTATACAACTACTTGGTGAATAAATTGAACATTTGTAAGTTTATAGCCCTTGTTTCAATGAAAATTATTCATACCTTATTTACACCTTGTTATTTATCCCTTAAATTTTATTGAGGTTTAAGCATTTATTGACAGTTTGGGAATTTACATTGGTTTTTGGTCATCTATTGACACATACGAGAAGAAACAAGCATCACATCATCCTTGCTGGATGCAACAGACAGTTCGCAGCAGCAAAATTCCTCAGAGGTGTGAAGGCTTAAGTGATAGGAGGAGCACTAACTATTCACCATCCACATTTACGTTTTTTACGGTCGGTTGGTTTAAAAGAGCGGGAAAGGGACCAAACTACGAGGTCATCGGTCTGTTGTTCCTAATAAAACATTGCTACAAGTGTGAGAATAAAACAGACGAGACATGTAACACAAAACACAAAGAAAAGAAGACCACAAGAACGAAGGAAAGGCAACGAACACTAAAAGGAGCAACAGAGGACAAGAAAACAATAGAGAGATGCAAGAAACAGAAGAGAGTAAAACAAGGAAGCAGATTATAGTGGCTGGCCGAGCAGAGAAATAAAAAGAAAAAGCCAGCTTCTCTGCAAAATATTAAAACCTCTACCCTAAAAGCATTAGGGTGGAGGAAACAGAGGGACAAAGGACATACGCTAAAACTTACAACAAATAATAAAACCCACCCTCACGGATGAAACGTAAAACCAAATCAGTCGATGAGGCGTTGTCTGCTAGAATCAATGATAACGAGTCCGGCAACCGCAAATAAAGTCGCAAGGCAGCCAAAGAAGGACAGAGCAGAAGAATATGGGCCACTCTCAACCGGGCATCGCACCGACACTGAGGTGGGTCTTCACGGCGCAGGAGGTAGCCGTGGGTCGCACAGGCAAAGCCAATGGGGAGCCGCCAGAGAACCACGGAGTCCGTGCGAGAGGCTCTCATTGAGGACTTCAACACATTCGTGGCCCCCTAATGGGCCGCAGTTTGTTGTGCATACTGAGATTTTGCCATTCCATCTCCCAAAGCTTAAAAACCTTGCAGCGTAATAACGAACGCAGGTCAGTTGCGGGGATGCCCATCTCCAGCAGTGGTTTCCGTGTAGCCTGTTTGGTCAGCCTGTCAGAAAGTTCATTTCCTGGGATTCCGACGTCACCAGGGGTTCAGACGAACACCACTCAACGACTGGACCGTTCAAGGGCATAGATGGACGCTACCAAGGGATGACGAGGGTAGCACTGGTCGATAGTTTTCAGGCTGCTCAAGGAGTCAGTACATAAAAGAAAAGAGATACTGAAGTGCATGAAAAATAGCCAGCAGTTCTGCAGTAAATACACTGCAGCCATTGGGTAAGGAATGCTGTTCAATATGGCCGTCGTGAACGTAGGCAAAGCATACGCTACCGTCAGCCATCAAGCCGTCGGTGTAAGCCAAATGGTTCAAATGTCTCTGAGCACTATGGGACTCAACTGCTGTGGTCATCAGTCCCCTAGAACTTAGAACTACTTAAACCTAACTAACCTAAGGACATCACACACATCCATGCCCGAGGCAGGATTCGAACCTGCGACCGTAGCAGTCGCACGGTTCCGGACTGCGCGCCTAGAACCGCGAGACCACCGCGGCAGGCAGGTGTAAACCAATTCAGAGCCCCAGAACAGGTAAAAAATCGAGAGGAAGCGACAGTGGAGAGACGCAGGGTTAACGGAGTCCTTAGGGCCACGTGAAAGGTCCTGACGAAGCTGCGATCGAGGCCTACAACATGGAGGTGTACGTGAATGGAACTCGAGCAGAAGTGGTACAGGCAAGCACTGCAGTTCAGACAGAAGTGATCACATGCGAACCGCAATCGCTAGCCTCGACCTAGGTCGCCGATGCGGGAGATGGACTGCCGCAGGCAGGAAAAAAAGACGGTAATGCGGGTGCTCAGGAGAACTACGAATGTGTGCTACGTAACTGGCGAGCAGTTGTGCACGTCTGATTTGCATTGGACGGACCCAGTTTCCACCAGTATGCTGGTCACCGGACTAGCCCTAAAAGCTCATGTCGCAAGTCGAATCCCGCAGTGGTTCACTGGGTCGAGTAAATGCAACGCTGAGGACGTTGCCGAACTATAAACCACACTCCCATAGTCAATCGGGAATTGGACAAGGGCTCTGTAGAGCTGCAGCAGCGTAGAGCGATCTGCCTTCCAATTGGTGTTGCTCAGGCAACAGAGGGCATTGAGGTGCTGCCTGCATTTCTGCTTAAGGTGACGAAGACGAGAAAGCCAAGTCAATCGAGCGACGAAACCCAGTCCTAAGAATCGATATGTTTCCACTACAGTAAGTGGACTGTCATGATGGTAAAGTTCTGGGTCCAGATGAATGGTACGACGCTGAAAGAAGTGCATAACAAACGACTTTGCGGCTGAAAACTGGAAGCCGTTGGATAAAGCCCATGACTGCGCCTTGTGGATGGCTCCCTGTAGGCGCCACTCAGCAACACCAGTACTGGAGGAGCAGTACGAAACACAGAAGTCATCCGCCTACAGAGAAGGTGAGACCGATGGCCCTACTGCTGCTGCTAGACCGTTAATAGCCACTAAAAATAAAGAGACACTCAATACATATCCCTGCAGAACATTCTCCTGATTAGGGGGGGGGGGGGGGTACTATGGGAGGCACCGACGTGGACACGGAAAGTACGGGGCGACAGGAAGTTTTAGATAAAAATCGGGAGCGGGCCCCATACAATGTGGCAAGGATATGATGTCGGCATGTAGTGTCATACGCTTTGCGTAAATCAAAAAGCAGCAACCAGGTGTTGGCGTCTGGAAAAGGCTGTTCGGATGGCAGACTCGAGGGGGACAAGATTATCAGTGGTACAGCGACACTGGCGGAAGCCGCCGTGACATGGAGCCAGTAGGCCACGCGACTCCAGGACCCAACCCAACTGCCGACGTACCATACGTTCCAGCAGCTTACAAAGAACGTTGGAGAGGCTGATGGGCCGATAGCTATCCACAGAAAGTGGGGTTTTACCGGGTTTGGGTACCGGAATGATGGTGCTCTCCCGCCATTGCGATGGAAAGACGCCATCGCACCAGATTCAGTTGAAGATGACTAGGAGATGTCGCATATAGTCACATGAGAGATGTTTAATCATCTGACTGTGGATCCCATCCAGCCCAGGAGCTGTGTCTTGGCAATGTGCAAGGGCGCTGAGAAGTTCCCACTCTGTAAATTGGCGTTATAGGGTTCACTGCGGCTTGTAGTGAACGAGAGGACTTTCCTTCCTATCCTCTGTTTGAGGGTGCATAAGGCTTGGGGGTAGTTCTCCGATGCACAGGCTGGAGCATAGTGCTCAGCAAAGTGCTTGGCAATCGCATTTTTGTCTGTAGATAACACGCCATTGATGTTAATGCCAGGGACACATGTTGGGGTCTGGTACCCAAAAAGACGTATGATTTTCGTCCATACTTGGGAAGGTGACGTAAAGCTCCCAGTGGTCGACACGTACCTCTCCCAATACACCTGTTTCCGTCGTTTTATAAGCTGGCGAACGTGGGCACGGAGCCGCTTAAAGGCTATGAGGTGCTCCAGGGCAGGGTCCCGCTTATGCCGCTTCAGATCTCGCCGACGCTCCTTAATTGCTTCAGCGACTTCTGGCGACCACCAAGGGACTGCCTTACGCCTGGGCACCCTAAAGTGCGAGGGATCGCGTTTTCTGCGGCAGAAACTATTGTTGTAGTCACCTGCTCAACCATCACATCGATGCTACCATGTGGGGGAGATTCAATGGTGACAGCAGATGTAAAAGTTTCTCAGTCCACCTTGTTTAAAACCGATCTGGGCAGGCGTCTGGGGCCTGACGCTGGGGCACTGACAGGAAGATGGGGAAATGGTCACTACCACACTGGTCGTTATGTGCTCTCCAGTGGATAGGTGGGAGACATCCTGGGGTGCAAAGTAATAAATCAATGGCAGAGTAACTACCATGATCAACGCTGAAATGTGTGGCGGCCCCAGTATGAGGCAGAGGTCGAATTAAGACAGTAAAATATCGACATCTCTGCCTCGACCAGTAAGCACGATGTCACCCCACAAGGCGTTATGGGTGTTAAAATCTCCCAAAAGTAGGAAAGGTTTAGCGAGTTGATCAATCAGTGCAGCTAATGCATTCAGGGATATTGCACCATCTGAAGCAAAATATACATTGCAGACAGTTATTTCCTGTGTCGTCCTTATTCTGACAGCCACAGCTTCAAGAGAGGTTTGAAGCGGCACAGGTTCACTACAGACTGAGTTCAGGACATAAAAGCAAATTCCACCTGACACTCGATTATAGTCGCTACAGTTCCTGTAATATTCCTTATAGCTGCGGAGGGCAGGGGTTCGCATTGCTGGGAACAAGGTTTCCTGGAGGGCAGTGAAGATAGCAGGTGTAAAGCTTAACAGTTGCCATAGCACAGCGAGGCGGTGGAAGAAACCACCGTAATTGCACTGGAGCATGGCGTCATCTTGAGACTGGGAAGTCATGGAACATTCAATGAGGTAGCTTACGCCGCAGAGTCACCTACTGCCACCGACTTATTGCCTGAGAAGTCTATAACCATTGTTCTGAGCGTCTGCCGAGATCTAGGTCCTCAGTGGACGCCAAAATCTCAACCCCATCTTCAGACACAGAGCTTGTAGGTAGCGGTGGTGTGGGTGCCACTGCAATTTCCTTTGTCTTAGGGGCTTTCTTTTTGGATTTATCTCGCTGCTCCTTGGGTTTCCCTGGCTGGGAGGACTTCACTGGCTCAGTCTCTGGGACTGAGGATGAGCGTGAAGCCCTACGACCAGCTTCTTTTGGGCTCTTCAGCCACTGGTGGGTGTCATCTTTCCCACTAGCAGAAACGTGGGAAGGGAGTGACGCAAGGGACCCCTTCCTAGCGAGAGAAGCCATAGAAAACTTATGTTTCTCTGGCTTAGAAGTGGGGACAGACGTCCCCAATGGTTGGCGGTGGGGGGGTGGGGGTGGGGGGGGGGGAAAGTCTTGCTCCCGAAGTAGATGGTGTAGGAGCAACAGGGAGCGAAGTGCACCCCCCAACATCAAGGGGACAGGTGTAGTCTTCCAGCTTTTAGAGGTAACGAGTTGGCGGAGCTGATGGTGCCAGAACTGTTGTAGCGGCGGCGTAAGATGATGTCGTACGCACAGGATGCAGGCGTTCAAATTTTCTCTTGGCCTCAGTGCAGGTCAGTCGGTCCAGGGTCTTGTACTCCATGATTTTCCTTTCTTTCTGGAGAATCCTGCAGTCTGACGAGCAGGGCGAATGGTGCTCTCCACAGTTGACACAGATGGGAGGCAGAGCACATGGAGTATTGGAATGTGATGGGCGTCCGCAATCTTGACATTTGATGCTGGAAGTACAGCAGGAATAGATATGGCTGAACTTCCAGCACTTAAAGCACTGCATCGGGGGAGGGATATAGGGCTTTACATCAAAGCAGTAGACCATCACCTTGACCTTCTTGGGCAATGTATCACCCTCGAAGGTCAAGATGAAGGCACCGGTGGCAACCTGATTATCCCTCAGACCCTGGTGGACGTGCTGGACAAAATGTAAACCTCGTCGCTCTAAATTCGCTTTCAGTTCATCATCAGACTGCAAAAGAAGGTCCCTGTGAAATATGATACCTTGGACCATATTTAAGTTCTTATCGGGCGTGATGGTTACAGCAACGTCGCCCAGCTTGTCACAAGTGAGTAACGCCCATGACTGGGTAGAGGATGCTGTTTAAATCAAGACTGTCCCAGATCTCATTTTGGACAAGCCCTCCCCCTCCCCAAACATGTCCTCTAAATGCTCAACAAAAAACTGAGGCTTCGTCCTCATGAAAGATTCCCCATCAGCTCTCGAACATATAAGATACCAGGGTGAATAAGATCTGCTGCCATCCTTAGCCTGCCGTTCCTCCCAGGGAGGGGAACGATTTGGTGTCGTACTTTTGTGTGTTGAATTGAGCTCGTGAATGCTTAGAGACTGCTGGTGTTTCACCACCAGCAAGAGATAATGGACTACGCTTCATCACGTGTCATCCACCTTGATGCCACCCACTCGGACCAGGGGCCCTCCGCATGGGTGCCGCTCATCTGTAGCAAAGGCCACCTGGCAGGATGGCCATTGCCGGGAGTCCCGATGCCCCAGGGGGATGGGCATCTACCCCTTGGCATACGTGGGTAGTTAACGGCGCAGCCATCAGCAGAGCGATCTCTGTGCGGTTAGGGGACTACAACCAACAGGGTACATGGCAGCTCCACCGAAATGGACTGGCTACCGTGTTGGATATCAGGTGGAAAGAAGTCCATGGTCATCGCCGATGCAGAAAGCGACACTGCATAGTGCATGGTGGAAAATGCACCCAGAAAGGTGTCCCCGCCCAAGAGATGGAGAATGGGAGGGACTGCAATGCGATAGCGAAAAAGTGGGCTAAGGATCTCAATGCATGATGGACATAACGCACCATGTAAGGCGCCCGCTCTTCGGGAAAACTTTGAAGAATGGAGGACAAACCCTACAAGGGACCATCACATGAAGGCCGAAACGTCTGGAACTCCTTTTAGTCGCCTCTTACGACAGGCAGGAATACTTTGGGCCTATTCTAACCCCTGGACCCACAGGGGGATTTTTTTACGGCTTCGTCGACAAGATTAAGGCGACTATTTTAGTTGCAACAGCGGCCAAAGCCGAAATAACAGTTTTTAATGCTAATAATCCGCCGCAATGGCTGTCGTAGGTTGGTTTAGAACAATCTGCATGTACGTCATCTTCAATTATTTCCATGCTAAGATAAATGTAAGTATGGTTTCCATTCGAAACCAGAAAAGCATTTCTGAGAAAAATTTGTTAACGTCGAATATAAATTTAAGTGTTAGAAAATATTTTCTGAAGAAGTTTGTATGGGGTGTAGCTTTGCGCGGGAAGTGAATCTGAATAATAAGCATTTCAGACTAGAAGATAATAAAAGCTTTTGAAATGGCGTTGTACAGAAGATTGTCGACAGTTAGATGTGTATCTAATTACTAATGAGGAGGTCTTTAATCTAGTTTGAGAAAAAAAGTGTGGCAAAATTTGACTGAAAAAGGGATCTGTTGAATCGGTGCCAATTGGTGCCGTATGTCAAGACCATGCATAACTCAACGTACTTCCCAGAAGACTCGCCATCTTTTCATTACGATACATGTGCAAGCTCTTTAAATTCTGCTACATCTGGTATCTAGTTGAAACACCTAAAAATCGCTACGCAGCCGAAACTGGGCAGCAGTGAAGAATACATGAAGAAAGTATATTGTAACCCATGTTACACCAGCCTGGGCAGCAGATTACTGTTATCCAAAAGCTTTAAAGCTGTCCGCCCCCGTTAGCTGAGTGGTGTTATTCTCGCTTCGCGCGTCGGGCGACTAGGTTGTGCTCTTAGTTCCGCCTCTACCGTAGCGCAGCGTGTTTTCCTCCTGTCAGTTTAGTGCCGTGTTGGTCTCCGTGCGCGTCGCATCGCTGGTTGTCGGCTGGTGTTTGGTGTTCGTGCGGCCCTTCCTGTCGCGGCGTCGTCTCTCGCCGTGATGTCCACCATGGTTCCCACGAAAGTTCCGCGTACAGGTACAGTCAGTTTTACCTTTGACAAATCCACGCGTCACGTCCAGCCCGGTTCTTTGGAGATACATGACTGGTTAGTCGATACAGTTAAGGTCACTACTGATCAGGTGCATACCGCATATTTCGACAGCGAATTATATGTGTTTTTTGTTAAGTTTCTTGACCCGCTCCAGGTTGATAGGCTACTTTCTCGTCATGGTTCTCAGGTACCCTTTACGCACCGTGATGGTTCCACTAGTATGGTTCTCTTGGCAAATGCAGAAGTGATATATACGAATGTTCGGGTATTTAACCTTCCGCCCGAGGTTGACAACTGTTTTCTGAAGTCCGTTTTGCTTCCTTATGGGGACGTACGCCATATTCGAAAGGAACGCTGGTCTGCTCAGCACCGCTTACAGGTATATGGTGGTATTCGGTCGGTGGAAATGGTGGTCAAAAAACCTATTCCTTCTCACCTACAGGTATGTGGTTATAGGGTCCATATCACGTACAGTGGCCAGGAAGGAACATGTTATTATTGTAATGAAACTGGTCATTTCCGTACTAATTGTCCGCGGCGTGTGGTGGTATTAAAACCTACATACGAACAGCGTAAAAAATTGACTTTAGCTGATCTTCTCCCGCAAGGATCTCGGACTGAATCGCTCACTGTTACTGAGGGACGCAGTGATCCGTTGCCCGACAACGGCCGTGATTTTCCCCCGTTGTCCTTGCGTAGGGATGTTGCTGCCCTTAAATCCGATGTGCCCGCGCTGATTTCTCACAACAAGCGTCGGCGAACACAGGATGATGCGGCTGATGAATCTTCCTTATCGGCTCGCCCTTCCGATGGGCCTCCGGTAAAGGACTCTCTTTCTCAGTCGGAAATCGTGGATGAGGACGCCACAGGTGCTATCACGCCTTTGCAGAAGCTCCCTGACACCTTATCTGACGTTGTTCCTGCTGCCGCGGCAGCCTCTTCGGAGACGCCCGTGACGGAACCTGCTTCTGGTTGCCACGTGTCTTCTCCGGTTCTCTCTGACACTTCTCCTATTGACTCTGTTTCGCATCCCCCTTCTGGAATTTCTGTCGCCCCCTCTGGGTCACAGCCTCCTCCCATCAAACAACTGATTGATTCTCCAGAGCCAGTGGATCCCGTTGTTATTCACCAACTGTCCCACCGTGAACCCATGTCTGCGGACGAGTGGGATGTAGAGGCCTCTCTCCCGCAATCTGACACGGAATGTCTACATGATGCTCCCACGCAGCCGAACGCTGCAGCGTCGGCACCGCGGAGCCGCAGTCGAATCCGTAAACAGCCACAGAGAGCCGCGTCACGGCCGAAGAAAAAGCAGTGGGAAGATGAGGATTCTGTTTCGTAGTTTTTCTCTCTGTGGTTCAGCGCTTGTTTCTGGTATGATTACTTGTATGTTGCTCCGTCAGCTGACGGCTCTCTACCGATCTTTGTTCTTCTTTCTGGGTTGACGTTCCATGCAGGCATATACATTTCTTACTCTGAATATTAACAGAATATGTTCTGAGCTTCGGCTCGCCGCTTTGCGACAGTTTATCTATCAGTCTGGGGCAGATGTTGTTTTTTTACAGGAAGTCCTATTCGACCAGTTTTCCATTCCTGGGTTCTCGACGTTTTTTAATGTCGCTTCCGAACTTTCTACGGGCACTGCCTTGTTTTATAGAGAAGGCATTCCGTTGATGAATTTCGAAGTACTCGACAGTGGAAGGGGGATCGGGTGCACGTTTTATGATCTCAGTTTACTCCTTCTTTACGCCCCTTCTGGTTCGGGTTGTACTACCGCACGTTCGAGTTTCTATAAAGAAGAAGTCATTTACCTGCTTCGTAAATCCCCGACAAAGATAATTTTAGGTGGGGACTTCAATTGTGTTCTACGGCCGGTAGATCAGTCTCCTAATTTTAATTTCAGTAAAGAACTCGACGACCTTGTGCGCTCCTTGCACCTGCGTGACGTGTGGGTTTCTCGCTATCCTACACTTGTGCGACATACCTACTTTACTCCCACGTCTAGCAGTCGCCTCGATCGCTTTTACCTTTCCGATTCCTTGTGTGGGCAACTTCTGGCTGTTGATGTGATACCAGCCTGTTTTACTGATCATTGCGCTGTAGCCGTTACGTTTAATTACGAGCGACAACCGGTAAAATTGTTTCGTCCTCCTTGGATGCTCAATATCGCGTATTTGCAAGATACCTCCCTTGGTATCGTCCTGGAGGACATTTGGACTCGTTGTTCTCGTACTATGGACCGATACCCGTCTATCGTGGCATGGTGGACACTGTATGCAAAACCACACATCCGTAGGGCTCTCATGCGTTTTGGGGCTGCGAAGGTGGCAGAAGATCGACGAACGCAAGAATTTTACTATTCTGTCTTACGTCAACTGTACGATAGTGCTACGCATGCTCCCCTACGGGTTACTGATATACAGCGCATCAAAGCCAAATTGCTGCAGCTCAAACGCATTCAAATGGAGGGCCTGCGGACGAGGTCTCAACCACGTTCCCTTCTACAAGAGGAACTGACGTCACTCTACCATCTAGTCCGTTTACGGTAGCGCCGGAAACGTGGGTGCCTTGCCTCCCTCACAACCGCTGACGGCCGCGTGTTCACCTCTCACCGTGACATTTCTGACTTCGTTTACACCTATTTTACTGATCTGTACGATACTCATGTCCCGGCGGAAACCTCTCTTGACGACTTTACCTCCTTGCTGCCTCGCGTCGTCACTCCTCAATTAAACGACGCCTTTCTGCGTCCATTTCAGAAGGATGACATATATGATGTTGTTGCAGGATCGCAGTCCCGCAAGTCGCCTGGATTAGATGGTATTCCTAAGGAGTTCTATGTTCAATTTTGGCCGCTCATTGGTGACACCTTAACGTCAATGGTAAATGAAGTGATGCGGGGAGTCTCACTTCCTGCTCCTTTTCAGGAAGGCAGAATGGTCCTCCTCCCGAAATCCACAGGTCGACCTGCAATTGATTCCCTCCGTCCTATTACTCTCCTTAACTTTGATTATAAACTTGTCGCTCGAGCAATTAATATCCGTCTCTCTAAGCTGCTCGATACCATTATTGCCGCCCACCAAAGCTGTGTGCCTGGACGCACGATACTGACTTCCGTTCTCGAATGTCGCGATGTAATCTCGGTGGCGGCTGCCGCTAATATCCCAGGGGCTTTGCTTTTTCTTGATTTCCAAAAAGCGTTCGATCGCGTCAGCCATGATTTTTTATCGAGAGTGCTCACCGCTGTTGGCTTTAATAATGATGCTCGACAAGTCTTAACTAATCTTTTTACCGGTATCAGTGTCTCGGTGATTGTGAACGGTCACCCTACCCCCCGGATATCGATCAGACGGGGGTTACCCCAGGGAAGCCCCTTATCCATGTCACTTTTTGTTCTATCCTTAGAGCCCTTACTTCGCCATCTCACCATGCAATTACGTGGCTGGAATATATTGGGGGAAATTTTTGCAGTCCGTGCATACGCCGATGACGTCATGGTTTTAGTACGACATGCCGAGGACATACCGCGGCTTAAGGATACCTTGGATTCATTTTGTGGTCTTGCTGGTGCTCGCATTAATGATCGCAAATGCACGTTCCTGCCGTTGAGAGGCTTTGATCATGTCGTCATTCCTTGGGCGACGGTTGTCGATCGCCATAAGACCTTGGGGATCATAGTGGATCGTAATCCGATCAAAATGGCGGCACTAAATTGGCGTGAGGTTACGAGTCGTGTTCACGGGGCGATCCTTGAACATGACCGCCGTTCCCTTAGCCTCCTTCACAAGGCACGAGTTTTAGAGACCTATGTCTTCAGTAAAATATACTACGTTGCGCAGGTCTTCCCGCTTCCCGCGATGATGGCCCGCAGGCTGAAACAGCTGTCTAGTCGATTTCTGTGGCGCCGCCATGTCTTCCGTGTCCGGTATGAAGTTGTGGCCAGGCCTCGGAAGCTTGGAGGATTGGGTCTTTCAGATATCAAAGTGAAGACGTCCATTTTATTTGCCCGCCGCAATGTTTTAACCTGTACGCGGGCTCCGCATTCAGTCACCTCTCGTTTACTTTCCCGCCTCCGGCCGGCCAGTCTGACCCCTCCTGTTGATGTTGGACGGATTAATCCTAAATTGCGGCACATTCGTGAATACTTTGTACTTGTCGGTATTCTGGGTGCTGATATACTTTCTATGACGCATATTACTACCAACATGCTACAAATCCGTTGGGGTACAGCATGTTTCCCTTCTTCTGTTGAACTTGCTTCCCCGTCAACGTCATGGAAAACGGTCTGGTCTCATCTTAGTCTTCCCATTTTGCCGATGGAGATTGTTTCAACGTGGTATAAGGTCATTTACCGTCTGATACCTACTGGTGATCGTCTTTTTCGTATTGGCCTTCGTCCGACTGATCAGTGTGAGGAATGTCATCAAACTGACACCTTACTTCACAGGCTAGTTGCTTGCGGACGGGATCATTGGCTCTGGGTCCGCCGTCAATTAGCTTTTCTTACTAGAGGGCCTGAAACCGCATTCCCAGACGACATCTTCTTACATCCGGACATCTCTTATTTTCCTCAGACGAAAACGAACACGATTGTCTGGCTCTTGGGTTACTATGTCCACTACGTCATTGAAGGCGGTAATGACCCAGATCCCCGCGTTTTTCACCATTACTTGTCAACTGCGCATTGGAAATGGCAGCGGTTACCACAATACCGAACGCTTTTTGCGAATATGCTTTTTCTTGTGTTTAACCGTCAAGGTGTTGGTTAAGTTCCCCTGTGATTCCTGTTTCTTCCCTGAGCTTGAGTCCCCTCCCTTGTTGTATTTTTTCGTAATTTTTTTTCTCTTTTGCATGTATATATATACACCCAAAATTCATACGGGTGGGATAACGGGTTGGTCTTCCCCTTCAGAAGTAATGTTTTATTTGTGTTTCAACTAATTTGTTGATTTTCTTTTTGCAGCTAATATTAAATGATGATTTGACTATGGTTGTCTGAATTCTCGTGAAATATACCAAGTCAATCTGATAATAAAATTAAAAAAAAGAAGAAAAAAATGAAAAAAAAGTGGTCAGCGCGGCAGAATGCCATGCAAATGGGCCCCGGTTCGATTCCCGGCTGGGTCAGGAGGTTTTCCGCGGGCTTTCGAATAAAATTATATGATGAGTGGCCCTTAACTACGTACCCTCTGACTCAGTGGTGAAACATTGAAAGTTTTGGCAGGTTTCGTTGTCTAGGTGCTGGGATACGTAGTTGCCGCATTACAAGCCAAGTACTGCTGAGTCTACAGTATACAATATGAATATACACATGAATCGAATGGTCGAAGGTTCCTATCACTCGGCAATTCCGAATGTAACTTAGAAATTTATAAATGACACATAGCAATTAAATAAAATCTGCAGGTACTATCTTAACGACTTTAAATGATGAGTATGGTAGCAGAAGTACTTTTGAAAATGGTATATTTCTGGAAACACTTATTGGTGTCGACGGTCCAGCAATTAGATAAAATGTAAGCTGAATAACAGAGAAACAATAGATTCCTACTGCACGTAATTAGTTACGAACAACAACATAGCTCATGAGATATTCACTTATAAACGCACAGTATGTCTTCACTGTAGAGGCCACGGAAATCTCACAAGTGCATAAGTCGGCGCTGCGATGTATTTCTATCTGCCGCAAACACGCACAAACCGCTCCACACTCGCCAAGTCTCTGTCACGACCGTGCGTCCGTCGCGTCCTGTTTGACTGTCCCTCGCGCCACACTGTTCCGAAACCGCCTCGTGTCCTCTCCAGAAAACGATCCTCCTCCCCCACTTCCATACAGTCTCTCCACGTGTCCTTTTTGGAACATTCGCTGTAACTGGCTAGAGCGCTCCCGCCCTGTCTCCAAGACAAGGCACACTCACGAACATATTGAAACACTTTCGAAGTACTGGATTTACATTTAAATAACTTGAAATTAAATAAATATTCCTACAGCTGGACCATAAACACGCTCTAACACACATTATTAAATACATAAACAAATTAAATAAACATATAGCAAAGGAACAGAACTGAAGATAGGCCAGTAGCCTAATGTGTCTGTGCTTTCTAAAACACAGTAAATATTTGACCAGTTTATTCATGAGTAGGATATATCGGATATAAACGAAGACATAGACGAATCAATATACACTCCTGGAAATGGAAAAAAGAACACATTGACACCGGTGTGTCAGACCCACCATACTTGCTCCGGATACTGCGAGAGGGCTGTACAAGCAATGATCACACGCACGGCACAGCGGACACACCAGGAACCGCGGTGTTGGCCGTCGAATGGCGCTAGCTGCGCACCATTTGTGCACCGCCGCCGTCAGTGTCAGCCAGTTTGCCGTGGCATACGGAGCTCCATCGCAGTCTTTAACACTGGTAGCATGCCGCGACAGCGTGGACGTGAACCGTATGTGCAGTTGACGGACTTTGAGCGAGGGCGTATAGTGGGCATGCCGGAGGCCGGGTGGACGTACCGCCGAATTGCTCAACACGTGGGGCGTGAGGTCTCCACAGTACATCGATGTTGTCGCCAGTGGTCGGCGGAAGGTGCACGTGCCCGTCGACCTGGGACCGGACCGCAGCGACGCACGGATGCACGCCAAGACCGTAGGATCCTACGCAGTGCCGTAGGGGACCGCACCGCCACTTCCCAGCAAATTAGGGACACTGTTGCTCCTGGGGTATCGGCGAGGACCATTCGCAACCGTCTCCATGAAGCTGGGCTACGGTCCCGCACACCGTTAGGCCGTCTTCCGCTCACGCCCCAACATCGTGTAGCCCGCCTCCAGTGGTGTCGCGACAGGCGTGAATGGAGGGACGAATGGAGACGTGTCGTCTTCAGCGATGAGAGTCGATTCTGCCTTGGTGCCAATGATGGTCGTATGCGTGTTTGGCCCCGTGCAGGTGAGCGCCACAATCAGGACTGCATACGACCGAGGCACACAGGGCCAACACCCGGCATCATGGTGTGGGGAGCGATCTCCTACACTGGCCATACACCTTTGGTGCCTTCGAGGGGACACTGAATAGTGCACGGTACACCCAAACCGTCATCGAACCCATCGTTCTACCATTCCTAGACCGGCAAGGGAACTTGCTGTTCCAACAGGACAACGCACGTCCGCATATATCCCGTGCCACCCAACGTGCTCTAGTAGGTGTAAGTCAACTACCCTGGCCAGCAAGATCTCCGGATCTGTCCCCCATTGAGCATGTTTGGGACTGGATGAAGCGTCGTCTCACGCGGTCTGCACGTCCAGCACGAACGCTGGTCCAACTGAGGCGCCAGGTGGAAATGGCATGGCAAGCCGTTCCACAGGACTACATCCAGCATCTCTACGATCATCTCCATGGGAGAATAGCAGCCTGCATTGCTGCGCAAGGTGGATGTACACTGTACTAGTGCCGACATTGTGCATGCTCTGTTGCCTGTGTCTATGTGCCTGTGGTTCTGTCAGTGTGATCATGTGATGTATCTGACCCCAGGAATGTGTCAATAAAGTTTCCCCTTCCTGGGACAATGAATTCACGGTGTTCTTTTTTCCATTTCCAGGAGTGTATTTACGAGCATGCCGCCACTGTTCTTTCGTGTCACTGTGGAGTACTTACGGCCTGGCGCGATTAATAGTAATCTGCCACTTTGACCTCCAATAACTCATATACTATTCAAGTTACATGCCTGTAATTCATACCAATTTAAGTTTACACTAATAGCTTTCCAAAGACACATCTATCGACAAAATCGGATGAACCGGTTGGTTTTTGGAAATTCGTTGCTAGGTGCTACTTGTATAATTTACAGTCAGATACTTAAACTTTAAACTAATAAAGTTATTGAAAATCTGATTACACCATGAGAATAGTCATGCAAATAATGGTAATGTACATGTTTCTTTTTAAGGTATCATTATTCCTCTGGCTATTATTAATTTCTATATGAACCGAAAAATGACTGCCATTGCGGTTTCACAAAGTCCGCCATCTTTGGCACTCCCGGCATGTCTCCTTCATCGACACAGCTTCACCATGGAATTCCCAGCCACGATGTCGGCCTGGACCAAGTTGCCCAATGTGTCGTCGAACTTCCCCAAATGGGGGACTCCCGGCCCACAACGCCGTACATTCAATTCCATTTAAAGCTAATGCAGTAGTGGTTCTTCTGAAAAGAACTGCCAATTTCCTTCTCTGATCTTTTACAGTCCGAGTTTTTCCTCATTTGTCTATGGGGCGTTAGATATTAAGTTTCCTCCCAAACACACATTATGAACACCTGCTTAATAGCATGTTGGCCCACTTCTGGAACACAATACCACAGCGATCCTGTGTGGCATTGGTAGACTTCCAGATGTCTTCACACAGGTCATGTAATTCACGTAAATAACTGGTCAGTGTTTAAGTGTTTAGGGAACACACGGGCTGGCGCTCGATAGTGTCCCAGACATGAAGACATCAACATTAGTTCACTATCATGCTCCTCAATCCACAGTAGTACTATTCTGGTCTTTTGTCGCATACAGTCATCCTGCTGGAAGATGCCACTGCTGCCTGGAAAGCCATCAAGAACGAAGAGATGTAGGAAGCCTAAAATAAAGTCCACATAGTACACAGCTGTCACTGTACCTTCTACTACCACCACAGGCTCCCTATAAACCAGGTTAATTTCCTTAGTAGCGTAACAGTGCCTCCACTGGCTCGTATGGAAGGTGTGGTGCATGTTTCGACCAGCCATTTGTATAGGTGGTCACATATCCGAACACGATCTTCGACCTGTTTGAACAAGAATCGTGTTGCATCCGACCAGGCGACATGCTTCCATTGCCCTATGGTCCATATCGAAGATCCTGTGCCTATTGCAATCGTAACTGGTGTCATTGGCTCGAGATGGGAACACGTAGGCTTCATCAGCTGTGGATCCCAGTGTTCAAGAGTGTGCACTGAATGGTGTGGTCCTAAACTCTCGTGCTTGAGCCAGCAATGTATTCTTATTAGAACTGCCACCAATTGCCGCCAAAAATTCTTTTATAGAGTAGGCAAGCATCTGACTTTCCTGTCCTACACCTTGTCACCGTCTTTCAAGCACCTTCCATACATGTTCACGATACTAGCGTGTGAACAGCCCACTAGTTTCACTATTTCCAAAACGCTCCTTACCAGGTACCAGGCCATAATAATCTTACCATAGTCAAATCCCGGTCCATATCTAGTGTATCTGAGCCACTTCAAGAACAGCTCAAGGCCCCTCTCTGCCACTCTAGGCCAGCCCTCTGGGCCAGCTACTCCACTTTCCTCTTTCCCTGACATCCTCTCTTCCCCCACTACGCCACCTTTCCATTCCTCCACCCCTCCGGTCCTATCCTCTCCTGTCTGTAAGCAGGTGCTTTAAAAAAAAATTAGGATCACTGCTGATCCTTCGTCATAAAAAAACTTGGTTCACTTGCCCTATTACTATTTTTTTTACGTCGTTTCGCCCAGCTATGTAACATGATTGAACTTATTTCCCTGATTTAATTGCTTTCTTCTTCTCCCGAAATCTCTTCATCTTCTCACTGTGGTTTTTCTTACAGCCTTGTGTCCACATTCTTTTAAATGTAACACTCGGTTTAACTTCAAAATGATACTTGTCAAAGTTTCGACTGCAGCTCTGTCCTGTAGAATTTTGCTTTCAATGCCTATTTCCTGAAGATCTTTTTTAATTTCAAGCATCCAGTTTTTTTAAACTTTAATTCGGGGGGCAAGATAGAGAATCTTTTGATCAGTGTTACCGTTTATTCTGAGAATGTGATCATAGAATTTCAATCTTCTATTTCTGAAAGCGTGAGATAGTTCTCCAACTTTTGATATAGACCGCTACTCTACCGTCTCATCTAAATTCCCTCAAAACAAGCCAGACCAAAATTTTTCTTTGTTTTTCAAATTTTTTTCTTTTCTCTGTTTTTAGTTAACGATCTAGCTTTAATGTCTACAGTCTCTAATACATTTAACGTTTCAAGATTGATTGTTGTGATGTAATGTTTTCATTTTGCATTAATTGACATTGATTTTTAATTTGATATATTTCACATAATTCTATAAGCCATATGTAATTTACCGATTTTCTCCTTTTTACTTCATGATTTAATCCAATTTCTTGGATAATTCCTCCGAGGCATTTAAATTTGGATACTTGACATTTTACCAAACTGTGTAAACATAGGTTGTTCATCGAGATATCGAGGAGAACCTACCAAGTATTGGGCTTTTTCATGAGAAAGGGGCCCATACACCGCCACACGTCTCGTGAAAACACCAACTGGGACTGCTGGCTGGATAGGAAAGAACCCATCTAAGGAGCCATGTCATTTCTAAGACTGTTTCAGTTCCATCTAAGACTGTATCATTAGGGACGACCCAAAAGCTACAATGACTTTCTCAAGCATGTCCGTAGCAGGCAACTGCCTGACCTGCGGCTCGCTGGGTAACTACCCCAAGCAAAACAACGTAATTTATTGATACAAATTGAATAACAAGTAAAGCTTAACACCATCCAGGCACAAAAAATTGCGTAACAAGGAATAAAACTAGCGTACCAAAGTAATAACTCTATACAAATATTTTCATATGACATTGACATATACACTATGTGATCAAATGTATCCGGGTACAGGGCTGAAAATGGCTTAGAAGTTCGTGGAGAACTCCATTGGTAATGCTGGAATTCAATATGGTGATGGCCCACCCTTAGCCTTGATGACAGCTTCCACTCTCGCAGGCATATGTTCGGTCAGGTGCTGGAAGTTTTCTTGGGGAATGGCAGCCCATTCTTCACGGAGTGCTGCACTGAGGAGAGGTATCGATGTCGATCAGTGAGGCCTGCCACGAAGTCTGCGTTCCAAAACATTCGAAAGGTGTTCTATAGGATTCAGGTCAGGACTCTGTGGAGGTAAATCCATTATAGGGATGCTATTGTCGTATAACCACTCCGCCACAGGCCGTGCATTATGAACAGGTGCTCGATCGTGTTGAAAGATGCAATCGCCATCCCCGAATCGCCCTCCAACAGTGGGAAGAAAAAAGGTGCTTAAAACATCAATGTAGGCCTGTGCTGTGATAGTGTCACGCAAAACATCCTCGCGACCACGCCATAACACCACTGCCTCCGAATTTTACAGTTGGCACTACACACGCTGGCAGATGACTCACTGGACCTTCCCCACATCCACACCCTGCCATCGGTTCGCCACATTGCGTACAGTGAGTAATTCGTCACACCACACGTTTTTCCAATGTTCAATCGTCCAGTCTTTACGCTCCTTACACAAGGCGAGGCGTCATTTTGCATTTACCGGCATGATATGTGGCTTATGAGCAGCCGTTCGACCGTGTAATCCGTTTTCTCACCTCTAGCCTAACTGTCACGGTACTTGCAGTGGATCCTGATGCTGTTTGGTTGGTTTGTGGGGTTGAAGTGACCAGACTGCAAAGGTCATCAGTCCCTTTTCCCAAGACAATGAATAAAAACAAGCAAAGGAAAGGACAAGGGACGACACAGGACAAGAAAGACACAGGCAAAGACCAAAAAAAAGTAAAGAAAAGCACACAGAACGTTACAGCGGTTGGCCGACCATGGAAACAAAAAAAAAACAAAAAAAAGAAGCCAACCACCAAGAGACACACTAAGAACCTTAATCTAAAACCGTACGCGAATGGCCAGACTCAACACACAAAAGAGATAAACCTTCAGATTGAGCGATAAAAGCCCCCTGCTCGAATAAAACTCAAAACTAAGCCTGCCATTGCAGCGTCATCTGTTAAAAGTGCAGGCTCACCATGCGTTCGAGCAACTTGCACAGAACGATGGTGAGGCTAATGGGGCGGTAGCTGTCCACCTCCAGGGGATTCTTGCCAGGTTTTAACACCAGGATGATGATGCCTTCCCACCATTGTGTTGGAAACTCCCCCTCAACCCAGATATAGTTGAAAAGGTCTAGCAGGCGTCGCTGGCAGTCCACCTATAGGTGTTTGAGCATGTGATAGTGGATGTCATCCGACGTGGGAGCTGTATCAGGGCAAGCGGCTAGGGCTCTTGCCATTCCCTCTCACTGAATGGAACATTGTAAGATTTGGGATGGCGCATACGGAATGAAAGGCTCCAACATTCCAACCACTCTTTCAGGAAGCAGAAGGCCAACGGGTAATTCGTAGAAGCGGAACTCTGAGCGTAATGCTCTGCTAAGAATTCTGCAATCGTGTGTGATTCAGTACAGACTGCTCCATTCAGGGAAAGCCCAGGTGTGCTGACAGGGGTCTTATATCCATAGAGTCACCTAATCTTGGTCCAGTCCTGTGATGGGGTACGGATGCCAATGGTGGAGAAATAACTTTCCCAGCATTCCAGTTTTCATCAGCGAATAAGGCGTTTGGCTCAGGCATGGAGCCACTTAAAGGCAATGAGGTGTTTTGGGGATGGGGGCCACTTACGACATTGGAGGGCCCACCTGCGATCTCTAATTGCCTCAGTGATCTCTGGTGACCACCAAGGCACAGTCCTCCACCAAGGGGACCCGGAAGAACAGGAAACTGCAAATTCTGCTGTAGAAACGATGCCAGTGGTTATCGTGTGAACAACACATCAATGGCGTAATGATAAAGTGGCTCAATAGTGGCAGTGGAGTCGAACGAGTCCCAGTCAGCCTTATTGAAGGCCCATCTGGAGAGGCGCCCAAAAGAGCGACGCTATGGCAGTGACAGAAAGATCAGAAAGTGGTCACTACCGCACAAGTCGTCAGGCACACTCCATTGGGTAGATGGTAAAAGGCTAGGGCTGCAGACCGAAAGGTCGATGGCTGAGTATGTGCCAAGAGCCACACTGAAATGTGTGGAAGCACCATTATTTAAGAGAGAAAGGTACAGCTGTGCCAACACTTGCTCAATGACAGTGCCTTGGCTTGTTGCCATCAATCCACCCCACAAAGGGTTATGGGAGTTAAAGTCGCCCAGTAACAGAAAAGGTGGCGACAGTTGGGCTAACAGCAAAGCCAATACATGCTGTGAGACGTCACCATCCGGTGGAAGATAGATACCGCAGACAGTTACAGCCTAAGGCGTGCGCACCCTAACAGTGACAGACTCTAAAGGTGCTTGAAGAGATACACATTCGCTGTAAAGAGAGTTAAGGACGTAGACATAGACTCCACGAGATATCCTCATATAAGCTGCCCGATTTGTATACTAACCCCAATAGCCACGAAGGGTGGGGGTTCGCATCGCCAGAAATCAAGTTTCCTGTAGAGCAATGCAGAAGAAAGGGTGAAGTCTGATAAGTTGTCGGAGCTCAGCAAGGTGGTGGAAAAAACAGCTGCAATTCCACTGGAGAACGACATTGTCCTCAGCCGAAACAGGCGTGAAGGGGCCGAGGAGGCAGATAACGCCGCTGGGTCACCTACCGCCACCAAAGGAGAGCTTGAATCGAGAACCATTGCGTCTGAGGTAGAGGCGAATCGAGGTCGTCAGGGGACGCCAAAATCTGCCAATCTTTCTCAGACGCAGAGCTGGTAGTAACAGGTGGCACAGCGGCAACCTGAACCTCTTCCTTCTTACTCGACTTCTTCTTCTTCTCCTCCTCCTCCTCCTCCTCCCACTGCTCCTTAGGAGCAACCTGGGAGCGAGTCTCAGAAGGAGGGCCATGGACAGACAAAGAGCGGTAAGCTCTTCAATCTGCCGCTCGTGGCTCCTTGAGCCACTGTCTCATGGCAGCATGGGAGCTGTCACGCTGGAGGATGTCTTAGAAGGTAGACTTCCAAGGGACCCTCTTCATGCGAGAAAAGCCGGAGGGCATACCTCCAGTGGATGGTGGGGGGAGGGGTCCCTTATCCCTGTCAACTTTAGTGGATGGTCTCCCAAAAGGAGGTACCTCAGGAGCACCAGCAGAAACAGTGTCCACCATCGCTGACACAGGGGAAGAGTTGGGGCGGCCTGATGGCCCACTGGAGGTTTAACAAATACAGGAACAGCCATTGCCAATGGGGACAACGAAGTCGCAGTCGCAGCATATGGTGTAGTCATTGGAAGAGGATGAAGTTGTTCGTATTTCCTCTTTGCATCATGATAGTTGAGCCTGTCCAGGGTTTTTTATCTCCATAATTCGCCACTTCTTATGGAGAACAGGGCAGCCAGGCGAGCAGGAAGAGTGGTGCTTCCCACAATTGACACAAATGGGCGGAGGCACGCATGGAGTGCCTGGGTGCAGAGGACGACCGCAATCCCTGCATGTGGCGCTGGAGGTACAGCGAGATGACACATGGCCATATGTCCAGCACTTGAAGCACTGCATAGAAGGAGGGACTTATGGTTTCACCTCACAGCGCTAAAACATCTCCTTGATCTTTTCAGGCAACAAGTCACCCTCTAAAGCCAAGTTGAAGGCACTGGTAGCAACACTGTTGTCTTTGGGTCTCCAATGCACATGACAGACAAAGTGGACACCCCGTCCCTCTAAGTTGGCGCATAGCTTCTCATCCAACTGCAATAGGAGGTCTCGATGGAAAATAATACCCTGGACCATTTTAAGGCTTTTATGGGGCGTAATCAACTTAGTGATGTCATCCAGCTTGCCACAGGCGAGTAACGACCACAAATAGGCTGGGGAGGCCGTTTGGATCAAAATCGAGCCACTGCACATTTTGGACAATGCTGCCACTTCCCCAAACCTATCTTCAATATTGTCGACAAAAAACTGGGGCTTCGTTGCCTGAAAGGTCACGTCATCAGTTCTGCTGCAAACTAGATTCTGAGGCGAATACGGCTCACAAGACCTGATCGCCCTACCGTCCTCCCAAGGAGTTGTGACGGAGGGGAGCGATCGGGAATCATAGCTCGCAGCATCAGAATCATTCGTTACTCGCTTTGAGACTGCTGGGCCCGAGCGACCACCAGCTTGATTCAGTTTAACCTGTTTCACTGGAGTTCATCTATCCTAATGCCACCCACTCCGACCAGGGGCTCTCCCTAAGGGCACTACCCAGCGTCAGCAAGGGCCACCTGGCGGGATGGCCATCGCCTGGAGTCCTGGTGCCCCAGAAAGAATGATCACCTATTCCTTGGCATATAAGAGGAGGTCTCGGCTCTGGCATCAGCAGTGCGATCCCTGTGTTGTCAGGGGATGTAGGCAACCCACAAGACGTTGGGTGGAAAGCCAACAATAAGGCTACACAACAATAAGGAACATGCAAGATCTTGGAGCACAATGGACAAACAAAAAACACAATGTAAAGCGTCCTTCCCCAATTGGCACGCAGTATCGACAGAAATTTGGAAAAGGTGGAGGTCAAGTCCGAGAGGGGACCATCACAGAAAAGCCGAAATGTTGAAGACTCCTTGTAGTCGCCTCTTACGACAGACAGGAATATCACAGGCCTATTCTTACCCCTGTCC
Source organism: Schistocerca gregaria (assembly GCF_023897955.1). Classification (NCBI taxonomy): domain Eukaryota; kingdom Metazoa; phylum Arthropoda; class Insecta; order Orthoptera; family Acrididae; genus Schistocerca; species Schistocerca gregaria. Next base: position 515,931,991 of record NC_064931.1, on the reverse strand, counting down.
TGGACCCACAGTGGGGGATGTGTAGCTTATGAGCAGCCGCTCCACCATGAAATCAGTTTTCTCAAATGGTTCAAATGGCTCTAAACTCTATGGGACAACATCTGAGGTCATCAGTCCCCTAGACCTAGAACTACTTAAACCTAACTAACCTAAGGACATAACACACATCCATGCCTGAGGCAGGATTCGAACCTGCAACCATAGCAGCAGCGCTGTTCCGGACTGAAGCGCGTAGAACCGCTCGGCCACAGCGGCCGGCCAAGTTTTCTCACCTCCTACCTAACTGTCATAGTACTTGCAGTTTGGAATTCTTGTGTGATTGCCTGGATAGATATCTGCCTATTACACATTAGGACCCTCTTCAACTGTCAGCGGTCTCTGTCAGTCAACACATGAGGTCAGCCAGTACACTTCGGTGTTGTACGTGTCCCTTCACGTTTCCACTTCACCACATCGGAAACAATGGACCTAGGGATGTTTAGGAATGCGGAAATCTCGCGTACAGACGTATGACAAGTGACACGCAATCACCTGACCACACGATCGAAGTCCGTGAGTTCCGTGGAGCACCCCATTCTGCTCTCTCACTATCTCTAAGGGCTACTCAGGTCGATGATATGGAGTACGTGGTAGTAATAATGCCAAAAACATAGGCTTTTGGGGGTATCCAGACGCTATCACATAGTGTGTATGTGTGTGTGTGTGTGTGTGTGTGTGTGTGTGTGTGTGTGTATGTATGTATGTGTGATGCTTTGTATCGAACGTTATTTAAACAAATAAAACATCTCGTAACCGTCTTCTAGTCACTTCAAAAACATTATCAGACATACAATCCACTCATGAACACACAATCCAGTACCAATATAAACGCCCTTAAAGTAATGTAATAATTTTAACAAACATGGTGCGTAACTTCAGTATAGATATGCTCGCCATAAACTGAGTGGATTTCCTCTTTATCATAGTGTTATACAGTCGAATGCTAGCCTTTGTTACTGCAGCAGAACATGCACCGTTTTCGTCTGTGAGTCGAGACAGCTTCTCATAAGAAGCCACTACCCGGCGTTTTAAATTTCCTGGGTTCTTCAGTTTACACTCATTAATATATAATGCTGTGCAACGGGATGAGACATTGATGGACAGCACCATCCCAACATACTTCCTTGGCAGCTTTGTCAGCCATGTTGTTACCCTGTATCCCAATGTGGCCAGGTACCCAGCAAAAGATCACCTCCTTGCCACGGTGTTGGAGCAACTGTAAGGATTCGTGGATGAGCTGAATCAGCGGGGCTACTGGATACATTTGGTGAAGTGCCTGCAGTGCACTAAGAGTCGTAACAGACAAGAAAACTCGTGCAGTGATGTCTGTGAACCTTCTCCAGTGCCAACAAAATGCCATATACCTCTGCATCATAATTTGTAAATTGTTCTGGAAGATGCACTTTAAAAACCCTATCAGGGAAAACCTCAGAACAACAGAGAGCATTCCCGTGCTGGGATTCATATGTATAAATGACGATAAAATTATGGTACATACTTAAAATAGACGAAAACAAAGTTTTAAAAACCAAATCTGGAGTACAACTTTTCGTGTATTGTGTCAAGCTTAAAATCACTTTGGGCCTCTGAAGACACTAAGGCAGCAGTGCGTTCCATCCCTGGGTGTGTATTTTCATGCCCGAGAGATCCAGATCTTTGAGACAGTCTGTAGCACGTATACCAAATGGCTGGGTCGCTTGGGGCCGATTCCTGAACAGTCGATCGAAGGTGGGTTGTGTCACTGAACTACATGCCAATGACTAAGGTGACGCTGAGATTTTCAGCGCCTGTCGAGCCAAAAGGATGTGTCGCCGAATCCAGAGTGTTGGTTCACCAGCCTCTGCACACAGACTCTGAACTGGGCTGGTACGAAAGGCTGCAGTCGATCTCCGAATGCCCTCATTTTTATTTTATTTATTTACGTGTCAAGTTCCGTAGGACCAAGCTGATGAGCAAATCTCCAAGGTCATGGAACGTGTCAGTACATGAACTTACAACATAAAAGTAATAACAGATAAAAATAAATGTTCATGAACCTGCAAGAAAATCAACTCCGTCTTCAGGCCGCAAGTGGCCCAATGACCATACGACCGCCGTATCATCCTCAGTTGAGGATGCGGATAGAAGGGGCGTGTGGTCAGCACACCGTTCTCCCTTCGTTATGATGGTTTTTTTTTACCGGAACCGCTACTATTCGGTCGAGTAGCTCCTCAATTGGCATCACGAGGCTGAGTGCACCCCGAAACATAGCAACAGCACATGGCGGCTGGATGGTCACCCATCCAAGTGCCGACCACGCCCGACAGCGCTTAACTTCGGTGATCTCAAGGGAACCGGTGTATCCGCTGTGGCAAGGCCGTTGCCGCAAGAAAATCAGTCCATAAGTATAAGCATACGCTATCAGCAATACAATGAGAATCAGCTTAATTTTTGAAGGAACTCCTCGACAGAATAGAAGGAGTGACCCATGTGGACACTCTTCAGTTTCGATTTGAAAGCGCGTGGATTACTGCTAAGATTTTTGAATTCGAGTGTCAGCTTATTGAAAATGGATGCAGCAGTATACTGCACACCTTTTTGCACAAGAGTTAAGGAAGTCCGATTCAAATGGAGGTTTGATTTCTGCCGAGTATTAACCGAGCGAAAGCTGTTTATTCTTGGAAATAAACTAATATTGGTAACAGGAAACGACAATAAGGAATATACATACTGAAGGCGAATGTCAAAATACCCAGACTCGTGAACAGAGGTCGACAAGAGGTTCGTGAACTCACACCACTTATTGCCCGAACCGCCCGTTTCTGCGCCAAAAATATCCTTCTAGAACAGACAACAGACAGCATCTAACATCCGGAGGTAGGAAGGACGGGCCAATCCTTAGACCACGCTGCCATAGTCTAAGTGTGATCGAACAAATGCCGTATAAAACTGCAGGAGGCGGGACCTGTCAGCTCCCCATGTTTTTCCTCCAAGTCATTTCAAAATGTTCAAAAACCGGAAGTCCTTTGTTCGTAGGTCTTTGAGGTGTGGGAGCCATGTCAATTTCGAGTCAAATAATAAACCCAAAAAGCGTACAGTGTTTTGAAAACGTAAAATACGGTCCCCCATTGTAAGTTCTGGTTCGTTGAAACTCCGACAAGCGCGATTAAAATTGACACGCATAGTCTTCTCAGGGGAAAACCGAAAACTTGTCTGGGCCCAGGGTTCCAGCATCCTAATTGTCAGCTGTAGCTGCCTCGTTGTCGTCGCAAGATCAGAGGAAGAACAGAAGATTGCAAAGTCATCCACAAACGAAGAGCTTTTGACAGGGCTCCTGACTGTGAAGGAAATGCCATTCATAGTGATGGCAAACAATGTGACACTGAGGACACTGCCCTGGGGCACGTCATCCCCCTGAACATAGCAATCAGACATGGCACCGCCAATGCGATAACGAAAACGCTGGTCCTCGAGAAAGGATTGGATCAGAAGCGGCAGGCGTCCACGTAGTTCCCACTCATGAAGTTGGCGAAGCATGTTGTTCCTCCAAGTAGTGTCATATGCTTTTCTGGGGTCAAAAAACACACAAACTAAATGGTTTTGGCGTAAGAAGGACTCCTGTATCGCTGTCTCCTGTACAATTAAGTTGTCAAGAGTGCAAAGTTTAGCGCCTGAAAGCGCACTGGGAGCGGCTCAGGTGACCTCGGTGACTCGAGGAGCCAGACGAGGCGGCGGTTGATCATGTGTTCAAGTCTTACCCATACAACTGGAAAGGGCGACACTCCAATAACTGTTAGGAGCGCTACGATTCTTGCCTGGTTACCAGAATGGAATTGATATTGCCGCCTTCCAAGTTGTGGGTAATGTCCATCAAACCAGATCTGATTTAAACAAGAGAGTAGCTGACCTTTCGCTTCAGGGCACAGATGACGAAGCATAGTGTAATGGATCTCATCAGGCCAGGGAGCAGTGTCTCTGGCTGCAGATAAAGCTGATTCCAGTTCCCACATGGAGAATAGAAGGTTGTAGACTTCCTCATTATGCGAGAAGAAATTGATCTTCCTCATCTCCTCAGTCCAATGGAATACCTGAACAGCAAGAGTTTGTCTGGATGAAGTAACAGTAAAGAAGTGTTCAGCTAAAACATGAGCCATGTCTACTGGTGTGTCCACCAAGACCCCATTATTTGACAATGCTGTAAGGGGATGTAGATTACCCTTGCCTGAGGTGGTTACTAGACATGGGGATGAACTCTGCGGCAGCCCTTTGGACCTCATGAGTGACATGGGCCACCGCCTCTTGTGCACAATCTTTTTGTTCAAAAATAGCCTGTCGACTGTACTGTAAACAATTTGGCCTTCGTATCACCCAACTGCGTGGTTTCCTGATGGCCACCATCCTCGTCGGCAAACGGATCCACACTGGGAAGTGGTCACTAGAACGTAAGTCTGGAGCCACTTCCCACTGAACTGAGCCTGCAATAGCTGGGGAACAAAAACAAAGGTCAACAGCTGAAAAAGACCCTGTAGCTGTGGATATGTAAGTCATCTGACCTGCGTTCATAAGGCAGACATTCTCAGAATGGACGAGTCGCTCGATCATCCGACACCTGGAGAAAGTAGTAGCCGAGCCCCACTGGACATTGTGGGCATTGTAGTCACCCCCCCCCCCCCCCCCCCCAAGGAGGAATGGGCGTGGGAGTGCCTGGAAGAATCTGCCAGTGCGTAGGCATCCAAAGCGTCGTTGGGGGGCAGGTACATAGAACACACCATGACAGTGTGTGTGTGTGTGATTCAGGTTGAAGGGACCAGACATCAAGGTCATCATTCCCTTCTTTCAAACAGATTTCAGACAGATTTATATCTCAGAAGAGTCATAACGATAAAAGCCAAAGGGTCAAAAACCGTAAAAGTGCAGTCGTGTTGACAATGGTGAAAACAAAAGGAGGGAAGTCAGCAAGTGGGCAACCCCAAGGCTATGCTAAAGGCAGGAAATATCTTACCTCCGATGCAGTATGGGCGGAACCACTTGCTATTCAAAAGCGTTCAACCACTAGAATGTAAAAATGCGTATTGCGAAAGGAGACTAACCAAATCTAAAAAGCGATAAAAACAGAGTGAAAGGGAGAGAAAAGAGGATGTTGGCCAGGTAGGGGGATCAGGGATCTCGAAACACAGCTTACAATGGGAGACACCTAACCCCCACCGCCCTGCCCCTCCTCCAGAGGGAGATTAAAAACCTTAGACCTGAAAATAAAAACCACTTTCGTAGAGAAAACTGAGAACCATTTCAACCATCTGGGAACCATTGACCAATATTAAAGGTAAAGTGTGGGGCAGTCGGTACATAGTATGCAGAGCCAAAAGAATGGGGCAATCCACCAAACTGTGGGCTACCGACTGGAAGGCTCCACAACCTCAAAGTGGAGGTGGCTCATTAGGCAAAAAAAAAACCATGGGTCAGCCTGGTATGGCTGATTCAGAGACGGCAGAGGGTCATCGAGTCCTTTCAGGAGAGGCAGAAGGAAGAACGCCATGCGACAGGTGTCACCTTAATCGCACGAACTTTATTAGACAGGGAGAGGTAGCCTCCCATGAGTTGGCCCATGATTGTGGGAAGTGTGATTTTGATCTGAAGCCGTAAATCCGCCGCAGGAGTGCTTACCGAGAAGGGGGGTTAAGTGACTGCTCCCCCAGCCAAACGATCAGAAAGCTCGTTACCTACGATACCCACAAGGCCAGGGATCCAAAGGAAGTTAATGGAACAAGCAGCATGGTCAAGATCAGCGAGACAGTCATGGATGGCCGAGACCAAGGGATGGCGGGAAAAACACCGATGAATAGCCTGAAGGCCACTCATTGAGTCAGTACATAACAAAACGCGGTTGAGTTGGGACTGTTTAATAAAGGTAAGGGCCTGGGAAATTGCCATCAATTCTCCAGTAAATACCCCAAATGCTGTTGGCAGGAGACGATTTTCCATACCAGCAGAGGACGTGAAGGCATATCCCACATCATCAGCAGATTTAGAGCCATCAGTGTAAAAAACAACAGCATCCCGAAACTCTCATAAAAATCGGCGGAAAAAACAATGGAACACCATCAGGGGAACAGAATCTTTCAGACGTTGGCGGAGATCCATCCGAATCCAGGGCCAAGGAACTAACCAAGAGGGTGTTGCGGAGCGAGCGTGGGAGGCAGGACAATAGGATAAAGAAGGAAGCTGAAAATCATGGTGAAGAGACGATAGGTGGAGCCCAACTGGTAAACCCGCCCGAGGGCGGGAAACAGGTGGGCGACATCCTTGGTCTGGGAACGGGATAGAATAGGAAGGATGAGTGGGAGAGGAACGTACAGCGATTGCATAAGAAAACAGAAGCTGGGACAACTGATCAGAAAGGGGGGGGGGGGGGGGAATCCTAGTTTCAAGCAGGAGACTATCAACAGGGAAGTAGGAAAGGCACCGGTGGCCAAACAGATACCAAGATGGTGGACTGGATTCAGGAATTGCTGTGTAGACGGAGCAGCTGAACCATAAACTTGACAATTGTATTCCGAGCGAGACAGCACTAAAGCCAGATGAAGGCGGAGAAGAGTGGAACGATCTGCACCCCAAGAGGTGTGGGCATGGAAGCGAAGGACACTCAGTTTACGGAAACATCCTATCTTCAGAAGTCTGATATGAGGCAGCCAAGTGAGCTTGTTGTCGAAAAGAAGACCACAGAAATGGGGCCACAGGTAATCGTTGTGCATCAAGGTAGATCTCCGGATCAGGGTGGACTGTAGTACAGCGACAGAAGTGGACCACCTGCGATTTTAAAGGAGAGAACTGAAACCCATGCGAGAGGGTCCATGCAGAGGCTCGCCGTATAGCTCCCTGGAGCTGCTGTTCTGCAGAGGCCATCGAAGAGGAACTAACCCAAATGCAGAAATCATCCACATACACAGCAGGGGTGACGAAAGGACCAACACAGGCCACAAGTCCATCTATAGCAATGAGGAAAAGAAGTACACTCAATATGGAACCCTGTGTGATGCCATTTGCCTGGATTCATGGAGAATGAAAGGAACTGGCGGATAAAAATCGGGAGTGGGCCCCAAAGACCCCACTCATGAAGTGTAAGTAAGACATGATGGAGCCAAGCCGTGTAATAGGCCTTGCAAAGTTCGAAAAATGCTGCAACCAAATGGTGGCGCTGGGAAAAAGCCTGCCGAACTGCGGATTCAAGGCAAAGCAAATGATCGATCGGAGACTGTCCCTCTCGGAAGCCACACTGGTAAGGGGACAATAGATCCTGAGATTCGAGGACCCAATTGAGCCGACGGGCTACCATCTGTTCAAATAACTTGCAACCAAGGTTTGTCAGACTAATTGGCCGATGGCTTTCGGCCAACAGGGGGTTCTTACCAAGCTTAAGGACGGAAACCACGATGCTATCCCTCCATTGAGAAGGGAAGTAACCTTGGAGCCAAATACAGTGAAGCACCCGGAGAAAATGCTGTCGTTGTAGAGCACTGAGATGATGAAGCAATTGGTTATGAATGGAGTCTGGTCCAGGGACCATATCATAAGAAGAAGAAAGTTCATAAAGAAGTTCCCATTCAGTAAAAGGTCCGTTGTAAGATTCTGATTGACAAGGGGTAAAACATAAGGTGGAAGCTTCAGCCCGCTGTTTCTGGTGAAGGAAAGCAGCCAGATAGGAGATTGATGCTGATGGTGTTGCACAATGGGTCGCAAAATGTTCCGCGAGAATCAATGGATCCGTGCAAAGACCATCTGGGAGGGCAAGGCCTGGGAGGTTAGACTCCCAATGGCAACCTTGGAGAGAGCGAAATGTAGCCCATACCCATGATATAGAAATAGAAGAATCGAGGGAAGAAACAAAGCGTTCCCAACACGCTAGTTTGCTCCATTTGATTAAGTAACGGGCTTTGGCGTGAAGCCGTTTAAAGGTAATAAGATTGACAGCAAATGGGTGCCTCTTAAGGTGTTGCAAAGCTCTACGGCGATCACGGATGGCAATGGCAATGGCCCCACTCCACCACGGGACTTGCCAGTGTCGAAATGATGCAGATGAGCGTGAGATAGCAATGCTAGCGGCGCGAACAATTGCATGAGACACGTCACGAAGGACGTCACCTGTCCATCACAGAGTGGGAAGGGAGCGAGAAAATCAACGAGAGGTGGTCACTATATATCAAAGGTCGTCGTGTGGCATCCAGAGTAATGAAGGGAGGAGGGAGGGAGGAGAAAGAGAAAGATCAATGGTAGAAAAGGTACCATGACCGGCACTGAAATGGGTAGGGGAACCATCGTTAAGAAGGCACAAGTCGTGGTCTGCAAGAAACTGGTCTGTGAAGACCCTGACTAGATGTAAATGCACTGCTCCACAAGGGATGATGAGCATTAAAATCCCCAAGGAGGAGGAAGGGAGGAGAAAGTTGCTGAAGAAGGGCAGTTGAGGCAGCAAGTGTAAGAGTCCTGTCAGGAGGGAGATAAAGACTGCAAACTGTGACCCCAGAGTCCAGGTGGACCCTAACAGCAACTGCTTCCAATGTAGTTTGAAGATAAATCCACGTGCTAGAAAGTCCATACAGACCAACTTACAAACGCCACCAGAGGCCCACAGGGGGACAACCTGATTGCGACAGAAAGCATGGAACCCAAGGAGGGTTGGTGAGTGATCATCAGTCAAATGAGATTCCTGTAGAGTCACATAAGCTGCAGAGTATAACGAAATAAGGGATTGCAACTCCAGAAGGTGACTGTAATATCCATTACAATTCCACTGGATAACCTCAGAATGATGATTCAAATCAGGGGTGCACAGGCTAAAGCCAGTCATGATACCGGGTCACCATCCATCACCAACAAGGAGGGGGCGACATCCATGATCAGCAGGTCAGAGTGAGGTTGCGAAGATGGGGATGGGACCTCTGGCGGCACCAGACGCTCCTTGTCCCGGGACTTACGTTTATTCTTCTTTTCTGTTGAGATCGAGGAGGGCTGTGTTGCAAAAAGAGCCAGCTGCAGCAAGATCTGGCAACTGAAAAAGAGTGGGTGACCGGTGGGGCCACATACTGTGGTTCTCGTGGTCGTCGTGTGGCAGCACACCTTTGGCCTGAAAGGGGGGGGGGGGGGGTCCCAGGTGGGGCGCCCTTGACCGGCAGACACTGAAGAAGTGGGACACTTCTCCGGGTGGGAGGGGGAGCAGCGCCCAGATGGGAGGGTGTGGGAACTGCAGGGGAGGGGGGTGAGGAGAGGGGTCCGGGACTGGGGTAAGGAAGGGATGAAGACGTAACTAAAGCATAGCTAGACATCATTGACATAGGATGAAGATGTGCATACTTCTTACGAGGCTCAGTGTAGGTTAGACGATCAAGGGACTTCACTCCTGTATCTTCTTTTCTTTTCTATAAGCCAGGCAATCCCGTGAACATGGTGAATGATTTCCAAGACAATCAACAGACACAGGAGGGGGAACACAGGAACTCCCCTCATGGAGTGGACGGCCACAGTCACTACAGAGAGGGGTCTGCGAACAGTGGGGAGACGTGTGTCCAAAACGCAAGCACTTAAAACATCGCATAGGTGGTGGGATGTACGGCTTCATGTCTCATTAATAAACCATAATCTTGACCTTCTCAGGGAGGGTATTCCCTTCAAAGGCCAGGATAAAGTCACCAGCATCAATGTGATTGTCCTTCAAGCCCTTCTGAACACGCCAAACAAAGTGAACACCCCGACATCCTAGATTGTCCCTAAGTTCCTCATCAGTTTGAAGGATGACGTCCCTGTGAAAAATTACAGCTTGGACCATATTCAAAGACTTGTGGGGCAGTAATGGACATAGGAATTGTGCCCAGTCACAGGCACGAAGGGCCACAGACTGGGCAACTGAAGCAGTTTTTATCAACAACGAACCCAACCGCATCTTGCTCAGAGAGTCCACTTCGAAAAACTTGCCTTCAATGTGTTCCACAAAAAATAAAGATTTGGTATTGGAGAAAGTATCCCCGTCAGTCCTGGTGCGAACCAGATAGCGGGGGAAAGGCTCCGTCCCTAGCTGATGAAGCTGACCCTCCTCCAAGTGGGTAGCCATGGAAGGGATGACCAAAGGGGCACAGAGCGAGGTGCCGCAGTGGTTAGCATACTGGACTCACATTCGGGAGGACGACGGTTCAATCCCGCGTCCAGCCATCCTGATTTAGGTTTTCCATGACATCCCTAAATCGCTCCAGGCAAATGCCAGGATGTTTCCTTTGATAGGACATGGCCAACTTCCTTCCCCATCCTTCCCTAAACCAATGAGAAAGATGATCTTGCAGTTGGTCTCTTCCCCCAAAACAACACAACAACCCAACCATAGGGGCAGAAGAAGCAACACTAAAAGAATCATTTCTAGTCAAAGAGACGGCCGTAGTAGAACGGCCAGTGTTCTGGACCCGTATGCGTTTCATTTGCATAGCATCCGCCCTGATGGCACCCACTCCGATCAGGGGCTCTCCCCACGTGTGCCACCCAGCCACAGCAAGGGCTATCTGGCACAGCGGCCATTGCCACAGCAAAGGCTCACCAGATTGACGTACAAATTTGCAGTCAGAGTACGTGGGATAACCACGAGAATGCTGTTGATCTCATGCAAAATCGCACCTGAGGCCATAACTCCAGATTGATTGCAGGCCCTCAATTGGCCTCCTTAGCAACACACGGCCATCACTGGTACGGCGGCAGGAACAGCTTTCATCAGAAAACACAACAGGCCTCCACCGTGCCCTCCAACGAGTTCTCGCTTGACACCACTGAATTCGCAAATGGCGGTGGTTTGGGGTCAGTGGATAAACGCTACAAGGTGTCTGGCTCGGAGCTGTCCTTCAGGTAATCGATTTGTAACAGTTCGTTGTGTCACTGTGGTGCCAATTGCTACTCAAATTGCTGCTGCAATGCAGTACGATGCCCCAGAGCGACACGCCATACATGATGGTCTTCCCTCTCACGTGGCCGTTAGCAGTGTGCGATTTGCAGGGGGGTGGGGGGAGGGAATTTCCCCTCCCCCCCTGTGCATCAGACCATCCCCTCCTCTGGTTTTAGTTTATGCATCCCAACCTGGGATGTTTACATATAATTTAAATTTGTGGAGCCGAACACTGAAAGTTTTTAATACAGTCTTACTTTTAATACTATTAATATGTTTGCTTATTAATTTTGAAAAATGTTATGTAGTAGTTAAGCATTTCAAAATACTTAGAACTAAATCATCATTCTCATGTTGTCATTGTTGCTTTCGTCTAAAGTGCGTCATCCGTTTACTTGCGAGCTTGCGAGGGAAGTAGTGTGGCAGTCATACCGCAGCAGTCGCACCGCTGAGTTGGGTGAGCTGGGGGCTGAAATTCCCCTCCACGGGCCCTGACACAGGGTGGTGACCGGCCCGGTACCTGTGCGAACATTTACCGTTAGGCCACCTTTTGGCAACGGTAAGGCGCGGACTAACGCGCCTGGGACGAAAGCACAAAGTAGTGCGAAGTGAGCAACGTTACCTACCAGACGGGATCTGACATCTGACTTCGCTAGTCGCAAACCACGTGGGTGGAGGTTAACACAGGCTCCCCAGCATCGCGTACTCCAAATTAATTGGTGCCGTTCGTTCGTTGCCTCGCGTCCGCCAAACACACGGCGATCTTCACGTTCCCGCTTCATTAGTGAGTTGAGTGCGTCTGGGCCTGTAAGAACTACAGAATTTCAGGATGTCATTCAAACAAACAAAAAAAAATTCTGATTTCCTTAAGAGCAGATTCGAGGTGGGGGAACATCCACCATACAGTCCACACCTGGCTCCAAACGATTTTCACATGTTTGGACCCTTAACGGAAGCACTACAGGGAAGAAGATTTGAAAGTGATGAAGAAGTCATTGCTGCGGTGCAAAATTGGTTACAGATGCAACCTAAAGACGTATTTTCTGATGAAATAAAAAAAAGTCTTAAAACATCGGGAAATCTGCATTGAAGTCCAGGAAGGTACGTAGAAAAATAAAGCATGTTTCAGTTTTATATCATCAGAATAGGTACAGCTTTTCACAAATGTGCCTTTACTTTTTGAATTCCCCTAGTGTACCTGTATGTAGATGATTTTGTAAATAAGCTTTACCTATAACGTACTTTTAAAGATATAACAAGGGATGGCTTTTCTGATAGTGCATACGCGTGAATAGTGAGTTTCGGCATTAACATCTATTTATAAATAACTGTTGAACCATGGGCAACGCCACGGTCCAAGTTAGTAACATACATAATTATACTAGCCCCCTAAGACATCCCCCCCACTGGTAAAAGCACAAATCGCACACTGGCCGCACGGACCCCGTCTTCTTACGTCGTACATTCTCATGACCACCTCTGCCAGCAGTCATGTACAGTGGCTACATTCCTGACATGCTTTTCTGCAATATCATAGAACGAATATATCAGCTTACACTAACACCCACGAACTTTACAGCGTATATTTAAAGCAAATCTGATTTGCATGCTCACAGTGGCTCCACCAGTGTCACTCTTATGCGAAACTGAAATAGTCATCATTTTTCAGATGTAGACACAAACCTGCTAACTTTCGTTCATGTCACATAACTCTTTCTTGGTGTTGCAAGCGTAGATGCAGTGTACAAAACTAGTTCATCGTCAAATGAAGCTTTAAATTCTGGGTCTCCATTCTGCATAACCTCATAATAGTCAGTGAGTACACATAACACAGTATTTCCTAAATAGCAGTCAACAATGCAGACCACATCGACCTCTCTTTATTGGCACCTGAAACCTGATAGCACCCAAGGAAGGACTGCTTATTACTAATATTGTTTAGTGACAGCTCCACAGATGAGTGCCTAGTCAACAGAGTGGATGTAAGGCGTGAAGTTAGCTCACGTAAGATAACAATATAGCGGCTAATTAACGTGTCACACTCAAGCATAAGAAATACAAAAAGATGACAATGTTTGTGGTTAAATGAAACAGAAAAGAACGAATTAATAAGCAGCATATTGTCATTAAAAACGAGAAGATAAGCATACGGGATACATCAACCTACATGTTCATGGTCCGAATTTACAAGCAGAAGGAACATTATCTTCATAACACGTAGTCCTAAATGAATGGCCGGCCCATGTTAAAAGCCTAAAAGCTAGAGCCCTCCAGAAAAACAGTATAGATCTTACGATAACACAAAAAGGGCCACTACCACCCGCAAGTTTTAGCGTGAGACTTTTTCATGTCTCAGGTACGTCAAGGACCACCCCCCAGCCCATGTTAAAAGATAGAGCCCTCCAGAAGAACAGTATATATCTTACGATAACGCTAAAAGGACCACACCACCCGCACGTTTTAGCGTGAGACTTTTTAGCGTCTCTGTTACGTTGCAAACTTTAAAAACATTGCCCCACCACGAAAAATATGACGTTTCTCATTGGATAGACAGAATTTTTGTAGGCGGAGCTTAAGGTTAACATTGAGACCCTGATTGGTCAAATGAAAACACAGCCAGATAGTTTTTTTAAACCAACTTCGGTAAATTGTAGTAAGGAGAAGTTAGTGGAGAGTTAGTTCCGAGACGGCGAGCTGGATGGCTGGTGCGCCGGCCGCTGTCGCCCTGACGCTGCCTAAACACCGACAAGGTAATGAACGCACGCGATGCCGCATTTTTGAGCGCATAAGGCTTCACTCAGAACTGCAGAAGACTCATCTGTTACACCCCTTTTTTTGCGTAATACTAGTGTCGATCGTTAATTAAAACTCATGGTGTTCACATTTGCCACTTGAAGAACAGATCTGAAACGCGATGATTTTTCTTTTATATAGTTATTGAGAAGCCACGCCAGCCACTGTAATTTACGACAAGTTAGATAAGTAATTAAAGATAACTGAGGGTCACTGTAGACCATTTTGATAGTTTTCTCTTTTGTGAAACTTAAATTTAACTTAGATTATAGATGTGATATGGCATAGGTCATCCTTCGATCGATTGTAGAACTTGGAAACCCATTCAGGGAATATTCGTTCACATTTTTGTTGAACGCAGTTGGTTTTTACCATCCTGTATTAAAACATTTCCTTTTATCAATAGTGCAATTTATAAACGATGTTTTGTGAGTAGAATAAAATTTCCAATGGTAAACTTAACTGCTTTTTCGACGTTATTTTACCAGCTAACTAAAAATAGGAAATCCTTGAACCCTTTTCTCTAAATTTAGTTAGTATTAAGATTCTTTTACAGGGAGTGCAGTGGAGCTGACGCCGAGATCATTAAGTATTTGGTTATATCATCGCTAGTCTCACTGAACTGTTCTGAATTCTACATGTCATGTGTGGTCTGGCGTCTCCTTACCAGCAACAGGTCCCAGGTTCAAACTAGTTAATTCCCTAAAAAACACGCTCAGAGCGTCGTTGCGTGAAAGTGGTAGGGAGACACGATATAGAATAAACAGACACCACCATGAATGTTTAGAAAGGGAGTAATTCATTCGAACACACTGACTCTAACACTGACAATGTTACATCTTCAGAGAGGGGAGACCTGATTTCTTTCACATGTGGCGTCATCTTCTGTGAAGAGTGATGAAAAGGGTATGCAAGGCAGTTGAACGACTTCTTATAGCTGAGTGATGGAATGGTTACAAAAGAGCCTACCAGGAAGTCCCACAGTCCATCAGTTTATGTAATGGGAACCCTGTCCAGCAACATGTGAAATGGTGTAATATCCATGTCACAATGAAGTTCCCTATGGTCTGGATACATGTCAAATCCTTAAACTGTGCACATGTTCTTTTCAAGCAGTAGTAATGTGCTTCCCATGCACACATTTAAAATATGGTCTACACATACAGTCAGTATTCGTTTCTAAATCAGTTATGGTACTCAGTCATGCTCAGTGTAGGTCCAACAGAGGCCTCCATAAGCCCTGATTTCTTTAGCAATACAATTCACCAGTCTTCCTGTCTCCTTTACCTTTTCTGATAGAGCATTTACGTAGTAAGTATAGCGTCACATAGGTTCCTTTACAGTTAAACAGTAATACCAATCATCAAATATCTATATCTAATCTACTAAGAGCAGGCTCACTTGTCTGAAAAAAACATGGCATTGATTACTAATATCAAAAACTGTCCCAGAATTACAAAATTATTTCCAAAGACAACAACTGAGCTAATACTTGCGAAGAAATCACCATAGCTGACAATAAAGTATTCCAATAATGCAACGAAAAGCTAATGCTTGCAACATCCACTACTACTCTGTTCTGGTAGGAGAGAATTCGAATCATAACGTAATATCATAGAAATAAGCACATGACTTTATAGATCTCAGATTAGTATCACAGCTACTCTACCATAACAATGATTACTCATCTCCTACACACTACTCAAACTACCTACAACTGTGTCACTAGATTCAAAACTACTGGGCCCATCTCGATTCTACTGTTCATCTTGTCGACCATCCCATCCACCTACGTATGCATGTTTTCATTTACTGAACAGACAGCTTAAAAATCTTGGCAGGAAACAAAAAACAACAAAATCAATGTACACTTTTCAAGCTAAACAATATTAACAACTAATGAACTGACCTCTTCTTGCTAAGAGAAGGAACTCATGAAATATATCACTTTCTATACTAAATAAGTCATGTACCTCCTACAAGAAAAGAAGATAAATTAATGAAAATCTCTCGTATTATCTCCAGGCGAAAGTTCTAGAAAAAATAGGTTTACAAATGGTAATTAGCACACAAATAAAGACACATGATTACATGAACATATTTCCCCTTTTACATGCTCTTGTCTTTGATGTACCTCCATCTCCACAGTGCTCACTCTACCTAAAGACTATAAACATATCACATAACAAGGTACAGCAAATAGATTACAGTACATAGAAATAAAAAAGGGTCAGAATGAATACAAAATATAATAGCATCAACCAAGTTATTCAGTTCCATAACCTAGATACAACAAAGAGGGATTTCACGATCCAGAACAATACACAGTGTTTCTAGACACGACCTCAGCATGTAAAAGACCAATACAAATAAATGAATTGGTTCCATTATCACATTTTATACCTATATAAGGGATTCCTGGGGACAACAGTAAAATGAGAGAGAGTCATGGCCATACACACTGCAATTAAGATAAACACTAAATAAGGACCTCCAGTGACAGGAGACATCCTCAGACTGAAAGAAATATTAAAACAAGTATAAAACATGTACAACAATATAGGTGGACCAAACAGAACAGTGAAAAATGCATCAGAACATTAAATCATGGACATGAAATTTGTACACCCTCAAGAAAACCAAGCAGCTAGGAAGAAAAACATCAGCATTATTGCATCATTAGCTTAAATAAATAGAAATATTCATTGTTCAAACACTCAACTCAACGACATACAATCTACCCACCATGTACTGCAACACATTGTCACACACAAAGTCATGTCCCACCTTACACTCACTAATCACAACATGCAATTCAAAATGATCTACACTTCTTGCATTGACATATTCACAAATAATCCACTTCACTGAGGCAGTTGTTCTTAAAACATTCTACAATTACTAAAAATTTGTCACAGAGAAGTTTAACACTTCTTTGTATTGTCTTTAAAATCATCATGTAGATCACTTACCAAACTTTCAAATTTCAAATGCGAGGTGGTTTAACTATTAATCTGAACACATCCTCCTGTTTTCATCACATTCTTATATTTAAGCTCAACTCACAAAGCTGGTTATGGAGACTTTCAAACATTGCGCTCCTTTAAATACTATCGTATTGTGTCCTCAGTACAAAAATTAAACACTATTAGTTTATCTTCATTTATAGGTATACAGAAATCAAATTCTCATTATTATATATGTGGGTCAGAGGGTTTATTCATCTATTGTGTATTCTCTACTTAACTTGTCTACATTAAGCTACTGTGGTGCTCTTCGCATCAGCAAATTCACATACACAAAAACACTCATTAATACCAGGCACAGACCTGTTCTTTCAGGCTTTAAACTATATTCATAAGTAACAGTCCTCTCTTCATGGACTGGTCATCATTAATTCAACCAACATTAAGCACTGGAAGAAGTATCAGTTTTGTGCAAACCTTCCTGGCTACAGCCCAGCTGCACTCATTAACCATAAATTGAAAGATCATTCCTTACATCCTCAGCCTGAAGGAAACCGACTCACCCCACGCATCTTCTACCTTTGGGGGAAGTTATTAATCCACAAACTCTTCATATAATCTCTTAAATAACACAAAAATCACAATATCACCATCACCTGAGGGAGAATCAATCCATCACACATAAAATTCTCTTTTAAAGCCATTTTGCAAATATTTATTCATTGTACCACCACAATCTGCACAGAAGAAGTACAACTTTATTGGAAAAGAGACTACATCATATCTTAATAACCATTCGTTCCCTGAGTTTCCTCTCTCTCCCTCTCTCTCTCTCTCTCTCTCTCTCTCTCTCTCTCTCTCTCTCTCTCTCTCTCACACACACACACACACACACACACACACACACAGAGAGAGAGAGAGAGAGAGAGAGAGAGAGAGAAGAAAGTAAGGTGGATTCAAGTACACAGCAATGACCATATTAAAGGGTAAAAAATTAATACAAAGAATCACACAGAAAGACATGTGAAGCGCACCCCTCACAAGCAACAAAACCTAATCATCTCCTGGAATCACCAGCCGCCTTCACTTCATATGTGTCACCCCACAGACAAGGTCAACACCAACACAATCATCCCAGACAATCTTATCAGTCAGAGGAACTAAACAAGAAACATAAAACTGCTTGATTGCTCAAAAATATAACTAACTAAAAACACCTCAAAAATTACATTAAATACTGTGTGGCCTTTCTCACAAAAGAAAAAACTATTAATGAATATACTAATAAAAGACAATGTATACTCCCTGTTGAGCACATCTCCTGCTTCACACTTCCACACATAAGGCCACTGTGGTTACAAAGTGAAGAGTAACACTTTTGCAACGAATCCTCTTCCAGTTGTGTCCTACAGCATCTTAGCTCCCACAGTTGAGTCATCGATATGCATGGGGAGTCATCCATCAACAGCTCATAAATTTTCACATCATTAATTTTATCCCTGTCTTATGATCCAGACAAAAACTGGTCATTCTCTCACAAGTGTCTGGAACAAAATGTATGCAGTGTTTATTCTGTTACAAAGTAAGACCAAAAACACACTCATTATGCCTACAAAATAATTTCAATACTTTCAGGTTCACCTACTTCTCTACTTGTAAATCATTCTACTTGAGATGCACCCATGTTGGTTGCTGGTTCAGTGTCCAATTACGGAATAGCTGATTCGCAATTTAACACTTGTTCTGGAATCAGATTTGAACTATAACATCCATAGCTACAATAATTTCGTCTGAACAAACTCCCCCATACAAGAAAACGTGCAACATGAAGTAAACATAGTGAACTAGATTGGTGTTGGCAATGATTATGCTGCTTTCATAGTTGACACAGTTCTAGAAAAACTTTAAAAAAATCCAGGCACAAACTGCTCCACCAAAGAAAAAGACAAAAACAAATATATATCTAGCATCCCATACATTGGAATTCTATCAAAGCAGATTACAATTGTTTTAA
The DNA here is from genome assembly GCF_023897955.1 of Schistocerca gregaria. Taxonomy (NCBI): domain Eukaryota; kingdom Metazoa; phylum Arthropoda; class Insecta; order Orthoptera; family Acrididae; genus Schistocerca; species Schistocerca gregaria. The sequence continues at coordinate 515,913,285 of NC_064931.1, read as the reverse complement.
AAAACCACAAAGTATAAATTGGGTTTTCTACGTCTAATAAACTATTACAAAAACTAATAGATAATTCAAAGTGTAATCATGACCCATGATCAGACTCCTGAATATACAAAATAACATGCCAGTAGTGCTCCATGTTCTACCTAGGACAAAAATGTCGAAATTTCACCAGGGGCACAGAACACAGGAAAGCTTTCACACAAAACATAACCACAACATCACTAATAGACATACACTTACATACACAGGACACCCACTTGAAAAAGCAGAGCAGAAAGTCAAAATACTACATCGACTAAATAAAGGGCATTAAATGGATTTTTTAGGAGAAATGTTGGTATATTCACATTACAGAAAATATGAAGATAAAACATTAAATGAAAAACTTGGATGTTAATTTATTCAGATGCTCCGACAATACACTTAAATGAAAATAGTGACACATAGGAATTAGTACCATAGTGAAATACATATATGCAAATTAGGATTGTTATGATAAATTCTTGCTGTAGGCAAACGTATCATACTCTGTGGAAGACCGATAATATTATCTCTGTCGAACACATCTAAAAACATTTTCGTAACTGTTTGCTCTGCAAGTTATTCTCGACGTGCGTTGTGCCCAGAAAAAGTGTGTGATGTTCAGCATGTGTGTGAGTGCACAAATGGACCAAAAGAAAACTGTGAGTATAAGTTCTTCCAAATTTCGCCACTAACTACGTAAAAAGACCGATAACCAACTAAAAAATTGCACGTTTTTTATATATCGCAGGAAAGTGAACAGAACACTGCGTAACCTCAGACATCAATAAATTACATAAAAATAGTATAGTACACAGAGAAAAATGCACTTGAAAATGGGAATCATTTCCGAAAATGCGTCATGTAAAATGTGGATAAAAGAAAATCATGACTGATAACAGAAAGGTTACTTATAAACAATTGGAGAGGAAAGTGCCTGCACGCGGACTTCCATTTCGTTTCTTATTTTTAAAAAACAGAAAATAGATAAAACTGTTTTAAAAGCATGGCTCTCTCTGAGCACTATGGGACTTAACATCTGAGCTCATCAGTCCCCTAGAACTTAGAACTATTTAAACCTAACCAACCTAAGGACATCACACACATCCATGCCCGAGGCAGGACAGTAGCGGTCGCGCGATTCCAGAATGAAGCGCCTAGAACCGCTCGGCCACACCTGCTGGCATTAAAAGCATGTAATATTCACTTTATAATGTTATGTAAAATTTACATTTTAGTAACAGAAAATAAACGAAAAGTTATTATGAATAAAATACTTTAAAAAATTTACTCGTAGGGAGTTCCAAACATAGCTGCCAAACTCGGATCCCATGTAAAAACAATCAAAATAACACTAAACCAAATTAGAAAGTTGTATTAAATAGGAGAAAATATAATCTAGTTTCAAAGCAGGTATAATATAACATTTACCAGAAAGTTATAGAATACCTGTGTGTTTTCTTCGCTGAATCCAGGAGCCCTGCTATAGGACGTTCCTGTGAGATTTATTCCTGAGAGTTTGGTTTTTTGTCGCTTAAGAACTGCTCCTTCCCCATTTCTCCAGCAATTTCGTCTTTGAAAGGGCGTTCAACTTTGACAGTTGTGTAGTCATTCTTCGCAAGTCATTGCAAGTAAGCTTCCATAGGAGGACAACTCTGAACCAGCTCGTCTTCGAGATCTTTATCCGAAAGTGCATGTCTGCTTCTTCTTGTTTTTGCTGCTTCCTCAGATGTATTGCACTTCATGTTGGACATACTCGTAAGAGTTTACTGGCGTTCTTCCAACGCATCTGTTTTTGAACTAGCCTACATCAATAGCTTCAGTCATTTTACGCAGACTCCACTTTCTTTCATCAACCCTTCCTATTACCGTGTTGCAATCAGCAAGACAATTCGAAGGGAATAAGAGTATGCACTAATATGGGTAGACTTTAAACATGGAAAAGCAAAGGGCTCAGTTTTAGGAACTTCAGGAGTCCAGTTTACGTGAATAATGCCTTTATTTTATTTACAGAATAATTTGTAACGAAACATGGCAATCAAATTATAAAAATGTCTGATAAAACAAATGCATCAAAGTACAATACATATGCTCTTTGCCCGCATCTCCTGGTCGTGCGGTAGCGTTCTCGCTTCCCACGCCTGGGTTCGATTCTCGGCGGGGTCAGGGATTTTCTCTCCCTCGTGATGGCTGGGTGTTGTGTGATGTCTTTAGGTTAGATAGGTTTAAGTAGTTCTAAGTTCTAGGGGACTGATGACCATAGATGTTAAGTCCCATAGTGCTCATAGCCAGCCATATGCTCTTTGTGTATGCCGCATCATGTCTTACTACAAAAAATACCTATTTTCCACATACACGTTTACACTCTGCGCAGATGATTGCACTTAATATAATTTAGTAGGCGCCCATTTGATATCATTCATTATATAGTGCTTGTTTCTACCCGTGCACTGACGTTCAGCATTCGTGGTAGAAACTATTCTAGAAGATTCATATTTTACTTCATACACGCATAGTTTATCTGATTTCACTATTTATAACAGCAATACGGAGAAAAGCACTAAACATAATTTTCACAAACAAGTAAAATCATCGCAAATAAACATAACTTTCAAAGGAAACATTTTTCACACATAAGTAGGCAAATTTTCGATGAAGCAGCACTGCTATAGACGGCAAACAAACATCAACTGTTTTTACTTGCTTTCCGATTGGCTTTCCAGTTTTGATTTTTCGTTGGTCGCTTGGTTAGAGCTGGGAGGACGTGGTTGGTATAGTGCAAAACCCTGTGTCGTTTCCGTTCTCACCAGCACAGTGAGGTCCAAAAGAGCTAGTATTGAATGATCGAATCTGTTTATAGAGCAGATTTGCATCGAATACATCTAATATAAGATTTAAGACCCACAGAAAACAAGATATAATGTGATGAAAATGAAAGTGCAGAGTAAACAGGTACCTTTCAATACAACTCGTAAAGACATAGGTTTACAGTGCAAGCCATTGATATGATACAATCGCAGGTCTGAATATGACTTCTGTGTGTAATAAGACCATCTGCAGACAGCAGGGGATTTTAGAAGCATAAGACGATTTTAACCCCAAAGCGCCTTAAGAACAGGCAGGCTTCCGTGCACTCGGTCATTATAGAAGGAGATACATAACTTCACTGAGTAAATAATTACCACATGTCCTTTAGAGACTTGTCAAAGCACGACGATCTGGAATACCACAGACAATATCACTTTGGCAAAACTTTTGGGAACACTAGTTGAGGAATAAAACTGCCTGAAATATAAGGCCAACATTACAATTAGAATTGGCTGTCATTGTAAGAGTAATGTAACGACTGTGAGAACATCCGTGTCACAGATGGCATATTGCTATATCTAACAGTCAATTAAAGCATTGCTCAGGAAGTTAATGAGAACTGCGACGTACAAAAGTGGCCCACACTCTTTGACAAATGAGCGGCCCTCTACCGAAGTGTGTCGTAGATAGTCAGCTTCGTCCGGCAGCATCACTGTGACGAAATCCTTACGACAGAGGAAAGACGAAAATTCTGTTCAAAGCAAGTTACGCACCAAATTACGAAGTGTATGAATCGAATAAACTATGTAAACACTAGCTGTCAAGTACTAGGGACCAGTGACGGAGCCCCTAACTTCAAAATTAAATATCTCGAAAACTCGTAAGATCGATAGACGAGTGCCATAAAAGGTATATTTACTGTGAAATCTATTATTCAGAAGTTTCGCAATAGTTCGAAAAGCTGCTAACAAATGGCCCTGCACGCTATGAGGCTCTTACAGTGTCAATGTGCATAATTAAACTCCTCAGCACGTAGTCTTTGCAATCACATCACAGTGTTGTGGAAGTGTACACCACTCGCAGTATGAAGTTGGCGCAAACGAACAATGAAATTTGCCATCACATTATGTAGTGTCTCAAAGGAATCGAATTCAGATGCCACACAGATCATCGATTCAAGCTTGTTCAGCATGGTGAGATGCTTCCAGTAGACGGTGTCTTTCAGTGTGCCCAAGAAAAGTAGTATCGAAAAGTCATTTCGGGCGAACATGGAGACTAGTCCATCCCCGCTTCAGTAAATTTGCAGTAATCCAAAGCATCGACTCCATTCCGAAGTATTCACCAAGAAAGCGAAACACCTGCTCGGCGCGACGTGGTCTGGCCCCATCTTGCATTAACCATCCGGTGCCTGGTCGACCTTCCAACGAAACAATGGTCAAAAATGTCTCTGTAGCATACCGCAGCCCAAACAGTAACTTTGGGAGAATACCGTGGTTTCGCTTCACACAAACGGAGATTTTCGGAACCCTAAGATCGTCAGTTTTGTTTATTCACGACTCAATTCAGGTAACGATGTGCTTCATCTGTGAACCAGATCCAGGAGACATCTAATTCTTCATTATCTGGTACTCAAAGTCAGCGCTCTCAAGCACTTCTAGTAGTATCGCTTCGGATTTTGAATGGAAACGTGTGGGCCCACTCTCAGTATTTTCTGCGTACTGGCACTCTTCAAATTAGTGCCTGCTGAAATTCTTGGATTTTGCTGAATTATTCCTGAAACCGTGGCGACATTTTCAGCAGTAACGACAGCTTGCCTGGGGCCAACATTCCCCATTACATCATCAGCCACTCTGCCTGTCCGTTGTGATTTGGCGAAGAGCTTGCGAATTTTTTTTCCGCACTGGGTCCTCTTGTAATAATAAATGTTGTTTGGAAACTGCGCTTTGTTGCTGTATTATTGTGTCCTAAACTGTGCTATTCCAGTATCAGGAAAACACGTTGTTCCATGGGATACATGATTTCAGCTTCCTCCTTAGGTACGCTAACCTCCTTTCACGTTGCATCGGTGGTAATGATCGTTCTTATCCCCGGCGCACTATTTACTGCGATTACAGCGTCATCTGTAAGAAGCTTTTCGAACTATTTCGTAACTTGTGTGTAAAATTCTTATCGCTTTCACAGTAGACATACCGTTTGTCGCACTCGTCTGTCGATCTTAGTTTCCAAGATATTTAGTTTTAAAATCAGGGACTCCTTCGCTGAACACATAGTACGATCATGCTACAATATGAAATAAAGAAGCTAAAACGTAGTAGACGCCGAAATGACGCTACAGATCCATAACCATATCCACTCTAACAAGTATACGACACTAAATTTCCTCCATAACTAGATGTTTTGTGTTCTGCATGAGAGAGTAGCACTATATATCGTCAGCTCACAGAACGTCGTAGCGGCGCTAGTGGCCGGCCGTGTGAAGCGGAGGTCCGATACTTCCGCCTGTGCGACATGCGCGACTGTTTGTTTACTTGTGGACTTAGTCTGCGCGCGGGCTAGAAACAACGATCATGGCGAACAAGTACAGGAAAACTACTTTACGATTCAATTTCTGCAAAGACTACGAACGACCAAAGGCTTTAGCAGTGGAACTATTCATTCGAGAGGAAGTCTAGATACCGCCAAACGATATTGTCGGAATTCACCTGTCCATCATTAGTCCCACGGTGCATGTTAAGATGGTAAATGACGCGGCGTGTGAGAGAATTCTACAGGCGACAAAAGCAGGTCTCCGATTTTGCCATAGTGACGGGAATGTCGGCACGGTAACTGTAGAACATGCTGGTCTGGGTATACGGACAATAGCTGCCATTTGAGCTCCCGGCTGAAGAAGTTATCGAGGCTTTTAAGCCATACGGCACGGTACATGGTCACACGGCAGAACGCTGGACACAATTCGCCACATACCCCGTTCTTAACGGAGTACGACAGATCACTATTGATATTCAGAAGCATGTACCGTCCTATCTGACAATTGGTGGTTGTCGGGCGGTGGTGATTTACGATGGTCAACCACGTACATGTTCTGGCCGTGGCCAGGAGGGACACCTCAGGTCGAACTGTATGCAACGGTGGATTACGCAACTGCCTTCAGATGTGCAGGAGCCATCGCCGGCGATGACAGTACTACCGATCACCTATTCCAAAGCCCTCACTGCGTCCTCTGATGACCGAAAGGACACGGCCCCGGTGTCAGATCAAGATGGCACTCTCCGAAACCTTGTCGCAGACGTCGGGATGACAGAGGATGCTGCTCCATCCAGCATACAATCTACAGCGACAACATCAGATGAGACCGAACTCCCACCAAGCACACCGATAGTACACGAAGCAGTTCCAACCACTACGGATAATGTTCCGTCTGGAACGCACTCTGAGAGGATAACATTAGTTTCGACCGAACTCCCGCCAAGTACAACGATGGGACTCGAAACACTTCCAGTTCCTAGGGATGCTTTTCTGTCGCGCAGCCGTGATTCCCTACAATCTGAGGACACGGAAGGAAGATCACGCAAACAACGTTCCCCGAAAAGGAGGAAACGGCGGCGTCGCACGACATCTCCTCGGGATGACTCCCCTTGCCCCGACGACGATGTGCCTGTGGACCAAGACGACACAACAGCCTCTACGAAACAGGATGAGGCAATGGGAACTCTTCGATCAGACCCGCAGCGGTCTGTCACATTGACGGTACCGGGACGTGGTGCCGCTGAAGAGGAATCACAGCCAGTTGGCTCTCCAGACGCAGATACTATGGCTATGGACACGAATATATCACAGCCTGAAAAGATGTGGTATGACGATATTGAGGAGGCGCCGGACGTCATACAGAGGCAGCCGGCACTCACGAAGACGGCCTAATAATTGCTGAAGGTGAAGGGAGAGGGGTGAGAGAACGTCTTCTAACTCAGCCCCCAGCGCCGATGCAGGGAGATGTTGCGCCATGCGAACCGTATTGCAACGTTAAATATAAATGACGTGCGTTCACCGGCCAAAATATACCTACTGAAGGAAACGATTAGCGCATCTGATGTGGATATTGCTTTACTGCAGGAAGTCCACATAGCTGCACTCCTATACATGGGAGGCTACCAATCCTATTCGTCACATGAAGATAACAATGGGAGTGGGGTGGCAGCTTACGTGTGAGATGGCTTCCCAGTGGAAAACGTGTCTTATGTTCCGTCGGCCAGGGGAAAGGCTTTCACGACGTTTGGGACACGCATCATCAATCTTTATGCACCGTCGGGCAATAATCGGCGGCGGAAAGGGCGCGATTTTATGCAGAAGACATTGCTCCACTATTCCATGGCCGTTATGAATGTGTAATAATTGGTGGAGATTTCAACTGTGTTCTCAGCCAAAAAGACCAATGGCCGCAAGCAGAGATCAGCCAGGAGTTGCGAATCGTTGTCAACGACCTTGTACTTAGTTGTTGTTGTTGTGGTCTTCAGTCCTGAAACTGGTTTGATGCAGCTCTCAATGCTACTCTATCCTGTGCAAGCTTCTTCATCTCCCATTACTTACTGCAATCTACATCCTTCTGAATCTGCTTAGTGTATTCATCGCTTGGTCTACCTACGATTTTTACCCTCCACGCTGTCCTCCAATGCTAAATTTGTGATCCCTTGATGCCTCAGAACGTGTCTTACCAACCGGTCACTTCTTTTTGTCAAGTTGTGCCACAAACTCCTCTTCTCCCCAATTCTATTCAATACCTCCTCATTAGTTATGTGATCTACCCATCTAATCTTCAGCATTCTTCTGTAGCACCACATTTCGAAAGCTTCTATTCTCTTCTTGTCCAAACTACTTATCGTCCATGTTTCACTTCCATACAAGGCTACATTCCATACAAATACTTTCAGAAACGACTTCCTGACACTTAAATCTATACTCGATGTTAACAAATTTCTCTTCTTCAGAAACGATTTCCTTGCCATTGCCAGTCTACATTTTATATCCTCTCCACTTCGATCATCATCAGTTATTTTACTCCCTAAATAGCAAAACTCCTTTACTACTTTAAGTGTCTCATTTCCTAATGTAATTCCCTCAGCATCACCCGATTTAATTTGACTACATTCCATTATCCTCGTTTTGCTTTTGTTGATGTCCATCTTATACCATCCTGTCAAGACACTGTCCATTCCGTTCAACTCCTCTTCCAAGTCCTTTGCTGTCTCTGACAGAATTACAAAGTCATCGGCGAACCTCAAAGTTTTTATTTCTTCTCCATGAATTTTAATACCTACTCCGAATTTTTCTTTTGTTTCCTTTACTGCTTGTTCAACATACAGATTGAATAACATCGGGGAGAGGCTACAACCCTGTCTCACTCCTTTCCTAACCACTGCTTCCTTTTCATCCCGCTCGACTCTTATAACTGCCATCTGGTTTCTGTACAAATTGTAAATAGCCTTACGCTCCCTGTATTTTACCCCTGCCACCTTCAGAATTTGAAAGAGAGTATTCCAGTTAACATTGTCAAAAGCTTTCTCTAAGTCTACAAATGCTAGAAACGTAGGTTTGCCATTTCTTAATCTTTCTTCTAAGATAAGTCGTAAGATTAGTATTGCCTCACATGTTCCAACATTTCTACGGAATCCAAACTGATCTTCCCCAAGGTCTGCTTCTACCAGTTTTTCCATTCGTCTGTAAAGAATTCGCATTAGTATTTTGCAGCTGTGATTTATTAAACTGATAGTTCGGTAATTTTCACATCTGTCAGCACCTGCTTTCTTTGGAATTGGAATTATTATATTCTTCCTGAAGTCTGAGGGTATTTCGCCTGTCTCATACATCTTGCTCACCAAATGGTAGCGTTTTGTCGTGACTGGCTCTCCCAAGGCCGTCAGTAGTTCTAATGGAATGTTGTCTACTCCCGGGGCCTTGTTTCAACTCAGGCCTTTCAGTGCCCGGTCAAACTCTTCACGCAATATCTTATCTCCCATTTCGTCTTCATCTTCATCGTCTTCCATTTCCACAATATTGTCCTCAAGTACATCGCCTTTGTGTAAACCTTCTATATACTCCTTCCACCTTTCCGCCTTCCCTTCTTTGCTTAGAACTGGGTTTCCATCTGAGCTCTTGATATTCATGCAAGTGGTTCTCTTCTCTCCAAAGGTCTCTTTAATTTTCCTGTAGGCAGTATCTATCTTACCCCTAGTGAGATAAGCCTCTACATCCTTACATTTGTCCTCTAGCCATCCCTGCTTAGCCGTTTTGCACTTCCTGTCGTTCTCATTTTTGCGACGTTTGTATTCCTTTTTGCCTGCTTCGTTTACTGCGTTTTTATATTTTCTCCTTTCATCAATTAAATTCAATATTTCTTCTGTTACCCAAGGATTTCTGTTTGCCCTCGTCTTTTTACCTACTTGATCGTCTGCTGCCTTCGCTACTTCATCCCTCAAAGCTACCCATTCTTCTCCTACTGTATCTCTTTCCCCCATTCCTGTCAATTGTTCCCCCTGAAACACTCTACAACCTCTGGTTCTTTTAGTCTATCCAGGTCCCATCTCCTTAATTTAGCACCTTTTTGTAGTTTCTTCAGTTTTTATCTACAGTTCATAACCAATAGATTGTGGTCAGAGTCCACATCTGCCCCTGGAAGTGTCTTACAATTTAAAACTTGATTCCTAAATCTCTGTCTTACCATTATGTAATCTATCTGATACCTTTTAGTATCTCCAGGATTCTTCCATGTATACAACCTTCTTTTATGATTCTTGAACCAAGTATTAGCTATGATTAAGTTATGCTCTGTGCAAAATTCTACCAGACGGCTTACTCTTTCATTTCTTCCCCCCAATCCATATTCACCTACTGTGTTTCCTTCTCTCCCTTTTCCTACTGACAAATTCCAGTCACTCATGACTATTAAATTTTCGTCTCCCTTCACTACCTGAATAATTTCTTTTATCTCATCATACATTTCATCAATTTCTTCATCATCTGCAGAGCTAGCTGGCGTATAAACTTGTACTACTGTAGTAGGTATGGGCTTCGTATCTATCTTGGCCACAATAACGCGTTCACTATGCTGTTTGTAGTAGCTTACCCGCATTCCTATTTTCCTATTCATTATTAAACCTACTCCTGCATTACCCCTATTTGATTTTGTGTTTATAACCCTGTAGTCACCTGACCAGAAGTCTTGTTCCTCCTGCCACCGAACTTCACTAATTCCCACTATATCTAACTTTAACCTATCCATTTCCCTTTTTAAATTTTCTAACCTACCTGCCCGATTAAGGGATCTGACATTCCACGCTCCGATCCGTAGAACGCCAGTTTTCTTTCTCCTGATAACGACATCCTCCTGAGTAGTCCCCGCCCGGAGATCCGAATGGGGGACTATTTTACCTCCGGAATACTTTACCCAAGAGGACGCCATCATCATTTAATCATACAATAAAGCTGCATGCCCTCGGGAAAAATTACGGCTGTAGTTCCCCTTGCTTTCAGCCGTTCGCAGTACCAGCACAGCAAGGCCGTTTTGGTTAGTGGTACAAGGCCAGATCAGTCAATCATCCAGACTGTTGCCCCTATTTTCCGATCACAGCGCTTACATCTGTACGGTGCTTCTTCCCCGTAGAGAGGTGTGGAACAGTAAGGCTTCGTGGAAACTAAACGTTCAACATCTACATGATCCTGAATGCCGTCAACGGGTCCTTGAGACATGGACGATGTGCAAGCGAAGGGTTGGAAGGTATGCGACGAAGCTTGATTGGTGGCTGACTTGTGCTAAACCGGCGCTTCGCCGTACGTTCATCTCAAATAGCAGGGAGATCGCAGAATGTCGCCGCCGGACGACCGACTTTTATTTTGTAGCACTGCGCGACTTGGATGATGGTCCGCAGGGACAGGACATCTAGATCGAACGCAAAAGGATAAAAGCTAAACTAGTGACTTTAGCTCGGAAACATCTTCAGGGAACCGTGGTGCGCGCCACATGTCACGATACGATAAGGCACGAGATTCCTTCCATGCACCACGTCGTGAATGAACGAAAGCACCGACGACGCGTTTTGGTACGGGAATCAATTACCCGCGAAGACCGAAGAGTGACGCGTCAAGCGGACATTGTCTCTGCATTCGTCGACCATTACCAACATATCTATCGGGAAGAAGCAGCCCCTGTCGATGACCTCGACCGTATAGCCACGCATGTCTCCCGTACACTGACGGTGGAAGCCGCTGGAACCTTACTAGAAACCATTAGCTGTGAGGAAGTACATAATGCGATCGCACAAGGTGCGTTGAAACGGTCCCCAGGCATTGATGGGCTTCCTGCTGAATTTTATGAAGAATTTCGCAACGAAATGGCACCGCGATGGACGGAAATGTACAACGAGATGTTAAATTCCGATGCGCCTATTCCACCGGCTTTTATGGAAGGCCTCCTGGTGCCAGTGCATAAACCGAAGCCAGGAATTACGGTCAGACATTATCGCCCCATGACCCTTTCAGCAAGCCCACAATGAGGTTCACGGATGGTCACACTATCGGAAAACCTTTGCCAGCTATCTTCAGGCAGTCTTCCTTGACCCCCACGCACTTGGGATGTGCCGGGTGCAGTTGATGTGCACATTTGACAGCTGATAATGAACCTTACGCTTCTCTCACCACTCAATATGTAATGCACATACTATACGATGAAATGATCTACATTTTCCTTTTAACAGAGTGATCTTTATTGAAAATAAATAAATAAAAAACAAAAAAAAACAAAAAAGTGGTTAGCGCTACAGACTGTCAATCCTAAGGGCCCGGGTTCGATTCCCGGCTGGGTCGGAGATTTTCTCCGCTCAGGGACTGGGTGTTGTGTTGTCCTACTCATCATCATTTCATCCCCATCGACGCGCAAGTCGCCGAAGTGGCGTCAAATCGAAAGACTTGCACCAGGCGAAAGGTCAACCCGACGGAAGGCCCTCGTCACACGACGTTTCATTTCACATTGTAGAAATGGGTACCGGGATGTAGCTGTCACTGAATAGTTCATTCAGACGTCAGTTATTTGCATCGATGAGTCTAGCAAAATACCACCCCCAAAGAACATCAGCATGTCAACAACGATTAAAATTTTTGTGTGCTTTCGAGATTTACGTTCCATGCTAACCCAGGATACATTTTATTTGTTATTTGAATGCTTCAGAAAGGAGTTGCACCTATGTACCCTTGTGTAAGCGTCCATTAAATTCACACCAAACACGCTGCTGTTGCTCATATTTCACGTTCACCGTGAGAATGCAATTTATAGGAGTGTCACTCGTTAATTCGTACTTTCAAATCTGCATGTGAAATTTTATATCTTCGGAACGTGAGAGACCATATCCACCTGGAACAAAGTTTAAGGTGATAACTACACAAATCTAAGAACTGTAACACAATATTACGTGTAAAAATACACTCTATGACATAAAATGGGACGTAAATCGGTAGATGTGATGTACATGTACAGATAAACAAATGATTACAATTTCAGAAAAACTGGATGCTTTATTGCCGCTCGGGATTAGCCGAGCGGTCTTAGGCGCTGCAGTCATGGACTGTGCGGCTGGTCCCGGCGGAGGTTCGATTCCAATTACCAGGTACCAAACTACATCAACAAACGAAACATTCATAGGTTTCCTTGTGCTACGATTCAACTTCATCGGATATGGGTAGAGGAATGACACTGTGGCAAATGGTACGAGACAGTTGTGTGTGTGATCACCATCGCAGCCAGTCACAGGAACGAGAAGACATTCAAAGTCTGCGTACACGACAAACGGCCCTCGATCTTGGTGTGGAAAATTCTTAACATTTAAGAGGTTTTCTTCCTCAGTAAGTATTTTTAAACGTTCCAGAGTCCGAGTAGAACCATCCCTCTCATGCTGTGTCACAATGGTCTTTCTCATGAAAAGCAATCAGGCAAGGAGGGCAAATATGTAGCGTGGACAAATGACAGGACATGCTTTAATGTTATTTGGAACGATCAGAGATAAGTGTGAATGGAACAATTTTCGAAAGATGTTACATGATGTGTACCTACAACTATATATCTTCCTTTACAATCAGACTTGGATTTCATAGACTTATTGAAATGTGCTGAAGCTCTTTAGTAGTTTGTTAACTACACACTCCTTCCAATCAGCAATGTGCTTCACGTTACCAGACAACACACATTATGACCTTATCACTATCTTGAGAACAAAGCCATACATAATAGAAAATGGAGTGCTGGTGTCCTATTCAAAATTTTCAGTATGTTCACGTCTTCTGAAGGTAAAAACTTCAGCAGTACAAAGTACAGCAATATATCAAACGAAGCAACAAGTTCACTAATACCAGCCACTATTTACGTATTTCCACAATGCGTTTCGGAGACTTAGGCCTCCACTGTCAGGTGGATTTATGTATATTAATATAGCATGGCTGTGTTGAAGGATAACACAACACATACATGTCGTATTTTTAATCCACAGTAATCCACTTGACGACGGAGGTTGAGACCTCCAAAATGTGTTGTGGAAATGAATAAGCAAATAGTAGCATATTCGGAGGTTTGTTTTCGACTTACTCAATGACAGTACAGGGCGTAAGGCTCGTGATCCGTTAAGAAGTGCGCCAGCTCTCTTGAAGGATTCAGGTACCTCACTTCCAGTATGTTTGGGAGAAAACTATAGGTGCGCCTCGCTGTTTGCACAATATTCCATAATTTCTGCCACAGGTGGCTGATCTGATTGTGAATTTGTTGCTTGCTTGTGGTGTGGATTTCTATTAAATTCTTCACTTCATGATATTATTCTTTGTTCAGCCAACACGTAGCCTCTTTTCTTCGTATTTGGAGATAAGTTTTCCCACCAACTGAAAAGTATTCTTTGTTGCACCCCGTTTACTACCGACGCTGGTGTTATGAGAAGGAGTCTTGTGTGCTCAAGCCCTTTCACAGTATCCCATGACCACAGTTAGGATAGCGGTATGATACGTTCTTATTGTTTGCATAGGTAGTTTACAATCGTAAATGGCTAGACTAATAATTTGATACATCATGCTCCTGCCTCTTTTGCTCATTCCTTCAGTACATGCAGTATAATTCTGTCGCTAGTCCAAGAAGATGCTTATGTAGGTGGTGACGGACTTTCTCTTTATGGACCTGTTGCTTAATCCCACTATCAGATCTCTTAAAAGATTCCCTTTTAAGAAGATATACGTGGTCTTTTAAGGTTTAACGGGCAATTTTACTCCTGGGCACAAGTGGCGCAATTGTTGAAGGACTATGGTAGATACTTCTCCTGGAGCTTCTGTTCATACGAATCATCAGGTTGATGGCATATGCCACTACTCTTATGAATGCTTCGTTATCCTGCAGCTTTCCTAATATGGGATCGAGTACTATATCCGAGAACGCAGAGCAACTTATGGATCCCGTTGGACAGCCTTTCGAAATTTATTTTGTAAGGCTCTCTCCTCTTCATGACAGAGTTGCTTCCCATGTTTTGGCAATAATTCTTCAAACGGTTGTGTAACGTTGGGTGCTTGTGGGTATCCCAAGACCCTCCGGCGGTCAAAAAATACCGGTCACCATGAGTGATCCAAAGCCCCGGACGCGTCCACATTTATAGCTACAATATATTTATACGGAGAGTTTTTGAAGTCTTATCACCTAATATCTGCGTTTTCTATTGGCTTCCCCACTTCTGCACCTATGTTGTTGTGAGTTCTTTACATGAGGAAGTCTTTTCTCCTGTAGTCTACCGTACAGCAACTTCACCAGCACTTTCCCTAAGGTATGGAGAAGGCAAATTGGTATGTATGACTTTCGAGCTGGAGCACCCTTATCTTCACCCTTTTTCAAGATAACCGCATTTGCTTTCTTCCATATATCTGGTATTATTCCATGCAATACATATACGATACAGAGTTGGCACAAATACAAACTTCTCTCTACATAAATGGCATGGAGACTTCAGCACTGATGCCATCAGGACCAAGCGAACTGCTGACAAACAGGTCACTATGCATCAGCCATGCGTAACCAATAGGAACTGGGAGAGGACTCAGGTGTTGACTGGCCAGAAGCTCTCTCTCTGGAAACAGCTCGCAGCTAGCACTGAAATTTTCCGTTAACTGCTTTGAGGACATTAGTTCCGCAATTAATAATTTACCCTTCTAAAGCATCTTCTCTAGACGCAGTCATGGCTGGGTGTCGCCCTGTAAACCTACCTGGGAGCGCCCATCTGTACTCCGAATATGGAATAAACTTATTTTCTGTTCATAAAAGTATCTGTCTCATAATTTATCATCCTCTAAAAAATACACACACCTTGAATAACCTGACTAGGCTCACTCTGCGTCTGTGTGTCTAAGTGAACTGCAGGTGAGCTTTTTACCTGATTCATGCTTTACGCAAAAGAACACCATATTATACAAAAATCCGTTTTGCAAGTCCCTACAGCCACCAGAAACTGTATGGCACGGTCTCCACAACATTTCTGATATTCTATGTAGGTACTTACTCTTCCCAATCTATTGTCTAGTATTGCAAGTTCTTGACACACAGAAGAATAAATAGCATTTTAAAGATTATTGAGTGTGACCGAAACCAACCAAAAGTACCTATAAAAATTATTATTTTATTGCCATAAAATAAAGCATTTTTAAAAAATGTTTGACAAAAAGTTTTTGAAATTAGATGTATCATTACTCTTTTACACGCAGTCTTCGCACAAACAATAGCTGGAAGAAATTCAGAATGTAATTGTTTATAATACTTGTTTCCACTTTTTTGTGAGTTAATTTTACTATCACTCACATTAATCTGTGTGGGAGGATAGAAAAAACCCTTCAGTCTGAGAAATCCATTAAACAACATAATTCTAGCATACACTGACCAATTCGACAACCACCAGAAACTTTATTATTCCTCCAATTACATCTTAGTCAGGGTGAAATGCTTTCTTAATTCCATAAGGATATTTGAAGGTTGAGGACTATAATTTGACCAACTATATATGCTTACTACATTCATCAGGAATTATCATAAAGTAGAGAGCATACACATTTATAAGTGTTCCTGAGAACAGCGTATGGATGGATGTGCAAGAAAAGTAGAATTTCATAATATATCCCTTATAATAGTAATTTTAATCAGTCCATCAATCACCTTGAAGCTCTATTGGCCTGTTCAACAGTAAAAAAAGAGGCGATTTTGACATAGATTTTCTTAAAAACTTCCAGTAAGAGTTCATTACAGTCAGTAATATTATCATTCAACTGAATTCCTACTGTAAAGTTACCGACTAGAGTAGCTATTGATAACATATTTATATAAAAATCTAATGATCACACTTATATTACAAAACCAGTAGATAATAGCCTCATATTAAGAATTAATACTGATCAGGATAGAAGATCTACTAAATCTGAGTACAAGGTAGTAGTCAATAAGCTAAAAATTGATTGTTTTATAATCCTCCTCACAGTCGCGAACTGAAGTTATTTGTACAGCGCTGATGAGAAGAATGAAAAATAAAACACTTTTATTAATAAAGTCCTTACGTTATCTGAACACTTTTTTCCTCTGGAAGTAAAGCAGATTAAACCAAAGCGTACCAAAATGCCATGGATTACTCAAGCACTAAAGCTATCTTTTTAAGATAAAGAGGAAATAGTATCTGTCAGTTGGAAGCAGGTCATTATAAGACATACTGCAAAATATTGAAGATAGGGAGACAGACATCAAAGCGGATACATTGTGAAGAAAAGACAGACACATCAGGCATTAAATAAAGACAATATGGAATATAGTGAAGGAGAAGACTGGTAGCACCAGAGATGAAAAAGAGCAGACAGAATTATGACTAAATGACATATTGAGAACAGACATGTCCTGTGTTGCAAAACTTTTTAACAAGCATTACATAACTGTTGCTGAAAAGATCTGGTTGTCCAGTTCAGTAGACGGTGCAGTGGAATATATCAGATCAGCCACAAATAACTTCAGCAATGTGAATATGAGCATCCCTATACCAATTGAAGTAATGTAAACAACAAAATTTTTAAATAAAAAAATTATTGTTGTTGTGGTCCAGTCCTGGTCCAGTCCAATACCAAATTGGTGATCCCTTCATGCCTCAGAACATATTCTGTGATCTACCGATCTATTCTTCAGCATTCTTCTGTAGCACCACATTTCGAAAGCTTCTATTCTCTTCTTGTCTAAACTATTTATCGTCCATGTTTCACTTCCATACATGGCTACACTCCATACAAATACTTTCAGAAACGACTTCCTGACACTTAAATCAATACTCGCTGTTAACAAATTTCTCTTCTTCAGAAACGATTACCTTGCAATTACCAGTCTACATTTTATATCCTCTCTACTTCGACCATCATCAGTTACTTTGCTCCCCAAATAGCAAAACTCTTTTACTACTTTAAGTGTCTCATTTCCTAATCTAATTCCCTCAGCATCATCCGGTTTAATTCGACTACATTCCATTATCCTCGTTTTGCTTTTGTTGATGTCCATCTTATACCATCCTGTCAAGACACTGTCCATTCCGTTCAACTGCTCTTCCAAGTCCTTTGCTGTCTCTGACAGAAATACAATGTCATCGGCAAATATTAAAGTTTTTATTTCTTCTCCATGGATTTTAATACCTACTCCGAGCTTTTCTTTTGCTTCCTTTACTGCTTGCCCAATATACAGATTGAATAGCATCGGGGAGAGGTTGCAACCCTGTCTCACTCCCTTCCCAACCACTGCTTCCCTTTCATGTCCCTCGACTCTTATAACTGAATCTGGTTTCTGTACAAATTGTAAATAGCCTTTCGCTTCCTGTATTTTACCCCTCCCACCTTCAGAATTTGAAAGAGAGTATTCCAGTCAACATTGTCAAAAGCTTTCTCTAGGTCTACAAATGCTAGAAACGTAGGTTCGCCTTTCCTTAATCTTTATTCTAAGATAAGTCGTAGGGTCACTATTGCCTCACGTGTTCCAACATTTCCACGGAATCCAAACTGATCTTCCCCGATGTCAGCTTCTACCAGTTTTTCCATTCGTCTGTAAAGAATTCGCATTAGTATTTTGCAGCTGTGACTTATTAAACTGATTGTTCGGTAATTTTCACATCTGTCAACACCTGCTTTCTTTGGGATTGGAATTACTATATTCTTCTTGAAGTCTGAGGGAATTTCGCCTGTCTCATACATGTTGCTCACCAGATGGTAGAGCTTTGTTAGGCCTGGCTCTCTCAAGACTGTCAGTAGTTCTAATGGAATGTTGTGTACTCCCGGGGCCTTGTTTCGACTTAGGTCTTTCAGTGCTCTGTCAAACACTTCACGCAGTATCATATCGCGTATTTCATCATCATCTACTTCCTCTTCCATTTCCATAATATTGTCCTCAAGAACATCGCCCTCGTATAGTTCCTCTATATACTCCTTCCACCTTTCTGTTTTCCCTTCTTTGTTTAGAACTGGGTTTCCATCTGAGCTCTTGATATTCATGCAAGTGGTTGTCTTTTCTCCAAAGGTCTCTTTAATTTTCTTGTAGGCAGTATCTATCTTACCCCTCGTGAGATAAGCCTCTACATCCTTACATTTGTCCTCTAGCCATCCCTGCTTAGCCATTTTGCACTTCCTGTCGATACAATTTTTGAGACGTTTGTATTTCTTTTTGCCTATTTCACTTACTGCATTTTTGTATGTTCTCCTTTCATCAATTAAACTCAGTATCTCTTCTGTTAACCAAGGATTTCTAATAGCCCTCGTCTTTTAACCTACTTGATCCTCTGCTGCCTACACTATTTCATTCCCCAAAGCTACCCATTCTTCTTCTACTGTATTTCTTTCCCCCATTTCTGTCAGTTGTTCCCTTATGTTCTCCCTGAAACTCTGTACAACCTCTGGTTCTTTCAGTTTATCCAGGTCCCATCTTAAATTCCCACCTTTTTGCAGTTTCTTCTGTTTTAATCTACAGGTCATAACCAATAGATTGTGGTCAGAGTCCACATCTGCCCCTGGAAATGTCTTACAATTTAAAATCTGGTGCCTAAATCTCTGTCTTACCATTACATAATCTATCTGAAACCTTTTAGTATCTCCAGGGTTCTTCCATGTATACAACCTTCTTTCATGATTCTTGAACCAAGTGTTAGCTATGATTAAGTTATGTTCTGTGCAAAATTCTACCAGGCGGCTTCCTCTTTCATTTCTTAGCCCCAATCCATATCATCTACTACGTTTCCTTCTCTTCCTTTTCCTACTGTCGAATTCTAGTCACCCATGACTATTAAATTTTCGTCTCCCTTCACTATCTGAATAATTTCTTTTATCTCATCATACATTTAATCAATGTCTTCATCATCTGCAGAGTGGCCAAAATAAAATACCAACGAAGTTAATAGAAGATTTTTCTGAGTTATTTTGTCAGCAGTTATTTATTACTACAACATGGCCTGATTGTCTGAAATATACTGAAGATAAGCCTCTGCATAAAAAAGAATTCCAGTCAAACTTTCGTCCAACAGCACCTTTGCAAACATTATCGAAATTTCAGAAAAGGTAATATATTAGCAGCTTCTTAATCATCTGACTGCAAATAGTGTATTGTCAAAGTCACAGTCTGGATTTACAAAGCGTTCCTGTATTGCCGAGGCTATTACCTCATACAGCAATAAATTACAGGCTCCTGGCATATTGTGTGATCTGTGAAATACATTATGCACACTTCTCAGTATCAATAAGATTTTGATTTAACTTGAGATCTCTAGAGACAGGTTATTAAATGTTATGCAACTTTCAGGTGGCCCACAAGCAGTTCCTTTTCCCGCATAAGTGACTGTTATCTACAATTCCTTGACATATGGCTATAACGTTTGACATCACCACCTACTGCATCGATGTAATACATGCCTCTAGTTACCTAATTTGGTTGCTTATTTCCACTTTAATTATTTTGAAAGAATTATCAGAGAATGTCATCGAATTTTGTAGATATGTGGAGTCCTCGTCATCCATGCTGTCTGTTTGGGAAATTCGTGTAGCTACCGTGATTGGCGTTACACATGCGTACATATTTTACAGCCTATTGTTTTATTCTATTGTGATTTACCTTATCTTGTTTCTTTTCACTTTACTACTTGTGCATCTGATCTTAGAGGATAGTAATAAATTTCCTCTCCAAATAAAAACGTGTGGGAACATACTTTTCATGATTATGTTAATGTTACTCTGTATTCTAGCTGGAGAAAATACTGTAGGCATTAGGTTGTTTTCTTTCAGATTTTCTCTTTGTGGAAACTTTTTCGTCTTCAGAATTTTTCTAACGATAAATTTGGGACATTACTGTGCGCAAAACTCGCCTGTTCTCAATAGTGTAGATGATCTATTTACTCTTTTTCAATATTTTTCTTCTTGTTATAAACACACGTTCATGTCATTAGCAGTGCTTTACGAGAACCACCTTTTCAGATTTCGGAACAGTGGTGGCGCTATCGAGCACACCTCATAAGGAAGGAGAATTCAATTTCCGAGATTTTCTCAAGTGAGCAGTTCTGCAGAAATCCATTCTGCTTGTGTTATTGGTATACTGCATCGAAGTCGAAACCTCCACTGAAATACGTAAGTAACGCTTGGTAAATATATGCCAATTAGTATAAGACGAATGATACAATTAAAGCTTAAATGGATGTAACAACAAATCCGGCAAGAAAAGCAATAATGAGAATCTCTTCTGATGCAATAGGCAACGACAGTATCGGTATAACCATGATTGAGAATGTTGCCGATATCTTAGTACCTGTCTTAACTGACATATTTAATTTTTCCCTCGTGAACGGAATATACCCCACTGCATGGAAAAGAAGCTTAATTCGACCCATCCCTAAGATCGAAAACCCGCAACTGCCTAGTGATTACCGACCAATTAGCATACTGCCTGCTGTTTCCAAAGCACCTGAATATCTACATCTATCTACATGACTACTCTGCAATTCACATTTAAGTGCTTGGCAGAGGGTTCATCGAACCACAATCATACTATCTCTCTACTATTCCACTCCCGAACAGCGAGCGGGAAAAACGAACACCTAAACCTTTCTGTTCGAGCTCTGATTTCTCTTATTTTATTTTGATGATCATTCCTACCTATGTAGGTTGGGCTCAACAAAATATTTTCGCATTCGGAAGATAAAGTTGGTGACTGAAATTTCGTAAAAAGCTCTCGCCGCGACGAAAAACGTCTATGCTGTAATGACTTCCATCCCAACTCGTGTATCATATCTGCCACACTCTCTCCTCTATAACGCGATAATACAAAACGAGCTGCCCTTCTTTGCACCCTCTCGATGTCCTCCGTCAATCCCACCTGGTAAGGATCCCACACCGCGCAGCAATATTCTAACAGAGGACGAACGAGTGTAGTGTAAGCTGTCTCTTTAGTGGACTTGTTGCATCTTCTAAGTGTCCTGCCAATGAAACGCAACCTTTGGCTCGCCTTCCCGACAATATTATCTATGTGGTCCTTCCAACTGAAGTTGTTCGTAATTTTAACACCCAGGTACTTAGTTGAATTGACAGCCTTGAGAATTGTACTATTTATCGAGTAATCGTATTCCAACGGAGTTCTTTTGGAACTCATGTGGATCATCTCACACTTTTCGTTATTTAGCGTCAACTGCCACCTGACACACCATACAGCAATCTTTTCTAAATCGCTTTGCAGCTGATACTGGTCTTCGGATGACCTTACTAGACGGTAAATTACAGCATCATCTGCGAACAGTCTAAGAGAACTGCTCAGATTGTCACCCAGGTCATTTATATAGATCAGGAACAGCAGAGGTCCCAGGATGCTTCCCTGGGGAACACCTGATATCACTTCAGTTTTATTGTTCATGACCAAATCACTGAACACTTGCATGAATTCAGTCTATATGACAAATTTCAATCCGGTTTCCATAAACATCACAGCACAAACACTGCTCTAATTAAAGTAACTGATGACCTGAAATATGCCATCGACAATCGAAAGGCAACAATATTTACGCTACTGGACTTCAGCAAAGCTTTTGACACTGTTAACTTTGACATATTGCTCAGAAAAATGCAACAGCTTAATTTCTCTGATAGTGCAATGAGATGGTTTGAAAGCTACTTAAAAGACAGACAGCAATGTGTAGTCTGCGTAAATGAAAAATCTTCGTGGAAACATGTTTCTTCGGGAGTGCCACAAGGATCAGTCTTAGGACCACTTTTGTTTTCTTTATATGTCAACGATATTTCGTCGGTTCTATTCTCCTGTAAATATCATTTCTATGCCGACGACCTCCAGCTCTACCTAAGCGTCAGACCTGAAGATGTTAACATTGCAATCGCTCTGATGAATGATGACCTGTCTTCAGTAGTGACATGGGCGACAAACCTGGGGCTTAAATTAAATGCAAAAAAAGACGCAAGTAATCTTAATAGCCCATCAGAAATTAATAAGTTCAGATTTCCGCGAACGGCTGCCTCCTATTCTGCTCGACAGTACTCCAATACCATATCAGAAAACAGTGAAGAACTTGGGTGTAACTTTGGACGAGCATCTCAACTGGGCGGAGAATACAGTCGCTGTGTGCCGAAAGACGTCTGCTTGTCTCTATGCTCTCAAAAAGTTTCGGAACATATTTCCACAGGACTTGAAACGCCAGCTCGTGCAAGCACTCGTTCTACCGAACCTTCACTATTCTGATGTGATTCAACAAGGCATGCGTAGTGAAAACAAAAGACGGTTAGAGCTAACCACGAATGCCTGTGTGCGTTACACCTGCAACATTCGCCGATACGATCATGTTAGTGCTTCATACTCCGAGCTAGGGTGGCTGCCGCCGGACAAACTGCGTGACTACCACACTCTATGTCTACTTCACCGACTCCTCGTCGTGCAAGCACCCCAGTACCTTGCTTCAGAGATTAAAAACCTCTCATGCCATCATAATCGAAACACGAGGTCACTCTTGTTTGGTATCCTAACTGTGCCCACTCACAAAACAAAAACTTTTGCAAACTCCTTCTCAGTTGCCGCTGTCCGCCTCTGGAACAAACTGCCCCTTACCTTGAGGAAAATTCAATCTCCTGTTGCTTTTAAGAAGAAGTTGAAGCATTTCCTACCATCATCCTCATAAAGTTCTCCACAAAATTAATTTACAAGGCCAATCCTCTCATCTGTCAAATAGCAAAGCTAGCGTCTCCTATCTTGCTCCTGAGATGCCTTCCTCTTCATCTATCTCTATTAGCCACGCAATCTTCTGTTCCTTTATATTTCCTTAATTATATTTCATCATGTCTCTCTGTTCATCTCCTCCCTTCACCATGAGTCTCCCTCATACTCCCTGCTGCCAGCACTCCTATCTAAAATCTTTGTCTTCAGTAATGTATTTTTCGAGGTGTACCTTTCTAATTGTTTATTTCATTTTTTCTATTAGATGTAGTTTAACATGCCTACTAAAACATATGAATGTAAAATAATTAAAATGCCTGGTTACATGTGAGAGAGGGCCTGATGGCCCTAATCTTGCCAGGTTAAATAAATAAATAAATAAATAAATCACTGTAACAGAAAGATATCTCGCACTGTCCATTGCCGCGTGTACTAGTTCTGTTGTTAAGGGTTTACTTCGTTCCTGAGAGAGATCCAAAGGGAGTGAGTGACGTCAGCGGATTCCGTTACCTACAGTGACAATTACCACCGAAATAAACGAATGGTTACATCTTATGTAATACACTACAGTGTTTGAAAACTGATACACCAAGATTTTGGAGATTACTGCTCACAATGAGTACATGTTAACATACTGACATTTAGTCTTATATAACTGTGCAACATCTCTGACTATGAGATTTGATTGCTGTATGAATGAGATACTCGTTGCAGTCAGAGTATCTTCGTGTTGTGACATGTCCTGCCTCCACATTTCACTAAGGGCCAACAGTGGTTGTTGGAGGTCGATACCAAACAACATGCTGAGGAGCCAAATCCATAACATTTTTCATGAATTTACCTTTCTAAGTGAATGTGCAGACTAGGGAAGTAGATGTAGAAAACAAGGATTTGTATGGTATTGTTCACTGGGAGGTTCCGACGGGCAGAGTCAGTCGCATAATCGGTAATGTAGACTCCGTGTGCATGACCACAGTGGCAGTGAATTGTGCTACCGATATGTCAGGATGTACCGCAGTTCACCCACGGGACAAGGCTGTAGTGATGTCAGTGACAGCTGCCAGACAGTGAGTCACCGTGAAAACGTTTCCAGTAAACAAAGTCTTTTGTTTCAAAACAATTACAGTGGTGGAGCTGGTGCTGGAGAGATGGTCAGTGGCCACAGTTGATGGAGAATGCCATGTTGCCAGGAGAACAGCATGTGGTATGTACCAACAGGTGGTGGTAGCTGTCAGCAGGGTGCTGCTCTCAGCATGGCAGCAGAGATGCTGACGCAAGGTGGCGTTGGCATATGGTGGACAGAGGAAAGCAGCCACAGTTGGTGGTCACCTTATGCGGTTAGGTGGGAAATACACCAGGGAAGGCGATCAAACAGCTGCCTCAGCATGGCTGATGATGACAGCATGTGCCCCACTGGGCAGCGGACAGCAGCAGTGTGTACTGGCCGAAGGTGATGAACAGTGACAGGGTGCCTGCTCGGGCTGTGATGTCTGGGTAGCTGGATGGCCCAGACTCGAACTCGTGGCCCACTAGGAAGATAGCCATCAGCACATGGTAGTCACCCAGCAGGTGGCGCGGCATTGTGAAGGCACCAAGTCGACAGCATTCAGAATCATTTCAGGCAGTGTCCTTCAGCTATTGGATGCTTGGTCTGACAATGGCGGCTGGCTGATTCAACTCGGACTGCAAGCAGACTTCTTCTCATGACTAGCGGCTGATGACGACTATATAACTGAGCATACTAAGCACAGCTGTGGGTGAGAGTCTAAATTGTGTGGTGGACGTAAGAGTTGGGCTCGCTAGTGTTTCTCATACAGCACTGCCCTGGGCGATAAGTCATAACAAACCAGAGCAGCTGAGTGTAATCGTTGGAAAATCATGACATCATTTGTGCTGACTTTTGTGTCTTGTCAGTGCCTCCAGACACCCTGTTGGTGCTAAGAGGTGTCAAATCTCTAGCTTTCAGAAACGACACGAGGCATCTTCTGTAATGTCAACATACTGAATACATTTTCTTGCATAATGTTGCGTACCGAATACGCATGTGTACCTCTGATGCATCTTCACAGAAGGGAAGGCCTAGAGTGGAGCTGTCAACATGCCACGTGGACGGTCGAACAATGGGCCACTGTTCTTTTCACAGATGAGTCCCGATTTGTTCTGGAGATTGATTCTCTACGGAGGGAACGTGGAACACAATTTCGATGCCCAAACATTGTGGAAAGAGCTCGATATCGAGGAGCGTTCCTAATGGTGTCAGCAGGGATTATATTGTACGGTTGAATCGGCAAGGTTCAACTGCTTTCAGGGATCTTGCGACCTCATGAACGGCTGTTGCGAGGTGCTGTGGGCTCTGACTTCGTACTGATGGACGATAATGCTCGACGACATAGAGCACGTGTGGTTGATCCTTTCTTGGAAACGATTTGTATCCCACAGAGCACGAATGGGATACACTAAGGACGCAGGTTTATTACCTCAGCATCCACCAACCACTCTCCAAGACTTGCGAGCAGCTCTGCAGAAAGATTGCCTCAACACGAGAGTGATGACGTGATTCGCAGCATACCCCGTCGTTGTCAGGCTTGTATTACTGCCAGAGGTGGTCACACCCCATACTGAGCAAGTGTATATAAACCCGTTAGGTTGGAAAAAACGAAGAACATTTTTGTCTACCGTTATGCATGTTGCAGTTGTTTACATTCTGTAATCTTTACATTGTTTATATTTTACTGTTTGTACTGTTTTGTGGCAAAATGCAACCCTGCAAAATTTCCGTTTGTTGCTTTAGTTTTGGTCACCAGTGTACTTACAACGAAACAAACACCATTTCAAGTACAATGACAAGGAAAAATGAGCAATATTTCCCATAAAAATACACAAGTAAAAATACCTGCAGCAAAGATTCTCATTAATTCACGTAATCACTGGGTAATCACATGCAGTACCTGTAATTCTTAAAAGTTCCTTGTATTGTATTGTACTGTTTGGAATTAGGGACCTCGAAACGACGGAGAGGCCCCGTCCCCGCCGTAGCCCACAGTAGTACACAATCCCAAAACAGGATACAGCAGTCCACTCAACCCACCGCCCCCCCCCCCCCCTCCGCCCCACACCGGACCTAGGGTTATTGTGCTGTTCGCCCCCCCCCCCCCCCCCCCCAGGAACGTCTCACACCAGACAAGTGTAACCCCAATGTTCGATTGGTAAAGTAATTATGGTGTACGCGTACGTGGAGAAAGTGTTTGCGCAGCAGTGTAACTGAAGCGGAAAAAGGAGAACAAGCCCGCATTCGCCGAGGCAGATGGAAAACGGCCTTAAAAATCATCCTCAGACTGTCCGGCACACCGGACCTCGACACTAACCCGCGGGGCTGATTCGTGCCGGGGACCGACACGCCTTCCCGTCCGGAAAGCAGTGAGTTATACCGAACGACTAACCGGGCGGGTAAAATCCCTTACTAATCACTACACGAAAATAAAATGCAAGAAAACATGCCTTTCTCAATAAACTCTCACTCGTAGTCATCCTTAGTGATAATGTCACCTGGGGAAAGAAACCCATATCACTCTTCCCCGCTCCTCCTCTTGAAAAGACCAGATGTCCATGGTCCATTGCTACCCACAAAAGACAATATAAGTCATACTGATGCGCTTCCAAAGCTATCCTCTCCAATTTCATGGGCATCTGTCAGTATAATCATTGACAAACTACTACAGGGAGTAACGTGTGGCCGGCCATAGTGGCCGGGCGGTTCTAGGCGCTACAGTCTGGAGCCGAGTGACTGCTACGGTCGCAGGTTAGAATCCTGCCTCGGGCATGGATGTGTGTGATGTCCTTAGGTTAGTTAGGTTTACTTAGTTCTGAGTTCTAGGCGACTGATAACCTCAGAAGTCGCATAGTGCTCAGAGCCATTTGAACCATTTTTGAGTAACGTGTGGCTTAATTCCCCAAGCAGTGAGACTACTCCACTCTAACTTAGGATCGGTACTTGGAGTATAATCCTAGGAAAAGTAGAAGGACTGGGTACTGAATAATATATTTATTATAAAAACAACGCTCCAGGAAAGATGCAAGTTGTACAAGTGCAGACATGGGACGTTAACTCCTACTCATTAAGCTAAATTTGAGATTGGCGAAACGTCTATGACTTGACTTTAAATCGCTTCCCTATTTATATGATGGAAAAATTAAGTGTTAAATTTTTTTAAAAATAAAATAGTTACAACAGCATAAAGATGTTTATTTATTTACAGGTGACCGGTTTCGACCACTGTTGTGGTTTCCACCAGACCACTTACTCCATGGGAGTCTGCTGAAGCCCGCGGGGAGCGGGCGCCACTGTAGGAGGCGTATAACCACTTCTGCTCCCCGCCAGCTTCAGCAGACTCCCATAGAGTAAGCGCTCTGATGATAACTAGAACAGAGGTCGAAACCGGTCATCAGTAAATAAATAAAGATCTTTATGTGGTTAGGACTGTTTTATTATAATAAATTTTAACATTTGTTGTATCCACTGTATTTCCAACAGAAACAAGGTAAAATGTTTGAAAATAATTTAGACATTAAGTGGTTGATACCGATTATTATCGAAGTTCAGAAAGCCTCGTCCCGACTGGCACTGACAGTAGAGGGCTCTGCGAGCAAACAAATCGAATTTAACACATTTACTGTTGAAGATTCCCTATATGACGAGCCGTTACATATATCACCGAATTCGGTACTGTGAAGTGCAGTTCTGCAACGGTGATCTGCTTTTTGCTGCCGCCGATCGTCCAGATGACATGCTTTGCGTAGTTAAATGTAAATGTCGTGTGACTAGGGCCTCCCGTCGGATAGACCGCCGGGTGAATTCTTTCTATTTGACGCCACTTCGGCGACTTGCGCGTCGATGGGGATGAAATGATGATGATTAGAACACCCAGTACCTGAGCGAAAAACATCTCCGACTCAGCCGGGAACCGAACCCGGGCCCTTAGGATAGAGATTATGTCACGCTGACCACTTTTGTTTGTTTGTTTGATCGTTGTATTTGGTCATTGCGGACGTCACATGACATCCGTTTAAGTTCGTATGTTGATCCTTCCACTCAGTTTTTTTTTTATTACAGAGGCCAACCTGCTCTCTGACCGAACACGCTGAGCTACCGTGCCGGCTACCACTCAGCTACTGGGGTCGGACGTTGCGTAGTTGAAAATTCTGACTACTAAGAGGACGTGAAACAACGTCCACAAACTCCTAGGGTCGAAGCTACTTCCGTATACCCGACACAACTAAAGAATTCTGCTTATTCATAAGTCAGGAGCAGAGACTTGACTCAAGTGTGCGGTCGTAAAGAAGTACTTCATAATGCCTCAGTCTCCAAAAAGAAGCATAGATTCGTTTCTCTGCTCACACAGAAACGAATGATGCTGTTCTTAGTGGCGAAAACAGCAGTTTCAAATAGCCAAGTTTCCCTATCGACACTTCGTCAGAGAGTCGAATAAAACACAGTCTAGCGATGTATACCTCCTGACACCCCGAATCCAAGTGTCCAATTTAAGGCAAACCTCGCCTCGTTAGCGAGAACTCTTTTTGCAGCCAATCACCGCGCTCGTTACAAACGGGATACGTCCCTCTCTCCGAGCCACGAAGCCATCAGCCAACCGCCTTCACCTCATACTCCTCCCGGCAGTAACTTCTAGAACATATTATGAATCCTCCTCTCACCAAAAATTCAGCCAACCATATACTTTTCTGTAACTTTTGGCGGGAATACGCTTGCATGTGTCTGCCGTGAGAACTTCTGAGACCCTTAGCCCCCATCTGCGGCAGGCATTCTCGAGTGTTAAAAAAGCTGATGGCGGCGCTTATAAGACGCTCTCTCAACAATCTTATACTTTCAGCGTTGTCTCGTCCCTTCCTCCTCAGTAACCGCAGGTCCATCACAAGAAGCCCCCTTCTACCGACCCCACGACGGGGTGCCGCTTCTAGTTCATAAACGCCCAACAAGCTTTTTTTCAGTCAACTGTCCTCACTGACGCCCTTGTCTCATGTCGATTACGGAGACCACGAAGGCTCACGCTCGCATTGCTGTCAGAGACAGCGCAAAATTACACTCAAAGCACGCACCTCTACAGAATAATGCACCCTCTTTCAAACTCACTTATTTGGCGGTATTGTTCGTACATATGTCTGCGAGGCATCCTGAATGTCTGTTCAAGTCACACTGAACCCCCATCTTCGGTTTATAGCGACAACGAGAGCCGCAGGACATTTTACTGGTGGGTGGTGTTGTGTCGCTATATATCAATGTTGACCTTGAACCAGCGAGCCGACATGGTTCAAATGCTAATCATTTCTGCAGAACATACTAACGTACATGTCCTGCGAATATGAGCGACCTATCTCTTATCGTTCAAGGTTTTTTTCTGAACATGAGTGTATTATCCTATCCTAACAGTCCATACAAAATTCTGTCTATACGCATATGCACTCATAGATACAACAAAACAAGAACAAGATACAACGACAAGAAAACAACAGTCATTCGTGGAGACAGAATCCACTAAAAAAAATCCTGAAAAGTGAAAATTAGTACACAGCAGAACACACATACAAAACTTATTCTACAATGTGAATTTAATATTAGTCTCCATATCTCAGGAAAGTAGTTAAAATTCCATATGATATAACTTTAAATTTATTTATCCAATTATTGTCAGTCCTCCTATCAACCAAGTCGACACCCACTGTACTGATACTATACTGTCTGAGATTTCGCGAAAGCTCCTATTTATGAAAGATCCTTGCAGGATCGTCATATCCAACGCTAATCACAGTAACTGCATGAGTATCTGTCAGCATAATGTAAAACAGGTGTGAATTAAATGAGCCCTGCCATTAACAACTTGCAGTGGGGAGTAACGTGTGGACTAATTTCCCAAGTTGTGTGAATACGGCATTCTAACTCAGAGTCAGTATTTGGAGTCTAGTGCTTGGAAAAGTAGAACAACTGCGTATTGAGTAATATAGTTATTGTAAAAACAACGCTCAAGGAAAACATGCAAATATAGGACGTTAACTCCTGTTCATTAAGTTCCATTTGAGATAGGCAAAACGTTTATGATTTGATTCGAAATCGTGCCCCCGTTTAAATGACGGGGACCATTGAGTGGTTGACACTGATTAGCTCGAAGTTCAGAAAGCCTCCACCCTGACTGACACTGTCTTTGCGAGCAAAGAAATAGAACTTAACAAATTTGCTGTTAAAGGTTGCCTACAGCATTCAGTGCTGTGAAGTGCAATTATGCAGTGGCGATCTGCTCATTGCTGCCGCCGGTCGTGCAGATAATATGCATTGCTTGAATGAAAAGTCTGTCTACACAGATGACGTGAAATAGCGGCCGCAAACTTTTAGGGTCGAAGCTACTTCCGCATAATGCTGCTTCACACTCAGTCAGCCAGTGGAATTTTACACCTTTCTTCAATAACTGTGTCAATGATCTTTCAGTATCTACGAATCCCATCACAAATTTCCTGTATTGTAATTGTAGCTGTTTAGCCATTTAGTTGTTTCTGGTGGTGGGAAATGACACACTACGTGTATCAATCTCATGTCAGTTTTCATGCCGTCTTGGCTAATCATGTTCTAGGTAATTTACCTCCGTTGGTGCAGAATGATACTTCTCAATACTAAACATCATGCAGAAGGTTTGAAACCTTTTAAAAACTTGGGTGTGCTCCTTCATATCCTCAGAATATACGCTAATGTCATTCAACAACACCAGGAACTGACGTGGTTTTAAACCCCTTATTTCGAAATCGCTGAAATGTGGCCAGTGCATTCTTTGACCAAATGGCATTCACTGGTGTTGGTATTACCCCCAGTGCACTGTAAATGCAGTCTTTGGTCAGTCTTCTGGTAGTGCTTACAAAATTGATGGTAACCACTCTTGAGGACCAGTGTGGAAAAGTATTTCCGTTGATCCAAATTTTCTAGTGTCTTCAGTATCAGATATGCATCTGTAACTATTCTAGCATTTAAATAACTACAGTGACAAGACAACTTTTTTGCCATTTAACGACTTCCTGGATACAATAGCAACTGGCGCTCCCCAGGAGCAATTTACTTCTTCTATAATGCCATCACTTAAATGCTGTTAGATAAATTTCTCAATTACTGGCTGCAGATGGTGGGGTATTCTGTACAGTTACCAACACACAAGAAATTTGTCCGTGGTCAGGGTCCTGTGCTCTGTTATGAGTGTTGCTGACAATGACCCACAAGGATTGAATAACTCTGTGAACTTTACCAATAGTTTCTCTATAGTTAACCTGTGTTCTTCCTTAAAATGCTGAACTTTTGCATATAATGCAGCTGTACTGGCAGTTTGCTCATGGCTGAGGTCGATGCATGACCTGCATAAATCTTTCTCATCCAGAATGTCCTAAATGGCAACTAACAACCCTTTTGCCAAAATCACCTAAACAGCGTCGAAAATATCTACACTGATAAGCACCATACATTTCCCATATACCTCTTGCACGTGTACAATGCTCCTATGTATAAAACAACTAGATGTAACCAATTCATCATTATCTATCAATGACTCTACCATACACAAGATATTAGCTGATAAGTCCATATTCAGACTCACCCAGAGTAACTTCTCTGTGCCCTGCATCTCTTTATCACACAATCGACCCTTGACGACTTTGTATATGGTTTAAACGGTTCCACCTTTATATCAGGAGAACCTTGTAACAGTGCATCCTCGGCAGAAATCTCTTGTAGTGGAACAACGTTCCACTGAGTTTGACACACAGCTACAAAATATCATATTTTTCTTGATGACTATTTAAGAAACCCAACCCAGGATTGCACATTGGGAAAAACTTCCATATTCTGTTGCAAAAGTTTTGCCCCAATTTCTAAACTGAGCATAACCGAACCTAGTGATGCCTCATTATTATTTCCTTCCCCACATAACCTATAACATGGAAGGTTCAGTCTTCTCCTACCCAGGAGATTGAGATTCGCCACAGGCACAGGATCCCTGTGTCTCATTATAAATTATGCTTCTTATCATTTATCACACCGACTAAGCAACACTCAACCTCGGCATACGGCTTTTTAGCACTGAAATTTTATTTCGAGCACTATCCAGCGGATTTGGAGTTCCTATTGGTTTTTAACACTCACATCACATTCTTGTCCATTCGGCTTATTATTCGTACAATCTTGTTCACAGTGCCCAGGCACTCCCCACCTATTACATTGTGGCAGGCGACAATCCCTTCAAATGTGACCTGCGCACTCACATCAGTAACATTATGTGTACAGAAAATACATCTCATCCATCTCACATTCCCATCCCATCGCCACTTCTGTCTTCTAGCTGCGTGGCTACCCCGATGGCGGTGGACAGGTCATTTGCGTTTTCTGTTCACACTCTCCTAGACATGTCGCTTGGAAGCCCTCAGAAAAGCATTCAATGCTCGATGCTCCGCTTCCTGAAGAATAACCACGTTTGCCTCGTCATTTCCGTCAACTGATAGGTCTGAGCGTTTCTTTGTCCTTATCACACCCAGAAAACTGTCTACTTATTTATTCCCTTTTTTGAGACACTCCTCTCAGCTGCTCAAGAAAGAACTTCACACTATTCAGTTTCCTGTAGTTCTGTAAGAGCCCTTGCTTCAGCTGCTGAAAAGCATATGCATTCTTCAGATCATCATTGTACATCGGGTATGTTTTGCCTCACCTACTATGTGTAGTCTAGACATATGCAATTGTCTTTCATCAGTCCAGGCACCCAGCCTTGCTGCTGCTTCTAGGTCACCTACGAATGCCAACATATCCTCTGTTGTCTCGCCTGAGAAGGGATAATCAGACTGTCAGCAGTGGAAACTAATAAGGGTGTGGTTACACTGGATGAAGATCCATGTGTTGTCTGACCTTAGAGTCTCTACTTGCTCTATCAAAGCTTCAAGCGTCTCTTGTGAGGAAACATCCTGCATCTCTGACACCGCCATTGCAAAACCTTTACCCACCAAAAATTTAAAACAAAAGCCACACTATAACAAGAAACAAAAATAACTACAGGCACTCGAAAAGAGCAGCACACTCATCTAAGTCTTTGCGTTTAATCGTCATCCATCTTGACTACATATGCTGTGACCCAACAAATTGCACTAAGAGCATGTCACTGTGTACATGCCAGCATAATCCTCCCGAATATTCCCTCTGAATTGAAAAAGTACAGCAGGTCCCTCAACCTTTACAAATTTCACTTTTAAGTTTTTGTGGCAATCTGTTTTCTGAACCATCCCTATGCACATGAACAGGAGAGGGGAACGAAACAGTAAGTCCACTCACCACTCTGCATCTTCAAAAGTTGCAAGTCACATCTGCAGATGACATCCACGATCCAGTTGTTTGTAGCAGTAGTCTTTTTCTCTATGCATGACAACCGTTGAGGTTGTAGTGATCACTTCTGTAATGACAATGTACATGTTAGACGCCTGAACTCCACAGTGGCAGATGGGTTGAGGTCAAGATGTAATGCAGTTCCGCCCCAAAGGCATGACTGCAGTGGTGGTGATGGCAGGTGTTGGGCAGTGACATGTCATTGAAACATTTCTGAGAAATCTTTTATTACAAAACAATTACAATGCTGGAGTTGGAGCTGGAGAGACAGTCAATGGCCTCCATAATGTAACAGGCAAATGTCACTGGGCCATGCCAGCATCAGCAATAAGCTACTAGGAAGTTGGCGCGGGACATGTACCGACAGATGGCGGTGGGTGTCAGGAGGGTGCTGCTCTTAGAGCAGCAGAAGAGGGAATGAGACAAGTGACACAAGATGGCAGCAGTGTGTGGTGAAGAGCAAAAGCAGACACAGCTGTTGGCTGGCTTGTGCAGTTCGACGGGAAGCAAACTGGGCAGGCAAGATCAAACCACAGCCTCCATCATGGCTGATGACAATGGTGTGTGCCCACACTAAGCAGTGGAAAGCACAGCATATACTGGCCCAGAGTACATGGACAGTGTGCACAGTCTGGCTGTGGTGCCTGGGTAGCTAATGGCTTAGACTTAAATCCACAGTCCATCAGGAAAGTGGCCATTGGCAGACAGTTGTCACACAGCAGGTTTGATGGTGTGAAAGTTCCAAGTCGACAGCATTCAGACTCAGTTCAACCAGTCGCCTGCAGCAAAGTCTGATGGGAGTGGCTGGCCAGTTCATCTCGGACTGCAAGTAGACTTCTTTTCATGACTATCATCTGGAGTGGCCTGTAGAACTGTGCACAATGTCCATCGCTGAGAGTAAGAGTCCGAAGCAGGTGCTATATACAGGGTGTCCCAGCAGGAATTGTCAGTATTGAGGAGTTTGACAGGAACGATCATTCGAAGCAGGAATGTCTAATAAACATGGCCTCTAAAATGTATACCTTAAGACCTCTGAGCACTTATTTATCTTCGATATTGTGAAACAAATATCTTCCACTCAAACTCTTTGCTTTCCATATTTTGTGAGCAGGTGGTATAGACCAAAACAAGAAAAAATTGCCTAGTAAACATGGGCTTTAAAATGCATACCTTAAAAGCTATGAGCACTTGTTCAGTAGAAGAGGTCTGTTTCACAGTAGCGAAGACGAGTTAAAGCAGAACTCTTAATATGTGCATTTTAGATCCCATGTTTACTGGACTTTTTTTTAAATTCAAATGATCATTACTGTCATATACCTGAATATTGACAATTCGTACTGGGATATCCTGTATACAAGCTGGGATGGCTAATATTTCTCAATTCCTGACTACTAAGCCAGGTGTAACATTTGGGAAATCATGGCATAATTTTCCATGGCTTGCTTCATTGTCAGCGCCTCCAGACACCTTGTCAGAGCTTTAATATGTCACAACTCTGACTTTCAGAAGCATTGGACGGCGTCTTCTGAAATGTCAACATACTTAATACTTCTCCTTGTGTACTGTTGTTGTGTACTAGATAGACGATCTTTAGTCATTACACCTAGTTATCGAGCTGACGTCGTTCTGCTGAATAGATGCAGGAGCCCTTTGTTACAGTGGACAAAGCAGTGATCTCCCTACATGGACAACGGCCAATTTTCTTGTGCTATGTCAGTTGCGTCTGAAGTGCACCTGTTGAATGTAGGTCTGTGCTATTCATGTGTGCCATGTTTCTCTTGTGAAATCTGACCCCAGCGAGTGGCCTGTCAAATAGCACCAAGGTGGTCACTGAGCTTATACCTCCTCTGAGAGACAGATCACCGTCAACAGTGTTTCATAACCACACTCAGTGGGGAGATTTTTGGAATTTAATCCAGAACATTGGTGCAAAGTCTGGTTATCGGGAACATTACACCACCACTTCTTCTCCCCTTATCAGCCAAAACGTTGTGGTGAAAATTTATTCCTCATGGAGGGTTCTAACGCCCTACCAGTGAGATGTGTGTTAGTGACGTCAGCTATGGAGGCAGGAAGACAGGTAGTTAAGTCCAGACTACATGTATACCACCATTGGAGTTTACGGGCACTCTTTGCTAAGATTATCAGTGCTGCACCACCACTGCCCTCCTGCAATGTAATTGTGCAGTGGCCAGAAGGGTACTAACGTCTCCATGAGGTGGAAATATTTAGCCTTCTGATACCACTTGTTTGGTTTGACGCATGATGTCATCAAACTGAGATGAATCACTCATCAAATTCCAATATGCATACAACACACTCCATAACAACAACTGTAGCTATTTTTATGACATCACATTCTTGAGTTCACCACCTAGCTGCCAGATCACCTTTCACCTTAATTTAGTGTTTGGGCTATGTTACAGAACAATAAATCGATGTCAGTCGCATACTCAAGAAATGAGCATTGGGGGCAGTTGTGGGAATCCCACATTGCCGTCCTGGGCGAGGCCTTGATGGATGTGTTATCCTATTGCTTTCCTCCTACCTGTTCTAAAACGTCAGCTATGTATCACTGCCGTGTGAATAATTATGATGAGTGCTTGATGAGTACTTCCTCAATGTAGCGTTGTGTTTCAGCTGGTGTGAATGCAAAGGTCTCTATCCAAAGGACGTATGACCATCAACAATTCTTATATCATGGGCCGAAGTCGATTTGCGGTTGTTTCATGCAAACACATGATGTAGCCTTTACTGTTCAGCCTGACCTCCAAACCTAGGAGGCGGGGTATCTTTTTGTATGCAATAGCGCCCCAAAACATCATAACTGTCATCATCACTCAACAACAGGTGCTTCCAAACGGTAGTCATTGGAATTTGTTATAATCACGCTAGCTTTGTGCTCATAGCAGTTCAAGATTTATGCACTAGGAAGCTGATGCGTGCCTAGCCAAGTCCCTAACAGATGATGTGCTTGTGTACCGCTATGTGTAGTGCTATGATCATATGGAAAAGATGGCATCCATCTTCTGCTGTGGCCACGCTGTGAAACTTCAAATTAGTTCGTCTTCTGTCCACACTGAAAGACACAAAATGTCTCAGCTTGACAAACTCATTGCCTATAGCCCAGTCATTCAGCCCCATGTGGGCTCACTCCTATATTAATAAGCAAACCTGACAAAAAATTAGTAACCCACAGTTGACATAACTCTAGAACCGTGTAAAACTTCCTCTAACCAAGACAGTGGCCTCTTTCACCTAGGAAAAAAATCCATAAGTTTCTTGAGGTACACACGATCCATCTGAGGCAACTCATTGATGATTAGATCCTATAGAAGTACCAAATAGAAGGAATGCCAATTCCAATGTTGCAGTGGCTATTCCACATAGTCTTAGAATTTTTCTATGTGTGTAAGATTTTAACAATCTAGTCGACATGCAGACGGTGGTAAGTGTTAGTCAAATCAGGAATGTATGTGTGAAACCCTGTGAACATGGCTGTTGTCATCTTGGAAGATGGAAATGTCCACATCAACTCATCATGAAAATATAGAAGGTAGGATAAAACTTGGTCATGAAGAATTTTGAAATAAACATTCTGGTTCATGTTAAAGGTAACTTGAATAAGTGGGTCCAAGTCATCATATGAACTCGAACATCCTTTGGGACCAGCCCCACAGTCCATGACTGCAGCGCCATAGAAAACTGTTGTAATAGATAGTGTCACACCAGTAAGGCGAATGTCTAGGGGAGAAAGAGTTGGATAATATCCCCCCTCCCCTCCCTCCATGAACCATGGACCTTGTCGTTGGTGGGGAGACTTGCGTGCCTCAGCGATACAGATAGCCGTACAGTAGGTACAACCACAACGGAGGGGTATCTGTTGAGAGGCCAGACAAACGTGTAGTTCCTGAAGAGGGGCAGCAGCCTTTTCACTAGTTGCAAGGGCAACAGTCTGGATGATTGACTGATCTAGCCTTGTAACAATAACCAAAACGGCCTTGCTGTGCTGGTACTGCGAACGGCTGAAAGCAAGGGGAAACTACAGCCGTAATTTTTCCCGAGGACATGCAGCTTTACTGTATGATTAAATGATGATGGCGTCCTCTTGGGTAAAATATTCCGGAGGTAAAATAGTCCCCCATTCGGATCTCCGGGCGGGGACTATTTAAGAGGATGCCGTTATCAGGTGAAAGAAAACTGGCGCCCTACGGATCGGTGCGTGGAATGTCAAATCCCTTAATCGGGCAGGTAGGTTAGAAAATTTAAAAAGGAAAAAGGATAGGTTAAAGTTCGATATAGTGGGAATTAGTGAAGTTCGGTGGCAGGAGGAACAAGACTTCTGGTCAGGTGACTACAGGCATATAAACACAAAATCAAATAGGGGTAATGCAGGAGTAGGATCAATAATGAATAGGAAAATAGGAATGCGGGTAAGCTACTACAAACAGCATAGTGAACGCATTATTGTGGCCAAGATAGATACGAAGCCCACACCTACTACAGTAGTACAAGTTCATATGCCAACTAGCTCTGCAGATGACGAAGAAATTGAAGAAATGTATGATGAAATAAAAGAAATTATTCAGATAGTGAAGGGAGACGAAAATTTAATAGTCATGGGTCACTGGAATTCGAGTGTAGGAAAAGGGAGAGAAGGAAACGTAGTAGGTCAATATGGATTGGGGCTAAGAAATGAAAGAGGAAGCCGCCTGGTAGAATTTTGCACAGAGCACAACTTAATCATAGCTAACACTTGGTTTCAGAATCATGAAAGGAGGTTGTATACATGGAAGAACAATGGAGATACTAAAAGGTATCAGATAGATTACATAATGGTAAGACAGAGATTTAGGAATCAAGTTTTAAATTGTAAGACACTTCCAGGGGCAGATGTGGACTCTGACCACAATCTATTGGTTATGAACTGTAGATTAAAACTGAAGAAACTACAAAAAGGTGCTAAATTAAGGAGATGGGACCTGGATAGACTAAAAGAACCAGAGGTTGTAGAGTGTTTCAGGGGGAACAATTGACAGGAATGGGGGAAAGAGATACAGTAGGAGAAGAATGGGTAGCTTTGAGGGATGAAGTAGCGAAGGCAGCAGACGATCAAGTAGGTAAAAAGACGAGGGCAAATAGAAATCCTTGGGTAACAGAAGAAATATTGAATTTAATTGATGAAAGGAGAAAATATAAAAACGCAGTAAACGAAGCAGGCAAAAAGGAATACAAACGTCTCAAAAATGAGAGCGACAGGAAGTGCAAAATGGCTAAGCAGGGATGGCAAGAGGACAAATGTAAGGATGTAGAGGCTTATCTCACTAGGGGTAAGATAGATACTGCCTACAGGAAAATTAAAGAGACCTTTGGAGAAAAGACAACCACTTGTATGAATATCAAGAGCTCAGATGCAAACCCAGTTCTAAGCAAAGAAAGGAAAGCAGAAAGGTGGAAGGAGTATATAGAGGGACTATACAAGGGCGATGTACTTGAGGACAATATTATGGAAATGGAAGAGGATGTAGATGAAGATGTAATGGGAGTACGATACTGCGTGAAGAGTTTGACAGAGCACTGAAAGACCTGAGTCGAAACAAGGCCCCCGGAGTAGACAACATTCCATTGGAACTACTGACAGCCTTGGGAGAACCAGTCATGACAAAACTGTACCATCTGGTGAGCAAGATGTATGAGACAGGCGAAATAACCTCAGACTTCAAGAAGAATATAATAATTCTAATCCCAAAGAAAGCAGGTGTTGACAGATGTGAAAATTACCGAACTATCAGTTTAATAAGTCACAGGTGCAAAATACTAACTCGAATTTTTTACAGACGAATGGAAAAACTAGTTGAAGCCGACCTCGGGGAAGAGCAGTTTGGATTCCCTAGAAATACTGGAACACGTGAGGCAATACTGACCTTACAACTTATCTTAGAAGAAAGATAAAGGAAAGGCAAACCTACGTTTCTAGCATTTGTAGACTTAGAGAAAGCTTTTGACAATGTTGACTGGAATACTCTCTTTCAAATTCTAGAGGTGGCAGGGGAAAAATACAGGGAGCAAAAGGCTATTTACAATTTGTACAGAAACCAGATGGCAGTTATAAGAGTCGAGGGACATGAAAGGGAAGCAGTGGTTGGGAAGGGAGTAAGACAGGGTTGCAACCTCTCCCCGATGTTATTCAATCTGTATATTGAGCAAGCAGTAACGGAAACAAAAGAAAAATTCGGAATAGGTATTAAAATCCATGGAGAAGAAATAAAAACTTTAAGGTTTGCCGATGACATTGTAATTCTGTCAGAGACAGGAAAGGACTTGGAAGAGCAGTTGAACGGAATGGACAGTGTCGTGACAGGACGGTATAAGATGGACATCGTTGTTGTTGTTGTTGTTGTCTTCAGTCCTGAGACTGGTTTGATGCAGGTCTCCATGATACTCTATCCTGTGCAAGCCTCTTCATCTCCCAGTACCTTCTGCAACCTACATCCTTCTGTATCTGCTTGGTGTATTCATCTCTTGGTCTCCCTCTACGATTTTTACCCTCCACGGTGCCCTCCAATACTAAATTGGTGATCCCTTGATGCCTCAAAACATGTCCTACTAACCGATCCCTTCTTCTAGTCAAGTTGTGCCACAAACTTCTCTTCTCCCCAATCCTATTCAATAACTCCTCATTAGTTACGTGATCTATCCACATAATCTTCAGCATTCTTCTGTAGCACCACATTTCGAAAGCATCTATTCTCTTCTTGTCCAAACTAGTTATCGTCCATGTTTCACTTCCATTCATGGCTACACTCCAAACAAATACTTTCAAAAACGACTTCCTGATACATAAATCTATATTCGATGTTAACAAATTTCTCTTCTTCAGAAACACTTTCCTTGCCATTGCCAGTCTACATTTTATATCCTCTCTACTTCTACCGTCCTCAGTTATTTTACTTCCTAAATAACAAAACTCCTTTACTACTTTAAGTGTCTCATTTCCTGTCTCACTCCCTTCCTAACCACTGCTTCCCTTTCATGCCCCTCGACTCTTATAACTGCCATCTGGTTTCTGTACAAATTGTAAATAGCCTTTCGCTCCCTGTATTTTACCCCTGCCACCTTTAGAATGTGAAAGAGAGTATTCCAGTCAACATTGTCAAAAGCTTTCTCTAAGTCTACAAATGCTAGAAACG
The DNA here is from genome assembly GCF_023897955.1 of Schistocerca gregaria. NCBI lineage: Eukaryota > Metazoa > Arthropoda > Insecta > Orthoptera > Acrididae > Schistocerca > Schistocerca gregaria. The sequence goes on along the minus strand of NC_064931.1, from coordinate 515,872,607 downwards.
TAGGTTTGCCTTTTCTTAATCTTTCTTCTAAGATAAGTCGTAAGGTCAGTATTGCCTCACGTGTTCCAACATTTCTACGGAATCCAAACTGATCCTCCCCGAGACCAGCATCTACCAGTTTCTCCATTCGTCTGTAAAGAATTCGCGTTAGTATTTTGCAGCTGTGGCTTATTAAACTGATAGTTCTGTAATTATCACATCTGTCAACACCTGCTTTCTTTGGGATTGGAATTATTATATTCTTCTTGAAGTCTGAGGGTATTTCGCCTGTCTCATACATCTTGCTCACCAGATGGTACAGTTTTGTCATGACTGGCTCTCCCAAGGCCGTCAGTAGTTCTAATGGAATGTTGTCTACTCCCAGGGCCTTGTTTCGACTCAGGTCTTTCAGTGCTCTATCAAACTCTTCACGCAGTATCTTATCTCCCATTTCGTCCTCATCTACATCCTCTTCCATTTCCATAATATTGTCCTCAAGTACATCGCCCTTGTATAAACCTTCTATATACTCCTTCCACCTTTCCGCCTTCCCTTCTTTGCTTAGAACTGGGTTGCCATCTGAGCTCTTGATATTCATACACGCGGTTCTCTTCTCTCCAAAGGTCTCTTTAATTTTCCTGTAGGCAGTATCTATCTTACCCCTAGTGAGATAAGCTTCTACATCCTTACATTTGTCCTCTAGCCATCCCTGTTTAGCCATTTTGCACTTCTTGTCGATCTCATTTTTGAGACGTTTGTATTCCTTTTTGCCTGCTTCATTTACTGCATTTTTATATTTTCTCCTTTCATCAATTAAATTCAATATTTCTTCTGTTATCCACGGATTTCTACTAGCCCTCGTCTTTTGACCTACTTGATCCTCTGCTGCCTTCACTACTTCATCCCTCAGAGCTACCCATTCTTCTTCTACTGTGTTTCTTTCCCCCATTCCTGTCAATTGTTCCCTTATGCTCTCCTTTAAAATCTGTACAATCTCTGGTTCTTTCAGATTATCCAGATCCCATGTCCTTAAATTCCCACCTTTTTGCAGTTTCTTCAGTTTTAATCTACAGGTCATAACCAATAGATTGTGGTCAGAGTCCACATCCGCCCCTGCAAATGTCTTACAATTTAAAACCTGATTCCTAAACTTCTGTCTTACCATTATATAATCTATCTGATACCTTTTAAGCAAAACGAGGATAATGGAATGTAGTCGAATTAAATCGGGTGATGCTGAGGGAATTAGATTAGGAAATGAGACACTTAAAGTAGTAAAGGAGTTTTGCTATTTGGGGAGCAAAATAACTGATAATGGTCGAAGTAGAGAGGATATAAAATGTAGACTGGCAATGGCAAGGAAAGCGTTTCAGAAGAAGAGAAATTTGTTAACATCGAGTATAGATTTAAGTGTCAGGAAGTAATTTCTGAAAGTTTTTGTATGGAGTGTAGCCATGTATGGAAGTGAAACATGGACGATAAATAGTTTGGACAAGAAGAGAACAGAAGCTTTCGAAATGTGGTGCTACAGAAGAATGCTGAAGATTAGATGGGTAGATCACATAACTAATGAGGAAGTATTGAATAGGATGGGGGAGAAGAGAAGTTTGTGGCACAACTTGATCAGAAGAAGGGATCGGTTGGTAGGACATGTTCTGAGGCATCAAGGGATCACCAATTTAGTACTGGAGGGCAGCGTGGAGGGTAAAAATCGTAGAGGGAGACCAAGAGATGAATACACTAAGCAGATTCAGAAGGATGTAGGTTGCAGTAGGTACTGGGAGATGAAGAAGCTTGCACAGGATAGAGTAGCATGGAGAGCTGCATCAAACCAGTCTCAGGACTGAAGACAACTGAAGACGGAATACTCTGTAGCTATCTGTTGATTAATGCAGCACTTTGCAAGACATATTTCGTCCCAATCGAACCCAGAAATTGGCACTTTAAGATCCATCGATGCATTTCCTATTTCTGTTCTCTCATGAAAGCCCCAGACATCTATACCAACATTTACACGTTTCGTTCCACTGGGACTTAAATTGTATGTGGAACTGAAAAGCATGGGTACACTCCATATCGACAGTATCTGCACTAGCACAGGGATGTTCTGCTAGGATGGCTCATATGTTGGTGACCGGTACTGTCCTCCATCTTGCTGTTGTTTAGGACCACCAGTAGCACTCAATGTGTTGGGAGCAAATCGCGTGTCCTCATAACACAAATCGATAAGTGGGACAGACAACAACAGCTCCTTGTCCTGCTCCAGTAAGTGGGCTATGTGTGCTTCAGGATCCCACGTGGTTGCTACAGGTTCAGACGTGCTGGAGGTTGTTGCTGCCACAGGTCTAGAAGTTGCTGCAGGTCTCGACAAGATGGCAGTCAAGATTGCTACAGGTCCAAACGTGGCAGCGATTGGCATGTTGGCTCTCTACCATGTGGGCTACTGCTGAACAAAGATCAGGAAGCATTACACGTGGACCAAGGCGCGAAAATAATCAATAATAATAATAATAATAATAATAATAATAATAATAATAATGCTAACCACAGAGAAAGATATGACATGGGATACTTACTTTTCCACTTCTTCCTGTTCTGCAGGGCTGTGCTGGATTACAACTGCTGTTGAAACTTCATGGTTCTTCTTCTTCTGCTGCTGCTGACTTACTGAGCAAGACTGAGGTCCGAGATCTGCTGAGCCTGTCCTATAGCCCCTTCAATGACATTACCAGGTACCGCAATCCTACTGGCTGAAGTCTAACACGTGACTGGATTAAGGGTTCCTATCGGTTCCCGCCATTTTCCCCCCACCCTGAACCACCATCTTGGATTACATCACAGGCTGAATGACAGTGCCCTCTGGTGGCAGTACTGTGTATTACGTTGGGTTGTTGTATGGGAGGAGACCAGACAGCAAGGTCATCAGTCTCATCAGATTAGGGAAGGACGGGGAAGGAAGTCGGCCATGCCTTTTCAAAGGAACCATCCCGGAATTTGCCTGGAGCGATTTAGGAAAATCATGGAAAACCTAAATCAGGATGGCCGGACGTGGGATTGAAGCGTCGTCCTCCCGAATGCGAGTCCAGTGTCCTAACCACTGAGCCACCTCGCTCGGTTTGTACTAGGTCAGTTGGACTCTGGACCCCATGGTGAACACACTGGATGGAAGTACTGCCTCAGATTGTTTAAATAAAGACATATGTACAGCACAGGGTGAGTCCTTTTCCCGCCATTTCCCCCCACCCCAGACCACCATCTTGGATTACATTGCAGTAGGGATGACAATGCCCTCAGGTGGCAGTATTATGTACTAGGTCAGTTGGACTCTGAACCCTATGGCGTATACACTTGATGGTGGTACTGCATCTGATTGTTTAAATAAAGACCGAAAATAAAGATTTATGTCCAGCACAGGCCAAGTCATTTTCCTGCCAGTTCATAGGAAGAGACATAGGTTAGTGGAGATAGCCCAAGTTCTCTTTTTTTCCCGCCATTTTCTTAGGTTAGTGGAGGTAGCCATGGTGTGTTGCATTGTTCTGATGGAATTTGAACTTCCCACCAGGGGGCGTGGCAGGGGGGCATGGCACTTTCCCACCAAAAGCCGCCATCCTGGATAACGGTACTCACATCATCAACTGACACCACGGCTGCCAACTTGGCTGACATGCACTGTTGCCAAGTCTACAGGCCACCATCTTGGATGACGATATCGCCGCCATCTTGGATACATCTGGCAACAATGGAGAGTGGAGTGGTGCTCTCTTTGCTCCCCTACTCACGGCCTCTGAACCATCTCGTTATTTTGATGATCTAATGTGCCCATTGGACAGAATTTGGCACGATATCCCTCAGAGGACATACAACAACTCTTATTACTCAAAGCCAACCCAAATAATTGTCTGCATAAGGGCCAGAAGTGGACCAACATGTTACAGACTTGCTCAATTTGTGAAGCTTTTTCTCTTGAATAAATCACTCAGTTTTTCTAAAATTGGTATCATTTGTTTGTCTGTATATGTACATCACATCTACCGTTTCCCATCCTAATTCCTTCGTGTTGCATCGTTTTTTTTTCGGACTTAGAGTCTATATAAGAAGTTGAGGTGGGGAGGGGGGGCGCGGGGGGGGGGGAGAGACAGTGAAAACTATGACTCCCATAACAAAACAATTAATACGTGCATGAGCGGCGAACCCTCTTATTTCCACAGCTTACTTTGCTGCTTTTCTTTGGGATCAAAGTGACACACATAAAATTTGTCCAAGCTGATTAGGTGGCTAAAGAAGTGGATTGGCATACCACATCTGCAACATTTGCACTGTTTTCTCTGTTTGGAGGGTATTCTGAATGGCTGTGAGCAGTTGCAGAACCTAGTGGTTGATGACATATGTCATGTAAAAAAGTCATGTAAGAATCTTAAAAACTTATAGAAATCTGATTTTTACTTTTCCCACTCTCACCTTCAGTGTGATAGCTGGTCTCCACAGACAGATCGTCTCCTACTTCGTTCTTTACCATTCGGATTTGTTTGACCTCACTGAGAGCGTCTACGCCTCCTGGTGACTGTGTCATGCTATAGTGAACTGTTTTTGTACACTTTCACCATCTCACCACACACTGTTGCAACGTTTTTACTCTTAAAATGCAGAATAATAATTACCCCTCTTTACTCCCCTTTATCAATGTGCTGCACCGCTCCATTTTGGTTCCTCTTGCAGTGTGCTATGCTATTGTGGCTTGGGGACTTCGATGTGTACGTAAACTGGAGATATGTATCTGCAAACAAACCATAAATTAATTACCTACTAAACTTTATTTTTTCAGAGTGATATGAGGGTTATTCGGAAAGTAAGAAACGATCGGTCGCGAGATGGAAAATGCAGTGAAAATATGATGAAGCTTTGCACAGATGTTTTGGGCGCCAGTACGCCAGTCGATCGGATCATGTCGCTCTTTTCAGTTCTGAGTTCACAGTGAGAAAGTAAAGATGGCTAGGAATTAGCTTCTCCCACCAAGTATGAGGGCCTAGCTAAAGATTTCGCCTTAAACTATGCAATCCACATAACTGTCATGCAGTTCGTCCTACACCACATTTCTCAATCATCCTCTGCAGGGGCAATGAAGATGCTCCTGCAGCGTTTTAGATGGGAAGTGTTTGATCGCCCACAATACAGCCCGTAATTGGCTACCCCTGAGGTTCATCTCTGCTCACATTAATCGCTGTCTATGAAGACAATATTTCGACACATACAACGAACTGCAGTCCAGAGTAGAAAATAGTCGAAAAGCACTGCCTGCTGTCTTCTGTAACGAGAAAATTGAAAAGTTGGTACAACGCTACAACAGATGTCTGAGTGGCAACTGTGTAGAGAAGTAGCTGAAACGTGTAGCTAACCGTTGCAAATAAAACAGTTTTGATTTTCACTATGGTTTCCATTTCGCGACCTATCGTTCCTTACTTTCCCAATATCCCTCGTAATTTAAATTTCATGACCACACCTTGCACTAGTCGGAGACGTTAAGGGTCATAAAATTGACTACGCTTCATCTAAGAGAAATGCACTTTACAGTGCTAACGAGGAGAACACAGCAAGTGGTGTAACCCAGTTTCTCAGAAACTTCGCCTAGTGTAAGAGGAGTCAAAATAAGCAAACACGTGGCTCGGATTTTCCGTAGGCACTCGCCCGTTTCTGAAAAAACGACGGTCTGAGTATTTGACGTAATTTGAATGTCTTTTAACGAGCGCTACTGTCAGCCGAGGGGTAGGGCGGCGGTTATTGCTAAGGTTTTTCGTTTCAATGCTCTCTGTTCTAAACCTATTTATTGTTTTTATTGCTTTCATTTCTTTACCAATGTCCGTAGAAGATTTCTACACGAATGTTTCTTTTACGGCAACGGGATGCGAGATCGTTATATTAATTGGAAAAATTACAGTTGGGTTTTACAATAGGCGTGTGTACTGTATTTTCAATCTATTTAAATTATCGTATTCTAATATTTCATTCTTATATCAGTTCTCAGATTAATTCTTATGTTTTATTCTTATGTTTACTCTTCGGGAAGATACGGTCAAATTCTCTTGGATTTTACCGAGCTTAGAAACATTCGAAACATAGAAGTTCCGAACAGCACGAGCGTTGTGCGAAAGTAGATTTGCCACAGTGACATTTTTTCGGATGAATCTCACTGGGGAAACAAATGCCGATAACGTATTTCACGCTTGGCAATAATTTTGTGGCAAACAACGTACTGAAAACTGGAACCTTAAATTGATTATGAATACAGTACTGAAATTTCACAAAGAACAATTCCAAACACCTTTCTCAATCTTTTATTTTTTCTTTAAAATTTTTCATAAAGGTACAGAGAGTAAATATCCTACGCTGAACTAACTGTTCTAGTGTTGCCTACGTTTATGTAATTTCGTAAGAGTAGAAAAATTATAGTAGTGGATAAATGTTACTTTTCTTGCTATGGCTGTCTCGTTATCCAGTTTGTAGGTTCCTGTTGATGCTATTCAGCTAACAGGCACATGGTGTTTTGTTTCAGTAAAAGTCGCTGAAATATTGTTGCTTTTTGACATCATCTGAATTTATTTGCAAATTCTTGACACTTTCTACAACACACCTTCTTAAGCATTAAGTGTTAAGAACTATACAGCATAAGAATTATCCAGCATTTCAACACAACACAAAGAACTTGATAGTTAAATTGACCTATCTCGACAACTGAAACTATTATGGCGTTTTTGACGCCACACAAAGAACTTGATAGTTACATTGACCTGTCTCGACAACTGAAACTATTATGGCGTTTTTGACGCCTAGAATTTCTATAAATATTACGTATATAGCTTCATTACACACATAACTTCCAGATCGTTCTAGAACCGGCTGTAGTTCAAATGAGTTTTGTAATGATTGTCTAAATTGAAATTACTTTTCAGGTGCAGTTTACATAATGTTTTCTGAAAATAATTGTTTATAGAATGATTTATGCGCCTAATAATTAATAGTGAGGGCTGCAAATTTTCACAAAATAAAAACTAGCTTTCCGTCTTTGTATAATTGTCGATTGAATGATAGATAGTAAAACTGGAATAATTAAAAGCGAAAACAGAAATTCTGTTTACAAGAAAATTAAAGCATAATAATATTAGCTTGACTGTAAAGTTGTTTTTGACTCATTTACGTTGACAGTTGCGATTACTAATTTCCATGGTTCAAGATCTATGTTGCTAAATGGATCGATATGGAAAATAAAATTATTTTATCAGAAAAATAGTGTCTTGGTGACTAAATATTTGCTCAAATGGTTCAAATGGCTCTGAGCACTATGAGACTTAACATCTGAGGTCATCAGTCCCCTAGAACTTAAAACTACTTAAACCTAACTAACCTAAGGACATCACACACATCCATATCCGAGCCAGGATTCGAACCTGCGACCGTAGTGGTCACGCGGTTCCAGACTATAGCTCCTAGAACCGCTCGGCCACACCGGCCACCAAATATGTGCAAAATTATCTTTAGATGTGGAATATACTACTTAATCACAAAAATGAAGTTAGGCAGAAATTTACACGGAATCGAACATTTCAATTGAAGTACGAAAGTTCTGAGGAGCAAAATTGATTACAATGTAAATTGGGAAACATCGTGTAGTAATCTTCCACGAACATGAATAGATAAATTAGAGACTAAAATAAAAATAACTGTAGGGTTTCGAACACCAGAACAAAGTAAGAAGCTGCCACGCTAGGCAACGTACCAGCGCTTGGGCTGGACTGTGTATTCGCTAAAAGGTACATACAGTACCTCGATAACTTCGATCGTCATTTTCTAAGAAACGGTCGAGTAGCCGAGACATATGTTAGCTTATTTTGACCGTCTTCCACTGAGCGAAATTTCTGGTAAATCTGGTTATGGCACGTGCCGTGTCCTCCTCATAAATAAGTATGAATGGAAGCATGTTAATCTTAGTGGTTGTACTAAACGTACTTTGTTTCTTTTTTCTCTGCCCGTAAACTCTGCAGATTAATAGAGACAAATTTGGTTCTAATGATTGTCTGTCATAGAAGACTTAGTTCCAGCCTTATAAGTGACAGAACATGTTTTATTGTACTTATAGAAGATATCTGCTAACGTGAGCTACCGTCGGCCGAAAGAAGTAAAATCCTGGAAAATACTTTTTGTTTCTTTCAGAGAATTAATGGAGTGGTAAAAGAATGGCCTGAGAACATCTGTTTCGATCCATGTTGTCTGGGTTTCTGGTACAGAGCCGAAGAGGAAAAGAGGACACAGAAGAGTGAGTTACTGTCTAGCAGGATACTGCAGTTTCTTATTTATGGATTCTTCCGCTATTTATTGGTAGAACAGTTCCGTAGTAAATGTTGAATAACTAGTACAGAGTTTTTGATCTACAGATTTTTGTTTATTTCAAATTAGTTTTCGGCTTACTGGCCATCTTCAGGCAACAACCGACTAGTGTCTCAAAGGGACACTAGTCCTTAGCTAACCAAACGTTAGAAGCAAAGATACGACCTACTTGTATGGAGTGTTGTGCGTCAGACTTGTTAACTAACTACACAATGTTACACACTGTAAGATCTTACATACTGTAAGACTGAGTATTTTAATTAATGTGTACACTGCTGGCTGTAGCCTAAAGTTTAGTTTATAATCATAAAACATGTTTGTTGCACAATATAAATGGCGAGTGCTCAGTTTAACAGTGTCTCAGCCAATGTCAATTACTCACAAAATTTTGCGAGATAACCGTTTAACCTGTGATATTGTGTAGTTTGATTATTTATTGTGACTAACATTTTACGTTGTGTTAAGTGTAATTTCAATGTTAAGATACAAATCTGATGGACAATACTCTATGCAAGTGGATTGTATGTTTGCTTATAATGTTCGATTACCTAAGAACTAGTGTCCCTTTGATACACTATACAGTTGTTTCCTGAAGATGGCCCAGTAAGCCGAAAACTAGTTTGAAATATATAAAAATAAGTAGGACAGAAACAGTGTACCTGCTATTCAACCTTAAATACTTTCGTTTCAGTGTTGAAAACTCTAAACATAACAAGCTCCCTGGACCAAATAATAGTCAGCCGTTTATAAGAGCATAATGGGCGCTTTAGAGCTCTGTAGATGATGTAGAAATGGTAGCAGGCGGTCATGTTAGAATGTTGTCACTCGTAACGTGCACACCACTCCTCCCAGCGCGCTGTCAGATACTTTGAAATCCACGGTGCGTGACGCGCCCCCCGGACGCGATGCTAGCGTGTGGACAGCTGTGTCCTGGCGTTCTGTCTGGATCAGGGACACCGGCCGTGGGATGCTGCTACCAGCTGATAGAGCCCTCAGTGGAGGGGAGCGCCGCGCCCCCTCACTCCCCCCCCCCCCCTTCCGAGTGCTGCGTGGTGTGGCATCCCCACTCTGCTCTCCCATCCAGACAGTTGTTTGTTGTTGTTGTCTTCAGTCCTGAGACTGGTTTGATGCAGCTCTCCATGCTACTCTATCCTGTGCAAGCTGCTTCATCTCCCAGTACCTACTGCAACCTACATCCTTCTGAATCTGCTTAGTGTACTCATCTCTCGGTCTCCCTCTACGATTTTTACCCTCCACGCTGCCCTCCAATGCTAAATTTGTGATCCCTTGATGCCTCAAAACATGTCCTACCAACCGATCCCTTCTTCTAGTCAAGTTGTGCCACAAACTTCTCTTCTCCCCAATCCTATTCAATACCTCCTCATTAGTTACGTGATCTATCCACCTTATCTTCAGTATTCTTCTGTAGCACCACATTTCGAAAGCTTCTATTCTCTTCTTGTCCAAACTAGTTATCGTCCATGTTTCACTTCCATACATGGCTACACTCCAAACAAATACTTTCAGAAACGACTTCCTGATACATAAATCTATATTCGATGTTAACAAATTTCTCTTCTTCAGAAACGCTTTCCTTGCCATTGCCAGTCTACATTTTATATCCTCTCTACTTCGACCATCATCAGTTATTTCACTTCCTAAATAGCAAAACTCCTTTACTACTTTAAGTGTCTCATTTCCTAATCTAATTCCCTCAGCATCACCCGATTTAATTTGACTACATTCCATTATCCTCGTTTTGCTTTTGTTAATGTTCATCTTATATCCTCCTTTCAAGACACTGTCCATTCCGTTCAACTGCTCTTCCAAGTCCTTTGCCGTCTCTGACAGAATTACAATGTCATCGGCGAACCTCAAAGTTTTTACGTCGTCTCCATGAATTTTAACACCTACTCCAAATTTTTCTTTTGTTTCCTTTACTGCTTGCTCAATATACAGATTGAATAACATCGGGGAGATGCTACAACCCTGTCTCACTCCTTTCCCAACCACTGCTTCCCTTTCATGCCCCTCGACTCTTATGACTGCCATCTGGTTTCCGTACAAATTATAAATAGCCTTTCGCTCCCTGTATTTTACCCCTGCCACCTTTAGAATTTGAAAAAGAGTAGTCCAGTCAACATTGTCAAAAGCTTTCTCTAAGTCTACAAATGCTAGAAACGTAGGTTTGCCTTTTCTTAATCTTTCTTCTAAGATAAGTCGTAAGGTCAGTATTGCCTCACGTGTTCCAACATTTCGACGGAATCCAAACTGATCCTCCCCGAGGTCTACATCTACCAGTTTTTCCATTCGTCTGTAAAGAATTCGCGTTAGTATTCTGCAGCCGTGGCTTATTAAACTGATAGTTCGGTAATTTTCACATCTGTCAGCACCTGCTTTCTTTGGGATTGGAATTATTATATTCTTCTTGAAGTCTGAGGGTATTTCGCCTGTCTCATACATCGTATCTCCCATTTCGTCTTCATCTACATCCTCTTCCATTTCCATAATATTGTCCTCAAGTACATCGCCCTTGTATAAACCTTCTATATACTCCTTCCACCTTTCTGCCTTCCCTTCTTTGCTTAGAACTGGGCTGCCATCTGAGCTCTTGATATTCATACACGTGGTTCTCTTCTCTCCAAAGGTCTCTTTAATTTTCCTGTAGGCAGTATCTATCTTACCCCTAGTGAGATAAGCTTCTACATCCTTACATTTGTCCTCTAGCCATCCCTGTTTAGCCATTTTGCACTTCCTGTCGATCTCATTTTTGAGACGTTTGTATTCCTTTTTGCCTACTTCATTTACTGCATTTTTATATTTTCTCCTTTCATCAATTAAATTCAATATTTCTTATGTTACCCAAGGATTTCTAGCAGCCCTCGTCTTTGTACCTACTTTATCCTCTGCTGCCTTCACTACTACACCCCTCAGAGCTACCCATTCTTCTTCTACTGTATTTCTTTCCCCTATTCCTGTCAATTGTTCCCTTATGCTCTCCCTGAAACTCTGTACAACCTCTGGTTCTTTCAGTTTATCCAGGTCCCATCTCCTTAATTTCCCACATTTTTGCAGTTTCTTCAGTTTTAATCTACAGGTCATAACCAATAGATTGTGGTCAGAGTCCACATCTGCCCCTGGAAATGTCTTACAATTTAAAACTTGATTCCTAAATCTCTGTCTTACCATTATGTAATCTATCTGATACCTTTTAGTATCTCCAGGATTCTTCCATGTATACAACCTTCTTTTATGATTCTTGAACCAAGTATTAGCTATGATTAAGTTACGCTCTGTGCAAAATTCTACCAGACGGCTTCCTCTTTCATTTCTTCCCCCCAATCCATATTCACCTACTGTGTTTCCTTCTCTCCCATTTCGTACACTCGAATTCCAGTCACCCATTACTATTAAATTTTCGTCTCCCTTCACTATCTGAATAATTTCTTTTATTTCATCATACATTTCTTCAATTTCTTCATCATCTGCAGAGCTAGTTGGCATATAAACTTGTACTACTGTAGTAGGTCTGGGCTTCGTATCTATCTTGGCCACAATAATGCGTTCACTATGTTGTTTGTAGTAGCTTACCCGCATTCCTATTTTCCTATTCATTATTAAACCTACTCCTGCATTACCCCTATTTGATTTTGTGTTTATAATCCTGTAGTCACCTGACCAGAAGTCTTGTTCCTCCTGCCACCGAACTTCACTAATTCCCACTATATCTAACTTTAACCTATCCATTTCCCTTTTTAAATTTTCTAACCTACCTGCCCGATTAAGGGATCTGACATTCCACGCTCCGATCCGTAGAACGCCAGTTTTCTTTCTCCTGATAACGACATCCTCCTGAGTAGTCCCCGCCCGGAGATCCGAATGGGGGACTATTTTACCTCCGGAATATTTTACCCAAGAGGACGCCATCATCATTTAATCATACAGTAAAGCTGCATGTCCTCGGGAAAAATTACGGCTGTAGTTTCCCCTTGCTTTCAGCCGTTCGCAGTACCAGCACAGCAAGGCCGTTTTGGTTAATGTTGCAAGGTCAGATCAGTCAATCATCCAGACTGTTGCCCCTGCAACTACTGAAAAGGCTGCTGCCCCTCTTCAGGAACCACACGTTTTTCTGGCCTCTCAACAGATACCCCTCCGTTGTGGTTGCACCTACGGTACGGCCATCTGTATCGCTGAGGCACGCAAGCCTCCCCACCAACGGCAAGGTCCATGGTTCATGGGGGGAAGCATCCAGACAGAGCAGGGCGAAAAGGCAGCTTGGCGACTACGTTGTCTCGTCGGCCGCCTTCACAGCGCCGATTCTCGTAAGATCATCGTCTTGCTCGCACCTGACTTAACTCCTTCTTCCTTGCTCCAATACGTGTGCATCTTACAACAGTTGCAAACAGAGAGCATTGGTATAACATTTCTGCAACAGTTCCTTTTTTCTTTCTTACAAGGTGGTTCATGGTGTGGGTTCCTGTAGTCATGTCCTAGTTCATGAACCACGGGCAACGTATGAGTGGCCAAGTACGTGGTCCCGACTGCCGGGATACCAGTTGCTTTGGAATAAGGCTGGGCATCTCGGAGATATTCTGAATCGTGGTCACCTTTGTGCTCAGACGGCAAAGACTACCAAATCCACCGGTTAGTCCCTCAACCGTTAGGGGTAAAACTCAATAGGACTCGGGGCAAGTAAGGCTAGCAACCTGCTTCCCCGATACTTTAAATATGATGCTGGCAACAATCAGAGCAAAATGCCTCGGACCTTTGGAGGTGACGGAGTCCCACCTCTAACTGACAAACCATGGACTCCTACGATACGACTTAGCAAACAAACGGCAATGAGATGGGGAGCTATTAATATCAATGGGGGCTACTCTGGGAAGAAGGTAGAGCTGGAAGAGGCTGCAAGTAAGATGGGGCTGGACGTTTTAGCTGTTAGTAACATTCGGATAAAGGGTGAGAAAGAAGAGGAAGTGGGAGAATACAAGGTCTACCTGTCAGGAGTCAAAGCAGGAATAGCACAATGGGGTGTAGGGCTTTACATCAGGAAAGAAATGGAACCCAGCGTAGTTGCAGTAAGGTATGTAAACGAACGACTGATGTGGATAGATTTGACAGTGTCTAGCAAGAAAATTAGGATTGTGTCAGTATATTCGCATTGTGAAGGGACAGATCAAGATAAGATGGATAGTTTTTATGGGGCACTCAGTGATGTAGTTGTTAGAGTAAAGGACAAGGACAGTGTTCTGCTCATGGGTGACTTTAATGCCAGGATTGGAAATCGAACAGAAGGGTATGAAAAGGATATGGGTAAATTTGGAGAGGATATGGAGGCCAACAGGAACGGGAAACAACTCTTGGATTTCTGTGCCAGTATGGGCTTAGTAATCACAAACTCCTTTTTTAAACATAAGAACATTCACCGGTATACTTGGGATATCAGGGGAACCAGATCTGTCATTGACTATATAATAACAGATCAGGCATTCAGGAAGGCTGTGAGGGACACACGTGTATTCAGGGGACTCTTTGATGACACTGATCATTATTTAATCTGCAGTGAAATTGGGATTGTGAGGCCGAAAGTGCAGGAGGTCAGGTCCATATGTAGGAGGATAAGAGTGGAAAAACTTCAGGATAAGGAAATCAGGCTCAAGTACATAACAGCGATCTGAGAAAGGTACCAGTTAGTTGAATGTAGTCAATTACAGTCATTGGAAAAGGAATGGACAAGGTACAGGGACACAGTACTAGAAGTGGCTAAAGAATGTCTTGGAACAGTAGTGTGTAAAAGTAAGATGAAGCAAACAGCTTGGTGGAATGACACAGTCAAGGCAGCCTGTAAAAGGAAAAATAAGGCGTATCAAAAATGGCTACATACTAGAACTCAGGTAGACAGAGAAAGTTATGTTGAAGAAAGAAACAAAGCCAAACAGATAATTGCAGCATCCAAGAAGAAATCTTGGGAAGACTTTGGAAACAGGGAGACTATGGGTCAAGCTGCTGGAAAACCATTCTGGATTGTTATTAGCAGTCTTCGAAAGGGAGGTAAGAAGGAAATGACAAGTATTTTGGACAGGTCAGGAAAACTGCTGGTGAATCCTGTGGACGCCTTGGGCAGATGGAGGGAATATTTTGAAGAATTGCTCAATGTAGGTGAAAATACGATCAGCAATGTTTCAGATTTCGAGATAGAATGGGATAGGAATGATGATGGAAATAGGATCACATTTGAAGAAGTGAAGAAAATGGTCAATAGATTGCAGTGCAATAAAGCAGCTGGAGTGGATGAAATTAAGTCGGAACTCATCAAATACAGTGGAACGTCGGGTCTTAAATGGCTACACAGGATAATTGAAATGGCGTGGGAGTCTGGACAGGTTCCATCAGACTGGACAAAAGCAGTAATCACACCAATCTTTAAACATGGAAACAGAAAAGATTGTAACAACTACAGAGATATCTCTCTAATCAGCGTTGTAGGTAAAATCTTCTCAGGTATTGTTGAAAGGAAAGTGCGAGTATTAGTTGAGGACCAATTGGATGAAAATCAGTGTGGGTTTAGGCCTCTTAGAGGTTGTCAGGACCAGATCTTTAGCTTACGGCAAATAATGGAGAAGTGTTATGAGTGGAACAGGGAATTGTATCTATGCTTTATAGATCTAGAAAAGGCATATGACCGGGTTCCTAGGAGGAAGTTATTGTCTGTTCGACGAGATTATGGAATAGGAGGCAAACTTTTGCAAGCAATTAAAGGTCTTTACATGGATAGTCAGGCAGCAGTTAGAGTTGACGGTAAATTGAGTTCATGGTTCAGAGTAGTTTCAGGGGTAAGACAAGGCTGCAACCTGTCTCCACTGTTGTTCATATTATTTATGGATCATATGTTGAAAACAATAGACTGGCTGGGTGACATCAAGATATGTGAACACAGAATAAGCAGTCTTGCATATGCGGATGACTTAGTTGTGATGGCAGATTCGAGTGAAAGTTTGCAAAGTAATATTTCAAAGCTAGATCAGAAATGTAAGGACTATGGTATGAAGATTAGCATCTCCTCCAAATAGGAGGAACAAAGTTAGAACAGGTGGACAGTTTCAAGTACTTAGGATGCATATTCTCACAGGATGGCAACATAGTGAAAGAACTGGAAGCGAGGTGTAGCAAAGCTAATGCAGTGAGCGCTCAGCTACGATCTACTCTCTTCTGCAAGAAGGAAGTCAGTACCAAGACTAAGTTATCTGTGCACCGTTCAATCTTTCGAGCAACTTTGTTGTATGGGAGCGAAAGCTGGGTGGATTCAGGTTACCTTATCAACAAGGTTGAGGTTACGGATATGAAAGTAGCTAGGATGGTTGCAGGTACTAGTAGATGGGAACAATGGCAGGAGGGTGTCCACAATGAGGAAATCAAAGAAAAACTGGGAATGAACTCTATAGATGTAGCAGTCAGGATGAACAGGCTCAGATGGTGGGGTCATGTTACTCGCATGGGAGAAGCAAGGTTACCCAAGAGACTCATCGGTTCAGCAGCAGAGGGTAGGAGGAGTCAGGGCCGGCCAAGGAGAAGGTACTTGGATTCGGTTAAGAATGATTTTGAAATAATAGATTTAACATCAGAATAGGCACCAATGTTAACACTGAATAGGGGATCATGGAGGAATTTTATAAGGGGGCTATGATCCAGACTGAACGCTGAAAGACATAATCAGTCTTAAATGATGATGATGATGATGACAAGAGTCTCTGGTTAATTTACGAATGAAGAGATCAGACTTACACGGTGTTTCTAATACTTCTGAGCATTTTTCATCGAATCATACATATATCCCTAATGTCATATTCTCTCAAGAGTGTATAATATACTCTACATTAAGTGACTGCCGTAATTGTTCCGGATGATTTTTTTAACTTGACAGTTGGATATTTAAAAACAACTACCTTCAACACGTTTACTAAAATTAAGGCGTACACTAATTACAAATCATAAATTCAGCGACTCCATGTCTGCTTTTACATTAAGGAGTCCTATTTACAATTGTCACACTAAAACTAACAGACCAATCTGCTAAAAACATTTAGACACCCTCCGATTATCACATCCTGACAATCGTACATAGAAGGTACATGACCCTTCAGGGTGTATTTTCTATCTAATTTCCCATCGATTAAGAACAAATGGGATACACCCATAACAAAATTCAACCGCTTATTTGTTTCTAATTTCATTAACACATTATTCTTATAGTTGCAGAGAGATAATGCATAACACGTTGGAAAAGGAAAGACCATGTTGTTGGCATCCTCCCATGTATTATATCATGCATTAGGTTCAGCTAAAGGGGAAATTTGGAACTGGTTCTTTATCAAAAGAAACTCCCTTTATTCGTCAATACATCTCCTTTACAGGCCATTAGACATTCTCTCTCGACATGAACTAATCGCTCCATACTGGGTTATATTAGAACAATTATAATTCCAAGCACTAGACCCTATATAGCCTGATTACTCTCTTCTCCCTAGGACTTAATTTTACATTGACAAGCGCATTTTTCAAATTTCCCCAAGCTTTTCTATGGAAATGTCCACTAAGGACTCCCCTTGATGACCATCTAAATGCACACAAATAGGCAAATCTGTCAAATTTAACTTAAAAATGAAGAACTTAATTAGAACGATTCGTTACCATAATTTACTGCCTTTACTTACGCACTGAGACTACGACTCGTACTTCCTGTGAATATTCTTCTTGGGATACTGACTAACACTGAAATCCATTGATAACATTACCTTCCGGTCACTTCACTAGCAGTTATTATCATCCTGTTACATTAGGGTTATCTTCAACTTGCCATAGCCTCCAACACCTGTTATTAAAAATTTACGGGAACCTGACAAAAAAGAGTGCACACATAAATTCACACACCACATACAAATAATCAAGAACACCTTAGCGCATCTGACATAAAAATCTCACTTATAGGGCATTAGAAGTTACTTTTATACGTTACCAGTTCAGGTTACCTGATCACTTTGGCAAAATGATAGGATCTTACCAAAGCTTTCATCGTATTTTGTCATCTGTTCAGTTTACTTCTCTCCTGTGATTCCTCTCTCGTCCGTGTCTTCACAGTATCCGACACACACTCTTACTTTCTCTGGAACATATTACAAAGCATACTCTATTCCTGGAACTCCCTAACAATCACACAAAAACCTCTCATCTCTTCTTCACTAAATGCTCTGGGATCGTTGACCCATTAATCCGCGCTCCTATCGACGCAATCATCATCCTCTCTACCGCTCTGCTTCCTGAGCAGTAACCAAGGGCAAAAAATCTAAAAGAAAAACATACCCGCGCACTTTCGGCGCTACTAACACAAATCCTCGTCAATAGATTCTCCTTTTTTCACATATTTCAGGTATCCTCAAAGTGTGTCCATCTTCCGTATCAACAGGACTCAAAACTGAACCACAAACTCTCAATTACTCTTTCTGCATCCACTGAACACTCAAAATTAAGCCTTCGATGATCCTTGACATCAACGATGTGACTGAAAATTGCCCAATAAAAATGTTCTTTTATTCTCGGAATAGCTTTATGTTAGAAATGTACTGCAGACCTCGTGACTTTCGTCAGCGAAGAGTTTCGACTTCGACGGCGTTCTCGTGAACCACTCTCCTCACACGGAAAGGCCCCATATACACATTAAAAAACTTGTTAGCAATAAACCTGTGTTTTGTAGGTAAACGATGACCTTTCATTGACACTTTGTCTCCCGTTCACAACATTAAACAGCGTATTTTTCCGTTTTGTCTCTTCTGTTGACGTAAAGCTTCTACCTGAATCGTTTTAATTGCTAAGTTGACAATTTCACTGACTATATATGTTTTTGGATAGGGTCCGCCTTTAGCAAAACACAGTTTTGTTTTTTAACCCAGACATGTTTCACTGCAGTTGCAGCATCCTCAGTGCCCACTGAGGATGCTGCAACAGCAGTGAAACATGTCTGGGTTAAAAAACAAAACTGTGTTTTGCTAAAGGCGGACCCTATCCAAAAACATATATATTGTAAAAGCAAACACGGAAAAAAAAGAGCTTCAATACCAAGATGATTATTTCACTGACTGTTTACACTTGCGCTAACTCGCACTGTAAGTCAACCTGCCTTTGATAACCATATTCCCGTTGATGGAAGGATTCCACAGATAATTTAAAGGAGGCCATCGCGCCTCCATTAACATTTACCGATTCGTCAAACCTCAAATGTACTTCCTCCTCATCAATTACTACTGCAGCGAAACCGTTGCGTATATTTAGCATAGCTCGGTACTTCCTCAAAAAATTCAAGCGTAAAATGGCTTCGACTGTCTATTTCGATCCGATCAAGAACACTACGCTCATCATCTGTCCTTGACGTTGGAAATCGATATGGCTCTGATGCCTGACCTCAACACTCTTCCCTTGCACTGCTCCGCGGGCTATGGTTCTCTGTAATGGCAAAGTCGGCCGTCTCATCTCTCCCGCACAACTGTAAACATCCTCCCTCAAAACTGACACTTGACTGCCTGTGTCTAATACACAAGGTATCATAACGTTGTTTACAAGTACACTTACAATGGGTAATTTAAACACTTCTATTTCTTCGTTTTCTTCAAATAATACCTCTCTCATTTCACCATAATCTACATACAAAACTAAGCTACTATTTACAGGGCCACTACACTCAGGAGTCGGACTTGTCAGTCATCTTACTTCTCTGGAATCATCGTTACTGTGCGCATTATGACCTGGGTCAGCTCATCGTACTTCTACACCAGCCGGTGTTACCATAGGAATTCCTCCGGTCATGATTATGACCCCGCTTCCCTCACGTTACAAAGCCGCTACTACGCCCGATATTAAAATGTCGGTACAGCACGTAATTTGTTTCTAGGTTCATTTGCTCCGCTCATAATTTCGACATACTTGGACAGCCCTTCTCACTTCGCTAGGTCCATTGTGACCAATCTCTTCCCCTAACTCTAGCAAAAGTTCTTGAAAGGCCATAACATCCTGCATACTTTGACCTGCTATCGTAATTTCTCTCCGTAGTTTCGGAGGTAATCTCGTGAGACATATCCTAACCAATTGTGCATCTGAATATGGCGCATCGAAATACTGATTATCCTTAACCATCTCGCGAAAGTAACAAACTGAGTTCGTTTGCGGACTACTTTGACAGGTTTCTTTCATCAGAATATTTAATTTTATCCGATCTTGGATGCCTCTCGACCAAAACTCGTTCAGAAAGACCTGTGTGAAATCTTTAGACGTGAAACAGTCGCAGGTTGCGATCTGCATCCGTGCACTCGCCTCATCTCGTAAGTGGTTACACAGAAAGCGTATTTTCAATGTGTCTCCCCACGAAGCTGGCAATGTATTTTGAAATTGGCGTAACCAAACATAGGGGTGCTGATAGTTATTGGAGTCCGGAAAGGCAGAGTAATTTAAGATAGACACGAAATGCCACCTACATTCTTCCTCATTCATGTCCATCAATTCGGTACGTACTGCTGGGTCTGATGCCACAGGAGATCTAATACTATATAATCGCTCTTCCAAGTCCCTGATTTCTTCTGATTCAGTACGGCGTCTTTTATTGGCAGTGCCTACTTCACTGTTGCTCCGCGTAGTGACCGCACTGTTCCTTTGTACCTCATCCTGTTTCATTAGTTCTGCTAAATTATCCCGATTCCTACGCTAAGTGTCTTATTGAGCCTGCTTAAATCTGAGTAGTGATTGCACCTCTTGGCTGTCGCCAATCGCTATTAGATGTGTTCTGTCGGATTCTGCATCTACTCGCAGTGTGATTTCCTCGACAGCTCCGTTAAGTCATCCATCCTACTTACAACTTTGTCAGTCTGATTCTCTTGTTGCGCCACCTGCTGACAAACTTTTTCCAGTAGTTCCGTCTGTTCACTATAGATTTCATTTATTACGTCTTTCATTAGATTTCCGTCTATGACTTCGTTCTCCTTACACGAGACGTCGTGTTCAAGTGCAACTACTTGAACCTTTATGCCTTCACCAAGGTCAGATACGTTTTCCTGAATTTCGCGCACCCCACTTTGCATAGCGTCAGTTGTCACAAGATTTTCCGCGATTACGGCATCAATTCGGCAGCCAACGTCTTCAAATCGTGCACTGATTACCTTTTCTTGATCCTCGAACCTCGTGTGAAGCAATTGTTCCTGCTCATCTAAGTATTTCTTTACTTCGGCCTGCACTGCATTAAACGCGGTACTTTGCTCATCAAAACGTTTATTTTGCTCGTCAAAACGAGTATTAAACACGGTACTTTGCTCATCGAAACGTTTATTTTGCTCGTCAAAACGCTTATTAAGTTTATCATTCCCTTCAATTAGTTTGTTCAGAGGTGAACTAAGCCAATCTTACTACTGGGATTCGCACCCTGTTCTGCGGTGGTGGTCGCGCTGACTGCAGTCGAGCGGTGGTCATTCAAGTCCGCTTGCCCTTGTGCGGCTTCACATAACGGAACGCCTGCCCCAACTGGTGAGGCCCATTCTTTGTCCGGCGCCGGCGGAGTACCTGCCGCCACTGCCCGCAAACACGACCCTCGGCAGCCGGTTCAACGTTACGCACGCTCGTTCCTCCCTGCTCAGACACTTCGCGCATCTCACCCGAATTTTGTCCCGCCATATTTGTACAGCTTTTTGCTCGCAACCTAGTTATTACGGTCATGCCACTCAACGAATTTTAGACTCCTGTAAATACTCACCGCGGGATACAATGTATTCAACCATTGCTATCAGATTATTTCCCGCCAAAATTAATAGCTCGTTATTAATCAAAAAAATAAAAAATTATCCCCCAAAAGTTCACAGCAACACAACGCCGAGTATGGGTAGACAACAACAACAAACCTTTAGAAACATGATCGAAGATCATGGACACAGATAAATGCACAAATAAATCCCTGAAAAGAGATTAATTGTATAGTAATGTTTCTGTCTGCTTCTTTAAAAGGTGCCTAGCGTTAGTTAAATAATCCTGGCACAGGGTCCGCCCCGATGAACGGTTACCACCATTTTCCGTTATTATATTTGTCTTCCTCTCTTTCATTCAATCTATGTTAGAGCGTGCCGAATGTGTATGTGTGCCAAGGCACCTCATATACACGCTGCTTACCCACTTGGTTCAATGCTCGGAAGTGTTAATTTAAGGGGTCCAGCCCGAAGTCAGTAGTCGAATGATTTGATGATTATTATATTAAAATTTCGCAACGAATAACGCGGGGAGGGCTCAAGTAACAAAGTGGGCAAGTAACTGAATACCACGCTCTAACATGATCTATATTCTCTACCCCGGTTAATTTTCCTTCCCGCCAATTCATCATGACTCCAATTTAGCGACAACATTGCTCCCTACACAGTGTAGGGGTGTTATGAACACTAAATCCATGAAATCAAATTTATATGATACATTTATTATCTGTATACTCAGAAATTTTACAAATGTTATAACTTCAGTTAAGAAAGCCAATTAGAGTTAAATTCTATTTTTGTCTAGCACTGAAGGTGCCTATATTAGCAGGAATCCATTCTATACTCTCTCGCACTGAAGGTGCTTAAACTATTAGGCATCTTGTTTGTAATTATGCACTGAGAAAGAGGAGTTCAACAGCTACCCGCAGAGTAACGCTATCATGGCAGCTCTCAATGGCCATTCTCTTACATGGAGGGGAGGGGAACCTGTTACCAACCCTGAACTACCCCAGGCAAACAGGTGCATCATCGCTGCCTTTACTCCAAGTTTATGTTGGCACTCACCAACCTACAGAGTGACGACATCTCTGCCTTGACACTACCAGACAACAAACTCTTAATACAAACCCCAAAGTTTATTAACCCAACGTAGAGGAATTAGGGACAGGTAGTGCATTTATGTAATCATGAATTAAATAAACAAGGAGTCAATTTCTTCACTCGTGTTATAACATTCCTTAAATATAAAGAAAATGTTGAAAGTATCAAAAAAAATCTACAGCATTCCATATAATGCAACGAAAAAACTTATTATAAAGAGATGGAACAA
This sequence comes from Schistocerca gregaria, assembly GCF_023897955.1. Lineage (NCBI taxonomy): Eukaryota > Metazoa > Arthropoda > Insecta > Orthoptera > Acrididae > Schistocerca > Schistocerca gregaria. Next base: position 515,850,152 of record NC_064931.1, on the reverse strand, counting down.
GCTGTTCCCTCCCAACGCATATAAAAAAATAAAAAAGGGTTTCTGGATTAACACAACAAGAAAGTGAATTTTTGCCATTACTATTGACTACATTAGCATGTTTAGCTACTGTCGGAAAGGTAGTAGGTCGAGTTGCTGTTGTAGCAAAAACAGTTACAGACAAAAATCAAAATGATAGAGAATTAGACAAACATAAAGGACATAATTTAGCAGAGGAAAAGAAAGGAACTGAGGTGACAAAATGTAAACAATGATTATAAATAATAAATATCAAACTAATTTTGCATTATAAAATCTTGCTTAAAATTAAAAATTGAACATTTCAGAGATGTCCTTATGATTGATGAATTACCTAATAAATCAAAAAAAACTGAATCTGGTAGATTTAATTTAGATATTTCTGATAATGTTGTTACTCATTAGCTTTATCATTATAAAATAAATAATACTAACATCGTTTTTTTATTCATTTGGTGGCAATAAACAAATAGAATTAATAAATAATCCAAAAGACCTGATTTATATTGTAATGCTGAAAGAATTTAGTTTTGGCTATGTATGTACATTCTTGTTAAAACTGTTGTCAGATACTTTCAAGATATATTAAATTTAATAAATGAACATTAATGGAAAAAAACATAAGTATAATATATGAAGAAATAGAAAAACTTTTAGATAAAAAATTAATAAAATAGAAATTTACAAGAACAACAATAAAAATTAATAGAAAATTAATAAACATAAATTAGAGAAAATAAAAAATTAGGTATATCTAAAAATAGTATATCTAATTAGATGTGAATTAGGAATAGAATTCAAAATTAGTACAAAAATTAATGAAGATGAATTAGGAGGAAAATAATCAAAAATCAATACCAAAATTAATAAACATGAATCAGAAAAAATAAGAAACCAATCAGATCTAATAATAGAAACATTAGTCAAACAATTTCTGAAATTATTAAGTAAAATTTGTGATTTTCTAAAGCTTAGGTTACATCTAAGAAGAGAAGCTATTTGGAAAAATTATGGAAAATATAAGAAACAGAATAAATATAAAATTAGTTTCAGAAAGTAGAAATCTGATAAATGAATAGCTATCAAAACCTTTTTAAAACAGAAGAACATTTAATGAAATTTAGTTGCCATTCATATGAACGAAACTAAAATGTATGTTGGAATGAGTATACATCATTTAACAAAAGAAATAATATATGAGTTTCACTATTATATTATGAAACCAACATATTTAGAAAATACCTAACTATTTTATTAACATACCTGTAATATAAAACTAGAGATTTTTATGAAGATATGAACTCAATGATTAATTATTTTGATACTAGTGATTATTAAGAAATAGCATTTATAATATACCTCAAGTAAATAAAAAAGTGTCAGTAAATATAAGAGATGATTTAAAGAAAAAATAATGGAAAAATTTTGTCGTTTTTGATTGGAAACGAGAAATTTATTCAGTTGAAGTCAATAAATATCATTAAGTTCTTACAACAATAAAACTTATGTTTAAAAAAATTAAATAGATACATTACTGTATTGACATTAATAAAACTTTATAAAATATTTTATTTGAAAAGATTTATAAAATATTTTATTTAAAAATTATTAAATTATTTTATTTAAAAAATAATAAATAATTTTTCTATACGAAAATGAATAACAGTGTCAGACAGTCATATTTCGTGTTTCAAATGTAAAAAATTTACTGCTACACCTCATCCAAAGAGTATAACAACAAAATATTGTAAACAAAGAATTGAAGGTATGTGTTCAATGTGTAAAACTAAAAAAAGGAGTATGACTCAGGCTGTGAAGAATGTTAAGAAGCTGCCAGCACTTTTACTTAAGCTGACGAATATGAGGAAGTTCAGCGGTCATCGAAAACCAATCCTAAAAAGGAATAAGAATTTACTGCATTAATAAGATGAACATCAAGATATAATTGTGGGTTTCAGTCAACAGTGCAATGCCAACAGAGGTGCATGACACAAGTCTTGGTTGCTGAAAACAGAAAGCCGTGGGTGAAGGCCTATGAATGCGCCTTTTGTATGGCTTCCTGTAGTTGACAATCAGCCACACCAATAGTGAATAAGCAAAAGGAAATACAAAAGTCATCAGCGTATAAGAAGTGTGATACTGAGGACCCCACAGCTGCTGTGGGATCATTAATGGCCCCAAAAAGTGTGGAACCCTCAGCACAGACGCCTGCAGGACCCATTCTATTGGATATGGGGGGAGCTGTGTGAAGCACCAACTCGAACACTGAAGGTGTGGTGACAAAATGTTCTGTATAAAAATCGGTAGGGGGCCCTGGAGACCCTACTCTTGCAATGTAGTGAGGTTGTGGTATCACCATGTGCTGTCATAGACTTTCATCAGGTCAAAAAAAAGGCAATAAGGTCATGACGGCAGGAAAAGGCCGTTCAGATTCCAGATTCCAGCTATATAAACTGCCAGTGGTGGAGAAACCTTGGCGAAACCAGCCCTGGACAGAGCCAGAAGGCCCCAAGACTCAAGCATCCAACACAACCACCAGCTCAGCATATATTCGAGCAGCTTGCACAGAACGCCAATGATGCTAATAGGACGAGAGCTGCCAATGTCTGGCAGGTTCTTTCAGGTTTTGGCATTGGAACAATGATACTATCTCGCCACTGCGATGGGAATTCGCCATCGCTCCAGATGCAGTTGAAGACGCCAAGGGGGTGGCGATGGTGATCCGTTGATCACTTTGTGATGGATACGGTCTGGCCCAGGGTATGTGTCAGGAAAATCTGCAAGGGCACTGAGAAATTCCCACTCACTGGGCTGAACATTATATGGCTCATGGTGGTGTCTAGTAAAGGATAGGTGTTGTCGTTTCACCAGCTGTTTTAGAGAACGAAACGTGGGGGTGGTAATTCTCAGATGCAGAGGTATGAGCATAATGCTTGGAAAAACGCTCTGCGAAGACAGAGATGTGTCGGTGTATACAGCTCAATGTGTAGAAGTCGCAGTCTCATATCCTTAGAAGTATCTGAGCATAGTCCAGACCTGGGGTGGAGAGGTTCATGTGCCACTGGTGGAGACGGACCAATCTCAGCACTTCTGCTTCTGACTTTTTTTATTAGCTGATGGACCCATTTGAATTCAATGAGGTGCTCCATTGATGGGTGCTGCTTATGACATTGCAAGTGCTGCCTACGATCCGTAACGGCCACAGCGATTTCCGGCGACCACCAAGGCACTATCTTTGGCTAGGGGCAACCTCAGGAACAAGGATTGCCGATTCAGCTCCAGAAACAATTTTTGTAGCAGCATCCTGGACCACCATATCGATGTTACCATGTAATGGTAGCAGAGATGAAAGCGACTATACCATTACCTCCTGTTTATGTAACTGTCGTGGTGCTGAATTAATTCAGTCATTTCGTATAAGTCAGCGTGGACTGTTACGTGCGGTTTGAAATACTCGTGCAGGCATCAGTCACAACCTACACCGATGATAATGCAACGTAGCAGTTAAAATTCTGCATATTGTTTTTGGGAAAGTCACATATATTTTGAGCAGTGTGTATATGCGTCTTAAATATACGTAGCGTTACTTAATCTCAATATGCAGGCCAAAAGTTATTTATTATTAATGGAAATGTTATGCTCTCTTCCAATGAATGACAACGTAACGTAACCTGCAACTAACCCAGCGATAATATAGAGCATGAAATGATTTCTTTTCCCATCAAATTAATCTAATTTTTCATAGAAAAAAAGAATGGTATAATCATCTGCGTATTTTAAAATAATTGCAAGGAATTTCTTTGGAATTATCTCATTAATAATTGAGTTAACTTTTAATTCTTTGAATTAAGTGAAAATATTTTAAACCAGAGGTGAAATCTCTGAGTAAGTTTTGTAATTAAAAACATTAACTAACTTAATATTGAAAAGTGACTGCAAAAATTCATAAAAGCACTTAGAATTATTTTCCTTTGTGAGTGAAGTTCGCAAACACTGAAATATTCTTTAGTACACGTAATCGCGAACTTAGCGCCACCGAAACAGTCGAAGCTCTCGACAACAACATTATTATCTTTAAATAAATTTCATGTGGATGGAGATGTATTTTTGAAAAGAAACATAACAGTATATTGTAACCCTCAGCGAGTTATAAATACATGGACCCACAGGGGAGAAAGAACGAACAGGAGAAATACAGAGAACAAACAGGGGCGATCAACATGGCTCTTGTACTTATATACTTGATGTTCCATGCTTTCATGTGACATATTGAAACATAGTATTCTTTCTCTGATATTAATGGAAAATATTTACAACATTTGTCATAAAATATTATCAAGCTTGACAAAATTACTTATAATATTACAGATATTAATTTCTTATTTTGCATTACCTTCATTTCGACTGAATAAATCGCGTCATACATCAGACAGGTTTGCAGGTGACGTCACACATCCCAGGCAGTCTTAGTAAGAGTCCATCTGGACAAGCGCCCAGGTTAGTAACGCCAAAGAAGGGACAGGAAGAGCAGAAAGTGGTCACTACTACACAAGTCGTCATGAGCTTTCCAGTGGACAGACAGTAGAAGGCCAGGATTGGAAACTGAGAGGTCAATGGCTGAGTGTGTGCCATGTGCCACACAGAAATGAGTGGAGGCACCTGTATTTAGGAGGCACAGGTCGAGCTGAGTGAGTAGATTCTCGACATATTTACTATGGCTAGTAATCATGGTTCCAACCAGAAGTAGAAAAGTTGGGGGGGGGGGGGGGGGAGTTGAGCAATTAGATAGCCAACACACAGTGTCGGGCTTTTAGATAGCCAACACACAGTGTCGGGCTTCACCATTTGGACGAAGGTAAATGTTCCAGATGGTAATTTTTTTCGATTTCCTGACAGCTACAGCTTCTAAAGGTGTTTTAAGGGGCACAGGTTCGCTATTTACAGAGGTAACGATGCATTTACATACTCCACCTGATATCCTGTTACAGTCAGTAAATTATTCTAATACCCCCAATAGCCATGAAGAGTGGGGGTCTGCATAGCCAGAAACAGGGTTTCCTGGAGGGCAATGCAAAAAGCAAATATAATGCTTAAGAGTTGTCATAACTCAACCAGTGTGTGTGTGGGGGGGGGGGGGGCAGGGGAGGGGTAACGGCCGCAATTCCACTGAAGGATGACGCTGTCAGTAGTCTTGGAAGGCATGAAGGGACTAAGGAGATAATCACTGCCAAGGTGTCGGCAAGATCTAGGTCCTTGTGGGATGCTAAAATCTCTGCCTCTTCCTTGGCTGCAGAAGTAGTAGGGAGAGGTGGTGTGGGCCCACTGGAGTTTCTTGTTTCTTAGCAGACTTCTTCTTCGCCTATTTTCCCTGTCACTTCTCTTTAGTAGCTTGCTGGGGAGGCTTCTCTGAAGGAGCTACAGGTACAGAGGAAGACCGTGAAGCCCTTTGTCCAGCAGCTTGTGGCTCTTTCAGCCACTTGCAGGTGTCAACCTTTGCATGGAGAGGGGCAGACCTTGGAAGGTAAGAGTCCCAAGCGGTCCCTTCCATGCAAGAGGAGGCTGTTGTTTGTCCAGCTGGAGGAAGGGGACCGATGTCCCCATCTTTTGGGGGGGGGGGGGGGGGGTGGAGAGCGTTGCTCCCAAAGTAGATGCCTTGGGAGAAGCAAAAGAAGAAGTGCCCTCAACCACCAAGGGGGGAGAATGTACAGTAGTCAGGCAGCCCAGAAAGCCCACTGTGGAAGGCATAGACAAGATGACTACTGTCACCAGTGATGGCAACATCGCTGTAGTGGCAGCGTAAGATGAGAGCAATCGAAAGAGGTTCAATTGGTCATACTTCTTTTTTTAGCCATTTCATATGTCAGCCTGTCCAGGGTCTGATGGAGATCAGGGGGAGTGTTGCTCTACACAATTGGCACAGATGGTAGGAGAGGCACATGGAGTATTTGGATACAGAAGATGTCCACAGTCTCTACATGTGGAACTGTATGTGCACAGGGAAGACATATGCTTGAATTTCCAGCAGTTAAAGCATCGCATAGGTGGAGGTATATATGATTTTACGTCACATTGGTTTACTATCACCTTCACTTTTCAGGTATTGACTCACCCTAAAACGCCAAAATAAAGGCATCGGTAGCAACCCTGTTATCTGTAGGTACCCTATAGACCCACTGGCTGAAGTGAACACTCCAGCTTTCTAAATTGGCGCGTAGCTCGTCGTCGGACTACAGTAGGAGGTCTCGATGAAAAATAATCCGTTGGACTATGTTCAGGCTTTTATGGGGAGTGACCAAAATGGGGATGTCACCCAGCTTGTCACAGGCGAGCAACACCCATAACTGGGCTGGAGATGCAGCCTCAATCAAGACTGATCCATTCCGCACTTTGGACAGTGCCACCACTTCCTCAAACGTATCTTCCAGGTGATGTACAAGAAATAGATGCTTTGTAGCCAGAAAGGAGTCCCCATCAAGTCTTCTCCAAACTAAATATCTGGGTGAATACAGTGTAGCGAGGGAGAAGAACGATTTGGAGTTGTAGTTCTCTGTGTTGTAGTCTACTTGCCTTTCTGAGACTGCTGGGGTCATTTGGTAGCAGCAAAAGACGACTTGGTCCGCTTCATTGAGGGTCATCTGCCCTGATGCCACAAGTCTGATCAGAGGCTCTCCCCACAGGCACCACTCAGCCACAGAAATAGGCCACCTGGCACAATGGCAATTGCTGGAAGTCCAAATCCACAAAAAGATGGGTATCTACTCCTTGACATGCGTATTGTGTTTGCAGTGTGATCCTTATGTTGGTAGGGGGCTACAACCAAGAGGATACATGATACATGACGATCCCCCCACAATGAACTGACCACTGCACTGGATATTGGGTGAAAAAAGTTCCAGTATTATCGTGGGTGCACGAGGTGACAGCACATAATGGCTGTAAAGTTTGCACCCCATAAGACGTCCTTCCCCAAAAGGCTAGATGATGGGTGCAATTATATTTCCATTACAGAAAGTCTCAGGGTGCAATGGATACATGATGCACCAAGTAAGGCGTCCTTACCCAAATGGCCCTCACTTCTGTAGAAGTTTAAAGGTGGAGTTCAAAGCCTAAATGGGGACCATGACTGATTAGGCCAAAAAATAGGAGACTCCTTTTAGTTGCATCTTACAAAAGGCACAGATACCTTGGGTCTATTCTAAACCCAGAACCCACTTGGGGGATTTTATTAGATTTTTAAAAATGAAAGAAATTAAAAATTTTAAAAATAAAAAATTGGGAAATTAAATTTAAATAATTTTAAAAATTAAGAACTTTTTCATATCTGAGATTTTTTATTGTTTTATATTCCATTAAAATCAATAATTTTAATTGTTATATATATTGATGTTATAAGTTAAATTAAATTAATAAAACACATTAACATTAGTGCACTTTTATTTAAAATAATTTTATTGAAAAAGGTCAACTGAAAATAGATAAAATGCCACTCACACACATAAATTATGCTGATACCATCATTTTAAATACACTAACCAGATTCAGAAGGATGTAGGCTGCAGTAGGTACTGGGAGATGAAGAAGCTTGCACAGGATAGAGTAGCATGGAGAGCTGCATCAAACCAGTCTCAGGACTGAAGACCACAACAACAACAACATCATTTTATCTCTACTAATTATTTTCAGTTTTTGAGCTAATTAGGTTTGAGCTGGACTTGAGCCTTTGAAGATATTTACCACTTTCTTCATCAGGAACTGCATGGCTAGTGGATATCTCTTACACAGTAGTGGACAGTATGGGGTAAGCAACTACAGTTTAGCTACAAGGAGGATACTAACCCGTATGATTGCCTTTCTTGATACTATGTCTGTTACAAAGATATGAACAGCAGTAATACTTTTTTAAACAGCAGTACATATTTTTGGTAATGCAGTTCCTTTTCTCAAGACCTGTTTAAAAACGTATCATAGTCTATCATTGATGTAAATATGAGGTTATTAAGAACTTAACATAAAATTGACTTTGACGCTCCTGTATCAGCATACAGTGGTGCAATCTGGGGTAATGTGACTCATTCACTTTCTGGAGCTGACAGTAAACAAATTAGAACACAAGGAAAATGCCCACAAGTCATTCAGTCAGTTCCTACACCTACCTTCAATCACAACAAGAGTAAAGTAGCTATGATGCAGTTTTTCTCAAGGATTGTTGTTACTGTAGATAACATATCATTTAAGAGTTTTCTTGAGGAATGGAAGAGCTACTTAAAAAAGATGTACTGCTGTTCATATCTTTATAATGAAAAGACTTACAAGAAAAGCAGTTATGCTGGCCAATATCTCCCTGGTATACAAACAACATTTGCCTGACACATTGTTATTTTCCTCTCCAGACAAAAAGTTATTCAGAGTGGTAGATATAAGTGGCTGACCCTGTGTAAGAGACACACATTGGTCCTGGCATCCGTTATCTCCTGATGATGAATGTGGTTAACACCTTGGAAGGTTTGAATTTTAATGAAAATACACACACATATTTAAATGTCAAGTTAAATTTAATTTGACATTAATGTTTACAGAAAAAGAAATAAAACTATTTAATTCGATATTCATTCAGTAAACACCTAGAAAAATAGAACTTAACATATAGTTAAAACAACACAACCAATTTGATTACAGTATAAGCTAGATTTCATATGACAACATGTTTCAAAGTTTAGAAAAGAAAAATCATTAATTAGACCCTCATTTCGGGAATATTTAACAAATCCCTTTTTCTGCTTCAACAACTGTTTTAGTAAAAGTTTTATAACATAATGTATTACCAATCTTGATAACATAAATGTGTCCTTTCCACTGCATGTTACTGTATGCTTCCACCATCATAAGAAAATTTCTCCCAAAATGAGAAGTTAATACTTCATTCTTCCTTTTTCCTAAATGTATATTTCAGTAAGTTGTCAACAATTGTTGTTCCAGGATATTAAAGGTGATTTTCTGTGATACTGCTGAAGCATTCCAGAAGAGGTTGCACCTTTCACAGCTGGACTTTTAGGATTCTCATTTACCTTCCATGAAAGTGGGAAGTCGTTTTAGTTTGCAGCTGAAATGACAATTTGTAAATAAGCTATATATCAAAAAAATGTTTTTTGCTGCGAGAGTTGATAGACTTCAAAAACTGGACAGCAGTTAATGTAAATTTTTTGTGTGACAGTCTCATTTGTAGGACATGTTGTGGCTCAAGAATATTATTTTCATGAATGTAAGTTATGGAACTCAGCTTGTCGTTTGTTCAGACAAAAGACAAGTATGAAATACATATGTACATGCTACTTTGAGTAAAGAACTGTAATATGCTTACTTTGTTAATTCACATCATAATCTGTTGTTTAGAAAGCTAACTGCAATACATGTTTATGTTCTTGTCCTAAATTCTTATTTTATACCACTGCAAAAAGTGAGGTGGTAAATATGAGAATCAAGTAGTTTGCCTTCTGTTTTTGCCATTATAGCCTTCTCAATAAATTATTCGTCTAATGAAGAAATTTGATTGTTGTAGTACACATTAAGAGGATTAAAATATCTTGTTTTTTAGTTTGGCATTACATTAAACATAATATTCTGTTCAGTTAATTTCAAGGTTTTGAATTTGAGGGAAAACTCAAACAGAAACACACAGAAACGTTAATGTTTAGTGGATCTGTAGGTTCTAGTCATTTTCAACCATTTTTCAAGGCAGGTGTCTTTGTTTCTAGAATGAGAACAGAGCGTCTTAGCTAATTTGCTAAAGAACAGCTGCAGATAGTCTGTTATTTCATAATAAAACTGGCATTTATCATTATTGAAAGCGTTTTTCATATCCTTTGTTCCTTTTTTAGTTTAATTCCCAAGCAATTCAGTCTCTAAAGGTGAAAACTATATTTTTCTCACATGTTCTGTGTGAGGTACCCTAACATATTATTGAAAGAAACATGTTTTTCAACCTGCATTCATAAAATTAAACGAAACTTTGAAATGGCGAACCTTGTAAGGTGAGCCTAAAATCTTTATTACATATGTAAGTAGCGTAGCATGTATCAGTAACTCATTGTATCTATCAGGTTTTCACCTTAGAAGTCCTTGAGAATTTTTACTTTTTTGTTTCATTATTCTTGTCACCATACAATTTGAAACTGCGATACAGTTTGCAGTACAATTCAAACATTAATTCTATAGCACTACCATCAGTACCTACTGGTTCTGTGCTATTTCAGTTCTCACATTGTTAAGATTGCCATACCTTCCACTTCTGCTGTAAATTCTTTGCCTGTTCTTAGTTTGGCTGTGGAAGTGAATAAAATTGATTTTTGTTGTTTCTGACCAAATGATCTAGTTATTAGTCATATTCCAATTATTCTCTAATACTGAAAATAAGGATTTAACTGGACAATGTTCACGCTACTGTATCTGAAAGTGAAAGGCCAAGATATAATTCACATCTGAGAACTCTCCGTTATTTGAGTATGTCTTTTCTTATTCTGTAACAGAATACTTGTGACAGAACAAAATGTATTATGCACTGTTTCTGTACTGTGTAGTGTGCATAAATTTAGGAAAAACTCGAGTGAAACTGTGCTTGCCCCAAAATTCTGTAACCAGGAAGGTAGTCTGTTTTCCATTTCTTGTAAATTTTTAATTTTTGTTGGAGCAGTATGTTTAAGACAACTTTAACTCTGCTTGTATGCTATGATCTAAATATATGATTATATTTATTGCCTTTAGGATGTAGTTTTTGAGATGTGGTACACTTAAGATATTTCTAAAATGTGATGGCAGTTCCATTACAGGAACATAGTGGCAAAATAAGACTGAATATTTATCGTGCTGATTACTTTTGTTCTGAGTTAGAGGTTCTGGTACAAAAAAAGACAATGTATTAATTTTACTCTTTGGTGTGTCAGTTCCAGTTTGTTGTAGTTAATTCTTACTAAGTCAGTTTACATTATTAGTTCATACCCTTAATTTATGCCATGTTGGTATTCAGAATATGAACATAGCAGTGTAGAGCTTTTTGTGTTATTGTTTTATACCAGATTACTTTTCAGTTCTGGGAAATTCAAAACAAATTTAATTGCCTCAGGCCATTTTGAATCATTTAATTACGAAAAAGCTGGTACCTTTTGCATAGAATAATTTTCTGTCTGTACATTAATGATATATTACATCAGTATTATAAATTTTATACAGATTCATATTTTGATTATTTTATTAATAAACACTTTAAAATAATACATGTGTTTTATGGTCCTTAATCACACGTATGCATTCTGTCGTATGAAACGGAGCTACTATAATGAAAATCCACTTACTTTGAAACGACCAGTCCAGTGAGGATCACACCTACATCTACATACATACCCAGCAAGCCGATATATGATGCGTGGCAAAGAGACGCTGTACCACTACTAGGCATTTCCTTTCCTGTACCACTTGCAAATGGAGTGAGAAAAAACGACTGTCTACATGCCTCCATATGAGCCCTAATTTCTATTATCTTCTTGGCCCTTCATCATTGGGGTTTCAGTCATGTTACTGAGTATGTGCCCAGGACCAGCACATTGGCACAACAAGTGGGCTGATATCTGGTATAAATAACCATTGGTTTCATAGCTGAATCATTAGATGTCCTGCAGTACCACAAGGATACAGGAGCTACATGTTTGTAGTATAGTTTGCCTTGAAGTCCATCCAAGAAGACAGCTCAACTAGTTTAACCTCACAAATTAAACCTATAGTCACCATTTCAGTTGGTCACAAAGTGGTTAGTTTTACACCAAGGTCAATGATGGATGTGTGTTATATACCTTCCTCATTGATGCTCATCTAACAAAAATGAAGTCTAAAATGTGTAGCCAGAAGAATTCTTTTGATGGTAGTTGAGGCATTACCAGCCTTTTGAAGGGAAATTATCAGTAATGTGGTTTCGTATTCTGTGTTCAAATATTTTGTGAAAGAATTTAAGAGAGACAGGTCTGAAAAGGAATTTTTAGACGGTGCATGTTCAGTAGGTGGCTGGAGTTTGCTAGGGTCCACATTTAGGGCCAAACACCCGCTGTAGATGCCAGATTTCCAGATGTGGCAATGTAATTAACAAAAACGTAGCCATTAATATTTGAGCTGCTGCTATGAAATTTGCTGAACATTAATAAGCAAGTAATGATCAGTGTCATGGGATGATGTTGTAGGAATATGTTTGCCTAAATTTGAATGTCACAGCTGACTCGTAAAAACTGTATGTTGATGATAAGATTTAATATGTTATTTTCTCAAAAACCGAAATGGTGATACCCTAGCTGTCTGAAAATACAAGTTTCTTGCGAGAAGTAAAAACAGCAACTATCCACTGTTAATAATGCTATATATTATTTATTACTGTATATCCAAATGTATGAGTGTCTCACATTTGTGGAAACTGAGAGCAAGGAATACAACGATTGAGATAAGGTAGTTGCTTATAATTCTTCAACAGAGAAATTGTAAGCAGTTGACCCTATGGCAAACAGGCAAACAGTAAAAAAAAAAAAAAATACGTTATAGACTGTTCACGACTGAGAGCACAGTAAAGTAACCAAATCTATTCAGTCTGGCACTGGGGACAACAAATATACTCGTATATAAACTAAGTTTGTGTTATTTTGACCTCCTCTACTCTCAGGTAGGAAACTGGAAATCCCAAATCAGAAACTAACAACTACAGCTCATTGGCCACACAATTTCTATGCATATACAGTGTTCCAGACTCGTCTGAAACTAAAAACATTATCTGTAAATGGTCAGAATTTACATATTACAAAATTAAGGTACTTTACCTTCTTTCATAAAATCCTCCTTCAGGGCTGTGTAAATAGCTGCACAAGTGTTGGGTATGATTTCACTCAATGGTTGTTTGAGAACTGCAGTGGAACATTTTGCATCCTTACAGCTTTGGAAGTAATGTTTGCTGTCATTACTTTTGTTGCTATTGCAAACTTCGGTGTAACTTCAGTAGCAGTGTAGAGGGTCGAATGATTAGAGCGATTAAGTTGGTTAAAGGTGGGAGATTTAAGTAATGAAGTTACTTAAAATGAGAAGGAGTATTGGAGCCGGAAGTGGAATATGTGTTACGTTCCATTGGGCAATACAGCGGTATGATACCGTGACATAAGTGGGTTGGCGGAGCGCCGAGTTAAGTAACACAAAGGAGAACGTTATATCCTTGGCTAGTGGAGGACATTACAAGAAGCATCTCGCCACACGCCAGGGTATGAGCATCGAGGGCGGTAGTCGGGTCATTTACGCCATCCGATCAACACCAAAATATTCCACCTACCTACTGGGGAAGACATCAGTGACAGAAAGCCGTATTTAAGGACCGGCAGCCAGCATTGTGGTAAAGCACTGTCCCCATCGTCCCAAACGCCGTGACCGCCCGCCGACGCCAGATACCTACAGCCGTCGATGGTCACTGAGACAGGGCACTGACCTGTCCTATGGCCACTGCCATGCCGCCCAGCCACGATCACAACAGAGGCCCGCGGGCCATGGTTCCAGTCGGCGCAGTACGACCCAGCAAAGTCGCAGCTCTGCCCCCGCGGCAGTGTATTCCAGTTATGCCAATTCAGTTCCAGTAGCCACAGCGGGAACGCGTGTGAGCGTCTGTCAGCCTCCTTCATCTCCGTTGAGAACATTACGAGCGGAAGCAAAACTCGCCCAGAGGGCGCACAGCTATTGTATTGCAGCTGATCAATAAATGTTGTTATTCTGCAGTCAGAAGCCATCCGCGGATAAATCCCCACCTCCCTCTTCCTCACGCCCAGCGGAGAACCAACGTTCGAATCTGTGAGTCAGCAGTATGGAGCACCTAGAGCGACAGTGTGCCAGGCTTCAAAGGAAGTCAGTGCCAGTTTCAGTCATTTGGGTTTCGAGCCTGTTGGGTTGCTCCTTTTCCTGTCTTTTACCTGAATAATTTTTTGTGTTCTTTGATTAAGTTGTAGCTATAGCGAAGGGAATTTCAGTCGCTGAGGTTATCGAACATCTTATGGATCTGGTAGATAAATTACAGATAGAGGTAAATAAGCTTAGAGCGGCGGAAAGGGAGCAGTCACATCCACATGCTGCAGGATTGGTTACCCCATTTTCGGGGAAACAGAAGGAACATGTTTTTATCTTATTTGACAATTTAACTACAGGCCAAATTGGGGGGATGGAGTAAGGAGCATTTATTACGTGTTGCCGGCCGGTGTGGCCGAGCGGTTCTAGGCGCTTCAGTCCGGAACCACGCGACCGCTACGATCGCAGGTTCGAATCCTGCCTCGGGCATGGATGTGTGTGATGTACTTAGGTTAGTTAGGTTTAAGTATTTCTAATTTCTAGGGGACTGATGACCGCAGATGTTAAGTCACATAGTGCTCAGAGCCATTTGAACCATTTTTTCATTACGTGTTGCTGGACTGAAGTTAATGAGAGATGTTATGTGTAATGGGAATCTCAGGGAGGCTAAAACATTTGAGGATTTTCGGGAAGGGTTAATAGAGAAATATCGGAAGAAGAATATAGCAAAATACTATTGGGAACCACTTGCTACGGTTTTTCGTAAGCAGGATGAATCCATGAAAAGTTTCACCGATCGCATTCGTAAACTCAATATAGGTACCCATGACCTCATGGATAATGATAGGGTTAACTTGATAATTTTGTGGGAAGCAAAACAGTGGGCTCTTGACGCATTGTTGAGTGGGTTGCAACAGGAAATGTCAAGAAAGTTTCGTTCAGAATTTCGTAATATTTCAGTGAAGCAATGGATATTGCATTATCATTAGGGGAAAATGTGTTATTGCATAGGTCACGTAAACGTCGGACAGTGTTTAGTACGGACATAAACTGTTTTCGGTGTGGACGAAAAGGTCACGTACTAAGGGACCGTAGACAGCAACGTTGCAGATATTGAAGAAATCTGGACACTCGGATCGGCAACGCCGTAACAGAAATCAGCAACAACGAACGCTTCATTGGTGGAGTAGACCTTCCAGGCAGCAGTTAAACGGCACAGAGGCGGGGTGTCCACTGCACCACGCTCCCAGTAAGAGTTAGCGCATGTAAGTAAGCAGTGGCGTACTTTTTTCTGACCGGCTATATGGGTCATAAACTACGTAAAATATTGTTAGATACCGGTTTTCAGGTATCGGTTGCAAGTAAGAGAGTATTTGGGGCTAATAGGTTAAGTGCACCACACTGAACGTTAAGTGGCGTAGGCTGAGAGCGTGTAAACTCACTCGGTGCTGGAGTGTTGAAGTTCCGAATGGGGGAAGTTAACTTTCAAGTGGATGCTGGAGTTCTTCCCGCGTTTGGGAAGACTTGATTTCCTGGTTCCACACCCTGGTTCCATTGACCTGGAACGGCATACGGTAGAACTGTATGGAACTTTGTTGCAGCTTGGCTCTGCAGCCGGAATACCTCCACTGTCACAAGGTACGCCCCATTGCCAGGAAAAACCAATTAAACTGTGTAGAAGGTTACTTCCCGAGGAAGTAAAGTTGTCGCAGCGTACTCTGGTTGCGAATCTAGAAGTCTTAGATGAGGATGAACTAAACTGTGATTTTGCACTAAATTACACAATGTCGGAAGTGTCTGTCGACTCGTCAGCACTAAGCATATGGAAGGACAGGATAGAGCATTAGTGGAAAAACTGTTGAGTGAGTACGTAGAATTATTTAATCCGTCGGGTCCATTACCCGAAACACCGCTTGTTCAGCATTAAATTCCTACTGAAAGTAAAGCACCAACCTATGAACGACCGTATCGAGTTCCAAAGCATTTATAGCCGAATATGGAAGAATTTATACATCAGAAACTTAGAGATAACATCAGAGTATCTAGTTATAGCTCCTCGTCTGCTCCCATTGCAATTGTAAGCAAATAATCACCAGATGGTAGCAAAGCATATCGTTTCTACTGTGATTACCGATTCCTCAACCAAAAAATGGTGCCGGATACATACCTATGCCTAATATAAGTGAGACATGGGACAGGTTGAGTCAGTGTCGGTATTCACAACGTTGGATTTGCATAGTGGTTTCTACCAGTTGGAAGTAACGCCGGAGGACCGACCGAAAACTGCTTTCTCAGCGCTGATTGGGTATTTTCAGTTTCGCCGTACTCACTCAGCAGGTTTTCCACTAATGTTCTACTTTGTGCTTTCAGATGCTTAAACCTGACCAGCCGCAGACCCTCCTGAAATTGTGTAATTTGGTATAAAATCACGGTATAGTTCAGCCTCATGTAACACTTCTAGATCCGCAACCAGGGTACCACGGGTTTAAAACTGCCTTTTGAACTTGAAAACGCGCCGCCACTCTTTCAGCGTTTGTTAGATACTGTGACCAGTTTTACCAGTCTGCCCAGCCTACTACATCCGACATCTGTAGTGAGAGTGGCTGGACAACCCCAAGACGTCTGAAAATGGTTAAACCTTGCATTCTTCACTTGTTGAAGACACTCCCCACAGCACTCCTGGACCACCCGACAAGTCGTACAGTTTCCGAAATGCTCATGCTGAGCCTCTGTACCATCACAGTCTGCCCTCAGTCAAACTCAGATAGATCGCGCGCCTCCACCACTCTACACATGACCGATGCTACATGCAGTGTGCGCGTGTCTGATTAGCAGTCATTCCTCGCCAGGTGACGCTGCTACCGTCTGGACGGGTTTATAACGGTATGAAGTCAGTGGTTATAATGTTCTAGCTGATCAGAGTAGAACGACTCACAGACGTATCTTGCGGCTGAAGTGGATGGTCAGGAGTCCCCACCTGGGGAAGTTCGGCTGCCGAGCGGCGTCTTTTCAGTTGACGCTACACTGAGTGAACTGCGTGTCGATGATGATGAAATGATGATGAGGTCAGTACAACACCCAATCCCTGAGTGGAGATAATCTCTGACCCAGGATCCACTACATGCAGTCAGACACGTTCACAACTCAGGCACGTCGGCACAAACCTTGCAGCTAAAAAGATCACATATGGCTAAGCTTTGTTATGAAGCCTGCACTACGCAGTGCGTGGTCTACATCAAAATCTCAGTATCGAAGCTCATAACACACAGTCAAGTCATATTATTGAGACCACCGCCCATATTCGATATCAACGTGCAGATTTCACGTGGTAGCATTAAAACTGGATGGTATAGACAGCGTGTTAGGGGGACGAGGATAATTGTGCCGTCATTGTACTAATGCGCAAACGGAACGAATTACGTCATGCCGTACTGATCATTTTCCTCCTGGCCAACATTGGAAGCATTTCTGAAGTGGCTAAGTTTGTAAAATGGTCATGTGTCGCCATGATTAAAAGATGTAAACAGCAGAATCGCGCTGTCCAAACCTGGCGGTGGTGCACCAGAGGCCATAGATCACAGGAGTGAACGGCAGTTGCTGAGATATGTACGGCTGAATGGGCGTGCAACTGTTAAGGGACTGACCGCCCAAATGAACCACGGGGCTAACACCAGTTTCTTCCTCAACAGCCATTCAGCGAAGGATGTTTTGTATGTGCCTCTGCAGAAGGTTCTTGGTTCACGGTGCATGCTGTTCATCGGCGACAAAGGCTGGAATTTGTACGCCAATACCGCAATTACATATCCACTGAGTGGTGACAGGACGCCTTTTCAGATGAATCACGTTTTACACTCAAGCAGACTGATGGCTGTTGGTGTGTACTACGTGAAACGTCTGAAACCAAACGTTGTGCAACAGTTGTCAGAGAGTGGAGCCAAGAGGGCATTCCCTGGCTGATTTTGTAGTTCTAAAAGGCACAGTCAATAAACAGAAGCATGCATATATCCCTGGGAACCATGTTCACCTCTACATACAGTCGTTTTCCCTCAGCACAACGGCATCTAACAGCAGTAGAATGCCACACGTTGCACAACTCGCAGATTACGTGTGTGTTTTGAAGACCACTCTTGGCTACAAAACACCTCGGATTTGATATCAGTCGAAAATCTGTGGGATCACTTCGATCGTGCAGTTCGCACCATGGATGCTCAACTGACAAACCCAGCTCACCTGGCCATCGTACTGGAGATGGCATTCCTCCACATCCCTGTAGGTACCTCGCCACTCTTTCTGCACATCTCACAGTCGTCTGTGCTGCAAAAGATGGTTGCTCAGGATTTTGAGAGGTGGTCACATTAATGTGACTGGACGGTGTACATGGGATGTTGCCTATGTAATAATATTCATTAAAATTCTAGCTTGGGAAAGCTGAGAGTCCTGTCTTGAGGCTACAGAAATTGTAATTTGAAATGTTGTATTAATGAAGTATGTTATATGTAGTCCTATGTCTACGTACAATCATGAATATGAACTTCAGTGCATATCTAATTATTGGCTGTTCATCCGGAATAGGAGCAAAAATACAATAACGAAGATTCTGACCATAACTTGATAAATAAGTCTAGCAATTATGAAACGTCCCCTTTGAACAATTATACATGACTGCGCTTAAACTGACACACAATTTTTTTTTTAGCGCAACGGAATCTAACTTTCAATAATCCCTACAAAAGAATGGCCCTGACTAACATTAACCTATACCTTTCACAAATCACTTACCTCACAAAAATCTTCGTTACTCGAACTACTGCAATACAGCGAGCGCCACTAGTGCCAGCTAAATAAAAGATTCAAACTACGGAAGGCACTAACTACCGATAGGCAAAGTTAGCAAATGAAAGATGTTAATAGAGAACAATGTATTTTCCTTAATAGTCATAATATATATAGCAGTTCATGACATCCATTCTTACAAATGTACTGTTTCTGATGGACACACCTCCAGATTATCCATTCTCAAAAATCCGCCATCTCACTTCTCCACATCCCCCACTGCTGGCGGCTCACGTGCAACTGCGCAATGCTACGCGCTGTTGACATCCAGCTGCCAAACACTACAATGGCGAGTATTACAACAATGGCAACCAGCCACTTACTGCACACAGCACAGCCAGTGATTTTTATACAGAGCGCTACGTGGCGTTCCCAATATAAAAACCTAAACAGCCTACTTACAATTACAAATGCTATATACGAATAACATAAGTCTCTATACAGCCACAAGCACTGTAGGCAGATACAGTGATGTAACGATGTGATTTTTTTAGACCCAAGATAGGAATCTCAACCCTTCTATATACACTTCTGGAAATTGAAATAAGAACACCGTGAATTCATTGTCCCAGGAAGGGGAAACTTTATTGACACATTCCTGGGGTCAGGTACATCACATGATCACACTGACAGAACCACAGGCACATAGACACAGGCAACAGAGCATGAACAATGTCGGCACTAGTACAGTGTATCTCCACGTTTCGCAGCAATGCAGGCTGCTATTCTCCCATGGAGACGATCGTAGAGATGCTGGATGTAGTCCTGTGGAACGGCTTGCCATGCCATTTCCACCTGGCGCCTCAGTTGCACCAGCGTTCGTGCTGGACGTGCAGACCGCGTGAGACGACGCTTCATCCAGTCCCAAACATGCTCAATGGGGGACAGATCCGGAGATCTTGCTGGCCAGGGTAGTTGACTTACACCTTCTAGAGCACGTTGGGTGGCACGGGATACATGCGGACGTGCATTGTCCTGTTGGAACAGCAAGTTGCCTTGCCGGTCTAGGAATGGTAGAACGATGGGTTCGATGACGGTTTGGATGTACCGTGCACTATTCAGTGTCCCCTCGACGATCACCAGAGGTGTACGGCCAGTGTAGGAGATCGCTCCCCACACCATGATGCCGGGTGTTGGCCCTGTGTGCCTCGGTCGTACGCAGTCCTGATTGTGGCGCTCACCTGCACGGCGCCAAACACGCATACGACCATCATTGGCACCAAGGCAGAAGCGACTCTCATCGCTGAAGACGACACGTCTCCATTCGTCCCTCCATTCACGCCTGTCGCGACACCACTAGAGGCGGGCTGCACGATGTTGGGGCGTGAGCGGAAGACGGCCTAACGGTGTGCGGGACCGTAGCCCAGCTTCATGGAGACGGTTGCGAATGGTCCTCGCCGATACCCCAGGAGCAACAGTGTCCCTAATTTGCTGGGAAGTGGCGGTGCGGTCCCCTACGGAACTGCGTAGGATCCTACGGTCTTGGCGTGCATCCGTGCGTCGCTGCGGTCCGGTCCCAGGTCGACGGGCACGTGCACCTTCCGCCGACCACTGGCGACAACATCGATGTACTGTGGAGACCTCACGCCCCACGTGTTGAGCAATTCGGCGGTACGTCCACCCGGCCTCCCGCATGCCCACTATACGCCCTCGCTCAAAGTCCGTCAACTGCACATACGGTTCACGTCCTCGCTGTCGCGGCATGCTACCAGTGTTAAAGACTGCGATGGAGCTCCGTATGCCACGGCAAACTGTCTGACACTGACGGTGCCGGTGCACAAATGGTGCGCAGCTAGCGCCATTCGACGGCCAACACCGCGGTTCCTGGTGTGTCCGCTGTGCCGTGCGTGTGATCATTGCTTGTACAGCCCTCTCGCAGTGTCCGGAGCAAGTATGGTGGGTCTGACACACCGGTGTCAATGTGTTCTTGTTTCCATTTCCAGGAGTGTATTTCCCTTACGGCAGGTGACCAGAACAAATGGCTCTGAGCACTATGGGACTTAACAGCTGTGGTCATCAGTCCCCTAGAACTTAGAACTACTTAAACCTAACTAACCTAAGCACATCACACACATCCATGCCTGAGGCATGCGCGCCTAGAACCGCGAGACCACCGCGGCCCCCAACCAGAACAGCACTTAATATTATAGAGCTGTAAAGGCTAGCGGGAAATGATTGGAATCTTTTATCTTACGAGCTGGTTTGCTTGGATACAAGAATCCTTGAGTGGAAGAGACTGAACTATTAGATTTCCAAAACTTTTTTATTGCAACCTAAAGATCAACCAGTATCTTGAACAATTCGTAATAATACTCATTTTTACCCAAAATAACCAAAAACTTCTTATAATAAATGCTGTGGTGGTACACATGAACTGTTTGTCTAGGAAAGAACATATAAATATGATATTAACATAGAGTAGAGGGACAGAGATAAGTACATCATTATAAACCCATATATTTCAGGCAAGCTCTAAAGATATAGGTACTGTACATATCTATGTAATTGTAACAATGTCACTTTTTTTATTTGTTTATTCTTTTGAGAGTAAACGGCACATGTCTGTTATCGGAAAGCAGAGAATGCTGCCAATCATACAGTACTATTCTGATCTCCTGCCTTATGATAAGAATGTGCACTGATCAGTCGGAACATTATGACCACCTACCTAACAGCCAGTATGTCCTTTGACACTGTAATCCCATACATTCCTGCGAGGGGGTGATGAGCTCTGGCCCCATCACATTCAATCATATCCCAGATGTGTTCAGTTGGGTTCATATCTAGCAAGCTCGAGCGGCGGGGGGATGGGCAGCATATATATCAGTCGGAACTAGCCACTGTGGTCCTCAAATCACACCATCACACTCCAGGCGTTGTGACATGGTGCATTATCTTGTTGAAAAATGCCACTGTAATCAGGAAACAAGTTCGACATGAAGGGGTGTACGTCGTTTGCAACCGGTGTGTGATGTTTCTTCCCCGTCATAGTGCCTTACCCGAAGCCCACTTTACCTATGGATGCACACCTGAATGTTACCCTCACCGCCGGCCGGTGTGGCCGAGCGGTTCTAGGAGCTTCAGTCTGGAACCGCTCGACCGCTATGGTCGCAGATTCGAATCCTGCCTCGGGTATGGATGTGTGTAATGTCCTTAGGTTAGTTAGGTTTAAGTAGTTCTAAGTTCTAGGGAACTGATGACCTCAGATGTTAAGTCCCACAGTGCTCAGAGCCATTTGAACCATTTTTTTTATCCTCACCACTGTGGGGCCTCCACCAGCAGCACATGTGTCAAGGAGCTGTTTTCCTGGAAGACGACAGATTCGCACCCTCCCATCGGCATGATGAAGAATTTTAAGATTTCATCAGCCCATGCACTGCTATAACACTGCGCCAACATCCAATACCAACAGTGAAGAGCATTTCACTCGTAATTGCCCATGTCGTGGTGTTAACATTGGCACATGCATGGCTTATTGCCTGTGGAGGCCCTCGTTAGGAATTTTCAGTGCACTGTGTGTGCGACACACTTTTACTCTGCCCAGAATTATAGTGTGATGTCAGGTCAGCCACAGTTCATTGCATGACCTGTTTTACCAGTCTGCCCAGCCTGCTGTCCAATATCTGTAATGAGGAGTGTCCGGCCAACACGACTTCTGGACGTGGTTTCATCTTGGATTCACCACGTGTTGAAGATACTCACCACAGCACTCCTCGAACACACGACAAGTCTAAAAATTTCCGAAATACTCATGCCGAGCCTATGGACCATCCCCTCGGTCAAACTCAGATAGATCATGTGCATTTCCCATTCTACAAACGACTGATACTACATGCGCCGTGCTTGTGTCTGATTAGCGGTTATTCCTCGCGAGGTGACGGTGTCATCGCCCGGACGGATTACAACAGTAGATGGTCGGTTGTCATAATGTTCTGGGTGATCGATGTAGAACGATTCACAGACGTATCTTGCGGCTGAAATGAATGGCTGGGAGTCCCCACCTGGGGAAATTCGGTCACTGAGTTCGTGTTTTTTCAGTTGACGCTACACTGAGTGTTTTGCATGTCGATGATGATGAAACGATGATGAGGACAATACAACACCAGTCTCCAAACGGAGAAAATCTCCGACCCGGGATCCACTGCATGCAGTCAGATACGCTCACAACTCAGCTAATGGGGCGCACACCATGCAAAAATGGCTCTGAGCACTATGGGACTCAACATCTGTGGTCATCAGTCCCCTAGAACTTAGAACTACTTAAACCTAACTAACCTAAGGACATCACACACATCCATGCCCGAGGCAGGATTCGAACTTGCGACCGTAGCAGTCGCACGGTTCCGGACTGCGCGCCTAGAACCGCGAGACCACCGCGGCCGGCGCACACCATGCAGCTAAAATGATGTCATATGGCAAAGTTTTGTTATGAAGCCTGCACTATGTATTGCGATATCTACATTAAAATCTCAACATCGAAACTCATAACACACAGTCGAGTCATATTCATGAGACCGCCTATATTCGATGTCAACGTGCAGTAACTACTTAGAGATGGCACGTGGCAGCATAGCAGTGGATGGTATGTAAAACGTGTCAGGGGGACGAGGGAAACTGTGTAGTCGCTGTCGTAATGCTGATATAGAATGATTTATGTGATGTCGTACCGATCATTTTCTTTCTCTCCAAGAGTGGAAGAATTTCTGGTGCGGCTAAGTTTGTAAACTGGTCGTGTGTCGCCATGGTTAAAATATACTGTAAACAGCAAAACCACGCTATCCAGACCCGGTGCTGCGTTGTCGGTGGTGTACCACAGGCCATAGATCACAGGAGTGAACGACAGCTGCTGAGGTATGTACAGGCGAATGGACGTGCAGCTGTTCAGCAACTGACCACCCACATGAACCAAGGGGCTAACACCAGTGTCTTCCTCAACATCTGTTCAGCGAAGTAAGTTGTGTATGGGCCTCTGCAGATAGCGCCTCGTTCAAGCACCCATTCGGCAAGCTGTTCATCGGCGGCAAAGGCTGGAATCTGTGCGCCAATACTGCAACTAGACATCCAATGAGAGATGACAAGTAGCCTTTTCAGATGATTCACGTTTTATACTCAACCAGACAGATAGCTGTTGGTGTGTACGACGTGAAGCGTCTGACACCAAACGCCGTGCAACAAATGTCGGAGGTTGCATACCAGAGGACATTCCCTGGGTGGTTTTGTCGTTGTGGAAGGCACAATGGATCAACACAAGCATGCATCTATCCTGGGTAACCATGTTCACCTCAACATGCAGTTCGTTTTCCTGCCGCTCAGTGGCATCGACCAGCAGGACAATGTCAGACGTTACATAGCTCACAGTGTAGGTATGTGTTTCGAAGAACACCGGGATGAGTTGACCATACAACCCTTGGACACAAGACACTGGGGATTTAAGACAAGTCCAAAATTTGTGGGACCACTTCGATAGGACAGTTCGCACCATGGATGCTCAACTGACAAACCTAGCGCACCTGGCCACGACACTGGAGTTGACATTGCTCCACATCCCTGTTGGTACCTCCCAGAGCCTCACTGGCTCTCTTTCTGCTCATCTCACAGACCTCTGTGCTGCAAAAGATGGTTGCTCAGGATTTTGACAGCTGGTCACATTAATGTGACTGGAGAGTGTAGTGGTATTTTGGCTATGTAATAGTATTACTCAAAATTCTATTTTGGGACAGCTGAGAGTCCTATCTTGAAGCTACAGAAACTATAATTTGAAAAGTTGTATTAATGAAGTATGTGATACGTAGTCCGAAGTCTACATATAATCTTGTTTATGAACTTTAAAGCATATCCAGTTATTGGCTTCACTCCAATGCAAATCAGTGTTTCATTCTGAGTAGGAGCAAAAATACAGTACAAAAGATCCTGATCATAAACTGATAAATAAGTCTATACAATTACAAATATCGTATATGGATAACACAAGTATATATTGAGGCACAACCACTGAAGGTACATAAAGTGACGTAAAAATGCGATTTTTTTTTTTAGCTCCAAGATAGGAATCTCAACCGTTCTATATTTTCCCCGTAAAACAGGTGATGAGAACAGTACTTAATGATATAGAGCTGTAAGGGTAGCAGGATAGGATTGGGTTGGTTCAAATGACTCTGAGTACTATGGGACTAAACAGCTATGGTAATCAGTCCCCTAGAACTTAGAACTACTTACACCTAACTAACCTAAGGACAGCACACAACACCCAGTCATGATAGGATTGGGCTCTTTTACCATTTGAGCTGGTTTGCTTGTATACAAGGATCCTTGAGGGGAAGGCACTGAAGAATTAGATTTCCAAAACTGTACTGTGTTAACTCGAAAAAAGGCCTAGGTGCACATCAACCAGCATCTTGAGCAATTCCTAATAACACTCATTTTTACCCAAAATAACCAAAAATTCTTACAATACATACAGTGGTAGTAGACATGAACAGTTTACGTCTGGGAAACAACCCTCTTAAGCAACAACAGCATTTCAAGTACAGACCTGGTGCAACTACGTAAATAATTCAAAGTAGGCACTAAACTTCTAGCCGGCCGAAGTGGCCGAGCGGTTCTAGGCGCTTCAGTCTGGAACCGTGCGACCGCTAAGGTCAAGGTTCGAATCCTGCCTCGGGCATGGATGTGTGTGATGACCTTAGGTTAGTTAGGTTTCAGTAGTTCTAAGTTCTAGTGGACTGATGACATCAGAAGTTAAGTCCTATAGTGCTCAGAGCCATTTGAACCATTTTTGAACTAAACTTCTGAGATCATCGAGCTTTAAATAACCCTGATAATGTGGCGGTATACGGTGCTGCAAAAATTAAATTTGACAGTAAACACTTTTGTATTTATACGTAACATCGAGCACTACATAGGCTGAAAACTAAAGGTAGCGATCCACATAATTTAGCATCGAATAGAGAGTTACTTGGAAAACATTTAGATTGGTGTTCAAGCTAAGGGTGGTAGCCCACTCAGATTGTCAGTTGGAAATAAATGCTTTTCCAAGGGAACAGTAACATCAAATATTCCATAGCAAGAGCATTAGCTTGCGTAAATTAACCAATTGAACTACAATTTTTGAAGAGTAGCATCTAACCAAGGTAATAGTGCACATAGGCCTTAACCACTGGTCAGGGCAATCTGACAGGTATCTCTAGCCCGTTTTGTTTGTAGCAAGATTTTTAAAACAGTTGCTCAGATCAAGGGCGGTAGCCCACTAAAATTAACAGACTGAAATAATCAGATCTTTTTTTCTTTTCAGATAGTGATAATAAATTAGTTAGTGACGGACTCAGTTCTGAACGACGAGTTTCTAGCAAATAAACAATGCATCAGACGTATTCTTCACGTGCCGAGGATTCTTAGGCAGGATACATCGTCTTGTTACAAGTACACACACCTTACAATTTACTGCACCATCAGCCACGACAAGTTGTGGAAGTAATGAACGGCCTTTTGATAAATATTCCTGTCATTTACAGAGAAATGAGCAGTGTGGGCGAGTCTTCAACAAGAATGTGATACGCCGCACCAGCTAGTACGCCACCGCATTCACGTCTAAAACTAATCTTACACGGCACCTTGACCTTCAGGTTTCTATAACAAATAAATCAAGCTCATAAGTTGACTGAAGTAGAGGTCCCAACGTTCGGAAAATATGTTCCGAACAAGGTAATTGACAGACAACCAAATCAACCTGCGAACACCAGTTTGCACACAAGGAGATCGAATGGTATTACTCTGCCTAAAGCAAGACACAGTTAATACTTGACTCTCCTCATGGTCATTTCCCACAGCCGACTTGGCGCAGTCGTTGGCCGTGGCGCAGCGCTAACAGGACAAAGTACAAACGCTTCCCAGGAAAATAGCTCTGGACGTAATTCCGCCTAGAGCACTGACTAAAGGATCCACCTGCCTCGGCCCTGACCTCACGATACCACAGGAAATGAATGGCTGCAGGTGATAAGACAGGATGCTTACATACGTGGCACCTGTCAGAGTCTTATCTAGAAGTATCAGGTGTCCCATAGTACACCATTGCAGAACCTCCACCAGCTTGAACAGCGCCCTGTTGACACGCAAGGTCCACGGATTCATGAGGTTGTCTCCATACACATACACGTCCATCTGCTTGATACAATTTTAAACGAGACTCGTCCTACCAGGCAACATGTTTCCAGTCATCAACAGACCAATGTCGGTGTAGTCCACTATTCAGTTGCCCAGAGGGCGACTGTTTCGGGAGGTTCAGCGGCAGCTCGTGCCTTAAGCCAGAAATGTCCATTTGTGCTGGCCACTGGCTACCTCCGTCATGCGCCCCGACGCCAAGCAGAGTCATTCTAGGAAACCAGTAACATATCTATCAGAGTAATTACAATTAAATATTACGACTGCAGCACCAATCTGGTGACATTCAACAATAAGCTAAGTATCAGAAATACCTCCTCTGTGGCTCTACAATACCTATTTTCCACGTAAACATATATCCTCCTTATAATTGGACATAATTTTCCAAATAAAATCTTTCATATCCCTACGGCTCCACATGCGTTGGTATCGTAATTTTCCATGTAAAAGCCGGTGAATCTGTCTCTCCCTCATGACTCCACATAGTGTGTTCACTTCCGCATCACCACATTTTCTCTGCACATGTTGGAACACTAACTACATTGATGCTACGGTCCAAAGCATACACATTTCAGACAAGCAGCGCAGTTATTGTTTATATGTGTGTACCGCCAAAAAAAAAATGGTACATCCACACTCACACCAGCTAGGTGTCTTGATTCTTCAAGATCCAGGAAATTATTTGACAGTTGGGTCTTTTAGTCAATCAGATTCGAGAAAAGACTGCAGCTACTTTCAGTTAACTCTTCTGGAAGGTGCTGCATTCCGCCAAAACTCTCTCAAACAAGTGTTGCAGAGGACTGGCGTTTGGGAATGAGTGATAATCAACAGTGGTGCCACGGATGAAAGGGTTGGAAAGACATCACCGATATGGGTTGATGTACTATAATAACCATTGAAATCTGTGAGTTAAGGAGCATTTCGCTCTCATTTAAGTATATGGACAAAACAGTCAGCAGTCAGGAATTGTGAAACGAACCCTGTCGTCCAGGACCGTGTGCCACAAAGAGAGCAGATTCGCCACGAGATGGGGAAACTCACAGACGTCTATCGTGCTGAATGAGGCCTAGGCGCTGTAGTGTGCGAGTGAGACAGACGATATCCTACATCATAGGGAAACACCGTAGATGCCGTTTGTCACCAGGGAGATTAGCAGTGTTAAATATGGCGGACCTAAGATCGGCCATAAAGGGAAACATTTATGAAAATTATTTAATTCTGTAGTAATTCAGGGAATGAAGCCACAATAATTTTAATCTACCATCCTTCATAATTTTCATGGTGATCTCAATTAAACTTCAATATTGATCATATCGTGTAATAGTTTAGGATTTACTGTTAAAGTGAAATTAACAAGTTTTGTAACAAAGACCTGGATGCTAAAATCTGGGTGCTTTGGTCGATCTTAACGATCGACATTTCGTATAGAAGGGTGTTATTAATACGACAAATGTTGTAAATATCAACTCTGTGACTTTATTTGTTTAGAAGATACAGTAAATTTAAATTATCAGTATTCTCAGTTAAGCATCAGATCATCATTTCCTCCACACAAAACACATTGAACGATGACAGCATGACACCTTATTGAATCATTAGGTAAGAGAGTATTTGTTGTAAAGTTTAGTGCATAATAGTTACTTTTGCTCTTTATTTACTTATCAGAAAGCACATCGTTGCAAGGCTACTGGCTGTGACATTCAAAGTTAAGAAGGAAAGTGTATTGGTTTTATGTAAAAGAATTTAACGTTTATTATGTAATGGATATTATTGTTACTTTATTTAGAACGTGAAAGTGGTCAAGCTTTGATTATTTAAATATGTTAAAATATA
The DNA here is from genome assembly GCF_023897955.1 of Schistocerca gregaria. NCBI lineage: Eukaryota > Metazoa > Arthropoda > Insecta > Orthoptera > Acrididae > Schistocerca > Schistocerca gregaria. Next base: position 515,821,466 of record NC_064931.1, on the reverse strand, counting down.
AAATAATGTAGAGTAAGCTGTAACCAATCAGATGGACAGCTTCAGGAAAGGGAACTGGTCTACTCAGTTGAGGGGCGATGTACGGCAGGCGAGGGACGCGGCCGGAGACGGGCAGAGAGACAGTTCTGGTGGAGACGCGAAAGCGGACAGCCGGTCTTCAGGTAGCTACGAAGTGAAACAATTTAGAAAATTTCGCATTGTGTGGTGTAGCGGAACTTAGTCTCTAAGCGGCGAGAAGCGGCGCTCGTTTGCTATCTGAATAATCATTATTCTAACCAAATCGGAACTGTGTGGCCTACATCATTTATGGGCCGTTAATTTAACTCCCGATATTATTAGTACTGATGTTATATGTCGTATTAACATTGTATAGTTCATACAATATCACAAACTTGCCATCAGCCAGACAATTTAACCAAAGGGTCACAAGTGTCTAATTTACGGCGTGTAATGCGAAACGTGCGGTTCAACCCCTAAACGAGATTGAGCCAAGACATTTCAACGAAGAGGAATCGCATGTGAGTCCGAACATCTTTGGGATGTTAGTACGACAAAGAACATGTGAGAATCTGCTTAGGGGAGCCGATGAGAGGATGTTCTGCGTATCCATGATGTTACAACCATATTACTGCTATGTTTGTACACTATAGCAGATCCAGTTAAAACCTTGCATTGGTATATTGTGCAGGTGTTTACGAAATGAATCTATCACCCCCTAACAGTTAGGTATATTGGTCAATGCGCTGAAATCACAATTCCCCAAATCAAATCAGCGCTGCCCTTCTGGCTAGACATACGTAATTATTTAGAGGAACATTAGTCTGGTGACTTCACACATACGTGTGGTGATATGTCAGAGCACTAATCGCAGTAACTTACGTTCCAACAGCATACCCCAACAAATAGCGTGATTATCATTTATACCTGCATAGCATCCGAAATATTATGGTATGTCCACACTCACAGCAGCTGGGTGACGTTTCGCATGGTCTAACATACCTTCCCAGTAGGAAATCCGTCCCGCCACTTCGTCATATCACATATTTGTCGAGGAATAAAGGACGTCATTACAATTAAAAAGCCCTAGCGTCTATTATTTATGTTACGTACATTCTTGCACGATAGTTGTCGTATTCCAGAGCAGGAAGAACTGACACACTTAATGTAGAAAGAGTAACAAAGAAGGGTCCAGCTAACTTCTACGAAAACATCACCTCAGCCTCCCCCTCCCCAGACGTCTCATCCCCACGATGTCTCGATTTCCAGGATTCAGCAGTAATGATTTTGTATGGTTCAGTAAACGAATTGTGTTTACTACAGCGATGTGATACGATGGTAAAATCGCATGTGGTGACATAGCCTGGTTGTACATCGGTTTCACGGCGAAAATAATCTGCAGACCACTTTTTCAGGGTTTAACTGTCAGTGCAATATGACAGGTGCATGTTTTTCTATCTGTGCAAAATGATTTTCCGCTGAAATTCTCGTAATTTTCCGTCTGTAGAAAGTGGCAGCCAGTGCACCCACCTAAGCAGCAGCATTTTCGCGCTTAAATTTAGTAAGGACCAATCAGAGTGTCCCATCAATAGGGAGTTCTATGACGTTAGAGAGTCAGAAGGGATCCTTTGTGACTGACATAGGAGTCTCCACAGACTGGTTCGAACAAGACAGTGGTGAAACAAGGCATCTGCGGAAAGGTCCGTGATGTCAGGCTGTCACGTGATGTCTTCTTTGTTCGACTGTTCAGAGACAAGTCCAGACAAACCAGCTGGTTTGGACGGATAGGACGCTAACCCCCCCCCCTCCCCACCCACCCACCATTGTTTCTATAGAGCATCTCCAGAAGAGCAGGTGTAGGACATCGAAAATTCACCAAAAATTTCAGCCATTTCGATGTCTGTAGTTCAGTGCTTCGAATTCTAGAAGACTCTTTTAGACATCTGATCTAGTATGTGTCTGTGTTTTCTTCACGATCTGTTTTTGGTTTCGAAACATGTCATGAACTTTTTAGATGTGTATTTGTTCTGATCTTCCCGTCTGTGCTTAGACACCAGTACGGTTTTCCATTATAGAACTGTGCTTCTAAAAGTCAGGAAAATAAAATGTAAGTGCTTTAACATCCCTGACTCCAGCAGCGAAAATAAATTAAGCCCACTCAGCCTCCCATAAAAGCTATGAACATCACAGTAGCTGTGGGACCCCCAAAACCTTTTCTCTCTCTGACAGTGCTTCCAAACAAGCACCTGATACAGGAAAAGTGTAGGGGGAGGGTCAGCAGAAAGTGGGCATTGGCTGTAGGATAGTTTTGAGAAGCCTCTGGTGGCAATATGGTGGACTAGAGCAGTCGGTCTTCCAACTTCAAGGTGAAAGGTGAACATACACACCAGTAATCGGAAAAAGTGGGGCCGGGTGAGGCAGAAAGTGGAGGGGGGAAGAGGGCAACGACGGATTGTGGGGGACAATCCACTAGTAGGATAACACCAGCACAAGCACATTTCCTGCCCAAATAAATAACTAACTACCTTAATCTCCTGCAGCTTACCATAGACTGTCTTTTGATGCCAGTTCACATGTGGGAGAGGGGGTGGAGAGAGTTTTGTCATATCATAGGAATGGGGGAGAAGTGAGGGGGGTTAGGTTAGTGGAGGTAGCCCACCTGCCCTATTTCCTGCGAAAAAAGATTCCTACGATTTCCAGGGGGCGTAGGGGAGTGTGATATCATAGGGGGTGGGGAAAACCCAGCCGCCATTTTTAACAAATTATTTGTGCAAGAAGCTGCCTTGCCCCACTGCTATCTCTGCTGTCTGTTCTACAATGCTAGAGGGGAAATTCGTTCTTAGTCATTCTGTGCGGCAGCAGTAGCATTCTAATGGCAAAGGCAATTTCCTCCCATCATGAGTACAGTTTCTTTTCAGTTTACAGACAGGCTAAGCCTTCCTTCCATTTCCTGTCCAGTTCACTCATGTAAACAAAATAACTTCACTCGGCATGTGTTTATATTGTGGAGATACATTATATTGTGTAGCTATATTACTTACTATATCCGTGATGCTCTGCCCCTTGTACATACTTTCATACATACATTAATCCTTGTTCTATAGATCATGAATACATTTCTTAATGATGTGGATGTTCTCACTTTAAGATAAGTTTTCTTTACACAAAATAATTAATTAATATTTTTTAATTTACTACTTCATATCTAAGAATTCATCTATTGAGTAGAAGGAGTTCTCATTCAGAAATTCTTTTAATCTGCTTTTAAATATTGACTTTTAATACTATTTGGAAGATCACCAAAGATTTTTGTGGCAGCATAATTCACCCCTTTCTGTGCCAAAGTGAGATTTAATCCAGAAATTATGAGTATTCTACCTTAGCAACAGACTTCCGTTCATAGCCCATATTTATCAATTGTGTTACGCCATTGACTTTACAGAATTGTATAAACTGTGTTTTCTCAAAATTTAGTGAGAGTCTATTTGCAGAGAACCACTTAATAAATTTCTGAAAGACACTATTTGCAATTTCCTCAGCCGATTCTTGCTTCTTGGGTGTGATTACTGTACTTGTATCATCAGCAAAAAGAACTAACTTTGCATCTTCATGAATATAGAGTGGCAAGTCATTAATATATGTTAAGAACAATAAGGAACCAGAACCCTGTGAGACACCATTCTTGATACCTCCCCAGTTAGAGGACTCTGCTGGTTTTTGTAGACTACCTGTACTGTTAATTTCAACATTCACCATTCTTCCAGCTAAGTATAAATTAAACTATTTGTGGACTGTCCCGTTCATACCACAATACTTAAGCTTGTCTAGAAGACAAAATCCTTTGAGAGATCACAAAATATTCCAATGGGTGATGTTAGGTTATTCATTGCATTTAATATTTGATCAGTGGAAGCATTTTCTGTTGAAAAGCCTTTCTGAAAACCAAATAGACATTTTGTTAGTATTTCATTTTTACAAATCTGTGATGCTACTCTTGACTACATTACTTTTTCAAGAATTTTAGATAAAGCTGTCAGAAGTGAGATTGGTCGATAGTTGTTAGCATCAGATCTATCCCCTTTTTTATCCAATGGTTTAACAATAGCATATTTCAGTCTGTCTGGAAAAATTCCCTGTTTCAGTGAGCTACTATATATATATGGCTGGGAAAAAGGATTTAATACTCTTTTGGAAATGCCATCAATTCCATGTGAGCTTTTACTTTTGAGTGAATTTATTATTTTCCTAATTTCAGTAGGAGAGGTGGGTTGAATATCAATTTTATCAAAATGCATTGGTACTGCCTCTTCCATATACTGCCTTGCATTTTCTAAAGAATATCTGGAACATATTTGCTCTACAGCACTTAAAAATAATTTTTAAAAATGTTTTCTACTTCTGATTTCTTGTTAACAAACTTTTCATTATGTTTGATAGAAATGCAGTCTTCATGTGCTCTCGGTTGCCCTGTTTCCCTTTTCACAATATTCCAAATTGTTTTAATTTTCTTATCAGATGTGCTAATCTCAGACATAATGCACATACTGCTGGACTTTTTAATAACTTTTCTTAATAGAGTGCAATAGTTTTTATAATGTTTCATTGTTTCAGGATCATTACTCCTCCTAGGTACAAGATACATTTCCCTTTTCTGTTTACAAGATATTTTTACCCATTTAGTGAGCCATGGCTTTTTACATGGTTCCGTACAATTATATTTCACTGTTTTCTTAGGGAAACTGTTTTCGAATATACTCACAAAGGTATCATGGAATAGGCTAAATTTTAAATTAGCATCGTGTTCCCTGTACACCTCGTCCCAGTCTAACTGTTGCAAGCATTCCCTAAAATTTTGAAGTGTTAAATCGTTAATGGAACGCACTATTTTGGAGGACTGTTTTGCATTACTGTATGGAGCTATATCATATACTGTAACTAGCTATGCATCGTGATCAGACACACCATTCTTAACAGGAAAAGTATTTGTTTGACTGAATTTATCTTGGTCTATGGAAATGTTGTCTATCAGTGTGCTACTTTCGTGTACCACCCGTGTAGGAAAATGAATAACTGATCTCAAATTGAAAGAACCAAGTCATACTTAAAGGTCAAGCTTTCTATCTGACTCTTTCAGAAAATCTACTTTGGAATCCCCACAAACAATAATTTGCTTTCTTTTGTCTGTCAGGTAGCACAACAAAGAATCCAAGTTTTTCAAAAATAGTTGAAAATTTCCCAATGGGGACCTATACATGGCTACAATTATAAAAGTGCCTTTATTTCATTTAAGCTCACATGCACTTGCTTCTGTGTGTTGCTCTACACAAAATTTTTTAGTTTCCAAATTTTTCACACTATATTTTAACATATATGGCAACTCCTCCTCTCTCCATAGTGTCCCTACTCACATGTGCTGAATGCTTATATCCACCTACATTTACCATTTCCATGCCTGTGATTATATGATGTTCAGACAGGCATAGTACATTTATTCCACCCTCAGTTTCTAAATCTTCTTTACAAACAAGAAGCTCATATGATTGGTTTTTTACCCCCTGATATTCTGATGCAATATATTAACATTATTTTTTACTGTGATTTTATGTGAATCTTGTGACATACTAACATTATTTTTCACTGTACTGTTATGAGAATCTTGTGATATTTTCACATAACTAGTACCTGCCTGTCTGAACTTTTCATTAAGCTTAATTTCAATCAATGTAGGATGATTGGATACTGATCTTAGCCTGAAAAGTACTCCCATGAGTTTCATGCCCCCCCCCCCCCCTTAAAGATTTTGCTATCATCCCAGCCAGTTTACCCTTCCCTTTCCTACTGAGATTCAGGCCATGTCTTGTGAAGTCCCACCTACAAATACCATCAACAGGAACTAAACCTATGCTTGACAAAGTAGCCGCCCAAAGCAGCTGGGCTAGCTCCAAATTGACCCTCCTGACAGAGCTGTTCAATTGGGGCCAGTCATACCACATGAAAGCAGGAACCAAGCCAACATTTGTATGGTTCGTTGCAGATGCTATTTTTACCAGGTCACACTCAATATTGTAGCCCTGATCCCTATCAATACTGTTTCCCACTCCACCAACTACCACAGCATGATTCTGCTTTGTAAAACCTTTGCACAATGATCCTACATCCTCTATCACTTGGCAAAAGACATGCACTGGGCTTGAAAATACTTGTGACCTGGTACCTGTCCCTAATTTTTCCTGCAAAATCTAGCCCACACCTCTTCCATGGCTACTACCTAACAACAGAACGTTCCTCCTACTTTCTACTTTTTTGCAACAGTTTGTTTCCTAGAGAAAGTCTATTGAGTGCTGAGTACACTTACATCTACTTGAGCCTCTTCCTTAGTTGACTGAGGTAGCAAGGCAAATCTATTGTTTGTGTCAATGATGAAACTGTCTGATACTGTTCTCTTTCTGTGGCCCCTGTTCCTTGCTACCACTTCCCACCTGTCTTCACCCTCCTCCCCCATAACCTTGTCAGTTCTCCCTAGGACTTCCCAGTTCAGCCTGAAGAACTCTCATCTTCCCTTCCTGTTCCGCTACTTTTCTATCCCTTGAACATAATCTGCAATACCATGGAAGAGACCCATTTACTTCCCCGATTCCCATGCCACTACATTCACCCCAATGTAACCATCTGCCAAAACAGCTGCACAGAACCCAAGAGCTGACTTTCCTGCGACAGCTCAAACACTTCTCGATCATGGTTGTTTAAAGTAATTTTTACAAAATTTATCTAGGCAGTAACAATAATATTCTATTAACTGCAGATCACTAAAGCCACTAAAGTTATGTGGAACACTAATATATGTTTATACTATTAATATATTAACGTAATGCAGTTAAACTAACGTTAAAAATCAAAACTTGTATACCCGAAAAAATAGGCCTAAGATCGTGTATGCGCGATACGTACTTTACGCGCTTTGAAAGGAAATAAAAGATTGAAAAGTTCCGACAGGATGTCTAAATTAACTTTCTGTAAATGGTCAGTAAACCTGCCACCTTCTGTAAAACACTACCAATCGAAAGGAATGAAAAAACTGTTTTCAGTAAAACTAAAACGTATTCATTAACAACTTAATACCTCTGGCCCATATTAGAGCCCGGTGCACCAGATTAGAAACAGCCTTCGCCATCTTTCTACCAACCAGACTTGTTTCGTTGTAATAAAAAACGAACTGTCCTTCTTTGACCGTTTCAGATGTCATATGTCAGTCCTATCCGGTGAGGTTGCCTATCACATGGCAATACGACAGAAGGGGCCGTCAGCTATAGTGTAGACAGTCACTGTAGAAGAGTTGCATCTTCAGATAGTTCTGCTATTAACACACAGTATTTGGTGCGCTTTCCCCACAAGATTTTCTGTGTGGTGGCTCAAATCTAAGTTTTTTGTAATTGTAATCCCTAGGTATTCAGTTGAATGGAGAACATTTAAATTTATTTATCATGTAACCAAAACTTAACAGGACTTCAGTGCTCCTGTAGTGAACTGATTATAATTTATAATCTGGAGTCAACTGTAATTTTTTGAACCATGAAGAATGTCTAATTCATTTTGTAATACATTTTTTTATCTCCTGATGACTTTACTTGACAGGAAATGACGGTATCGTCTATAAACAACCTTATGAGCGCTGCCCAGATTGTCTCCTAAATAGTTTACATGGGTTAAGAACGACAGCCTCCCCCCATGAACCATGGACCTTGCCGTTGGTGGGGAGGCTTGCGTGCCTCAGCGATACAGATGGCCGTACCGTAGGTGCAACCACAACGGAGGGGTATCTGTTGAGAGGCCAGACAAACATGTGGTTCCTGAAGAGGGGCAGCAGCCTTTTCAGTAGTTGCAGGGGCAACAGTCTGGATGATTGACTGATCTGGCCTTGCAACATTAACCAAAACGGCCTTGCTGTGCTGGTACTGCGAATGGCTGAAAGCAAGGGGAAACTACAGCCGTAATTTTTCCCGAGGACATGCAGCTTTACTGTATGATTAAATGATGATGGCATCCTCTTGGGTAAAATATTCCGGAGGTAAAATAGTCCCCCATTTGGATCTCCGGGCGGGGACTACTCAGGAGGATGTCGTTATCAGGAGAAAGAAAACTGGCGTTCTACGGATCGGAGCGTGGAATGTCAGATCCCTTAATCGGGCAGGTAGGTTAGAAAATTTAAAAATGGAAATGGATAGGTTAAAGTTCGATATAGTGGGAATTAGAGAAGTTCGGTGGCAGGAGGAACAAGACTTCTGGTCAGGTGGCTACAGGGTTATAAACACAAAATCAAATAGGGGTAATGCAGGAGTAGGTTTAATAATGAATAGGAAAATAGGAATGCGGGTAAACTACTACAAACAGCATAGTGAACGCATTATTGTGGCCAAGATAGATACGAAGCCCACACCTACTACAGTAGTACAAGTTTATATGCCAACTAGCTCTGCAGATGATGAAGAAATTGAAGAAATGTACGATGAAATAAAAGAAATTATTCAGATAGTGAAGGGAGACGAAAATTTAATAGTAATGGGTGACTGGAATTCGAGTGTAGGAAAAGGGAGAGAAGGAAACATAGTAGGTGAATATGGATTGGGGCTAAGAAATGAAAGAGGAAGCCGCCTAGTAGAATTTTGCACAGAGCACCACTTAATCATAGCTAACACTTGGTTTAAGAATCATGAAAGAAGGTTGTATACGTGGAAGAACCCTGGAGATACTAAAAGGTATCAGATAGATTATATAATGGTAAGACAGAGATTTAGGAACCAGGTTTTAAGTTATAAGACATTTCCAGGGGCAGATGTGGACTCTGACCACAATCTATTGGTTATGACCTGTAGATTAAAACTGAAGAAACTGCAAAAATGTGGGAAATTAAGGAGATGGGACCTGGATAAACTGAAAGAACCAGAGGTTGTACAGAGTTTCAGAGAGAGCATAAGGGAACAATTGACAGGAATAGGGGAAAGAAATACAGTAGAAGAAGAATGGGTAGCTCTGAGGGATGTAGTAGTGAAGGCAGCAGAGGATAAAGTAGGTACAAAGACGAGAGCTGCTAGAAATCCTTGGGTAACAGAAGAAATATTGAATTTAATTGATGAAAGGAGAAAATATAAAAATGCAGTAAATGAAGCAGGCAAAAAGGAATACAAACGTCTCAAAAATGAGATCGACAGGAAGTGCAAAATGGTTAAACAGGGATGGCTAGAGGACAAATGTAAGGATGTAGAAGCTTATCTCACTAGGAGTAAGATAGATACTGCCTACAGGAAAATTAAAGAGACCTTTGGAGAGAAGAGAACCACGTGTATGAATATCAAGAGCTCAGATGGCAGCCCAATTCTAAGCAAAGAAGGGAAGGCAGAAAGGTGGAAGGAGTACATAGAAGGTTTATACAAGGGCGATGTACTTGAGGACAATATTATGGAAATAGAAGAGGATGTAGATGAAGACGAAATGGGAGATACGATACTGCGTGAAGAGTTTGACAGAGCACTGAAAGACCTGAGTCGAAACAAGGCCCCCGGAGTAGACAACATTCCATTAGAACTACTGACGGCCTTGGGAGAGCCAGTCATGACAAAACTCTACCAGCTGGTGAGCAAGATGTATGAGACAGGCGAAATACCCTCAGACTTCAAGAACAATATAATAATTCCAATCCCAAAGAAAGCAGGTGTTGACAGATGTGATAATTACAGAACTATCAGTTTAATAAGCCACAGCTGCAAAATACTAACGCGAATTCTTCACAGACGAATGGAAAAACTGGTAGATGCTGGTCTCGGGGAGGATCAGTTTGGATTCCGTAGAAATGTTGGAACACGTGAGGCAATACTGACCTTACGACTTATCTTAGAAGAAAGATTAAGAAAAGGCAAACCTACATTTCTAGCATTTGTAGACTTAGAGAAAGCTTTTGACAATGTTGACTGGAATACTCTTTTTCAAATTCTAAAGGTGGCAGGGGTAAAATACAGGGAGCGAAAGGCTATTTATAATTTGTACAGAAACCAGATGGCAGTAATAAGAGTCGAGGGGCATGAAAGGGAAGCAGTGGTTGGGAAAGGAGTGAGACAGGGTTGTAGCCTCTCCTCAATGTTATTCAATCTGTATATTGAGCAAGCAGTAAAGGAAACAAAAGAAAAATTTGGAGTAGGTATTAAAATTCATGGAGACGAAGAAAAAACTTTGAAGGTTCGCCGATGACATTGTAATTCTGTCAGAGACGGCAAAGGACTTGGAAGAGCAGTTGAACGGAATGGACAGTGTCTTGAAAGGAGGATATAAGATGAACATTAACAATAATGGAATGTAGTCAAATTAAATCGGGTGATGCTGAGGGAATTAGATTAGGAAATGAGACACTTAAAGTAGTAAAGGAGTTTTGCTATTTAGGAAGTAAAATAACTGATGATGGTCGAAGTAGAGAGGATATAAAATGTAGACTGGCAATGGCAAGGAAAGCGTTTCTGAAGAAGAGAAATTTGTTAACATCGAGTATGGATTTATGTATCAGGAAGTCGTTTCTGAAAGTATTTGTTTGGAGTGTAGCCATGTATGGAAGTGAAACATGGACGATAACTAGTTTGGACAAGAAGAGAATAGAAGCATTCGAAATGTGGTGCTACAGAAGAATACTGAAGATAAGGTGGATAGATCACGTAACTAATGAGGAGGTATTGAATAGGATTGGGGAGATGAGAAGTTTGTGGCACAACTTGACTAGAAGAAGGGATCGGTTGGTAGGACATGTTTTGAGGCATCAAGGGATCACAAATTTAGCATTGGAGGGCAGTGTGGAGGGTAAAAATCGTAGAGGGAGACCGAGAGATGAGTACACTAAGCAGGTTCAGAAGGATGTAGGTTGCAGTAGGTACTGGGAGATGAAGCAGCTTGCACAGGATAGAGTAGCATGGAGAGCTGCATCAAACCAGTCTCAGGACTGAAGACAACAACAAGAACGACAGAAGATTTATAGCACTTCATTGAGGTACTCAGGATATAACTTCGGCTTCACTGCATGGCTCCTAGTTAGTTAATATGGAATGAGACAGATAATAACGAATATAGTAACACAGCTGAGATGATACTCCATAAGCTCGCGATTTGATTAAAAGCTGATGCCGGCCGAGGTAGCCGAGCGCTTCTAGGCGCTACAGTCTGGAACCGCGCGACCGCTGCGGTCGCAGACTCGAATCCTGCCTCGGGCATGGATGTATGTGATGTCCTTAGGTTAGTTAGGATTAAGTATTTCTAAGTTCTAGGGGACTGATGACCTCAGAAGTTAAGTCCCATAGTGCTCAGAGCCATAAAAGCTGATTGTGAAGAAGCGATGATGGCAAAGAAGTTTAGCTTCTCTAATCCATTTGATTTCCGTTTAGAGCAAGGGTCGTCAATCAATTTTGCTCAAGAGCCAATACCGACATTTTAGGGCGGCACCATGGGGCGCATATGGACCAAAATTACACTCCTGGAAATGGAAAAAAGAACACATTGACACCGGTGTGTCAGACCCACCACACTTGCTCCGGACACTGCGAGAGGGCTGTACAAGCAATGATCACACGCACGGCACAGCGGACACACCAGGAACCGCGGTGTTGGCCGTCGAATGGCGCTAGCTGTGCAGCATTTGTGCACCGCCGCCGTCAGTGTCAGCCAGTTTGCCGTGGCATACGGAGCTCCATCGCAGTCTTTAACACTGGTAGCATGCCGCGACAGCGTGGACGTGAACCGTATGTGCAGTTGACGGACTTTGAGCGAGGGCGTATAGTGGGCATGCGGGAGGCCGGGTGGACGTACCGCCGAATTGCTCAACACGTGGGGCGTGAGGTCTCCACAGTACATCGATGTTGTCGCCAGTGGTCGGCGGAAGCGGAAGGTGCACCTGCCCGTAGACCTGGGACCGGACCGCAGCGACGCACGGATGCACGCCAAGAGCGTAGGATCCTACGCAGTGCCGTAGGGGACCGCACCGCCACTTCCCAGCAAATTAGGGACACTGTTCCTCCTGGGCTACGGTCCCGCACACCGTTAGGCCGTCTTCCGCTCACGCCCCAACATCGTGCAGCCCGCCTCCAGTGGTGTCGCGACAGGCGGGAATGGAGGGACGAATGGAGACGTGTCGTCTTCAGCGATGAGAGTCGCTTCTGCCTTGGTGCCAATGATGGTCGTATGCGTGTTTGGCGCCGTGCAGGTGAGCGCCACGATCAGGACTGCATACGACCGAGGCACACAGGGCCAACACCCGGCATCATGGTGTGGGGAGCGATCTCCTACACTGGCCGTACACCTCTGGTGATCGTCGAGGGGACACTGAATAGTGCACGGTACATCCAAACCGTCATCGAACCCATCGTTCTACCATTCCTAGACCGGCAAGGGAACTTGCTGTTCCAACAGGACAATGCACGTTCGCATGTATCCCGTGCCACCCAACGTGCTCTAGAAGGTGTAAGTCAACTACCCTGGCCAGCAAGATCTCCGGATCTGTCCCCCATTGAGCATGTTTGGGACTGGATGAAGCGTCGTCTCACGCGGTCTGCACGTCCAGCACGAACGCTGGTGCAACTGAGGCGCCAGGTGGAAATGGCATGGCAAGCCGTTCCACAGGACTACATCCAGCATCTCTACGATCGTCTCCATGGGAGAATAGCAGCCTGCATTGCTGCGAAAGGTGGATATACACTGTACTAGTGCCGACATTGTGCATGCTCTGTTGCCTGTGTCTATGTGCCTGTGGTTCTGTCAGTGTGATCATGTGATGTATCTGACCTCATGAATGTGTCAATAAAGTTTACCCTTCCTGGGACAATGAATTCACGGTGTTCTTATTTCAATTTCCAGGAGCGTATTATTAATTGATAACTTACGTAAATTAGTGAGCCCTCAGTAGTTAGGTATAACAAGCGCGTGATAAGTTGGATGCCGACACTCAAGTACCTATCATCGATACAATTTGGTAGACCTCTTCTCGTGAAACGATTGACACGATCCTCAGCGACCCCAGTGTTCCGCGACTGTAATTTCCGGACAAAGTGGTGTTGCGTGTGAGCGAATAATTAATAACAGTAATTGTACTTATATTGAAATCGATTATGCAGTATGACAATATGGATCACTAATATATGCTAAATGACCAAATCAAGATAAACAGTAACTCACTGATCATGTTAGCCATTACAACAATAACCTACAGAAATGTGATCCATAACCAGAATGAATAATTAATGAATCTCTCTCTCTCTCTCTCTCTCTCTCTCAGACACACACACACGCACACACACACACACACACACACACAAACTGAATGAAAAATATCAAATCACATACACACAAAAGAGGAATTTTAAACACACAGCGACAGTTGGCAACACTACACACTTCAAACACAGACATGTTGATTACAAAGTGAAAAGTGCAAGTGATGTGCTGCAATAAATGTGCGTGGAAAAATGTCGTAAATCGGCCAGCTGGAGTATGGGGACCGAGTGAATACATCTCCAGGACATCACACGTGGACTAGCAACTTTGGAGATCGTAAGTAACACCAAACGATAATTTAACATCACGAAACGTGTGCTACAAATGTTGTTTCTGATCTGAAAAGCAAGAGAAAACATTAAAAAATTAAACATACTAACATATGTGTAACTATCATGCATGTATTATGTATGAAAACAAAGATATGTTACAGACCACCGTAGATGCTTCATAAATAAATAAAAGTAGCGAAACGCGTACGGCAAGAAACAAACTGCCTTTCGTTTAGTTGCAATGACGGAACATACCTCCATGAATTTTGAAGCAACTAAGGAACGATGGAAAACGAAAAAAATGACGGTATACTAAATGTTTTGAAATATATTTTCCTCTACTAACTGGGTATATTACAACAGCCTTTATCTTAATTTCATATTTCTTGCTACAAATATGTAATGCATTTAAAGGTGGCGGACTGTATACTGCTCATTCACGAATGCTTGTTGCTTCCGTTTGAAATTTATGCCATAGCAGCCCGATCGGTGTGAGGCAGACATGCTTATTAGTTGTCAGCAGTGGAAGATAAACAAGAAAACTTTTCCCGTATCACGTCCCCTCACCCCTAACGACAACTATATCTGCCCCTGTACCCAACTTCATTCCTGAGGTAATGGGCCAACTCTACTTAGTTTACGGAGGAATTTAGCAATGCCATTTAAAATTAAGCGCTTGCTTAACATTTTCTGTCTCAGCAACTATTTTTGTTTGTTACTAAGCAGGAAAACTACACTCTTAAGAAACTCTTAACGTTAGTTGACATTTCTGGATTCGGCTGTTAGTTGCTAGACCTGTTAAGAATTGTCTTTCTTGTCATGAGGCACAGCTGGTTATAATATATGACACAGCTACATACAGTAATGCAGAAAGTCCTCCAAAATGGCGTGTTCAATTAATGATTTAATGATTGCAAATTTTAGGGGAAACTGGCAGCAGTTAGACTGGGAAGAGTTGTACTGGGAACCTGACGCTATTTCATCATGCATTTGTGAGTATTTTTTAAAACAGCTTCCCTAAGAAAACAGTGGAATATAATTATAAGAAACCATGGCTTACTAAAGGAAAATATCTTGTAATGGGAATATGGACAGGTATCTAATAACAAGAAAGAGTAATAACCAGAAATAGTCACATATTATAAAAACTACTGTACTATATTGAGGAAAGTTATTAAAATATGTGAATTATTTCTGATATTAGCAACTCTGATTATGAAAGTAAGACAATATGGAGTATTGCTGAAAGGCAAACAGGGCAACCAAGAGCACAGGAGAGTGTATTGCCATCACACTGAATAAAAAATTTATAAATAAAAAGTCAAAGGTTGGAAATATTTGTAATAGGCCTAATCATTTTTTAAATGTTGTGGAGAAAATAGATTCCAGGTGTTCAGTAGAAAAGCAAATCTGTGTATGAAATTGGCAATACATATGCAATTTGCTCAAAATGAAATTCTACCTACCTCTCCTTCTGAAGTTAGAAAGTAATAAACGCACTAAAAAGTAAAAGCTAGCATGGAACTGATGGCATCTCTAACAAAGTACTAAAAGCGTGTTCCCAACAGATAAGTAGGATTTTCAGCCACATTTGTAGCAACTCACTGAAACAGGGCATTTTTCCTGATAGACTGAATATGCTGTTGTTAAAACATTGCTTAAAAAGAGGATAGGTCTGATGACAACAACTACCGCCCAATCTCATTTATGGCAGCTTTGTCCAAAATTCTTGAAAAATTAATGTATTCAAGACTAGCTTCCCATATCTGTAAAAATAAAATACTGACAAAATGCCAATTTGGTTTTCAGGAAGCTTTTCAGCAGAAAATGCTGTATATGCATTCACTGATCTAATAGTAAATGCTCTGAATAACTGAACATTACCAACTGAGATTACCTGTGATGTCTCAAAGGCTTTTGATTGTATAAATCATGGAATTCTTCTAGATAAGTTTAAATACAGAGTTTGAACAGAAGTCTGTAGCTAAGGCAGAATATTGTAAATTTTTCAATGTGTGTACTGATAAGAGATTGAATTGGAAGAAAGACATTGATGATCTGCTGAAACGTTGAGTTCAGTTACATATGCTGTTACAGTTATTGCAAATTTTGGCGATAAACATATAAGCAAATTACCTTATTATGCCTATTTTCATTCATTGCTTTCATATGACATCGTGTTTCGGGGTAATTTATCATTGCAGAAAAAAGTATTCATTGCACAAAAGCATGCAATCAGAATAATAACTGGGGCCCAGGCAAGGTCATCTTTCAGACATTTACTTAAGGAATTGGGGATATTCAAAGTAGCTTCGCAGTATATACAGGGTGGTCCATTCACAGTGACCGGGCCAAATATCTCACGAAATAAGCATGAAACGAAAAAAACTACACCAAACGAAACCCGTATAGCTTGAAGGGGGAAACCAGATGGCGCTATGGTTAGCCCTCTAGATGGCACTGCCATTGGTCAAACGGATATCAACTGCGTTTTTTTAAAAATACGAACCCCCATTTTCATTACATATTCGTGTAGTACGTAAACAAATATGAATGTTTTAGTTGGACCACTTTTTTCGCTTTGTGATAGATGGCGCTGTAATTGTCACAAAGGTGTAAGTACATGGTATCACGTAACATTCCACCAGTGCGGGCGGTGTTTGCTTCGTGATAAATTTTCCGTGTTGAAATGGACTGTTTACCAATTTCGGAAAAGGTCGATATTGTGTTAATGTATGGCTATTGTGATCAAAATGCCCAATGGGCGTGTGTTATATATACTGCTCGGTATCCTGGACGACGTCACCTAAGTGTCCGGACCGTTCGCCGGATAGTTACGTTATTTAAGGAAACAGGAAGTGCTCAGCTACATGTGAAACGTCAACCACAACCTGAAACAAATGATTATGCTCAAGTAGGTGTTGTAGCTGCTGTCGCGACTAATCCGCACATCAGTAGCAGACAAATTGCGCGAGGATCGGGACTCTCAAAAACGTTGGTGTTGAGAATGCTACATCAACATCGTTTGCACCCGTACCATATTTCTATGCACCAGGAATTGCATGGCAACAACTTTGAACGTCGTGTACAGTTCTTCCACTGGGCACAAGAGAAATTACGGACGATGACAGATTTTTTGCACGCGTTCTATTTAGCGGCGGAGCGTCATTCACCAACAGCGGTAACGTAATCCGGCATAATATGCACTATTGGGCAACGGAAAATCCACGATAGTTGTGACAAGTGGAACATCAGCGACCTTGGCGGGTTAATGTATGGTGCGGCATTATGGGAGGAAGGATAATTGGCCCCCATTTTATCGATCGCAATTTAAATGTTGCAGTGTTTGCTGATTTCCTAGGTAATGTTCTACCGATGTTACTACAAGATATTTTACTGCATGACAGTATGGCGATGTTCTTCCAACATGATGGATGTCCGGCACATAGCTCGCGTGCGGTTGAAGCGGTACTGAATAGCGTATTTCATGACAGGTGGATGGGTCGTCGAAGCATGGCGCGCACGTTCACCGGATCTGACGTCCCCGGATTTCTTTCTGTGGGGAAAGTTGAATGATATTTGCTATCGTGATCCACCGTAACGCCTGACAACATGCGTCAGCGCATTGACAATGCATGTGCGGACATTACTGAAGACGAGCTACTCGCTGTTGAGAGGAATGTCGTTACACATATTGCCAAATGCATTGAGGTTGACGGACATCATTTTGAGCATTTGTTGCATTAATGTGGTATTTAAATGTAATCACGCTGTAACATCATGCGTTCTCAGAAATAATAAGTTCACAAAGGTACATGTACCACATTGGAACAACCGAAATAAAATGTTCAAATGTACCTACGTTCTGTGTTTCAATTTAAAAAACTTACCTGGTACCAACAGTTCGTCTAAAATTGTGAACCATGTGTTTGTGACTATTACAGCGCCATGTATCACAAAGCGAAAAAAGTGGTCCAACTAAAACATTCATATTTCCTTACGTACTACACGAATATGTAATAAAAAATGGGGGTTCCCACTTTAAAAAAAAACGCAGTTGATATCCGTTTGACCTATGGCAGAGCCATCCAGAGGGCAAACCATAGCGCCATCTGGTTTTCCCCTTCAAGCTAGACAAGTTTCTTTCTTTGTAGTTTTTTCGGTTGACGCTTATTTCGTGAGATCTTGGTCCGTTCACGATCAATGGACTACCCTGTGTATTCACTTACGAAATTTGTTATTAAGAACCATCCCAACTCAAAAGCAAGGTCAATGTGCATAGCTTCAGCACTAGGAGAAAGGCTTCACTACTTTGTGTTAAATTTAATTTTGGCTCAAAAAGGGGTGAATTATGCTGCGACAAAAATCTTTCGACGCATACCAAAAAGCATCAAAAGTCTGACAGATAGCCAACCAACATTTAAAAATAACGTGAAAGAATTTCTGAATGACAAATCCTTCTGCTCACTAGATGAATGTTTAGATATAAATTAGTAATCTCACATTAAAAAAAAAAGGTTGAATTATGGCATGTAAAAAAACCTTTCGTTAAACTGACGCATTCCACATCAACACGAAGCATCGCATTCATGATCTAGGGGACAAGTATCAATCAAATCTAATCTAGTTGCATAGTACTATAAAATAGGGCTGAGAACCGCGAGCCTCACGAATACGTGATCGGGCTGCAGCTTGATGATCAACTGGTTTAGATTATCTTTTACTTTTAGAGGAGCAGGCACCCGGCGTGGTGTAGTTTTTTCAAGAAATCTCCAATGCTCGTAATCAAGTTATTTGTTCCTGATTACATCTAAAGTAACTCACCATTAGAGATATAGTGACTGGGCTACCGCTGGGGAGAGGCTTTACGTCGCTCACTTCTATAAAATACGAAGACAGTGACAAGAAAAGGTAACATACTATTTCTGATACGAAGATGTTTCATGTTTCATGAGACGAGCATGTTTCATGAGTCTACATTTTTATGAAGGAGATCTTCCCTCTGGCACACAGCACCCTGACTGACGCGAGTTATTGATGTAGTGTGTGGTGCAACAATACTTTGCTCTGTGTTAAACCCAACATGACGACCCAGAAAAAAAACACTCTGCATGTTCTTTGAAGAAAATTATAGTCGTTTATGCTGTCATTTAGAGAGTGAATTGTGCATTACTCTATCCTCTAGAGTGTGTTACCATTCATCTAGTTCATTAGGACTTTATCCAGGCAATGGCTATGTCCTGCGGTCTAAATGAATGTATGTATCCTCTGCTCCCTTCTGGCAATCTTGGGCTTCCTGTAATAGGTCCACGAGCTGAGTGTTCTTAGAATCCTGTCGTTACTATGGATTTTCATTTCATTATTACTGCAATCTCTGTAATTAATTCATAAGCAACTCTTGTGGCGGTTATACGTATATGCTTGAAAACATGTTAGGGTCCCCTATTCTCAATACAAAGCAATGAACTCGAGACAGTTTTCTTTTTCTTCATATACAGTGGTGGAAATATTTATTCCATCACCTATTGCAGTTAACAATTTTTGTTACAATCATTGAATAACCGAGCTAAATTTGCCTGATTTCTCTTGATTTCTGTCAGAAATGAATATACACAATAATTTTTGTCAATTTGTTTTTATTCTTAATTTTTGTTTCTATAAAAATGTTTGTTTTTTATAATTTAACAATTCCTTGAAAAATTAGTGTAAGTGGATATGTCAGCTTTTCTGCTTGCTATTCTGAAATATGAATACTAATGTTAAAAGAAACACTGCATATTAATGTTGTAACATAACACTGATGGATTTTAGTGTTTGTATTGCCTCATATCAACACACTGTTGCATTTAATACTTTGTTGCTCCACCACGCACCTTAATCACCGCTTGGGATTGAAAGAATTAACTTTTTAATGTACTCCTCACCCAGTTATGAAACCACACACGCACAAGGGTCTCCAACAGCTCCCGTTTATTCTGTGGCTCCTATTTGGTGATAGCATTTCTCATAACCTTCCAACAGTTCTCAATAGGACTGAGATCAGAGCTGTTTTCAGACCACTCTAATACGCGAACCTCATTTTGTCGAAGGAAATAGTTTACCTGAAATGTAGAAGTACGTGATAATTAACCAAGAAAGTAATCTGCTTTGGGTTTGGTATAAATATTAGTCACAGGACACACCTTCAAAGCTCTATGGCAAGGAGCGGAGTCATCCTGAAAAATGCAATTGGAAACCTCTCCAAACTGCTCTCCAATGGTCGGCATAAGCTTCCTTTCAAGGATGCTTATCTATGCATCTGTGTTGAAAATGCCATTGATGAAGTCCATACGACCTATTCCGTGACTGGAAATGCACCCCCAGACCATCTGTCCTTGTGGGTGTTTGACTGTATGTGTTATGCATGATGGCAAAAATTCTTCACCTTTTCTTCGACGCACGAACACTTTTCCATCTGAGCCATGCAGTTGATGACAGGTGACGATCGCTGAGCGAAACCCTTTTCAATACCCTGTCCTGTTTGGCCGTAGACGCCCTTTTCCCACCTCTCCCTTTCTCACGATCAGCATTTCCTTTTTCCCTGTATTTTTTCAGTAACCTCGAAATCGTAGACTGATTAAATCCTGTCTTAGAGGCTATCTCTCTGGTGCTGAGACCAACAGACGAATAAGCAGGTATAGCAGCTTTCTTTTCTGGCGTTAATTCAACTGATTTGCCCATCTTCTCACTGCAAAGTCTCAACTCAAAACGGCAGTATAAACACTGGTTTCATTGTAAAACCAAATGACAACAACAAAGAGTTGTGCATTGTTGGAAAACATGCGTGAACAAGTCAGATTATTAAGGCAAGTATATGTCAACAAAGTTTAGCAACAATCGGACTGGTATAACCTGAAGCAAACTGCTGCAAAAGACAGAAAGACGAAGTATTTCGTGGTGATGCAATAAATATTCCCACCACTGTAGACTTGTAGTACTCTCATGCAAAATTTATTCTTAATAAATAACTTTAACTATTCGTATTGCTGATCCTTAATTGTACCCCACACAGTATGTACTCGGTTGGCAAGCGTGATGTAGTAACTTCCTGAGTGACCATTGCTGCTATGCGAAACCTATGGCCCCCACATTCGATTATGGACCCTGGACCACAGATAAGCTCCACCCCCCCCCCCCCCTTTTACATTGGAACTGGACGGTTATTTCTTACCCAAACTCTTTTTAGAACGTAAAAATACAGAGTATATTATTATGTCAGTCCAAACTAAAATTTGTTTCCAAAATTATTTTATTTAAAAATGACCACAGCAAGGATCTACAGGGTGTTTCAAAAATGACCGGTATATTTGAAACGGCAATAAAAACTAAACGAGCAGCGATAGAAATACACCGTTTGTTGCAATATGCTTGGGACAACAGTACATTTTCAGGCGGACAAACTTTCGAAATTCCAGTAGTTACAATTTTCAACAACAGATGGCGCTGCAAGTGATATGAAAGATATAGAAGACAACGCAATCTGTGGGTGCGCCATTCTGTACCTCGTCTTTCTGCTGTAAGCGTGTGCTGTTCACAACGTGCAAGTGTGCTGTGGACAACATGGTTTATTCCTTAGAACAGAGGATTCTTCTGGTGTTGGAATTCCACCGCCTAGAACACAGTGTTGTTGCAACAAGACGAAAGTTTCAACGGAGGTTTAATGTAACCAAAGGACCGAAAAGCGATACAATAAAGGATCTGTTTGAAAAATTTCAACGGACTGGGAACGTGATGGATGAACGTGCTGGAAAGGTAGGGCGACCGCGTACGGCAACCACAGAGGGCAACACGCAGCTAGTGCAGCAGGTGATCCAACACCGGCCTCGGGTTTCCGTTCACCGTGTTGCAGCTGCGGTCCAAATGACGCCAACGTCCACGTATCGTCTCATACGAAATTCAAACGCGGCAACCCCTCAGCGCCGCTACCATTGCTGCACGAGAGACATTCGCTAACGATATAGTGCACAGGATTGATGACGGCGATATGCATGTGGGCAGCATTTGGTTTACTAACGAAGCTTATTTTTTACCTGGACGGCTTCGTCAATAAACAGAACTGGAGCATATGGGGAACCGAAAAGCCCCATGTTGCAGTCCCATCGTCCCTGCATCCTCAAAAAGTACTGGTCTGGGCCGCCATTTCTTCCAAAGGAATCATTGGCCCATTTTTCAGATCCGAAACGATTACTGCATCACGCTATCTGGACATTCTTCGTGAATTTGTGGCGGTACAAACTGCCTTAGGCGACACTGCGAACACCTCGTGGTTTATGCAAGATGGTGCCCGGCCACATCGCACGGCCGACGTCTTTAATTTCCTGAATGAATATTTCGATGATCGTGTGATTGCTTTGGGCTATCCGAAACATACAGGAGGCGGCGTGGATTGGCCTCCCTATTCGCCAGATATGAACCCCTGTGACTTCTTTCTGTGGGGACACTTGAAAGACGATGTGTACCGCCAGAATCCAGAAACAATTGAACAGCTGAAGCAGTACATGTCATCTGCATGTGAAGCCATTCCGCCAGACACGTTGTCAAAGGTTTCGGGTAATTTCATTCAGAGACTACACCATATTATTGCTACGCATGGTGGATATGTGGAAAATATCGTACTATAAAGTTTCCCAGACCGCAGCGCCATCTGTTGTTGACAATTGTAACTACTGTAATTTCGAAAGTTTGTCTGCCTGAAAATGTACTGTTGTCCCAAGCATATTGCAACAAACGGTGTATTTTTATCGCTGCTCGTTTAGTTTGTATTGCCGTTTCAAATATACCGGTCATTTTTGAAACACACTGTATGTCCGTTATATACACTGGCTACTAAAGTGATCAGTTAGGACGGAAAAGTCAAGAGACTTGACCAATCTGTTCTCGATTCCAAAAATTGGTAAATGCTTAGGATGACTTTGTCCTGTTGTGCTCCTCCCCAAAAAAATTACTTGAAGGTTTTTATCATATATAGAGTTGTGAAGATTCATCGTGTCCTTTTCTGGTTGGAAGTTAGTACCATAGATCCTCTTCATGTGTGGAAATTCTTCAGCTAAGCTGTCTGAATATGCCAAGTCTGAAGGATGTTTTGAGGTAAGATTAGTGGTTTAACTTTCAGTTCATCATTTTCTCCGTTCATGAAAGCCAAAACTTGTGAAAACATATCAGAAATCTGTTCACAACTCGCAATTGTTGTGGTCAAATTTGTCATGACAAAATCCACAACAGCAAGGACAACAGGAGATTTGAATACATTTCATGCTTACAGTTGGAGTTGTTCAGGGGTTTTTTCATCTGCATTGGGTTTCCTTTAAATAACAAACTCTAGTGAAATGCCAACTGCCTCAGCAACTACTTTTGCTTCATTCAGAATGGTTTTCATGTATGTCGTAGGACATGTATCTCGGTGAGTAGGCCTTTAATTAGTTGCGTCCCTACGGTGAGGTAAATACTTTTGTTCCGTATAGTGATGTTTTTCTGATCAGTAAAGGGAAGATCTTGTGCCAAAATAATGACATCAAGAGGCCCTTGAAAGACCCGAAGCACTTCTTGAGTCCCAAAACTGTGTTTCTTGCTGATTTAGTTAATATGGGTAACCTATTCATCAGGAACAGATCGAAAATTATGAGGATCGAAGGACAGTGCTTCAAAATTTGGTGCACACCTTTCAGTCTTTCACTACAGTGAGTTTCAGAAAGGCTTTGCAAGGACAAAGGGACATGCTGTTTCATCTTCCCCAATATTCAGGGCTGCTAGAGAACAAAGTATAAAAACTTTCAACGTTTCCAAAAACTGTCACACCCGAACTCAGTTTAGCAGCAGTGACAGCAACTCTGTTCAGAGAGTGTGCTCCGCTGGGAGAAAAAGACTTTTTTCCGAGTATTCTTGACCGAACACCACTGTAGCGATGTAGCATGTAGCCACTGCTGTAGGTCTGAGCACGACAGTACGTACGTGGTACTCCAAGAGTTTCTTGCGTGAACAGTATTTCATCAGTTACGGCCTCTCCTGCTTTCCGCTAACATTCATATATTCAATGAATCTTTCACAAACTTCCAAGGACTTTTTTTCTATAGCGCAGAACAAGTGTATATTGCTCCTGCTGGGATACCTTAGGAGTTGCATCAACAATAATTCGATAGAAGACAGACTCTTCTCTTTGGTGTAAAATGGGTTTCAATAGGTTTTTGCGACATAGAGAAATAAATTCCTTCTGTGAGAACCATAATAGATAGTGAGTTTCACACGTTATACGTTTCTTGATCAGTCTTTTTTTTTTTTTTTTTTTTTTTTTTTTACTTTGTGGCTAGATGTTCACGAATTACTTCGTCAGATTTTCCAGTCAGTTCCAATATTTCACCCCAAAAAATCCGTTGTGAACATCACCAATCTGAATATTAGCCCTTTGGAAAGTTAAACCTCTATTACTTAAGAATAAAGTTCTATCAAAAATTCTTTGTAATATAGCTTTCCATTTTGTTGCTTCCCAGTTAATCATCTGTTGAAGGTTACTGTCGACACCATGTCCTTTCAATGATGTTTGAAGAATTTTCCATTCTAAATAGTTTTTTCGATCTTTTTTCATGTATGCAAGGGTGTTTTTTTGTGGATAAAACCCTTATTTTCCGAGTTTACTCTGATTTGATTAAAAAATGCTGCAAGGTAAACAATGAATACTGTTTTCCGACTCGCTTCATGTTAACTATCGACGTGGAAAATTTTTACTTGTTCTGTTATAGGCTGTTTTCATGTACAGCAATATCTTCCCTGAAAGGTCGGTTATAAAAGACTTTCATGTGATCTCAAAAGCTCAGGAACCAGCGCAAGAGGGTGCTATTTCCCGTCGCATTTCATCATCCATCACTCCATCACTGGAGGTCAATACCGGTATCGTCCAAAATTCAACTTACTGTCACCAGTATTCATAATAAGGTCTAGATTAGCACATTTTTCATGATTTTCCTAACACACAGTAAGAGAATCTCTGTGGTTTTTCGTTTCCCCTCCTTCAGTTAGCTATTAGAGGCCAGAGTATCTTGTTCTTGTGTGATATGTTTTCCGGCTCTTTGGTCGCAAACCGACCGAACAACAACAACCACCGACACCAGTTTTATTAAACGTTTACGATATACGGTTTATCATACATATCTATTTTAAATTTGAGTATGTAATCAGCCGTAGAACCTCCTAAAATTTCACCGGATCAAAAATATTCAAAATATTTTTTCTAGTTTGTATTAAACCACAATAATTTAAAAAATTAAATTGCGTTGGATAGGGAGCGGTCCCCCTTCAGGCCTGGCTCCTGCACCCAGTGATTCACTCAGCCCCACCCTTCTGGAGGCGACGGCGAACCACAAACATGCAATAACGATGGAAAATGTTTCTCATTTCCTCGGGGAATACCGGGAGGTAAATGCGTATCTTTTTTCCTCGATCTGTACTGAGAATTCTCTAATCCATAGAGATAAAGTAGGCATTCTGAGCGCGCAATACTGACAGAGGTGTTACTAATGCCAATCAGTCATCACATACCAACGTCAGATTCCCAGCATCAGAAAATATTTTCGTGCAACTCTGTTAAACTAAATAACGGTGTATCCATTGTGGAGAGGAAATTGCATATTAATCTAAGAACTAACACTCGCCTCCACGGTCGATATCACTAATATTCCACAGCAGTCAGTTCTAATGCTAGCGAGGGAACTAATTTTTATCACTTATTTGGCTGGCGAGAATAGGAAAGAGGCTGTACAGTTTCTGGTCACGATGCTGTGCGTTAATGTCTGGCCTAAACCCCAAAACTCTCCACAGCATCTCATGGTGTGAGAGCATGTGACACTGTTAAAGATCCCTGTGTTGGATACACACATTTAGCTTCGCGTCTCTTTTGGTACCGTCCCAGAAGAGCGGCGTATATGCCGGCAATTTGTTTTCCACTAATCTTTTAATTTTCTCAATACTCTGTAACATCACAACTCTAGAGTGTGATCCAAAAGAACGTTTACAAACAGACATGGCACATCGGACGTACAAAAAGGATCAGTAGTCGCATAGGAAGTGGGGTCGCAAAGGCCATACGGGGTTACTAAATGGAGTCGCAGTTATTTAGTCGCCGGCCGCTGTGGCCGAGCGGTTCTAGGCGCTTCAGTCTGGAACCGCGCGACCGCTACGGTCGCAGGTTCGATTCCTGCGCGGGCATAGATGTGTGTGATGTCCTTCGGTTAGCTAGGTTTAAGTAGTTTTAAGTTCTAGGGGACTGACGCCCTCAGTCCCATAGTGCTCAGAGCCATTTGAACCCTTTTGAGGTATTTAGTCACATGCCACAGATGGACGTCCACGACAGGAGATGCCCAAAGTTTTGTCCAGATGCATCGAGACACGCCTGAATTTGACGTAGCATCGAACGGCACACCCTCTTAAAGTTACCTGGCGCATCTCGAAGACATCCTGCTGCAACACTCCTGCTCACTAGGTCCTCCGCCGATGTAACAGGTGTTTCACACACAAGGTCCTTCAGATCCCGACAGGAAAAAAAATTGATTGGGGGCAGTTCGGGTCGTCGTGGTAGCCATGCGACTGGCCCACCGGGACCAATCCAGCAGCTGGGAAAAGTTGGCTGCCCTCACTTGTCTACAGAAATGCTCGGGGGCTCCGTCGCGCTGAAATCGAATGCGGCGACGAACAGGCAAGGGAACGTCATTGATCATGTCCGGCAGAACCTCTCGCAGGAATACGAGATACGGGCACCTATAAAGTCGGTGTAGGAGAATGTTCGGTCCAATTAAAGTCTCCGACAATGCCAGTGTTAACACCCTTTCTTGTCGTTTGCGACCCCCTGTTCCTATTTGATTACCGATCCTTGTTGTATGTCCGATGTGCTATCATTTTGTAAACGTTTTCTTAATTGCTTTGTATACAGCCATTCACCATTGTCACTCACGTGACATAGATTAACATCTCTTACAACGCCGAGAACAGAAGTGCGACCCTATCCAGTGTTTTATACGCCCCAGACACGCGAAAGTAGGTCAAAATGGCTCTAAGTACTATGAGACTTAACTTCTGAGGACATCAGTCCCCCAGAACTTAGAACTACTTAAACCTAACTGACCTAAGGACATCACACACATCCATGCCCAGGGCAGGATTCGAACCTGCGACAGTAGCGGTAGCACAGTTCCAGACTGTAGCGCCTAGAACCGCTCGGCCACTCCAGCCGGCAAAGTAGGTCACAAAGTTCACATAAATGCAGTACTCAATAAAGAAAAATGCACTGCGACTTTTTAAAATAGTATTTTCCAAACCAAATCAAAGGGCTTTCTAATTTAAATTACTGGCTGTAACAGCAGAACATACCTTACAGCGCCCCAATCTCCTTTTATTACTTGGCAGTTATCTGTGCTGCAGCTTATATTGCTACGTTGAAACACAAGGCCGTTTACAAAGATGAAAGCACAAGTAAATTCTATCTACTGTTAAAAGGTACCGGTTTGGAGACTACCTTCAGCGAAAGGAATTTTCTTCTCTCTGTTTATTGTCACGTATGTTCCGTAAACTGCTACCCCACCTTCAGTCAGCTGATGATGTACGTGAAGCATGTCTGGACAGTGAACGGAGAGAACTATATCTAGACTGAGATTTTCACTCTGCAGCGGAGTGTGCGCTGATATGAAACTTCCTCGCAGATTAAAACTGTGTGCCGGACCGAGACTCGAACTCGGGTCGGTAGGAGACGAGGTACTGGCAGAAGTAAAGCTGTCAGGACGGGCCAGGAGTAGCGCGTTGCTAGCTCAGTTGGTAGAGCACTTGCCCGCGAAAGGCAAAGGTCCCGAGTTCGAATCTCGGTCCGGCACACAGTTTTAATCTGTCAGGAAGTTTCAGAACTATGTCTAGTTGTAGATGACTCACAACTCGACCATTGTTATTGTTTAGTGAACACATAGGCAGAGTGATAACAGGAACTCGACACTGTTGTCTTCCCATTGCAAGCAGACCCACACAGTTACTAACTCTCACACGAAACATTTACGTGGCGCAGTCCGAGAACCGGAAGCTGTCGCCGCAGACGATTTTCCGTGACGCTCCGTTGTGAGTAACGCAGCGGCCACTGCAACACGACGCCTTTCCACTCAACACGAGCCACACCCCACACCATGAGGGCCAAGGGCAGGAGAGGCGCCATACACTGACGTCACATACAGCTTTTCAGTAAGAGTGAACCACTCAGTCTAAAGGACTTTCCAACGTCCCAAGAAGAAGTCTAAGATCTAACTTCAAGTCATTACTTCTATGACAAAAAGTAAACAATAAAACGATCTTTCATCTTGGAAAGCAGGGTTACATTTTCTCGTTCTCTACATCTATAAACACACTCTGCAAGGGTATCTCGTACCACTCTTAGTAATTCACTTTCCTGTACCAATCACAAATAAAACGAGGGAAAGAAATGTCTGTGTACACTTTCGTATGAACTCTGGTTCTCCCGTCTTGACATCGAAGTCCTTATGTGATGTGTGTGTTGGCAGCAGTAGAATCGTTCCGGAGTCAGCCGCAAAGGTTGCTTCTCTAAATGTTCTGTATATTATCTCCCGACAAGAACGTCGCCTTTTCTCCAGTGATTCCCGGTTAGGTAGACGGAGGATTTCCATAACACTCGCGTGTTGATCGAACAATCTACCGATAACAAATCTAGCAGTATGCCTCTGAATTGCTTCGATGTCTTCCTTTAATCCTACCAGGAAAGGATCCCAAACATTCTAGCAGTACTCAAGAACGGGTCGCACAAGTGTCCTGTGCGCCTTCTCCTTTTACAGGCGAGCCACACTTTCCTAGAATTCTCCGAAGCAGTTCTTCCCTAAGTGCTCGTTTCATTTACGACTACATACTGTGTATTTCAAAATGAATATTGGGGTTTTAAGGCTTTGTAACATTTACTACACTCAGCTTACAGTTATAAACAATATATCAACTGAAAAAGCAACTCAATTAGTTTTGCTTAATAGTGTTCGATGTGAGCACCAGTCGCCACACAGCACACATCAAGTCGATAGGATAGTTCTTGCCAAACCGTGATCAGTTTGTCTGGAATAACTGATACAACAACTGCTTCAATCTTGTTTCTAAAGTCGCATAGATCAGCTGCTGCCAGAGGCACGTAGTAATGATTTTTTATGAACCCTCTAAGGTAAAAATCGCATGGCGTGAGATCAGGTGACTGTGGAGGCCATGCGAAACAAGCTCTGTGATCTGGCTTCTTGCGGCCAGTCCAGCTGTCGGGTACAATGTCGTTTAACCAATGGCGTACCGAGTTGTACCAGGTAGGCGGTGCACCATCTTGCTGCCAAATAAAGTTCGGCGGGGCAGCTTCTTCCAGCTGAGGTTCTAGCGCATCAGGATAAGAAATACCAGTCACAGTTGCTTCACCGAAAACGAAAAAACATTCCATTTAGGGGAGTCTCGTTGTAATCGCACCATCTCGTGGGGATTTTCTGGTACCAGATGCGCACATAGTGTGTGTTCAACTTTCCACTTAGGGGAAATGTTCGTTCACCACTCACGATCCAGAAAAACTTCATCGCCATGCAGCAACATTTCGTTTGCGAGGGTGGCACGTAAAGTGTAATATATAGGCTGTAGACATTAGAGCTTTTAACAGGTATACAAACAAAACTGAATTGCTCTTTAATTTGACGTATTATTTAGAATTGTAAGTTCAATGCAATAAATGTTACAAAACCTTAAAATTACGATATTCATTTAGAAACATCAGGTATTTTATCAACAAGACTGTGTCAAGCAGCACACCACTAATACTGTATTTGAATATTAGAGGATTGTATTTCCTATTCATCTGCACGACCTTACACTTTTCTACGTGAAGGGCAAGCTGGTTTTCATCATACTGAATAGAATTTCTATGTAGGTCATCACATATCCTCCTGTAGTCACCCATCAATCACACTTTCCCGTACACTACAGCCTCATCAACAAAGGGCCGTAGATTGTTGCTAAACCTGCAGGTAGAACGTTTTTGTGAATAGAGGACAAGAGCAGTCCTTTCACACTTACCCACGACACACCTGACGATACCCTTTTCTCTGATAAGGACTAACTATCTGGAGCAACATTCTGGGTTGTACTATTAAAAAGTTCTTCGAGCTGCTCATATATCTGAGAATCTATTCCGTATGCTCGGAACATTCATGAACAGTCTGCTTTATCTGTGTCAAAACACTTTCCGGAAGTGTAGGCATATGAAATTTCCCTGTTGCCTTTCACAAAGGCTCGCAGGATATCGTGTGAGAAAAAGACCAGCTTTCACGTGAGCAATTGTTTCTAAATCGCCGTTTTTTTATCTAGAAGTTTTTCTTTCTCAAGTAAATTTATTATGTTCGAATTTAGAATATGCTCAAGAATTCTCGTTTCACAGTTAAAAGTATTGGATATGCGTACATACGATTCTGCGAACTATACGCGCGTGCCCCGAATGCTACATGAACATGAAATACTAGTTACATTCTACTTCGTTTCTTTAAACTGCCATTCCCAAAAGCCAATCTTAGCGTTGAAGATAATTATACCCAAAGAAAACACTCCGCTTTCAGGCCACGAGTGGCCTACCGGGACCATCCGACCGCCGTGTCGTCTTCACTGGAGGATGCGGATAGGAGGGGGATGGTGTCAGCACACCGCTCTCTTGGTCGTTATGATGGTATTCTTGAACGAAGCCGCTACTATTCGGTCGAGTAGCTCCTCAGTTGGCATCAGGAGGCTGAGTGCACCCCGAAAAATGGCAACAGTGCATGACGGCCTGGATGGTCACCCATCCAAGTGCCGACCACGCCCGACAGCGCTTAACTTCTTAATTATACCCAAGGGTGTGAGAAAATGTTTCCACTCATGAAAACATTTTGTAGAGGGTTTGTGCTAACGAGAAGCCCTAGCGGTCCACTACCTGTTAAGTCAACAACGTACCGTGGCTGTAAGATTATAAAGCAGGGCCGGCCAGGAATTCTGCAGACGTACGGCGCTGCTCCACACGTGCAACTTCCTGGTCGCAGTGCCCACACTTACCAGACTTGTAAACAGGGAAAAGGAACCTTCTCCGTTCATTTAATCTACGCTTCTAAGCACAGATGTCGCAGCTTCATTTTACCCACTAGCTGGGATACACTGTACGTGGGGCACTCTTGTGTTCTTTCACAGTGTGCAATTCAGTCATGAGAAGGTATCGTGTTATTCCATCGCCATGTGTGCAAATGTCACGCCATTAAAACAAACCATAAAAACAAATGGTGTACAAACATGTCAGACTGGTTGTACCCCCACATTAGGTACCTAAACATCCTTCATGGTAAGAGCATTATACATGTTTCTCAATAATTTAAGAATAATTTTTAAAAATATAAACATACCCAGAAAAAACAGTTTAAGGGGGTTGAGCTGGCCATTGTGGCCATGCAGATCTAGGCGCTTCAGTCTGGAACCGTGTGACCGCTACGGTCGCAGGTTCGAATGCTGCCTCGGGCAGGTTAGTTAGATTTAAGTAGTTCTAAGTTCTAGGGAATTGATAACCACAGCTGTAAAGTCCCATAGTGCTCAGAGCCATTGGTTTAAGGGTCTTGAATCCCTCTACCATCCTCCACACCTACAAATCCTTAATCCATTCCATCCTCTGTTATGCCAGTCTCTCCTGAATATCCGCCCCCCCCCCCCCCCCAATTCTATAAGTCCCTCCAGATCCTCGAGCGCCATGCACTCCGCCTCGCCTTTTGTATACGCCTGCCGTCCCCCACACAGATTTCTTTCCCCCATCTGCTCCTATTCCTTGAACATAGCATACTCTTCACCTCCCACCGCCTTGATCCCCCTAATCCTCTAGTTGCTCCACTCCTCTCCAACCAACGCCCTCCGCCGCACCTTTACTGTTGTGTCCCCCCTACCCTCCATCTCTACACCCTTCATCTCCTTTCCCAAGGTGTCTTCCACCAAATTCCCCTCCCGGATGATGCCCTCTCTCCTTCCATTTATCCGTCCTATCAACTCTGATCCTCATCTCCTCCTCCCTCCCTCTGCCCTTTTCTTGGGCTCCCTCTCTCCCCCTTTATCTTGGTTTTTTCCCTGCCTACCCTCTCTCTGCCTCCCTTCTCCCCCCCCTGAGTCCTTTTGTATTCCCCTCCTCTGCCTTTCCCCACTACCTGTCGCATCTGCCCAGCCCCCCCCCCCCCCCTCTTATGAGTCCTCGTCCTCCGCCGGCTCCTTCCCCCTCCCCCACTTCGTTTTTCCTCTCCTTCCCCTTTTTCTTTCCCATCATCTGTCCAGGTTGCCCCCATCTGCCCTCGGCTGTGGTGTGTCATCTTTGTGCCAAATTTTTCGTGCAGTGTTTTAAGTGAGTGTTCAGTGTTGTGCGTCTTTTCTAAAGTGTTGTGAACAGAAATCATGCTGTCGCTGGGTGTGGTTTTCATATCTCTTGCGAACAGAAACCAGACTGTCGCCGTGTTTTTTAATTGTCTGTCTCTTATTTTACTGTCTGCTTCCTGTGTATTTTATTAGCATCGCCAACCTTTTGTTTTATGTTTTAAGTTCCTCAGTTTTCCGCCAGTTTACCATTTAAGTCACCGATTTTAACGCCTGCTTCCCCCTTCGGGGGCAATCGAAATTCAATAAAGGAAAAAAAAGTTTAATATCAAATTTTTCAGATAAAAATGTTCGCCTATGTAACATGGAATAGATTGGGACCCGGTTTGTAAATAACAATCTTAAATTAGAAAAAGAAAGAAATCCGAAACACGTTTATCACTGGCGATGAGAAACGATAAAGTTAATGTCGAGCACAAAAGCGCGGCACATTGATAAACGGTAGCAGTTGCGAAGCTTTTCATCACTAATACTCGATCGAAACCCAGATTTATTCATTTTCATTATGGAGAAAAATCTTTCACACACATAAGTGGATCCGAACGTGGATATACTCTCGCAGCTTAGTGATGCAGGCGTGGAAATTCTTGATGTGGAAATTTTCGTAGAATTCTTTTGTATTTCGCACTGCATAGAACATGTCCTTCACCCTTGTATTACGCTGCAGGTTTCATCTGTAGATTAGTCGGAGCATCTTCGGGTGATGCTAAAAATGGCCGCGCAAAGCAATGAATGATAGGAGACACACATGTAACACCTACAAATCACGCTCAAAATTGCTCTTTAACGTTTACAATTATTGACGTGTATTCTGAAATCTAGCATTTTCGGGGACCAAACCAAGGGTAGAGAAATGCACAGTGTTTTCAAATAACTGTTGCCTCTCCCAAAGAGCGAGCTTCCTTTCAAAAGCTTTTACTTTTTCCGTCATCTCAGAAATTAAATTATTTTTACCTTGTAAACTGACGTTCAGGCATTTCATGCGACACGCAATGTCCACGAGAAATGCAAGGTCTGATGTCCAGCAATGGTCTCCTAATTTCGGTTCATTCTTTCCCAAATGTACAACCGCCAAACGTAAATCGAAAAATCTTTTCACTATTTTACCTCGACTCAGCCAGCATACTTCGGTATAGTAAGGAATCTCGCGGTACTTTCCTCCTAATTTTCCCAACAACTGACGAAACTGGTGATGCGTAAGCCCAAAAATGGTTCAAATGGCTCTGAGCACTACGGGACTTAACATCTGAGGTCATCAGTCCCCTAGAACTTAGAACTACTTAACCCTAACTAACCTAAGGACATCACACACATCCATGCCCGAGGCAGGATTCGAACCTGCGACCGTAGCGGTCGCGCGGTTCCAGACTGAAGTACCTAGAACCGCTCGGCCAAACCGGCTGGCTCGTAAGCCCATTTGTCTTCAGATAGTTTACAGTACGCACAAGAATTTGCATGATGTTATCTAACGTTACTGATTTTGCACAAAGCGCCTCTCGATGTAGAATGCAGTAACTTCCGTATAACGTACCTTCTGTGACTGTGAATCCTGTACCGATGGCGTCGCACTGTTGTCACTGACTTTAGCCGATTCCAGTCCATAGCGACACCATCAAACGCTTTCTCGACAGCTTGGAGTATGCCTACACTCGACGTATTCCTTTTCAAAGGCACTAAGTCCAAAGCGTCCTCTGTTACACGCAGAGCGTTATGGACACCTCGTATGTGTCTCACTGCCAGAGCTGCATCTTTAAGATTTGCTTTTCTGAATCATGAATGAGACAGTCTTTTACAGACTTCCCTTCGAAAAACGGTTTCCTGGAGCCCACTGTTCTTAATGCAGTTTTGAAACATTGCACAGGGACCGTGACTGTCCTTCTGGAAAATTAAAAACAGTAAGCAGTACAGTAAAAGAGAAACGAATGTAACACAAGAAAAGAAGACTTCAAGTGGTATCAGTTATTAAGACTTAGATTAAAATTTTTTTGATATGCCTCATCCATTTTCTTAAGCTTAATTAGGTTTGACGTTCGTCACTGTTCAATACACTAACCTCGTCTTTATGAAATGAGTTGCAGTGTGTTTCAGGCCGCCAATTATTCGGTGGCACAGCAAACACTGTGAGTTTTCACCTCCTGCTGTAAAGAAGAATTGCAGTTTCTAGTCGTGTTTAAATTACTCCCGTTCATTGCTTTTTTGCAATACTCGACATTTCTCAGCACGTCTCAAGTAAGACCACAGTCACCAGAGGGACGCAACACTGGGTGTACTTCGGTCCTCCTGGTAAACGTGTCTAGTCACAGATGTCGCTGTTCCGCTTTGTCCGCTGGCTGAGACGTGCGCACCTGTGCCGCACTTCCGCATTTTCCCAGTGTGCAACATTCGGCCGGCCCTGCTATAAGGGTATACACTACTCGCCATTAAAATTGCTACACCACGAAGATGACGTGATACAGACGCGAAATTTAACCGACAGGAAGAAGATGCTGTGATATGCAAATGATTAACTTTTCAGAGCATTCACACAAGGTTGGCGCCGGTGGTGAAACGTACGACGTGCTCACATGAGGAAAGTTCCCAACCGATTTCTCATACACAACCAGCAGTTGACCGGCGTTTCCTGGTGAAACGTTGTTGTAATGTCTCGTGTAAGGAGGAGAAATGCGTACCATCACGTTTCCGACTTTGATAAAGGTCGGATTGTAGCCTATCGCAATTGCGTTTATCGTATTACGACTTTGCTGCTCACGTTGGTCGAGATCCAATGACTGTTAGCAGAATATGGAATCGGTGGGTTCGGGAGGGTAATACGGACCGCCGTGCTGGATCCCAACGGCCTCGTATCACTAGCAGTCGAGATGACAGGCATCTTATCCGCATGACTGTAACGGATCGTGCAGTCACATCTCGATCCCCGAGTCAACAGACGGGGACGTTTGCAAGTAAACAACCTTCTGCGCGAACAGTTCGACGACGTTTTGTAGCCGCATGGACTATCAGCTCGGAGGCCATGGCTGCGGTTAGCCTTGACGCTGCATCACAGACAGTAGCGCCCGCGATGGTGTAGTCAACGACGAATCTGGGTACACGAATGGCAAAACGTCATTTTTTCGGATGAATCCAGGTTCTGTTTACAGCATCATGATGGTAGCATCCGTGTTTGGTGACATCGTGGTGAACGCACATTGGAAGCGTGTATTTGTCATCGCCATACTGGCGTATCACCCGGCGTGATGGTATGGGGTGCCATTGGTTACACGTCTCGGTCACCTTTTGTTCGCATTGAAGGCACTTTGAACAGTGGGCGTTACATTTCAGATGTGTTACGATCCGTGGCTCTACCCTTCATTCGATCGCTGCGAAACCCTACATTTCAGCAGGATAATGCACGACCGCATGTTGCAGGTCCTGTACGGGCCTTTCTGTATACAGAAAATGTTCGACTGCTGTCCTGACCAGCACATTCTCCAGATCTCTCACCAGCTGAAAACGTCTGGTCAATGGTGGCTGAGCAACTGGCTCGTCACAATACGCCAGTCACTACTCTTGATGAACTGTGATATCGTGCTGAAGTTGCATGGGCAGCTGTACCTGTACACGTCATCCAAGCTCTGCTTGACTCAATGCCCAGGCGTATCAAGGCCGTTATTACGGCCAGAGGTGGTTGTTCTGGATACTGATTTCTCGGGACCTATGCACCCAAATTGCGTGAAAACGCAATCACATGACAGTTCTAGTATAATATATTTGTCCAATGAATACCCGTTTATCATCTGCATTTCTTCTTGGTGTAGCGATTTTAATGGTCGGTAGTGTAGTTAATGATATACAGGGTGAACATTAATAAAACCGACAAACTGCAGGAACGGATGCCGGAGACTGGGAATCGGGGAAGAAAGGTCCTATAAACATGTGTCTGGAAATGGACGGTGTGTGTGCAACGACAACAAATCGTGCCGAAACACAGAACAGGGCCGCATCGCATACACGTCACAACAGATGTTCAAAGTCGCCTCCACGGGACGTACTGCACGCATTCACATGTCGCATCGTGCATTGCCGCACTTTTTCTCCGAATAGCATTACAGGCGTCGTGGACACGCTGTTGAACCCGGTCCTCCAAACCTGATGTACGCACAGTCCGCTGCCTCCCTACATGTTCGTTTGTGTAAAAGGACCCATGATCACACAAACGCCCAAAAAGGGCTTGAAATGTTGTGTGATGTGGTTGGTGTCTGTGAGGGCGCTTGTTATGGTATAGCCGTGTCATCTGATTGGCCGTACACAAACACCATCTCGGCTTGTCCCCGACATGAATACCGTACCATTCTACTACTTACAGTACGCTTACAGTCAATCACATAGCCTGCACACCGACGCAATTCCGGACATGTGTTCACTGGAATCCGTTCCTGCGGTTGGTTTTATCAATTTTCACCCGGTATAATCAGCGACGGCAAGAAATGTTCACGTTCACAAGATCAGTAAAAGCATAAAGCACGGCAAGAAACACGACTGAAATTTATATAACAGTCACACTGCCAGCCCCAAGATATGGAAGTGAATCGTGAAGACTGAGTGAGGCAAGAAAAACAAATACCAGAAATATAAATGAGATTTTCTAGAGCAGTGAGGCGATGTAAGAGAACAGATATAATAGGAAATGAAGATATTCGAAATGAGTGGAAAATTTCGAGTGTGAAAGGAAAACTAGACGAAAGCAAAAAGATATGTAATGAAACATACAAAGAACGGATCCAGAGACACTGCTATATCAGATAAAGTTCTTTAAACAAAAAGGAAATGAGATCCTAGCAGACAGAGCTAGATGAGAACCGTAACAGTCCATAACTGGTCTAATACGGAAAGGACAGAAGATGAAGAAGAAAAAGAAATTGTAACATTTGGCAACACTTCATCACATTACGTGTCGAACCATCAACGTTCAGCACAAGCCCAAACTGTAACTTTACTGACGATTTTTCCTTCATGCGGAGCTACAGTCATATGAAACTTAAGAAGAGATATAACCGCCATTTGACTACATGATATGTTTTATTACACGATCTAGATTTCAGACGTAGGCCATTATGAAGTGTTATCAACGTCAAAAAATCACCTGACTTGTGTGGAACATGAGTCATTGTTAAAACGGCAAATCATCGAGTAAAACTGAAGTGATATCAGGTGTTCCCCAGGGAAGCGTCCTGGGACCTCTACTGTTCCTGATCTATATAAATGACCTGGGTGACAATCTGAGCAGTTCTCTTAGACTGTTCGCAGATGATACTGTAATTTACCGTCTAGTAAGTTCATCCGAAGACCAGTATCAGCTGCAAAGCGATTTAGAAAAGATTGCTGTATGGTGTGTCAGGTGGCAGTTGCCGCTAAATAACGAAAAGTGTGAGATGATCCACATGAGTTCCAAAAGAAATCCGTTGGAATTCGATTACTCGATAAATAGTACAATTCTCAAGGCTGTCAATTCAACTAAGTACCTGGGTGTTAAAATTACGAACAACTTCAGTTGGAAGGACCACATAGATAATATTGTCGGGAAGGCGAGCCAAAGGTTGCGTTTCATTGGCAGGACACTTAGCAGATGCAACAAGTCCACTAAAGAGACAGCTTACACTACACTCGTTCGTCCTCTGTTAGAATATTGCTGCGCGGTGTGGGATCCTTACCAGGTGGGATTGACGGAGGACATCGAAAGGGTGCAAAAAAGGGCAGCTCGTTTTGTATTATCGCGTTATAGGGGAGAGAGTGTGGCAGATATGGTAAGCGAGTTGGGATGGAAGTCATTACAGCATAGACGTTTTTCGTCGCGGCGAGACCTTCTTACGAAATTTCAGTCACCAACTTTCTCTTCCGAATGCGAAAATATTTTGTTGAGCCCAACCTACATAGGTAGGAATGATCATCAAAATAAAATAAGAGAAATCAGAGCTCGAACAGAAAGGTTTAGGTGTTCGTTTTTCCCGCTCGCTGTTCGGGAGTGGAATAGTAGAGAGATAGTATGATTGTGGTTCGATGAACCCTCTGCCAAGCACTTAAATGTGAATTGCAGAGTAGTCATGTAGATGTATCGCGTTATAGGGGAGAGAGTGTGGCAGATATGATACACGAGTTGGGATGAAAGTCATTACAGCATAGATGTTTTTCGTCGCGGCGAGACCTTTTTACGAAATTTCAGTCACCAACTTTCTCTTCCGAATGCGAAAATATTTTGTTGAGCCCAACCTACATAGGTAGGAATGATCATCAAAATAAAATAAGAGAAATCAGAGCTCGAACAGAAAGGTTTAGGTGTTCGTTTTTCCTGCTCGCTGTTCGGGAGTGGAATAGTAGAGAGATAGTATGATTGTGGTTCGATGAACCCTCTGCCAAGCACTTAAATGTGAATTGCAGAGTAGTCATGTAGATGTAGATGTAGATGTAGGGGCAAACCAATTGTTTTCTTTTGATTGACATGTCCTTAACTTGTTTTTCTGCTAAGTGGGTTATGACCCGACAGGGAATATCCTTCCTTCAGAAAAACCCCTCCTTCTCCACTCCCCCTCCCCTGCCCCCTCCTCCCCCACCCCTCTAGCATCTCCCCTCGCCGATATAAGCACACTTTTGATATTAAATTAACTAATAATTTAAAACGATCAATTACATAAACTATCCTCCTCTGGGAAATATTGAATCTTCCCAAATTTTCACATAAAAAACTGAGAATACTCGC
Organism: Schistocerca gregaria; assembly: GCF_023897955.1. Taxonomy (NCBI): domain Eukaryota; kingdom Metazoa; phylum Arthropoda; class Insecta; order Orthoptera; family Acrididae; genus Schistocerca; species Schistocerca gregaria. The sequence goes on along the minus strand of NC_064931.1, from coordinate 515,782,718 downwards.
AACACGCGCAATTACAAAGGCGTGCTGAGTGCTAGTTCGCTATTCACCCACCTAGAGGGCGACATGGTTGGTTACCTGCAAGTTTCTACTCTGCCTGTCCAGTTCAGTTGGCTCAGAAATGGCTCATACCTTTGGTCAGAACTGTCAATTCGCACCGGTCACTAATTACCTCTGTCACACACTTGCACCTCAGGCAGAATCGTCCTAGGAAACCAGCTACATATTTACCAGTGTAATTACAATTAAATATTACAATCATAACGCCAATCTGGTTACATTTTAAATGAGCGAAGTATCAGAAATACATCCTCCTGACGGATGTGGCTCTGGAAATATCAAAATCTGTACTATTCTTGTGACTGGACATAATTTTTCCTCATAAAATCTTTCAACTTGCTTACGGCTATCGATGTGCTGAAATCGCAGTTTTCCATGTCAAATCTATACCTCCCTTACGATCGGACAGTCATTTTCTTTGCACATGTCAGAACATAAACCAAGTAACTTTATACTGCCACATATACACATTTTAGACAAGCAGTGCAGATATCATTAATGCTTGTACAGCACCCAAAAAAATTATGGGATGTCAACTCTCACAGTGGTTAGGTGTGACGATTATTGTCAGTTCTAGAAAATTATTTGACGTTTATGTCTTCCAGTCAGCGCTTCAAGAAGGTGCTGCATATCCCCAAGACTCTCTAAAATAATTGTTGTAAGGCACAGGCGTCTGGCACTTTGTAATAATCAACAGGCCTCCCGCATATGAAAGGGTTGGAAAGACATCACCGATAAGGGTTGGTGTACTGTAATAAACAGCGCAGTCGATAGTGCAACAAAGAACATACGAGGATCTGCTTAGGGGAGCCGATGAGGGGTATGTTCTGTGTATCCATTTTGTTAAAGCCATACTACCCATCCTGTTGAGACACTATAGCAGATCCAGTTGAATCGTTGCATTGTTATATTTTGTAGCTGTTTTCAAATGAATCTGTCACCCGTTGCCGTCGAGTATACTCCTCAATGCGCTGAGATCACAATTCACCACATCAAATCTATCCTCCCCTTATGACTAGACATGCGTAATTTTTTTTAAGAGAGTAGTACTCTGATCACTTCCCACAAACGAATGATGATATGTCGGAACATAGCCACAATACCTTCACGTTCAAACATTTTCGTATTTTTGGTACTTGTAAATCCAGCCAATACAGTGGCGCAGTGGCGATTCTAAATATTTTGTTATCTTCCATCGTAAACTTCACCTCCTTAATAACACTCATCTTTAGAAAAAATATTGTCATTTCTGTCATGCATATACTTTATATAAGCAATACAATGGGCATAGGATTTTTTGTAAATAACAGCAACAAAGACATATATATATATATATATATATATATATATATATATATATATATATATATATATATATATACACAGCACACATACACTATGTAAGAATAAATAAATATACAAATATTTTTGTTTGTTATGTTTTTGGTATCATTTTTAACCTTTTTACTTTATTTCACCCATGGTGTGTATATACACATTTACATATAAGTATAGATATTTTTTCTTGTCTTACGCGTTTTTCCACACATGTAGTTCAATATATACATGTGTACATAGTATCCATAAATAAATAAAAAAAATTTACACAACACACATACACATATACACACAATTACTTACATTGTGATAAAAGGGTCATACTACTAGTCTGCAGACACTCTCTCACTTCTCTCTCTCTCTCTCTCTCTCTCTCTCTCTCGCTCTCTCTATCTATCACTCACTCAATCAGAGTCCCGCATCCCTTCTTTCGGTGCAAGTGAGTAGTGTGAGTGCAGGAGAGTTTCAATCTCGTCATCAAAAATGAGCTTTCTATTGTTATGAGGCGACAGGCCGATTTTAGGCTGCAGCAAAGTGTACACCTCGTGTCCTCTCGATCGAATACGGGTTTGCCGTACTACATGCGGCAACAGCGGTGCAACACCGCGAACACCACTGCAAACGGTCCTTTCGGATCTGAAAATTGAGTTTTCGCAAACTCATAGTGAACGCGGTACATGTGGAGTTTGGATAGGTCTAGTATGCACATCCCCACATAAATAGGTTTCGTAAACTCTACTGCAGTCTTCGCCATCTCCGCAGCAATCAAGTTCTTCTTGAATACGGTGACCGACTTAAAATATGGTCTCCCAATGCATTTTCTTAAGCCATAATGCCCATCCTATTCGGTTCTAATCAAAATTTCACGTCGTTCCCTCAAATTCTTCACTGTCTTACTGAAAATTGAATTATTTATTAATCTATAAAAAAATCTTTCTCGAAGTCGTACATTGGGGAAGCTCTCTGTCTCGTATCCAAATCAATAGTGGGACTGCTTGAAGGAAATAGCCCAGGTGGTTTTAACCAGCTCCAAGCTTTGGCACTGCGGCGACGGCGGCTTCCTGCACGGCGACTAGCGGTGCCCTCGCCAGCGAGGCATGCCTCACTAGGTCCCGCTTCGGGACCCCAGCCGCGGCGTATTGCATGGATGGTGGTGCTGTACAGAGAGAGAATAACGAACACAGTTAAGTGCAACGTTCCAAACATCGCCAGCTGCAGCAAAGAAAGAAAGAATACTGATTATTTGTATAAGCACAGTGAGTACGTATTACATACTTTGCTCTGGCTCCTTGGCATCTCCCTCATCTCCTCACGACAGTGAATTACTCTGTCTGTCTCCTCGACCCACAGTGACATTTAGTCCTCGCCTGAATTTCGGATGATCCATCTGTCCAGCTCCCGTGTATCACCTGCAACATAATGATCTAATAATAAAAACATACACCCACGAAATACTAAGAGAAAAAAATATACTTACAGGAGATCTGCATGGACTCCAGCTTATCCCCCAACGCATACCCCTCCCTGTTCACCTTCTTCTACCAGGAAATCATTTACAACAAAGAATATACACCATATCATATATTCAATGAATTTTTTGTCAAACAGCAACATACTACATATACACAGTACTACGAAGAAGAAATATATATATATATACTAATTACAAAGCTGTTGCTGCTGCTACTGTTGCTGGCTTTCAGCAGCCAGCTCACCAATTATATATTGGTCATATACTGAGACAATAAGACGACACATATTCAATACTACAAAATTCTTAGTGAAAAAGTTATAGTTATCAATTTCGGTTCCTTGAAATCATCTACAGCATGAAGTAATATGTTGTATATTATGCATACGATGAAATTTTTTAGATGGAAATTACATATGCTGCGTAGAGGAAGAAAAAATATACAACTTACGACGTTGTTGCCGTTTCTGTTGCTGCTTCTCAGCATCTAGCTGGACAGTGGTACGCTGGACAAATGCTGAAACAATAAGACGATATGTAGTCAATACTACGAAATTCTTAGTGTAAAAAAAGCTACATTCATCGATTTTTTGTCCTCGAAACCATCTACAGTAGCAACATATTACGTATACGACGAAATTTTGTAGAAATAAATTACGTATACTCTGAAGAAGGAAAAAATATATATAAATACTTACGACAATATAGTTGCTGTTGATCCTGCCACTGCTGCTGGCTCTGTGCAGCCAGGCCCTCTGTTATATGCGGACAAATGCTGAAATCATAAAACAATAGGTATTCAATACGAAATTCTTAGTGAGAAAAGTTACAGTTGTTAGTTTTTGATCCTCTAAATCATATAGAACAACAACAAAGAGCATGCAGCGTATTATGTACGCAATGAAATATTTTAGAAAGAAATTACGTATGCTAAGAAGAGGGCGACGGTATTGCTGCTGCTACAGCTGATGCCACTGCTGCTGGCTCTCTGCAGCTAGCCAGACTAATTATGTAAAAAAATACGTATTTCTAGTCGTAAGAGGAGGATAGACTTGGCATGGTGAATTGTGATTTAAGCACGTTGAGGAATATATCTGACGGCAAGGATAGATAGATTCGTTTCAAAGCAGTTGCACAATACAGCAATGTAAGTGTTCAACTGGATCCACTATAGTGTACGGCGTGTGTGTGGATATATCATAATTTTTTCGGATGCTATACACATAACAACAATAACTACTCTGCTTGTCTGAAATGTGTATATGTAGCAGTGTTAAGTTACTTGGCTTATGTTCTGACATGTGCAAGATTCAAATAGTTCAAATGGCTCTGAACACTATGGGACTTTACAGCTGAGGTCATCAGTCCCCTAGAACTTAGAACTACTTAAACCTAACTAACCTAAGAACATCACACACATCCATGTCCGACGCAGGATTCGTACCTGCGGCCGTAGCGGTCGCGCGGTTCCAGACTGAAGCGCCTAGAACCCCTCGGCCACTCCGGCCGGCCATGTGCAAGAAAAATGACTTTGTCCGGTCGTAAGGCAGGAATAGATTTAAAGCGGAAAAGTGCTATTTCAGTGCATCAATATCCACAAGAAGAATGTACGAGGAAAAATTATGTTCAGTCACAAGCATGGTATAGATATTTCCATAGCCACAGCCGTGAGCAGGATGTATTACCGATACTTCACTCATTGTCGAATGTCACCAGATTGCCGCCACTATCGTAATATTTAATTGTAATTACGCTGATAAATATGTGGCTGGTTTCCTAGGACGATTCGGCGTGGCACGCAGGTGCGTGCCAGAGATGGCCAGTGACCGAAACAAACTGACATTTCCGGCTTCAGGTAAGAGCCATCGCTGAGCCACCTGAACTGGACAAACAGGGTACAAACGTGCAGCTGACCTATCAACGTCGCCCTATAGGTGGGTGAATAGCGGACTAGTACTCAATATCTGTTGCGCGGCCTTCTTGACCACGTGTGTTGCGAGTATTCTCCGATTTTTAGGTGGAATGCAATATGGCGTGTGTTTGCGCTGGACAATTATTCCCTCCCATGTAAACTGACTGGTTGACTGATTGTACTGCCATTCTCTACATTTTTCGTCTTTATTTGGTTGAGAGAACATCGATTATGATGTGTATTGTTTGCATGTAGATGGTGAAAAACAGGTGGAAGAGACATTTGTTAGTTCTCCAGACATGAGAGACACGTACGATTATAAGTATTAAAACCTTAGTTGATATTGTAGAGTACGAGGAAACTGTTATGTGATGGACATTCTTATTCGTTAAAGAATATGAGTGGAACTACCACTTTACTCTATTTTCGAGTCGTCACGTAAAGATCTTCACAGACAAGATAAGTTTCCAGTTACTCAATGGTTTGCAGTACATCACACATAATTACCTCTCTAATTTATCGGGTTTCTAGACATATAAATTCCACCCTTTGTATTTGCAGTTATACTATAAAGCGATTGGTAGCATACTGCTATATGGTTGATGTGAACAATTGCGTATATGGTATAATATTCTTGTAAAGCATGTGAAAATACACGAAATTCCGAAATTTCTTATACACTAGTCGATGATTCAAGCATAAAAGTGTCATAAATACGTGGTTTTTTGATGTATAAAATCGGATATTCCAGCTGATTGCCGACACGGTAGCTCAGCGAGTTCGGTCAGAGAGTTGGCTGGCCTCTGTAATAAAAAAAACTGAGTGAAAAGATCAACAACGAACTTCAACGGATGTCATGTAACGTCCACTACGACGAAATACAACGAACCATAACGAACAAAATGTAAAAAAAAAAAAAAAAAAAGAAAAGAAAAGAAAAAAGTGGCTACCTTGCTGCCTTTAAATCACGGGTTCCTGGGTTTGATTCCTGGTCGGATTGGGGATTTTCTCTGCCGAGGCACTGGGTGTTTGTATTGTCCTCATTATTTTATCAACATCATTCTTGACAGTGGCTAGACTAGATTCTGTAAAGCTTGTATTGTGTAAAAATTGGGGCTTTGTATGGGCGCTGGTGACCGCGCAGTTGAGCGCCCCACAAATCCATCATCATCGTCATCATCGTCGACAGTACTCAGGAAGTAACTAACAGCAGCAAGTGGGTCAGACCGGAAACAGTACTGTTAGCAGACGCCTTTGTGTTGGGGAATCAGCCCAGCCTTTTTACACCAGTTCAGAGAGTGACCACAGTTTATGGAGGGCGGTCCTATAACTTAGCAGGCTAGCATATGAGGGTCTAGTTGCCTCATGACTGTTGCCCGCATTGGATGACCGATTGACCTCACAGCGGATGTCTAGTGCTGCGACTATATGTAGTGTATGTGCTTATGTTTTTTTGGATCTGTCTGTCTTTGCGGTAGATGTATGAGTGTCTAGTGGTTGATACCTTTATGCAGAATGAGGAACTGGTGATTTCGTATAGTGTAGGATACGAATTGTGTTTACTTCAACGATATGTTATGATGGTACAATCGTTTGTGTTGATAGGACCTGGTTGGAGATCGGTTTCACGCCGCAGATTTCAAGTTCTCATCGAAAATGGCAGAGTAGTGTCTTTGGCGATAGTTCCCTTATTTCATGATCTGTAGACCATTATAGTAGGGTTTAAATGTCAGTGTAATATGACTGCTGTATGTTTTTCGACCCGTACAAAATAGTATGCCAATAAAATTATCGTAATTTGACTGTCTGGAGAAAGGGGCGGATAGTGCTTTCACATCAGCACAGCAATTTGGCGAGCAAATTTAGCAAGAACCGATCAGAATGTTCTATTCACAGGTAATTCCATGACGTCAGAGAGTCACAAGACATCCTTTGTGGCGAGTGTAGCCTTCACACTAGTTAAAACAAGATGGGGACAGAGCAAGGTATCTACGGAATGTTCTGTAATGTCAGAGAATCGTGTGATATCTTCTTTGTTTGAGTGTCCAGAACCAAGTCGAGGCAAACCAGCCCCCTCTGGTTTCGACACGTGGGATGCTGTCCCTCACCCGTCATTGTGGCTTTAAAACATCTCGAGACCAGCGTTTGTAGGACATCGAAGATTCATCAAAAATTTCAGACATTTTTCTCGTCTCTAGGACAGTGCTTCGAATTCTAGAAGAATCTTTTAGACATCCGATCTGCTGTATGTCTGTGTTTTTTTCACGATCTGTTGTGGGTTTCTAAATATGTCATTATTTTTAGACATTCAATTGTTCTGATTTTCCCATCTGCGCTTAGACACCAGTGTGCTTCGAAAAGTGAGGAAAATAAAAAATAAGTACCTTAATATCCCTGACGCCCTGATCCCACTCAGCATTCCCGTGCGTGATCGGAATAAAAAAGTGCTGCAACTGTTTAAACATTTCATAGTACCTTGTCACCCACAAATTGTTTAAATAAACACTATTGCATATTCTGCAGTCAATTTCCCAACAAATTCTTTAACTAAATAAATAAATTACATTCCGCATACTGCCTTTTATCGAATAAATTGTTTTAAACAGCAATGTTCCACACATTGCCTTGTCTACCAGAAATTGTTTAAACAGTATTCCACGTACTGCAATCCATTCCCCACCAAATTCTTTATATAAATAAATAAACTATATTACATACACCGCCTTGTATCCAATAAAATGTTTAAATAAACAATATTTCACACATTACCTTGTGTACCGGAAATTGATTAAACATTGTCCCATTCACTGCAATCGATTCCCCACCAAATAGCCAATCAACTGATTCACTTTTCCCCACCAATTTCTAGGTGGGGGAAGAAAGATGGAGGGCTAGAGGGGGGGGGGGTTTCCAGAGGAGGAAGGGTTAATTAATTAATCGATTTCATGAATTATTCAATTATTTTGATATCAAAAGTGTGCTTGTATCAGCAAGGGGAGATGCCAGAGGGATGAGGGATGGGAAGGGGTGGTGGGGTTTCTCTCCAGGACATATCCCCAGGGGGCGTAATCCATTTCGCAGAACAGTAGGTTAAGGAACTTTCAATCAAAAGAGAACAATTTGGTTTGCCTCTGGATGTATGCTTGCCTCTGATGTAGGTAACCCACACTAACAAAACGCAGGAGAAAGAAGATTGCCATACTACTGTAATTCAAAGTATTCTGTAGCTCACATGAAAAATAATCAGCGTTGAACATTTTTACAGCATAATTGTTTCTGTAGTCCACTGTCAGCATCGTCCTTTAACATATGCCTTCAGGATCTAATTTACTCCCTATAAACTGGCTGCATAGCAAATAACACACTGTTGGTTATTAAAATTGTGGCACCAGAAAGAGTAACAAATAACAAATTTTTAATTGTTGTGTGTATAGGGTACAATAGGAAGTATGCATAAGTAAATTTGTAGGTGATTTGGGAGTATACAGGGTGCTAAATTTAGCACAGTGAGCTGCTGTGTCTTGTAGCAATAATGGCTCTAACCGGCTGGGTATCAAATAGAATTAAGCTTGGGTGACAAATATGTGTATGCCGTGGCGCTCTACTTCAACCCTATGCTACACTTCATCTATCTTCGTGCCTGGCCAGTGGTAGTGTACTATTCTCTCAGCAAACTATGACTAGGCGTTTTCGATGTGTTATAGGTATTGATAACATGCTGGACAGGGTGACAATCTAACACCTTCTGTGTCGAGGAACGTACAGATAGCACGGACAACATACGGTATTGCGTTATCTTGTTGAAATATAATATCACCTCAAAGTTGGGGCACAGCCACCAGCATTTAACAAGTAAGACATCTAACGGCCGCTGTCTAGGTAACCAGCTGTGCCACTCAGAGGTGACCATACAGTGCACTCAACGACCTTTCAAAGTACTACGACAAGTGCTGAGCCTGTAAGGGTGATGACAAGTGCAATCTCGCAGTGTTCGTTCACCCTGGAGTCTCCACACACTGATACGTCTATCGTAATGCTATATGTAGAAACTGGTCTGAAAATACAGTGTAATACCACTGCTGAGTGTACTGTTGTTCTTGAGTGCGGCACTGTTGGCTCACCTCTCTACTACTGTATTAAAGGAAGCCGCAACAATGGCCGCCGTGCTGACAGTTTATGGGTTCTCATGAACTTAACGATAGCGAAATTTGCAACACTTGTCAACGTGATGTTTCCGACCACAAATATGCGAGTTGTGGCTTTACCGACCTTCAAAGGAAGCCGCAACAGTGGGGGAGACTGCGGTCGGTAATACCATGGTGCAAAATTGGGTAGGTCGGAAGTGCCACAAAATTGGATAGGTCTGAAGTGCCACAAAATTGGGTAGGTCGGAAGTGCCACAAAATTGGATAGGTTGGAAGTGCCACAGTGCCTATGACAACTACAAAAGGTGCTGTCTGAAAGTCCATGGTGCTCCAGATACAGTCACATTGTTCGTGTGGATACCTGTCTTGCTATATATCTCTAAATTCGTGATTCAATGTAAGTGATTGGCTATACATTCTTTCTCGGCCGAGCGACCACTATCACTGTCCCCTCTGGTGCTAGTCACGTGGAGCCGCTGAGATCTTGCATGGCGTTTAGTATGGCCATCCTGAACACATCGATTCCATATTCGAATGACAGTTGTGGAATCCCGAACAGCGCGAGCAGCAGTATCGTCGAACTAAGAAACAGTCTCTGCCTATATGTGCCGCTCAACAGTTTCTCCTCCTTACCCAAGGCATAGCTTATCTTTTCACCAACATTCAAATGCCATTTCTGGTCGAAAAATCTGCTGCGTAACCTTCTCTTGTTTACAGGATGTAGATGGTGTCGCTCTTACCTACCGTCCACGTTTCCGCTGAATTGTTGATTTGCAAATTCAAGATTGTAGTAGACTGCACGCCAATTTGGCGTTTACTGCACACCGCGTTCATGGTAGTGCAATTTCCATATCCAGGTAACACAATTCACTTCTGCAGTGGCGTGAGGGTTCACATTGTCTATTACCTCTGCTTCCTTCATTAACCCTTCATTCACGACGTGCCTTTTCTGTAACATATGGTACGAGATGGGATCTCTGGGGCCTCTACATCTATGTTTAACCCGATACTTAACGCACAAATCATTTGAAATTTTTAATTTAAATTGTATAACAATTATTTTTACAATTATTTAAGTGTTGTTTGAATACTTGTAATTGATTTTATTGTACTAAATAATGCTTGCAATATTTTACTTTTGTATCACAAATTCACATACATGTCGGCGGCTTTTTGAAATAGTACACATAAACGAACTATTAGAGACCTGAATTTTACGTTATGAAAACTCGTAGTATCTATGTAGCAAGAAAATGTTCACATAAAACTAAGTTCGAGGATTCAGACTTGCACATAAAAATTGCACTCAGTAGGTACAGAAGGAAAGTCTGTAAAATTGACATTCAGTGCTTGGATCTCAATTTTTGTTTATCACCACCCAAAACATATTTGATTTTAATTATCACGTCAAGTACACTATTGAAGAAACAGGAAAGTGGCCATTACTACTGATCTGAAGTTCTTCCTAAGAATGATCGTTTCGTTCCCTGGTAGAACTTTGATTGCCGTCTTTTTCGTTTATTTATTGATCTATTTCACTTACATCTTCCTCCATCCACCGACTAACAATTGCATCAAACTGACACGTTTCTGTGAACACTTTCTGTACTATACTGAAGAAAACACTTGCGTAGTTGGCGAGGCGTGGTCTAGGAGTCCCCGACATTTGTCAGTAACATGTGTCAGCAACAAGCTAAGAAGGTGATAATGCAACCAAAAATAAAAGATTATAGGGTTGACGATTTAAAGTGGATAGAAAGAGTGCAGAAGCATTCCGCTAGAACTGACCTTGAAGAGCGAGTTCGAAAATTTTCGCGCTCTCTGAACGACCACACCTCTTGAGTTAAGGGTCAACAATCTTTGAATACAAGGTTTACAATAATGGTCCAGTTTTTAGTTTTAACAACATTATAAGAGAGCTTAAAAGTTTTTACGTCCCGTCTGTGTCAAGGCCATTAGAGACAGCTCTCTTAATTTGAGACTCAATTCTTGATGGGCATATCAAAACACGTTGTTGAACTGTGGAAAGCATGTTGACTTTCAGCACTTCTCGTCTGCTGTGATGTTAACTCCGTGTTTGTTACTTCGTCTTCCATAGCTCATAAATAAAGCTCTTGTGTGACACAGATTCCTTAACAGCTTACTAATGAAAGTAGCATGTGTTCGCACTCTCTTGCGCTTGATTAGTTTTCTGAAAATGATAACATAGTCAAGTTAACAAACCTTCCAGTGAGATTGTATATATTGTGACTTCAAGCAATGCCCTGGCTTCACTACAATTAAGTACATCTACAGCTACATGGATACTCTGTAAATCACACTTAAGAGCCTGGCACAGGGTTTACCAAACCACCTTCACGCACGTACTCAAGTGTTAAGGAAACGCCCCAAGAGCATTATACATACAAACGTTCAGATGATCGTGGGTCTGCCGTTATGTCAAAGAGGAGTAGGTCTGCAATCTGAACATACACAGAATATTAGAGTAAGTTTTCGACCAATGCCTGAAAGTTACGTAAGTGTATTTCGTCATTCTGAGCTAACCCGCTTTGAGCAAATTTCTTGAAACAAAAATAAGGAAATATGAATAACTATAGCGTCTAAAATGAAGCAGAGGGAGGTGCTGATTTAAAATGCGTTATTCAATAGTAGATTACAATCCGTGTGCGATAAAGGAATGAAAATTGGCACCCAGGCTAACGTTCCCAAAATTTTTACTAGGCGACACGGTGTTATGGAGAACATCCCACCATACACAACCCATGCGTTCGCACCCGGAAATTGTTTAGAGGTTTGAATTTCAGACATTAAGTAAATTCAGTAGACGTGATAAGAAGTGACACAGAAAAGCAATAAAGAAAGGCCACCATAATAGTAAACGCTAGTCTTCACTGTTAACGAAGAAAAATAGCTGTGGAAGCAAATAAGTATTTGGGAGTTATGTAGCCCATACCGCTGTCGTGCATTTCGTGTGAACTGATACCTTGTATATTTTTTTTCTTTCTGTCGCATCGAATATCTGCGAGGTTGCCCGTCGATTACTATAGTTGACACAGCAGACAGTTCTCCAGTAGCTGAATCACTGAGCAGATCAACAAGAGACAAAGACATACTTGTCACATATGGTAATGGGTAACTCATACTTCGAGCATACGCTGCAACTATGTACACTATGTGATCAAAAGTATCCGGACAGCTGGCTGAAAATGATTTACAATTTCGTAGCGCCCTCCGTCGGTCATACTGGAATTCAGTATGGTGTTGACCCACCCTTAGCCTTGATGACAGCTTCCACTCTCGCAGACAATCAGGCAGCCCATTCTTCACAGAGTGCTGCACTGAGGAGAGATATCGATGTCGGTCGGTGAGGACTGCCACGAAGTCGGCGTTTCAAAGCATCCCAAAGGTGTTCTATAGGATTCAGGTCAGGACTTTGTGCAGGCCAGTCCATTACAGGGATGTTATTGTCGTCTAACCGATCCACCACAGGCCGTGCATTATGAACAGGTGCTCGATCGTGTTCAAAGTTGCAACCACCATCCCCGAACTGCTCTTCAACAGTGGGAAGCAAGAATGGGCTTAAAACATCAATGCACTGTGATAGTGCCACGCACAACAAAAAGAGGTGTAAGCCCCCTCCACGAAAAACACGACTACGCTATAACACCACCGCCTCCGATTTTTACTGTTGGCACTACACACACTAGCAGATGTTCACCGGGTATTCAACAAACCCACACCCTGCCATCGGATCGCCACATTGTGTACCGTGGTTCGTCACTCCACACAACATTTTTCCACTGTTCAATAGTCGTTTGGCATTTACCGAGGTGATGTGTGGCTTATGAGCAGCCACTCGACCGTGAAATCCGTTTTCTCATCCCCAGCCTAACTGTCACAGTATTTGCAGTGGATCCTGATGCAGTTTGGAATTTCTGTGCGTGGTCTGGATAGATGTCTGCCTATTACACATTACGACCCTCTTCAACTGTCGGCTGTCTCTGTCAGTCAACAGATGATGTCGGCCTGTACACTTTTGTGCTGCACGTGTCCCTTCACGTTTGCACTTCACTGTCACATCGGAAATAGTGGACATAGAGATGGTTAGGAGTAAGGAAATCTCGCGTACAGACTTATGAGACAAGTGCCACCCAATCACCTGACCACGTTCGAAGTCTTTGAGTTCCGCGGAGCGCCCCATCCTGCTGTCTTACGTTGTGTAATGACTATTGAGGTCGCTGACATGGAGTACCTGGCAGTAGGCGGCAGCACAATGCACCTAATATGAAAAACATATGTTTTTTGGGGTGTCCGGATACTTTTGATCACATAGTGTATATTTCTGTATTCGAATAAATGTGAATAAAGCGCTAATACTGTAAACAAGACTAGTTTCCTTTCTTCCAGCCCACACTACAACAAACTTAAGAAGATTAACGCATGTGGGCCAAAACTTGAACCAGTTTGTCGGTATGTCTGCATCACTCAGTACCAGAAAGTCTGTTCAAGCAGCATGTGCGGTAGTAGGATTGGCTCCCATACTCCCAGACAATCAGCTATTCCCTTCTGTCTAGGAATGGACGGCATTTCTGCATCAACGACGAGACCTAGCAGTTAATATGAAGGCGCTCGGTTTATTTCATTTTTCATGTTGCGTCTGGGAACTTCGTGTAAACTTCTCTCACATCTTGGACTGCAGAGTTATAAGGGAACCTCAGTTAAATGCATGAATAAGCGTTTTCATCGTAATGTCGTGTGGTGTGGTGATGGCATCTGATAACGTCTGTTTGAACGGCAGTTTTTGTTGCTTTGTCATAATCGTCGTTGAACAACACATCTCATGTCGACACTTTTCCAGGGCGCCAGGGTTCGCTGAATATCGCTTTCAAACCTACACTGTAATTATCTCTCCCTGTTCATTTATTTTAAGGTGTCTGCTGATGGAACCCCATGTATTCTGCACTGAAGGATGAGTACACTGTGGCCAGTCTTCGTCAGATATTTTCCACGACACAGTAGGGTAAGAACCTCAATGATTTCTACAAGGACGTGTACTCTAATCCGTTACCAAGTGAGGTGGCGTAGTGGCTAGCACACAGGACTCGCCTTCTGGAAGACGACGGTTCAAACCAGCATACGACCATCCAAATTTAGACTTTCCGTGATTTCCCTAAATCGCTCCAGCCAAATGCAAGAATGGTTCCTTCCCCGTCGTTGTCACTATCCAAACTTGTGCTCCGTCTCTGACGACTTCGATGTCGATGGGACGTTAAATCCAACTTTTCTTCCTTCATTTTTCTAATCCATTGCTCTACAGTTATTCACTGTGTGCGGAGAGAACACATCAACTTGGTGAACTAATAACAGAAGAGTACTGCGTTTACGTTATGGTAGGAGGCCCTGCATTCTTCACTGAGATTTTTTTTTTTTTTTTTTTTTTTGCTGTGGTTGAAGTCTGGTACCATTGCTACGTTTTTATCCATTTAAGAACTGTAATACCTTCTATAACAAGGAGTGGTACTGCAATGATATACCCCGGAGAGTTAACCAATGTGAGTCGAAAAACTGAAGTTATACTCTTTCTTTCTCATAATACGACGTAAATGCACATAAGTTAAATCGCAAGACTTCTAAAGACAATTTTCCATACTAAGTAAAAACTGTAAGAAGCAGGTGAAGACTGATCCTTTCTCACTTCTTAACAAACTTTGCAAATGTCTAAGTAACCAAAAATAACAAACCAACTCTTTTGCACAGATGTCAGACTGGAAAGAACAGAATTGTAAAATTCCATAAAAAGTTCCTGTTTACTTGCCGCGTCAAATTGGGATAAAATTCCAAGCTTTTGATGATTACCTCCATGGTCATCGTAAGGCTAGTTTTTTTCCTTTATTGTGATTTCATTCCCCTGCCCCTGCCCCAAGGAAAGGTTCATTGAGGGACAGTTGAAGAAGTCCACATAAAGATAAAAAACGCAGTTGGCGAGTTGCGTATCACGTAAAATGCACTTAAGTCACATGCACAGGTTTAAGGTTAGCCTCAGTATCAAAACACACCAGAACGACTACATTTTAAAACCACAGCACGAGACAGGGCACACACAGTGAACAGTAAAAACTGGCGAGAGGGATCTGCCGAGATAGGGGATGTCTGAGAGGAGGGAAAAGAGAGCACAGGCGGGGCAGACGGGGAGAGGGGCTGTAGAGGATGGGAGGAAAAGCAAGGGGGGCGGGGAGCGCACCAAGGGGAGGAGACAGGCAGGGTGGGAGACAGAAACGGGGGAGGGGTAGGCGTTGGAAAAGGAGGTGGAGGGTGTGGAGCAGCAGAGAGGGCAGGACACCATGGTAAAGGCGAGGCAACAGGCTGGGGGTTGAAAGGATAGAAGACACCTGGGGGTGGGAGGATCGAGTCTGCAGACAATGTACAGGGTGCGAATATGTTCGAGGAAAAGGAGAAGACGTAGGAAGGGGATGAAGTCATAGAGGATGCATGTAGGAAAAGGGAAGCGGATACAGAAGCCAACGTGTAGTGCATGGCGTTCAAGGATTTGGAGGGCTTTATAGAAACTGGGAGGGGCAGAAATCCAGGCGATACTGGCATAACAAAGGATGGGAAGGATAAAGGATTTGTAGGTGTGAAAGATGGTGGAACGATGCAGTCCCCATGACTGGCCAGACAGTAGTTCTGGAGGCAGAGTCTATTGTAAGCTTTGTGTTGGATCCTAAGGAGATGGGGAGTCCAGGTGAGGGTGACAATCGTGGATGAGGACAAGGTATTTCAGGGTAGGAGTGAGGTGGATAGGACGACCATAAATAGGTAAAAACTGTAGAGCCAGAAGGAGCGGGAGGTATGACCTATTATGATTGCCTGGGTCTTGGAAGGGTTGATGAGAAGGAGCCATTGGTTGTACCAGGCAGTGAACTGCTCGGGGTGGGTTTGAAGTGTACTTTGGGTTTGTTGAAGGGTAGTATAGAGGACCAGGAAGGTGATGTCATCAGCAAATTGGAGCAGGTGAACAGGCAGGGGAGGTTTTTGAATGTCTGCAGTATACAAGAGATAGAGGAGAGTGGAAAGGACAGATCCTGGCGCATGACGGTGGTGGGA
Organism: Schistocerca gregaria; assembly: GCF_023897955.1. Classification (NCBI taxonomy): domain Eukaryota; kingdom Metazoa; phylum Arthropoda; class Insecta; order Orthoptera; family Acrididae; genus Schistocerca; species Schistocerca gregaria. The sequence goes on along the minus strand of NC_064931.1, from coordinate 515,766,691 downwards.
CAGAAAGTACGGGAGTGGGTATTGTGGATAGTGAGATATGAGGGACGATGGGAGAGGAAGAATGCAAGGAGACAGACGAAATTGATAGTAAGAGCCTAGGTCAGGAGTTTAAAGAGGTATAGCAGACATGGTCATAGGCGTTCTGAAGGTGGAGGGAAACAAAGATAGCGGAGCGATGCTAGTTAAGTTGGAAGGAAAGAAGATTGGTAAAGTTAAGAAGCAGTTCGTTGGCTGAGAAGCAGGGCCAGAAGCCACACTGGATAAGGGGAAGGAGGTGGTGTTGGTTAAGGTGGCGATAAATATGGCAGAAGAGGATGGATTGAAAGACCTTACTGAACAGTGAAGTGAGGTAGGTGGAACATAGGAAGAAGTGTGAGATGGGTGTTTTTTGTGTTTAGGGAATAGCAGAATGAAGGAAGTCTTCCTCAGGTTGAGGTAAAGACCAGTGGAGAGGAGGGTAGGAAGGGTTGGAAGGACAGTCAGGATGGAGGGGGGGATTCCTTGAGGTGGCAGTAGATGACACCATCGTTACCAGGGCTGATGTTGCGTTTGGAGTAGAGTATGAGTTTCATGTTGTGTGCAGTAATGAGAGTGCTTATGTCTGAGTGGGGCAACTGATCAAAGTACTGGAAATGGGGACAAATGTTAGGACACTGTGGGGAAGAGAGAGAGGATTGTTGGGAATGTAGAAGACCTCAGAGAGGTGGAAAGCAAAATGGTTAGCCTTACTGAAGTTGTCAGGGAAGGGGCAGTCGTCGTGGAGAAGGGGATAATGCGATGTGTAATGGCTACCAGTAAGGTGGTGGAAGGCAGACCAGTACTTGGAAGAGTTGACAGGGACGGTAGAGATGAGGCCCATGCATGTCTGGAGCCAGTCCTGGAGTTTCTTTGCTGTTAAGAGGTTTAGGATGTGTCGTAATTGCCGGTGGCAGAGGAGTGTATCCCAGTCACAGGTGTGGAGGAGGGAATGGTAAGGCCTATGGGACTCAGAGAAGAAGGACAGCCTCTGGAGGAAGAGTAGGGTGGTGAGGGTGGATGGGTCTTCTGGAGGAAGGACGAGGCATGGGTGATACCAGTGGCATGGTGAAAGGTAAGTGGGTGGCTTTCGACCTGGGAGACAATGGTTTCCCAGTAGGCATCCCAGTCAGTGTGGCATTAGTCATGGCCAGTCTTTGGAGGGGCAGCAGTGCGGGGGGCAAGAGGGAGGCGATGGGCTGAGGAGATGGTGAGGAGGACTGGGAGGACTGGGAGGTGGTCACTACTAGTGGGGTCGAGGATGTCCCCAGTGATATGACCAAAGAGGTTGGGGGAAGTGATCACAAAATCAGGGCTGTAGTCACTTTCAGGATGGGTGTGAATGTGTGTGCTGTGGCAGGGGAGCAAGTTCACCATGGAGGGTGGCGAGGAAATGATGCCACCGCTGAAGGGTGGAAGGGTCACAGCTGTGGATGTTGAGGTCTGCAGCAATCACATAGGTCGAGAAGGTGGTGTCAACATGGGAGATGAATTAACAGGAGAAAGAAGCTGCAGGATGGACATATATAGTGGTGGTGAGCGAAGGAAATGAGATGCTGAGGATGAGGTGTTCAGTCACGTCATTGAGCAGGGATTGTGGCCGGACAAGGATATTCTTGAGGTGACCAATAGTGACCTCACCTTGTGTGAGGGGAAGGGGATTGTCGGTTTGGCGAAGGAGTTAGGCAGAGGTACGGGCAACATGGTAAGGTCGGAGAAAGGTTTTGTTAAGGATGAAGGAGTCGACATGGCGCTGGGACAGGATATGCATGAAGAGGTATTTGTTGGCAGGGAAAGAGTGTTCGTTTAGGAGAAGATAATGCTGGCGCACCAGGGGGTTGAGGTAGCAGAGGGAGGGGGAGAGAGGCTTAAACGAGGGTGTCTAGGAGGGTGAAGGTGAAGTGGGCCTGGTTGTCAGAGTATATGACGTAGGTATTTAAATGGAAGACAGAGTGGTCTGCAAGGGAGATCTGCTGGCGGTTGTGGGGGCATTGAAAGGAGTAGATATTCTGGAGGACGACAGTCAGGAACTGGATCATATCTTCAGCTGCAGGAGGAGTGTGGCGGGAATTATTGGGGTCGATGGGCTGATTGGTGGGGCGAATGGGAAAGGTGAGCTCGGGTTTGGTGGAAAGCGGTTTGGCTTTGCATTTGGAGGAGTAGGTGGGGTGGGGTTTGTTGCAGGTGTTGCATGGTGGAGGAGAAGCGAAGCTAGGACACTATTGGAGGAAGTGGGTGGCTTTACAGTGGGGGCAGGTGGTTTTTGTTTTTCCAGTTTTGGGTAGTTGTAGAGACTGTGTTGGTGGCAATGGGATTGAGGAGAGGAACAGGACGGGTCAAAATGGGGTGGATATGGTCGAAACTCAGGGCGCCCTGAGTGAAGGGAGATCTATGGAGGAGGTGGACTCTGTGAACACACGCATCAGAAAGAAAGGGCTGGTGTTGTTATAGATATCGGGCTGATCGTAAGGCAAGGCAAGGCTCCCACTTTTATACCCACAAGATAGTATTCAATAGGCTGTGTTACGTCATGACAAGAAACAAGAGTACTTGCTCATGCATCAACCTGTAGGGATTCTGGCCAGGGAAGCAGTTGAAATTATACTTTCTGAAAACAACTTCAACAGAGACACCAGCTATGCACTTAGCAATGCATGGAACTGTAGACTTGATGAAGGAAAAGCACAGAGGAAGAATTCTCTCAGTTTACCGCGCTACAAGCAACGCTAGATAGTGTGCAAAAACAAAATCTGCAAACGTACCAGTGGGCACCACCTCAGTATGTGCCATTTCGGTATCTAACGAAAGTTAAATTATCACGAAAGTTTTCAAGCATGTTATATATATATATATATATATATATATATATATATATATATATATATATATATATATATATATATATATATATATGTTTCGGACATATTCCCTATAAACCTAATAATCCGAATTATATTTGGGGTGTGTTTTAGACAAAAAATACATATTGAATTATTGTGCCCCCTTGACACACCCGCCAAGTTTAATCAAGATCGTTTATTTACACTTCGAAATATTCCCTTCTTAGCTGATTTTGTGTCCCTTTCAGCGGTAGCGTGCCAAAGATGAACACTGCAGCACCAGTATATCTCACAAAAATGAGGCGAAATGTGGAGCACAACAAACTCACGTCTCTAGGGGCCACAAAGGACTACTAACTTCGAATACGGGATAATATGCCGCGACAAACCATATTCTGGCTTTTCGAAATACGAGCATTATAAAGGACAATGAAAGCGTTCCGTTTGAGGACGTTGCTGCAGCGTATACGCAACGTAGCGTCACTCCGATGCGAGTATATAATTCCTGACATTTGGCAAGCGATTAGGATTCAGTCTGATGGAATCGCACCTTCCATACGGAAGAATTTGTCGACTGGGCTACTCTCAGTACCTATTCTCCGGCTGGAACCTCAGTGCCCCTACTCTGCGCCCTCGCGACGTCCGTCTGACGTCTGCCGCCGCCGCCGTCGCCCGCCGCTTCGGTGTCTGCTGCCGGCCGCCCGCCGTCCACCGTCCGCCGCATTCCGCCTGCCGCTTCAGGGTATGCTGCCGGGTGCCCGTCGCCGTCGCCATGTCTTCGTCTTCGCCCATGTCTTTACGATCGTCTTCGCCTGTTCTGTGTCGTCTCCCCATTCATCGTTTCCCTACCTCGGCGACGCCCGTAGGTGGTAGGCTCGTCCCCATTTAAACATGGACACCCCAACCATCACCTGCACCTCCCCCTCCCATGCCCCTACCTTCACTTCATGGATTACCTCCTCCAGTCCCTCCATATCCCCTCACTACTGTTCCCCCCCAATCTCTTCTCCCATCTTGGATCCCCACATTTATCAGTCCACTCCTGCTCCTGCTCCTGGTTCCGCTCCTACTCCCGCCCTTGCCACCTGTCCTCATGAGTTTGCCCCCTCCCCAGTCTCCCTAGAAACCCAGCACCTCCTTCACCCTCCCAGGTCAAAGACCGCTGGGCTACAGTTGCCACCCCAGACAATTCACTGACACCACCTCCTGTTGTCAGTGCCTGCCTCCTATCGCCTCCCACTCCTACCTATCCCTCACCCTTCTTCCCAGGCTGCTGTCACCAAAAAAACCTGTAAGACCTAGTGTCGACCCCACCACTGCCTCCTCCACCAAAAACCCACTGCCCACCCCCACCCCTTGTGACCCCCCCTAAGGTCACCACCCTTACTCCCACATCCAAACCCCCCACCATGCACACCTTCATCCTCTCCCACCTGACCCCAAGTTCCTTAACACCCACACCCTCACCTTGGAAGCCCATAAATACTTCCCCAATGATCCCAATACCCAACACAGTCCCCACAAGGGCTCTGGCCTTATCAAATCCCCCAATCCTCCCCTCCACACTCACCTCCCCAAAAACATGTCCCATCTCACCTTTGGCCCCTATGCCATCCTTACACCCTTCTTTGCCCTGTCCTCTCCCTGCCAGCCCCAACTCCTCGAAATTCTCCAACCCTCACTACTGTGATCACGAAGCTCAGCCCCATAGTCATGGAGGTGGAGGTGTTGGAGGAACTGAATGACCACCCTGCCCTCAAAATATGTTCCACCTGCTGCATCTACAAGGACTTTGGACCTGTTTTTTCTTATGGGTGGGTGTCTTCACTGAATCCACCTCCTTCATTGATCAGCTACTCACCCAGGGAGCCCTTATTTATAGCCACCACCAACCTGTTGACCCCTCCCTCTCACCTCTCCAGTCCCACTGCCCACTCCACACAGTCAAACACATCATCCATTCCTTATCATTCTCCTTCAAAACATTCACCCTTTCCAATGCCCACACACGTTCCAGCACATCTCCTTCGCCACCCGTTACATTTTCCATCTGAACACCTATGCTACCTGCTCACACAACCAAGCCCACTTTGTCTTTACCCTCCTCAACACCCTTGTCTATGCCTTTCTCAACCCCCTTCCATCCCCTTCCTCTCTCTACATCCTGGTGCCATGACAGACAGTATCTGCTCCTTTATCAAAACGTCCACTCCTTCCTTGTCAATAAGCCCATATTCATGTATACACTGTTGCACCACCAGGTTGATGCCTTCAACCTCAATGAAGCCTTTCTCCAACCTCACCACATTGTCCACACCTCTCCCTATGTCCACTGTACTGATAATTCCCGCCCCTTAGTGGAAGGTGGGGTCACTGTTAGCTATCTTGAGCACACCCCATCTGGCCACAGCCCCTGCTCAATGATCCTAGCAAATACCTGATCCTGAGCGTCATTTTCCCCACCCACACCATCACCTGTGCCATCATATATGTCCATCCTGCTGTTCCTATCCCTTATGACTTCCTCTCCCATACTGACCTCACATTCTCCACCTACATGATTACTGCAGACCTTAACATTCGTAGCAGCGACCCTGTCACCCCTCAGGGGCGGCATCACTTCCTTTCCACCCTCCAAGGTGACCTTGTCCACCTCCACCACCATACCCATCCCAAAAGTAACACAACACCCGATGTTGTCCTCACTTCCCCCAACCTCCTTGGGCACATCACCGTGGAAGTCTTCAATCCCATTGGCAGTGACCACTTCCCAGTCCCTCTCACCTTCTCCTTTGACCCTTGCCCTCCCCTGGCTACCAGCCCTGTCGCCCTCCCAAGGTCATTCACAACTATCAGCATTCCGACTGGAATGCCTACCAGGAATCCATCGACACCCAGGTCAGAAGCCACCACCTCTGATTTCACTATTCTGCTGACATCGCTCACACCATGTTGTTCCTCCAGAAGACTGTCTCTGACGCTGTGTCAGCCCACGTTCCCACCAGACGTATCCACCACCATTGTCCTACCCTTTCTCCATGGGCCATACTCCTTCTCCACGAATCCTGCTGGCTCTACTGTTCCTTCCTCCAAATTCGTGACTGGGACACACTTCTCGCCCACCGGCAGTTACAAAAACACTTTTGAGACCTTCTGATAGCAAAGAAACGCCAGGACTAGCGCCAGACATGTACACACCACAACTCCACCCCCTTCAGCTCCTTCAAGTACTGCTCTACCTGCCACCGCCATACTGGAAGGCCGCATTACCCACTCCTCCATGACAACTGCCCCTTCTCTGACAACCTCGGTAAAGCTAACCACTTTGCTTCCCACCTGTCACAAGTCTTCACCATGCCCGATGTCTCTCACTTTGATTACTCCCTCTTCCCTGATGTCCTTGACTGCACCAATACCACTATCCTACTACTTGGACTCAGCTTCTTGGACCACTTACCACCCTCAGAATTGAACACTCCTATCACAGCACAAGACATTAAACTTATCCACTGCAAAAAACCCAACACTGCCTGTGGTCATGATTGCATCACCTACCACCACCTCAAGGAATGCCCTCTCTCCTTCCTCGCCACCCTTGCCACTCTGCACAACGCCATCCTCTCCACTGGCATTTTCCACGACCTGTGGAAGATTTCCCACATCCTGCTGTTCCTCAAACCTAACAAACCTCCTTCCAACACCGCCTCATATCGCCACATATGCCTCACCTTCGTGTTCAGTAAGGTCTTTGAGTCCACCCTTTGTCACTGTATCCATCACCACCTAACTCAACACCATTTCCTCACTCTTACAGAGTGAGGTTATCCATCTCCTCTCCCTCCAACTTAACTCCCATCGCTCTGCTATTTTTGTTTCTGTTGACCTCCAGAACACCTACAACTGTGTATGGAATTCTGGTCTCCTTTTCAAGCTCCAGACCTACTGCCTTCCTGTCAACTTCGTCCATCTCATTGCTCCTTCCTTTCCCACCGTCCTCCCTATGACACCATTCATAATACCAATTTCTGTATCTTCTACTCTGCTGATAGTGTGCCCCAGAAATCCACCCTTTCCCCTCTCCTGTACCTCCTGTACACTGCTGATATGCGCTAATCACCCCGACATTTCCATCTCCTATGCTGATGACACCGCCTTCCTTTCCCTTTATCCTACCCTTTAACGGTCCCAGCGCTCCCTCCAAACCCACCTAAACACATTTACCACATGGTGCAAGCAATCACTCTATCAAATCAATCCTTCCAAAACCCAGGCAATCATTATAGGACATACCACCATCTCCTTATTGCTCCATGACTTCTACCTCAGCATCTATGACTGCACTATCCAACTTACTGCCACCGTGAAATACGTTTGCCTCACTCTTGACCGTCAACTCACCTGGACTCCCCATCTCCTTACTGTCTAACACAAAGCCCACACTAGGCTCCACCTCTTGAAACTCCTGTCGGGCCGGACATGGGGTTTGCATCCTTCCATCATCCTTCACATCAACAAATCCTTGATCCATCCCATCCTTTGTTACACCAGTGTTGCCTGGATCTCTACCCCTTCTAAATTCTATAAAGTCCTCCAAATCCTTGAATGGCATGTGCTCCGCCTCTCTTTCTGTATCTGTCTCCCGTCTCCACAAGGATCCTCCATGACCTCATCCCCTTCCCGAATCTCCTCCTTTCCCTTGAACATATCCATATCCTCTACACCAACTGCCGCCTCGATCCCCCTCACCCCCTGATGTCTCCTTTCCTCTCCAGTCTCCACCTGCTGCCACGCCCTTACCCATGTGTCTCACACTTCCTCCATCTCCACACCCTCCACCCCATTTCCCAAAGGAACCTCCAACGTCTCCCTGTCCCAGATGATGTGCTTCTCCCCAATATTTATTCTTCCTTCCGACTCTGACCATCCCCTTCCCCTCCTCTCCACCCTTGGTTTCCACCTCCCTCCCCTCCCCCTGCTGATTCCTCCCTCCTATGTCCCTTGTACTTCTCACTTCTCCTTTCCCAGTCTTTGCGTTCCCTCCCCACCCTACCCATCTCCATGCCCCTTGGTGTGCTACCGGCTCTCCCTCTTCTGCCCCTTCCTGGCCCCCCCTACTCTGCCAATCCCCATTTCTCTTTCCTCTCTGTCCTTTCTGACCCCTCTCCCATGGCAGGCCCTTCAAATTTTAATCCAGTGAAATTGTTATATTTTGGTGCTCACTATATATGTAACATTAGTGCAGTGTGTGTTCAGTGTCGTCGTCCCCTATTGTGAACACAGTTTTTAATTGTGCTATTCGTGCCACCAGTGTTGATGTGCTACGTCTTCAACAAGTGCCATTTTAATTATACGCTATTTTTGTGTAAACGTGCCTCGTCAAACTACCTCTTTTTGTATGTTTTAAATCCAATCTTTTCCCCTTCTCATATGTAAATTTCATCTTTTATCCCCATATTTTATGTATGTACTGTTCCCCTGTGATATTTTATGTAGTCTCTTGGCTGAAGAATGGAGAATTATACAGCTGACAGCGGGACCAGCGTGCTGTCATTCTTTTCTTAGATGCCGATGCAAAAACACAGCACCAGGAGACATCCATCAGAGAATGAAGAATGAGTATGGGGTAGCACGACTGTCGAAAACCACTGTTGTGGAATGGTGGGCCAAGGGTTGCTGCTGCTCCATGATAACACATGTCCCCATATCGCAAATGTCATATTGCAAAAGTTACGCCAATCCAAGTGGGAATCATTTTTGCACCCTACGGTCCTAATCCCTCCTCATGTAATTATCACGCCTTCCGTCCCTTTAAAAAGACCTTGAATTGTCGACGATTCATGTCAGATGAGAATGTGCAGCAGGCAGTTATAGACTTCTTCACACAGAAGGATGCAGTATTTTACTAAACAAGTATCTTCAACCTGGTGCGTCAGTGGAGTAGTTGTGTTCGTGTTTACGACTGTTCTGCCTGATTGGCATACAGATTCTGGACTTTTCAGCCTTCGAATGGAAACATTTTGATCGCCCATTTTACATGACAATATTTTTCATTTGTGTTTTAGGGGTGGACCTCATAGTCTAGTGGTAAGGTCTGGGTCCCGAAAGTGAAAGAGTTTTGTGACTTTGCAGTGAACTTCGAATATGGGAAAATATGGCCTGAAAATCAGTATTCCTGCTCTTCAAAATACGAGTATTAGAAGACAATATTTTTCATTTAGAATTCATGGATGGCCTTCATAGTCTATTGGTAAAGGTTGTGCCTAGAAATCGAAAGATGTATCTAGTATTGCAAATACATGTATTCAGGATCTCAATCAGAAACTAAGAGACATACACTCCTGGAAATGGAAAAACGAACACATTGACACCAGTGTGTCAGACCCACCATACTTGCTCCGGACACTGCGAGAGGGCTGTACAAGCAATGATCACACGCACGGCACAGCGGACACATCAGGAACAGCAGTGTTGGCTGTCGAATCGCGCTAGCTGCGCAGCATTTGTGCACCGCCGCCGTCAGCCAGTTTGCCGTGGCATACGGAGCTCCATCGCAGTCTTTAACACTGGTAGCATGCCGCGACAGCGTGGACGTGAACTGTATGTGCTGTTGACGGACTTTGAGCGAGGGCGTATAGTGGGCATGCGGGAGGCAGGGTGGACGTACCGCCGAATTGCTCAACACGTGAAGCGTGAGGTCTCCACAGTACATCGATGTTGTCGCCAGTGGTCGGCGGAAGGTGCACGAGCCCGTCGACCTAGGACCGGACCGCAGCGACACACGGATGCACGCCAAGACCGTAGGATCCTGCGCAGTGCCGTAGGGGACCGCACCGCCACTTCCCAGCAAATTAGGGACACTGTTGCTCCTGGGGTATCGGCGAGGCCCATTCGCAACCGTCTCCATGAAGCTGGGCTACGGTCCCACACACCGTTAGGCCGTCTTCCGCTCACGCCCCAACATCGTGCAGCCCGCCTCCAGTGGTGTCGCGACAGGCGTGAATGGAGGAACGAATGGAGACGTGTTGTCTTCAGCGATGAGAGTCGCTTCTGCCTTGGTGCCAATGATGGTCGTATGCGTGTTTGGCGCCGTGCAGGGGAGCGCCACAATCAGGACTGCATACGACCGAGGCACACAGGGCCAACACCCGGCATCATGGTGTGGGGAGCGATCTCCTACACTGGCCGTACACCTCTTGTGATCGTCGAGGGGACACTGAATAGTGCACAGTACATCCAAACCGTCATCGAACCCATCGTTCTACCATTCCTAGACCGGCAAGGGAACTTGCTGTTCCAACAGGACAATGCACGTCCGCATGTATCCCGTGCCACCCAACGTGCTCTAGAAGGTGTAAGTCAACTACCCTGGCCAGCGAGATCTCTGGATCTGTCCCCCATTGAGCATGTTTGGGACTGGATGAAGCGTCGTCTCAAGCGGTCTGCACGTCCAGCACGAACGCTGGTCCAACTGAGGCGCCAGGTGGAAATGGCATGGCAAGCCGTTCCACAGGACTACATCCAGCATCTCTACGATCGTCTCCATGGGAGAATAGCAGCCTGCATTGCTGCGAAAGGTGGATATACACTGTACTAGTGCCGACATTGTGCATGCTCTGTTGCCTGTGTCTATGTGCCTGTGGTTCTGTCAGTGTGATCATGTGATGTATCTGACCCCAGGAATGTGTCAATAAAGTTTCCCCTTCCTGGGACAATGAATTCACGGTGTTCTTATTTCAATTTCCAGGAGTGTATTTTACACTGTGAAATAACGATGTGCCCTAATATCTACTAAAATCTATATCTGTTAATTTCGCTTAATTAATATTTATGTATTTTCACTCACCTGGTCCTTCAGCTAAGTAATTTTCAAGCAAACGGAATATACTTTCAAAATAACACTTCTTTATTTCATATGGGGACTAACTTGAGACAATTATACATTGCATGAGTCTAGCCCAAAAAATTTGTTAATGATACATATTCAAAGTAATTTTTGCGATTTCTTCATCAACTGGAAGGTAAGCATCGACGTTGCAGTCTTTTGACTACACACATGCCTTTTAAATAATGAAATGATATTTATGTACAACATTTATTGCTTATACATTTTATTTACTTGTCATGTGCATAGAGGATGTTGAAATGAAAACATTTCAAGTATACCACTACTACTAACGTCTGTATACCATGAAAAGGGAGGATGGGGAGGGTGGAGGGGGGGGGGGGGGAGATTGGTGTGAAAGCAGTTTCATATGCTATGAAATAACCCCAGCATTTAACATGTGCATAGAGATGTTTATAGACGACGTACACACACATAAAATAACTACATTACAAATTAATTGCCACTTTCTTAACGCCACACTTTTTGATGCAACTGGGAATACAATATTTATTCTGCTATTTTTATTTGGTGTTTAGGTTTAAAGAATAGCCACTTCTTCATTCAGGGGAGTTATATGAGTATTTTATTTCAAACTTGAATTTTTCCTTTCTGTGTGAGCCATCTTCACAACTATAGGATGTTATTCCAACCATAAATTCTGAGAGGCAAAAATTTCAGAGTCAATTTACATTAATGACAAAGAAATTTCACATTCAGTTTTCTTTAGAGAACTTTCACATTTCAATTTAATTTGTGTTTAAATGCTGTGACTGTCTGCTTTGGTTACTGCTATGTAATAATATTTAGAAAAAAGCTAACCTTCCTCTGTTCATATTTTACCAAAAGACAGACTTTTTGCACATACAAGAAAAATGTCAGTGTAAAGATATAGTGCTGGAGTGAGATGGAGGAACTGAAGTGCAGGAAGGCTTTTTTTTTGGGGGGGGGGGGGGGGAAATTGTGGAGAATAAGTAACATTGTGACATGTTTTAAAGTGGTAAATCTTAGTTGCAATAGAGGATGGTAAAGGACAGGTAATGGAAGAGTGGTTCTGTACTTGTTTAATGCTGCTGCATCTGAACTCAGAAATAATTTACAAGTCTGGCCAACATTCGTTATTGCCATTTAAGTATGGCTTGTAATGTTGGTGATGCACAATTGCTAACTAGTAGGGTGAAAAAATTAAACAAGGTCTCATTTACACTGCATGTCTGTACATTGTTCTACTCATTATAGCGTGAGCATAGTTTCACTGCATTTATTTTTACTGTAAGTCATTCCAGAGCTGATCTGTACTGCACATACAGTGGATAGGACTACTGATGCAGTGGTATTTGTAACACTGCTAATTGTGCCTCTTGTTATTTTCAGCGCTCATTTAAGCAAATACCACTATATATCATGATAAATACCAAATACCAATATGTGGTGATAAATGATTATGCCTAATCCTGTAAAACTAATTAAGTCATTCTGCTACAAAATGCTGAGCATTAAAGTGGGGGAAGATTTCCACTGCACTGAATGTGTGCAAATGTCATTCTAATTGAAGGACTGGCCATGTGTGACTTTGGGACAGAAGATATGGTGTTACTGACATGAGAATATAACCTTCGTGAACATAGCTGTAGCTTTTCAGCTACACATACATTCATCTACAGTGCAAAACATTTATTTTATGGAAAAAGGAAATAGAGCCAAAACACTCGAGAAATAAAAGTTGTAGATCGACTCAGGAGCAACAAGAAACAGTATTAAGTGGAGTCCAGTTCAGCTCCCATTTTAAAATGCATCTACATCTGCATGGATACTCTGTAAATCACACTTAAGTGCCTGGCAGAGGGTTCATCAAACCACCTTCACAATATTCTCTACTGTTCCACCCTCGAACAGTGCAAGGGAAAAATGAACTCCTATATCTTTCCTTGCGAGCTCTGATTTCCCGTATTTTATTATCAGGATGGTTTTTCTCTATGTAGATCGGCGTCAACAAAATTTTTTCGCATTCGGACAAGAAAGTCGATGATTGAAATTTCGTGAGAAAATTCCACCACGATGAAACACGCCTTTGTTTTAATAGTGCCAATCCTAAATCCTGTATCATTTCCGTGACACTCTCTCTCTTATCTCACGATAATACAAAATGTGCTGCTCTTAGTTGAACTTTCTTGATGTACTCCGTTAATCCTATCTGGTAAGGATCCCAAACCGAGCAGCAGTACTCCAAAAGAGGACGCACAAGCATAGTGTAGGGAAATCTCTTCAATAGATCTGTTACATTTTCTAAGTGATCTGCCAACAAAACGCAGTCTTTGGTTTGCCTTCCCACAATATGTTATGTGTGTTCTTCCCAATCTAAATTGTTCATAATTGTAATTCCTAGGTTTTAGTTGAATTTACGCCCTTTAGATTTGACTGATGTATCGTGTAACCGAAAGCACTCATGTGGATGACCACACACTTTTCATTATTTAGGGCCAACTACCAATTTTCGCACCATACAGATATCTTTTCTAAATCGTTTTGCGATTTGTTTTGATCTTTTGAGGAGTTTACTAGACGATAAAAGACAGCATCATCTGTAAAGAATATAAGACGTCTGCTCAGATTGCCTCCTAAATCGTTTATGTAGATAAGCGACAACCTTCGGGAACACCAGATATCACGACTGTTTTACTCGATGACTTTCCATCAATTACTACGAACTGTGACGTCTCTGACAGGTCACATTACTGAGGCGATATTCCATAAACACACAGTTTCACTACAAGTCGCATTTGTGGTGCAGTGTCAAAAGCTTTTTGGAAATATGGAATCAATTTGAAATTCGTTGTCAATACCACTCAACACTTCGTGTATGTAAAGAGCTAGTTGCGTTTGACAAGAACAATGTTTTCTAGCTCCATGTTGGCTGTGTGTCAACATACCATCCTTTTCGAGATAATTCATAAAGTTTGAAGACAACATATGTTCCAAACTCTAGCTGCATATCGACGATAGCGTTAGGGCAAAGCCACTATGAGCCCACTCTCCATTGTTGCCAAACGTGTTCAAGATGGTGGAACCAAGATGGCGGCGATAGACATGGCAATATTGCAATGATGTCATGTTGGGAAGTTCAAATTTTGGCAGGAAAATTGGTCAGTTGGACTACCTCCACTAACCTAACTTATCCGACCGACACCTCTTCCTAGGAATTGGTGGGTAAAGGACTCAGCCTGTGCTGGGCTACTGGATAGGATGGACATAAGTCTTTATTTTGCATGCAGTGTTTATTTAAACAATTTGGTGCAGTAGCTCCATCCAGTGTGTTTACCGTGAGGTTTGGAATCCAACTGACCTAGTACACATTACTGTGATCAGAGGACACTGTCATCCCTCCCTTGACGTAATCCAAGATCTAAGTCTGGGGTGGGGAAAATGGCGGGGAAACGACTCAGCCTGTTCTGGGCTGCTGGAGAGAGCAAAGAGTGTACTTTATTTATTTTGGGACAAATTATTTAGCAATGGATTTCACATAGTCTATTTATTACACTGATACAAAACACGCGCTCTGATGTGCTAGGGGTCACAATACACAGCCTACAGATGTGCAAACTACTCGTAAACTATCTAACTAATGCAGTACACTGATGTACAGACATGCAAACAACTCGTAAATTACCGAAATAATGTATTGAACAGCCTACAGAACTGCAAACTACTAGTCAATCACCGAAATAATGCAGTTCACTGATGTGCAGACACGCTCACTAATTATAAACTGTCGAAATAATGCATTCAGTTTACTTAGGGACGGATTTCATGTAGTTTATTTATGACACTGATACAAAACACTCACCCTGGCATGCTTGAGGTCGCACGAAGTAGTCTACAGACCTCCAAACTACTCGTAAATCACATAAATAATGCATTACACTGATGTGCAGAGACGCAAACAACTCATAAATTGTCAAAAGATAATGCATGTGTAATGCTATGCAAACATGCTCACGACGCTTAAAGAGCCAAAAATAATGCAGTGCACAAACATTCATTGCACGTAAAAAAACGCTTTCGAACTATCATCAACCATGAATTATCAGCGAACTGCCCCCCTACAGAACTCCAAGGCAAGCACACTGGGTGGCGCGCTCATGACGATCCCATACGCGAGGCGCCTCTATAGTGCATGCGTGTGTCTACCGTTGGTGGCACGATACCTCTCTGATGTCACTGGTCGCGCTGTAGAAACCTGTTCCAATGCTTCCGAAAATAGCACGGGGTACATTGTTCCTAGCGATCCTAACTTGGCATGTGAGCTGTGTCTAACCATGCAGGCTTTTACCTGCCCGGCGTGGCTGACGAATCACCGCGAAATGTTAGCATAGTAACTCATCATCGCAGGTGCATCTAACAAGTTCTCAATGTAGTACTGACGTCAAATGGCTATGTAAATAAAAGCCAAGTCGACCTCTCGGAAATAGTAAAGTGTCGCAGAAATAGTTAATGGTCGCTTTTGTAGGAGCTCTCGTGACCTCTCAGCTTGTCTGCATGGAAATTCTTCTCCTAACAGAACCTGTTTACGAAAATAGCCCATAATAACACCGAATGCATTCCTCCTGATGGTCCTAACATGGCACCTTGTCGATCAAGTGTTGCCTTTCCTGGAAATCGTTAAGTCTTGCTTTCAACAAAAATCTCTGAAACACAAACGTTCTCACCACCATGTAGAGGCTCCTGTGCCCCGCACAAAGGATGTCTTATGAATGAATGAAGCATTCTGATTGGCTCTTACTGAATTTTCTCGCTAAATGACTGGTGCTGCCATTGTGGAAGCACTGCCTACCTTTTTTTCTGCAGACGAGACTGTCAGTGACAAAACTGTTTTGTACACATCGCCGTGACAGTGTGAACGTGGCCCATCACTGCAGCCGCAGAAGGGCGTGACAACCAGAGAGAGGCCAGGCAGCTGTGGATGACCCCACATCCTGGGAGAATGCTATCAATATTACGAGGGCAAACACTTGTATTGAATCTTCTCAAATTTCCGCAGAGTATACACACATGCGCACATCCAACAGAGAAAACTTACCAACTATGTAAGCTCCACTAATTTCTTCCGATAGAGAACACTATAACATTTTTACTGCTTCTTTCTCCTCTCGTATGTCGGCAACAGGTAGTGCATGCGTGGTGGCACTGAGAACATGTGAACCGTATTAAATATATAGGTATAGATACAGTGCACAGACCAATTTAAAGTTTTATCACTTGCACTGTAGGAGGATGACCATATTCCACAGACTATACTGTAAGTCGCAAGAGACGCTCCCTGTGACCCTGTGCCATTGTTTGAATTATTGCTTTTTCTTTTCTACTGTAACACTTTTTGTACACTGCCATACATTTTGTTTTTCCGCCACGCCTTTGAGGTCTGTATCATATTCTAAACTGACATTAACATGTTCTGATCCATTGCCTCTCGTAGAAAACTAGATGGCGCATGGTCTAAATCATGTTGTTACTACTGCTACCATAACACACTACACACACCGGATGAATTTAAATAAAATTCTTAGGAAGAGATGGCGTTCGGATGACTTAGGTTAGTGGAGGTAGCCCAATTGAGCTATTTTCCCCGCCATTTTCGTGGCTTAGTGGAGTTATTCGTGGTGTGTTGCATTGTCCTGCAGGAATTTGAACCTTCCACCAATTTCTGGGGGAGGGGAGGGGATTGGGGTGGAGGGGAGGTTGTTAGGTTAGTGGAGGTAGCCCAATTGGTCAATTTTCCAACAAGATTTTGAACTTCCGACCATAACTTTATTGCAACGTTGCCATATCTATCGCCGCCATCTTGGATCCGCTATCTTGAATACATTTGGTGACAACGGAGAGTGGTGCTGTAGTGGCTCTCACCTACTACTACTGACGTTAATGACACAGGCTTGTAATTTAGAGGATTGATTCTACTACCTTTCTTGAATATTCGTGTGACCCGTGCAACTTTCCGGTCTTTGGGTACAGATCTTTCGTCTGACAAGCGGTTGTATATGATTGTCAGGTATGGAGCTATTGCACCAACATACTCTGAAAGGAATCTAATTGGTATACAGTCTGTGCCAGAAGACTTGCTTTTATTGGGCGATTTAAGTTGCTTCACTACTCTGTGGATATCCACTTCTACGTTTCTCATGTTGGCAGCTGTTCTTGATTCGAATTCTGGAATATTTACTTCGTCTTCTTTTGTGAATCCATTTCGGAAGGCTGCGTTCAGTAACTCTACTTCAGCAGCACTATCTTCGGTAGTATCTCCATTGATTGTGTCTTGCTTCTAGGATACCTTCCATACGACCAGAATCTCTTTGGATTTTCTGCCAGGTTACGAGACAAAGTTTCGTTGTGGAAAATATTATAAGCATCTCGAATTGAAGTCCGCGCTAAATTTCGAGCTTCTGTAAAATATCGCCAATCTGGGGGATTCTGCATCAGTTAAAATTTGGCGTGTTTGTTTCGTTGTTCCTGCAACAGTGCCCTGTCCCGTTTTGTGTACCAAGGATGACCTCCATCGTTTGTTCATTTATTTTGTATAAATTTCTCAATTGCTGCCCATACTATTTCTTTGAATTCAAGCCACATCTGGTCTACACTTACATTATTAGTTTGGAAGAAGTGGAGATTGTCTCTCAGGAAGGCGTCAAGTGCATTTTTATCTGCTTTTTAGGCATATTTTTCGCTTATTTTTGGATGATTTGGGGATTACAATATTCAGTCTCGCTACCACAACTTCGTGTTCACTAATCTCTGTATCGGTTTTGATGCTCTTTATTAACTCAGGATTATTTGTTGCTAAGAGGTGAAGTGTGTTTTCACAACCGTTTACTATTTGCGTGGGCCCATGAACTAGCTGATAGAAACAATTTTCGGAGAATGCGTTTAGCACAATTTCGGATGATATGCGTACCTCCGGAATTAAACATGTATTTCCGCCAACATGTCGAGGGTAAATTAAACTCACCACCAACTATTATCGTATGAGTCGGGTACGTGTTTGAAATTAAACTCAAGTTTTCTTTGAACCTTCCAGCAACTGTATCATCTGAGCTGGGAAGTCGGTAAAAGGATCCCATTATTATTTTATTCCGGTTGCCAGCAATGACTTTTGCCCATATTAACTCACAGGAAGTATCTACTTCAATTTCGCGACGAGTTAAACTACATCTAATAGCAACAAACAGGCCACCGCCAACCGTGCTTAGCCTGTCCTTTCGGAACACCGTTAGGTTCTTCGCAAAAATTTCGGCTGAGCTTGTATCCGGCTTTAGCCAGCTTTCAGTGCTTCTTATTAGGGCTTGGAGCTCTGGTACTTTTCCAACATAGCTACGACAATTTACAACTGTTACACCAATGGTTTCTGTAGCTAAGTCCTTCCTATTTTGGATCTGCACTCTTCGAGGCTGAACCCTTTTTGTTCTTCCCCGAGACCTTCTAACCTAAAAAAACCGCTCAGTCCACGCCACACAGCCGCTGCTACCTGCGTAGCCGTCTCCTGTGTATAGTGGACTCCTGACCTATTCAACGAAACCCAAAATCCCACCACCCTATGGCGCAAGTCGAGGGATATGCAGCCTACACGCTCAGACAACCGTCTGAGCCTCTGATTCAGACCCTCCACTCGTCTCTGTACTAAAGGTCCGCAATCGGTCCTGTCGACTATGCTGCAAATGGTGAGTTCTGCTTTCATCTCGCAAGCAATACTGGCAGCCTTTACCACTTCTGGTAGCTGCTCGAAACCAGGTAGAATCTCTTCCGATCCAAAGCAGCACACATCATTGTTACCAACGTGAGCCACAACCTGGAGCTGGCAGCTCTCTGTGACCATGGCATCTGGAAGGACCCTATCCACGTGTGGTATTCCAATAAGAGAAACTTATAAAAGTCTTTATTCAACTTTTTTAAACTACAAACAGTGCATTGAATGATAGTAGACTTTACTGTGATGGAGAAACAACAGAAATACCTGTTGGTCAATATAGTTTGAAAAATTAAGACAAATTTATTCATTCGGAAAATCTAAATATTTATATTAAAGCAGATAAATTTTTAATAGATGTGTTATCAAAAATAATGTTAAATTATTAATGGATAGAGAAGATCATGTTGGCGTATTTTAGGATTTAATAATCAAATTTTTAAAGCAAATAAAAACTGTTACTGAAGATGTTCCTAAACTCATTCCATTTGAAGCAATTTTAATTCAATGATGGAATGATTGTTAAACATAATGATCATTTTCATCGAGGAACTAATATTATTCCTTCATTTAAACCTAACTCAGATTAGATGGTCCAACAATTTAAGAACCAAATATCCTACAAATATTCCAATTATTGAAATTGTTCCAAATTTAGGAGTAGCTATAACTGATGAAAATCATAATTTAATTGACTTTAATGGTGATTATGTAACAGTTGTTTCAGAAAAGAATTAATGAATTTTCTCTTCATAAGGCATGAACCAAATCAAAGGTTTTCAATTTTAGTCATTTCCTGTTAATGAGAAAACAAAAAATAATTAAATCTTTCTAACAAGGAAACAAAGGAATATTAACATTGGTGATGGTTGGATTCATCCTAATTGTTCACAACTTTGTATGACTTTTAACGTTATTCACATAGATGGAATTGATTTTTCTGCATATATGCTGTAGCAAATAAAAAAAATTATAATACTGTTTTAAAATTGTTTTATGTTATTATAATTAAACAACGAATCAATATTTTATCTAGGCTCAAACATCCTTTTATTTCTTCTTCAACTCTTATTTGATCAACTACATCACTTTCGAAAGAATTAAATATAGAAGAAAATATTCTTGACAAAGGAAAAATAAAAACCAAGAAATGATATTCTCTATCCACTACAATTATTTAGTGGATTTTTTAAAGATTAAAAATAAATTATGTTTGAAGGTGATCTAACTGTAATTGATACTTGGACTTAAAGAAAAGATCAAGAAGATGCCAATCTTTGTTGGGCTTCAGGAAATGATAATTCTACACTTTAAAAAAGGAAGTAAAATTGTTGTAAAAAGTATGGAATTTTTTTGTTACTTTTGTTAAATATGAACTAGAATATTCACTTGAATTAGAACAAGAAAGACTTACCAGTTTAAAAATTCCAATTTCGTTCTTCGAACTCCAAACATTTTAGTTTGCTGGTTTACAAGGAAAAAGAAATTTTGAATTATATTTTACTAATTATTATAATTCTACTGAATTTGATGTGCCTTACTTTATCTTCGTTGTTATCTACACTAATTGAAAAAGTGAGCAATTACTTAAGTCTTTTTATTTGATCACATTAAATTACAAAATATCCATATGAAAAATGGAAGAAATGAAGATTTTCCACAATAATTATGGACTATTAATCTATCAAAAATCTTGAAAACCTATACTTCTTTCAGAGATTTTAAAATAATAACACAATTAAATAATGGTGTGAATGTAAGTCCATTCAATTTTATTCAAAACTATCCTATTTAAGTAATTAATATGTCTAAAAGCATGAATATTCTAACTACTAAAAAACAACAATGAAATTATGTGCATTCTTTAATGAATACATTCCAAATTATGTAATTAGATATGTTATTTTCTCTGCCTCATGATGACTGGGTGTTGTGTGATGTCCTTAGGTTTGTTGTGTTTAAGTAGTTCTACGTTCTAGGGGACTGATGACCATAAATGTTAAGTCCCATAGTGCTCAGAGCTATATTTTGAACCATATGTTATTATGTAATCTAAAAAGATTTTAGCTTAGATTTACAACACAGAATGCTTATTGAAAATTTATAATTACAAAAAAATTAAACAACTTTTAACCTCATGGTCCCATTTCCTTTTCAAATATTTTCCGAAAACTATAGAAGATAAAAACTGAAAACTTAAGATTTTCGAAAATTAGAACATCCTTCAAACGTTTTGCAAATATTTCGAAAACATTTTATTTTGATTCCTTAAATTCTTCTCCATAAATAAAAATTAATGTGATTGGTAGCTTTAAAAATCTATTAACTGAACCTAACAATATTTATAGTAATGGTTGTTCAGAAGTGTTCACTAAATTATCAGAAATTGAAAAACACAAATCTTATGTTAGTTCAAAAGCTAAAGATTTACCAACTAAATTTGAAGGTAGAGTTTTATTACTTTTAGATGATAAATATAAAATTACTCTCCCAGAACATTATATGAAAATCTTTACTAATTTCAATGATAAATTAGATAAAATTGTTGGATTACATTTTATTTGTCGGAGCAAAAAACAATAAAGATCGTCCAATTCTTGTTATTGAATTTGAATAAATGTAAAAAATGTATTTTTCTTTTAATTAAACAAAAGATTTCCTTTGTCATAATTTTCTAAGTGTTTTTAAATAGCTCAACTTTGTTGCTCGTTTTGTTTTGGTTGTATTTATGTAGAATTTGGTTGGGAAATACTGTGAATATACATTTTTTGTTTGCATCCTGGAATTTTTATTCCAAAATGCTCTTTGAGCCAGAACTCTCATCAGTATATTATTTACAGACACACAGTCTTGTGAAATACCTTTTTAACATGTTTTCTGAAAACTCTCTTGAGCAGCTACCTTGGCAGCCCACATGCAATGGAAATATCATAGATCTGGTAGCTACAAATAGGTTTGACCTGATTGACAAAGTCAGTATAGAAATGTAGAAACAGGGATTAGCAATAATTATGTCATTATAACAACTATGCTTAAGAAGATTAGTAAATAAGTTAAGAAGGCAAGGAGAGAGTTTCTTCAAGATAGAGCACATAAGTAGTTGTTAGCATCTCACTTATACACTTAGTTCCAGTAAGACAGACGTAAAGTAATTGCAGGCAGAGTTAAGGCAGGTTGTAAATCGTGGTCTGGAGAGCTATGTACTTAGCAAGTGGATAAAATATAGAAAAAACCCACCATGGTTTAATAACGAAATTCAGAAGATGCTGAGGAACCAGAGACTGTTGCACACCCTGTTCAAAAGAGAATTTACAAATGACAAAAAGCAAAAAGGTTAGTAGAGAACTGTGTATGAAGAACACAACAGCTACCATTGTCACACCATAGCAAAAGATCTTGCAGAGAACGCAAGAAAATTCTGGTCGTATGTAAAATCAGTAAGCAGGTCTATGGCTTCCATTCAGTCCCTTGTTGGCCAATCTGGTGTGGTAGTTGGAGATAGCGCAACGAAAGCCAAGTTTTAAATTTCACGTTTCAAAAATCATTCACACAAGACAATCACACAAACATACCATCACTTGACCATCAGACACATTCCAAATGGAGGACATCGTAATAAACATCCCTGGCATAGAGAAATTGGAAATTTGTCTTAAGGTCTTATGGGACCAAACTACTGTGGTCATCGGTCCCTAAGCTTACACACTACTCAATCTAACTTAAATTAACTTACGCTAGGGGCAACACAAACATTCATGACCGAGGGAGGACTCGAACCTCCGATGGGGGGAGCCACACGGAGCATGATAAGGGCCTGAGACTGTATGGCTGCCCTGCGAGGCTGGCATAGAGAGACAATTGAAAGATGTGGAAGCAAATAGATCACCAGGTCCGGATGGAATCAAATGGTTTAAATGGTTCTAAGTACTATGGGACTTAACATCTGTCGTCATCAGTCCCCTGGACTTAGAACTACTTAGACCTAACTAAGTTCACACACATCCACACCCAAGGCAGGATTCGAACCTGTGACCGTAGCAGGAGCGCGGTTCCGGACTGAAGCGCCTAGAACCGCTCGGCCACAACAGCCGACCCGGATGGAATCCCAGTTCGGTTTTACATAGAGCACCTTATGGGGCTGGCCCCTTACCTAGCTTGCAATCACAGTTATTCTCTCACCAAGCACAAAGTCCCAAGCGACTGAAAAAGTGTAGGTGACTTCAGTGTATAAGGCTAGCCGCAAATTGAGACGCGTATAGCGCATGTGGCGCGATGCGGTGCACCGCGCGATTTTTAACTTCACGCGTTCAAAGGGATCACCCAAATTGGGTCGCGACATGCGCCTGCGCCGGGTCACACGTCGTTGTGGCTGTGGTACGGTTTCTCGCGCCGCAAGCACTGCGGGAGGGGTGAGGTGGGGAGCGCGAAGACAGTCCTGCCATATGCTCGCTTGGGCATGGCTCATAAGAGCAGTGGAAGTATTGCCCGTCCAAAAAATACAGCCTTACGGTGTACTAAATTTTATTATCACTGAGTCGTGTTTCGTTTTTCGGCGTTTAAGCACTCCATCAATTTTCGTAGTACATAATAGTTTTCAGTTACAAATATCTGTACAGTTCTTTTGTTTTGTTTCTTCTTTTGTAAAGAACAATACACAGTTCAGTAACTGGTGAGCCATTAGCCACTGGGATTATATCTTCTGCCTCCAGAGTGTTTTCAGATCGTACAAAGGGACAGACGATTCATCGTGAGGGTAGTGAATTAGAAAGTAGGTAATGTTATAAAATCACGTGATTTAGAAGCAAGGCAGGAAAGTAAAACAAGGTTATCTACTTTATTGCTGTTATGCTGACGTATCTCTACGATCTGTTGCAAAAAGTCGAAAAGGAATAATTTCCACAGATATGACCCCTTTGTGTTTCTGGTAAAACACGTCCAAGATATGAAATACATACGTTTCCTCAGGCATGAGGCGGCCACATCCCTTTCGTACTTGACACCTGAGAAATTCCTCTTGGAATACGTAATAACCTAGGCGCTGTTAATGACGCGATCGGACGGAGCCGAAGAATGATTTGCAGAGCGCATACGCTCCAAGGACGCAAGCACGTGGATTCTTCGCTACCCTCGCGCTAACTGTGGTCCAGCGAAGACGCTATAGAAATCCATTACACAATAGCACAGTATGCTTTCTCCATTGCGATTCTAATGGACCATGCGTGACGTTTGTCTGACGCTTCGCCACGCGTAGCTACGTAGCTGCAAGTGCATCTAGCAACGTTCTATATCTTAGACTGAAGCCACATTGCATTCTAAAATAATAACGAAGTCGAAATCAAGCAAATTGCATAGTCCCCCAGAAATACTGAACGTTCGCTTTTGTAGAGGTTTTTGTGTTCTCTCAGCTTGCCTGCAGTTAAATTCTAGCCCTAACAGAACCTCTTTACAAAAATAACGCATAATAACGTCGAACCCAGTCTTCCTCACGGACCTAACGTAGTACGCACTCCATCATTTGTTACCCTTCCTGCTCTCAACATACGCAAATGTTCTTACAGCTATGTAGAAGCTCCTGTATCCCAGCACAAAGGATGTTAATGAATGGAGCTTTATGATTGCCTCATAACAAATTTACTCCCCCCCCCCCCCCCCCCCCCCCCCCCCCCCCCCCCAATTACTTACGCCGCCGGTATCCAAGCACCATCCACCTCTTCTTTCTCGGACTTTCAGGTATAAAATTATTTTGCACAGATCGCTAAAGTGCATTCACAGTTAAACGCATAAAATTGTCTATAGATCATCAAATACGTACCAGACTCACAAGGATATTGGAAGCCACGAACATATGTACCAGTGTAACTGCAATTAATAATTTTCCACATAAAAAATCTCTCCCCCTTTTTCGATGTGCTGAATGTATACATCCCTAACTATAAGGCACACAGTCATCCTCTCTACTCATGCCACGACATAAACCACACTAACTTTACAATGCAATATATACACATTTTGCACAAACAGTGTGCTTATCTTTTATATCATTTCAGAACCCGAAAAAATTTTCGTATGCCTACATTCACATCGACTTTATGTCACGATGTTCCTCAGTCCTAGGGAAGCACGGTTCACCTCTTCTTTTCTTTCTACAGGTGTAAAATTCAGCCACAATAAACTATTTTACTCTGACAGCCATATTGCACCAACAACTAAATTTCGCAAAGTGCCATACATATCGTCAATTATGTATAGACACCTACTCAATTACACTGTCCCTCCGCTGGGGCCACGAGCTTGAATATTAGTGCATGCAACCGATATCCAACTCAGCAGTATATCAAAGCGTACCGTGTCGATCTAGTAAACATACAATTCCTATCCTATGACATACAAAATAACCCTTTTTACATCAGAAAGCCCTCAGTGAACCGAAGTCACTATCAGAACTGATGTGCAAAGACAGGCTCATTTCCCCTTGGTATCGAGAAGTACCGCGAAAATGGTATAATATTATGGAGAAAATACATGTGTTCTTGTAATCACATAGTTTTGAGATGGGTGTAGAAACACAAGCAAGCAGGGGGGGGGGTCCGGACCAGAAACAGTAGTGTGTTTGTAACGAGGGGAAACGAGCCTGTCTTTGCACATAAGTTCTGAGAGTGACTTCAATTCACTGAGGGGTTTCTGATGTCAAAGGGGTTATTTTGTATGGAATAGGATAGGAATTGTATGTTTACTACATAGACACAGAACACATTGATATATTGCTGAGCTGGAGATCGATTTCACGCACTAATATTCAAGCTCGTGGCCCCAGTAGGGGACAGTGTAATTGACGACATGTATGGCACTTTGGGAGATTTAGTTGTTCGTGCAATATGGTGGTCAGTGTAAAATAGTTTATTGTGGCTGAATTTTACGTCTGTAGAAAGAAAGAAAAGGTGGACCGTACTTCCCTAGGTTGAGGAGCATGATGACATAAAGTCGATGTGAGTGTAGACATACAAAATTTTTTTGGTTGCTGTAATGGTATAAAAGATAAGCGCACTGCTTTTGTAAAATGTGTATATATTGCATTGTAAAGTTACTGTGGCTTATGTTGTGTAAAATGTGTATATATTGCGTTGTTAAGTTAGTGTGGTTTATGTTGTAGTATGACTACAGAGGATGACTGTGTGCCTTACCGTGAGGGTCGTACACATTCAGCACATTCAAAACGGGGAGCGATTTTTATGTCGAAAATTATCTACACTATAGATAGTGAGATTCGTTCCAGAAGCACAGCTGTCAAGAGGAGTCATTAAATGTACAAAGATCGGTGTCAGACTGTAGTGGCAATGGTAATATTTAATTGTAGTTACACTTGTACATATGTTCGTGCCTTCCAATATCCTTGTGAGTCTGGTACGTATTTGATGATCTATAGAAAAGTTTACGCGTTTAACTGTGAATGCACTTTAGCGATCTGTGCAAAATAGTGTTATACCTGAAAGTCCGAGAAAGAAGAGGTGGATGATGCTTGGATACCGGCGGCATAAGTAATTGGGGGGGGGGGGGGGGGGAGGTAAATTTGATAAGATCTGTCTCGCGTGTGAGCCAATCATAAAGCTCCATTCATTAACATCCTTCGTGCTGGGATACAGGAGCCTCTACATAGCTGTGAGAACATTTGCGTATGTTGAGAGCAGGGAAGGGTAACAAATGATGGAGTACGTACCACGTTAGATCCGTGAGGAAGACTGGGTTCGACGTTATTGTGCGTTATTTTCCTAAAGAGGTTCTGTTAGGGCTGGAATTTACCTGCAGACAAACTGATGAGAACACAAAAACCTCTACAAAAGCGAACGTTCAGTATTTCTGGGGGGACTATGCAATTTACTAGAGTTCGACTTGGTTATTATTTTAGAATGCAATGTAGCTTCAGTATAGGATATAGAACACTGCTAGATGCACTTGCAGTGGTAAGTAGCTACGCGCAGCAAAGCATCAGCCAAACGTCATGCATGCTCCATTAGAGTCGCTAAGGAGACAGCATATTGTGCTACTGTATTGTGGAACGGATATCTGTAGCGTCTTCGCTGGAACGCAGTTAGAGCGATGGTAGGGAAGAACCCACACGCAAGCACCCTTGGAGCGAATGTGCTCTGCAAGTAGGTCTTTGCTCCCGTCCAATAGCGTCATCAATAACGCCTAGGTTATTATGTATTCTGAGAGGAATTTCTCAGGTGTCAAGTATGAAAGGGATATGGCAGCCTCATGCCTGAGGATACCTGTGCATAGTTTGATGGCTGACGACCGTGTCACTTGGCGGGGTTGTCAATAGCCTCCTATGCACTCTACTGCGACAGGGGCAGTTCTGTGTACGTTGCTTGCATTATTTTGCGAGCTGGTCTGTAAGCTATGCTATGTGTCATTTGGACAGTTTACGAGTACTGAACATGTTTAGAAAAAACTGTGCTGAATTATATAGGAGGAGTGTGAATGTCTCTACTTAAATTATTTGGATAAATTAGGAGCTGTTTGCACATCTGTAGACTGTGTATTGTGACCCCAAACACAACATGGCGAGTGCTTTGCGTCAGTGTGATAAATATATTCCATCCCTAAATAAAATATTCCAAACTAAATACAGTACACTCCTTACTTACTCTCTCCAAGAGCCCAGCGCAGTCATTTTCCTCCTACAGACCACCATCTGGGATTAGGTCACAGGAGGGGTGACAGTACCCTCTGGTGGCAGTAATGTGTACTAGGTCAGTTGGAATCTAGATCTTGTGGTGGAGCCATAGACTGCAAAATAAAAACTTATGTCCATAACAGAGTCGTTTTCAGCCATTTCGCCTCACAATCTTGGATTACGTCATGCGCTCTGCACGTTAGCACCCGTTAGCTGGTCAGTTGAGGCTCATGGCAGAGACTTTAACTATTTCATTCCAAGTCCATATGTGTGTGGCATTCGCGAAAATTGATTCCAAGTCCTATGTTCTATGAATTCAAATCACGTGGCTAATGTAGTAGCCAATAGAAGTGCAGCATTCTATCGGGGGGGGGGGGGGGGGGATGTTAGGTCGTGAATGAACACTGCGCTCATAGTAGGAAAATGTGGAACTTCTTGTGTGATCATCGAATATTCAAATCATACATTCAGTTATTGACCATGATTAAAATTAAAATGGAATAAAGCACATAGGTAATACATGCGTTAGATACGCGATGTGAGTGTTTGATTAGTTAGGGTATTTCCAGAAGACTATCTCCGGCACGAGTATGAAGGTGCAGGCTTGAGGCTGTGACGTCAGCAGCCGCGAGCTCGCGGGCCACAGACACGACGCGTATGTCATTATAAACACGTGGGAGAGAAAGCCGACGATCTTGGATTATGAAATGGGACAGTGCAGTGGCTGTGTGTCCTAGAGCACATGGCGAATACACTGGTTTCAGCCATGTTGAATAACTCTACTTGTGTCATCACCCAACGTCACGGTGGCGCCCTCTGGCGGCTGCGATGTGTACTAAGTCAGTTGGAGTCTGGACCTCGCAGTGGACACACTGGGTGCCGCCATTTTGAATAACAGTACTTGTCTCATCACCTGACATCATGAGGGCGCCCTCTGCTGGTGGCGATGTGTACTAAGCCAGTTGGAGTCTAGACCCAGTGGCAAATACACCTGCATGAAATTGCTTAAATAATAAAACAAGTCCTTTTTTCCCACAAATCCTTAGGATGAGGTGGCGGTCGGGCGACTTAGGTTAGTAGAAGTGTCCTGTCTTTCGCCCATTTTCTTACCTTAGCAGCGAAATCACAAGTTACCTTTGTTTACTGTCAAAATTCAAACATGGTTCCAGTTCATTGGAAAAGGTGGCGATCGGGTGACTTAGGTTAGTGGAGGTAGCCCAATTGACCTATCTTCCCCCGATTTTCTTAGGTTGGTAGCTAAACCCCCAAATGCCCTTTGTTTACTGCAAAAATTCAAACTTGGCGCCAGTTAGTAGGAAGAAGTGGCGGTCGGTTGACTAAGGTTAGCCCAAGTGAGCTATCTTCCCGCTATTTTCTTAGCTTAGTAGAGATAACCGTATTGTGGTGCATTATCCTCTTAGAAATTGAACTTGCCGCCTTTTTTTGTGGGGGAGGGGGTGTGGAACTTTCTCAATAAAATTCAAACTTACCGCCAAAATTCAAACTTCCTGCCAAAATCCGCCATCTTGGATGACGTCATCGCCGCCATCTTTTGATAACGGTACTTTAGCGCGGGAACGCTCTTGCCCCAATAATCTCATATATCGCCATAGATAAGAAAATTCCGTATGTTTACGAATTGGCAAAATACTCTCCTCCTTGAGTGCTATCATTTGACAAACTTTCGTTTCAATGTCTCGAGCAGTTTAGGGGATATGAGAGATGTTGCGTGTATTTCATTCTCGCGGGCGTGAGATCGGAAGTGAGCGCGCTACATAGGATGCATTTTCTTGATATCGGAGGTAGATAGAGACCTCCTCCCATGTCTAAACAAAAATTCAACACGTTAGCTAAATTTCATACGCAACAACATATGGTGCAATATGCACCAAACGTAAAAGCATAGTAACCCCTATTTTTCAGTGCAAACTTTTAGAATTTTGCGTAGCTTCTTACTAATATGTGCATACCACAATATACGAGCAAGGTAAAAATGATATATTCTTACTGAATAGTTTCTGTAAAATCGTTTGAGAAGGATTACAGTGTGAGCGAACATCGTTTCTGTCAGCGCAGAGCGTCGTCAACCACCGCGTGCAAATACTTGTACGCATCTCGATATGCACTGGACCCGCGCGACATGTGCGGAACGTGCGCGTCGCGTTGTAGTGTCGTGTCGTGTTTCACCTGCTATACACGTCTTAATTTGCGCTTAGCCTATGACAGGTCAAAGAACAGACCCGTAAAATTGTCAACCAATATCCCTAACTTCGGTTTGCTGCAGAAGCCATGAACATATTCCCAGTTCAAATATAATAAACTTTCTTGTGATAGGAGCTTATGTCCAAGAATCAGCATGGTTTTATAGAGCATTGCTCGTGCGAAACTCAGCTTGTCCTTTTCTCACATGATATACTGCGAGCTATGGACGAAAGGCAACGACCAATTATAGATTTCCGGACAGCATTTGACTCGCTGCCCCACTGCAGGCAGCTAACGAAGGTACGAGCATATTGAATAAGTTCACAGATATGTAAGTGACTCGAAAACTTCTTAAGTAATAGAACTCACTGTGTTGTCTTCGACGGCGAATGTTCATCAGAGACTGGGGGATCGTGAGGAGTGCCCCAGGGAAGTGTCTACATCTACATCTACATACATACTCCTCACTGCACCATACGGTGCGTGGCGAAGGGTACCTCGTACCACAACTAGCATCTTCTCTCCCTGTTCCGCTCCCAAACAGAACGAGGGAAAAATGACTGCCTACATTCCTCTGTACGAGCCCTAATCTATCTTATCTTATCTTCGTGGTCTTTCCGCGAAATGTAAGTTGGCGGCAGTAAAATTTTACTGCAGTCAGCCTCTAATGCTGGTTCCCTAAATTTCCTCAGTGGCGATTCACGAAAAGAACACCTCATTTCCTCTAGAGACTCCCACCCGAGTTCCTGAAGCATTTCCGTAACACTCGCGTGATGATCAAACCTACCAGTAACAAATATAGCAGCCCGCCGCTGAACTGCTCCCTCAATCCGACCTAATAGGGATACCAAACGCTCAAGCAGTACTCAAGAATAGGTCGTATTAGTGTTTCATAAGCGGTCTCCTTTACAGATGAACCACATCTTCCCAAAATTCTACCAATGAACCGAAAACGACTATCCACCTTCCCCACAAATGCCACTACATGCTTGTCCCACTTCATATCGATGTGCAATGTTACGCCCAAATAATTAATCGACGTGACTGTGTCAAGCGCTACACTACTAATAGAGTATTCAGACATTACAGGATTCTTTTTCCTATTCATCTGCATTAATTTACATTTATCTATATTTAAAGTTAGCTGCCATTCTTTACACCAATCACAAATCTTGCCCAAGTCATCTTGTATCCTCCTCCAGTCACTCAACGACGACACCTTCCCGTACACCACAGCATCATCAGCAAACGGCCGCACATTGCTACCCACCCTACCCAAAATATCATTTATGTAGATAGAAAACAACAGCGGACCTACCACACTTCCCTGGGGCACTCCAGATGACCCTCACCTCCGATGAACACTCACCATCGAGGACAACGTACTGGGTTCTATTACTTAAGAAGTCTTCGAGCCACTCACATACTTGGGAACCAATCCCATATGCTCGTACCTTAGTTAGGAGTCTGCAGTGGGGCACCGAGTCACACGCTTTCCTGAAGTGAAGGAATATGGCATCCATCTGATACCCTTCATCCATGGTTCCAAGATATCATGTGAGAAAAGGGCGAGTTGCGTTTCGCAGGAGCGATGCTTTCTAAAGCCGTGCTGATGCATGGACAGCAACTTCTCTGTCTCACGGAAATTCATTATATTCGAACTGAGAATATGTTCGAGAATCCTGCAACAGACCGATGTTAAGGATATTGGTCTGTAATTTTGAGGATCCGTCCTTCTATCCTTCTTATATACAGGCGTCACCTGCGCTTTTTTCCAGTCGCTCGGGACTTTACGTTGGGCAAGAGATTAGCGATAAATGCAAGCTAAATAAGGAGCCAATGCAGAGATTACTCTCTGTAAAACCGAATTGGAATCCCATCAGGACCTGGCGATTTATTTATTTGCAACCCATTCAGCTGCTTTACAACCCCAGAGATGACTATCATTATGTCCTCCATACGGGAATCTGTACGAGACTCAAACGACGGTATGTTTGTACGATCCTCCTGCGTGAAAGATTTCTCAAATGCTAAATTTAAAATTTCAGCTTTCGTTTTGCTGTCTTCCGTTTCCAGGCCAGACTGATCAATGAGTGACTGGATGGAAGCCTTCACCCGCTTACCGATTTTACGTAAGACCAAGACCTTTTGCTCAGGTATGGCGGTGGTAGTGGTTGAATGCTTCGCGCATCGCTCTTTTTACAGCAGCACGAATCACAACTAACTTTTGCCTGTCCTCATTCTCCCGATCTTTCTTGCACCGCGAGTGCAACTGCATTTGCTTCCTGAGCATTCTCCGAATTGCGCTGTTAAACCACGGTGAGTCTTTTCCGTCCGTAACCCACTTTTTCGGCACATACTTGTCCAATGCGTGATTTACAATGTGTATAAAATTTGTCAATAATTTTTCCACGTCCATCGTACCGGAAGTAAATGAACCCGATTCATTTACTAAGTGGGATGCTAACAACTGCTTATTTGCTCTTTCTAGTAAGAATACACTCCTAGCCTTCTTGATCGACCTTTTAAACTTTCGTAACCATAGTCATAATGACAACATCATGATCACTAATCCCTGTCTCAACACTGACACCGTCGATGAGGTCTGGTCTGTTTGTGGCAACCAGATCTAAAATATTTCCATTACGCGTTGGCTGTCGATTTAGCGGCTCAGTACCGTTTTCGGGTAATATGTTCAAAAGTAATTCACACGACGGCTTGTCTGTACCACCTGTAATGAATCCATAGACATCCCAGTCTATGCTACTGTATGAACACCATATTTTCTCCTTTATGTTATTTTTAAATGTCTTCTATTGTACGTTTTATGTCTTTCAGCTGAATAGCAGTGCATATGCTGCTGCCAGCTCGCTCCGATGGGGAATTGAATTTCAATAAGGAAAAAAATCTGGCTGTATTGCCCCACCCTCTCTCCATCTCCACACCCTCCACCTCTTTTCCCAATGCATATTCCAGCACCTACCGCTCATGGATGATGAGCTTTACCTTGACATCTACCCCTCCTACCAACTCTAACTCCATCATTCCCCTCCTCAGAGCTCCCTCTTCACTCCCTCCCCTTCCCTCCCCTTCCCTTCCCTTCCCCAGATCAGTTTTCCTCCCTCATACACCATCCTCCCTTTCCCATGGTCCCTTCTATCTCTCTGCACTACCTCCTGCCTTGTCTTACCTATTCATCTCCTGCCCCACCCATCTCCTGCCTCATGGTGTGACCCCTGCACCCCTTTTTCTTCTTCCTCCCCCCCAGCCCTGCCCGCTGCACCTTCCCCCCTCTTTTTCCCTCCTCTAAGGCCTCCCATCCCTTGGCAGGTACTACAAGCGGTTTTTATTCTTTGTATGGGCTCCATCGTTTACATTGTTTTTTAAGTGTCTCTCTCTCTCTCTCTCTGTGTTTTTACACTGTGGCTGACTTTTAACATGTGTGTGACTCCTGAGTATTTCAAGTGCCCCACAAATTGCCAGCTGTTTTATTTTAAGTTTATGTCGTCTTTTTATAACTATTCCCCAGTGAATGTCCCAGAGTTAGTGTATATTTTAACTTCCATTATCTTCGTTTACTGCGTTTTTATATCCCCCTTTTTTCGCCCTTTTTATGTATGAGTTCCCCTTTTTTATATTTTTGTAAAGCCACTTGGCTGAAGAGTAGCGGACTGTGCCACAGCCAGCCCTACCCTGCCCATATGAGACAGGGGCATGAAATTACAATAAACGAAAAAAAAGATGGCTGTATTAGTTGTGTTTTGGTGCTTACCGTGTACATAACTTCAGTGCAGTGTGTGTTCAGTGTCGCCATCCCATACTGTGAACTCTGTTTTTTTTTGTGGTGTTTGTGCTGCCCGTGTTAACATGGTACGTCTTCATTGAATGCTATTTTAACTGTTTGTGGATTTTATGTAAACGTACCTCATGTGTACACTTCATCTTTTGTCCTTATATTTTATATCTATAATGTTCTCCTGTGGTATTTCATGTAATCTCTTGGCTGAAGAGCGATGAATTGTGTTGCTCCCAACCCACCCCTGCCCGTATGGGGTGGGGTAATGAAATGATAGTAAAGGAAAAAAATGGCTCTATAATGGTTGGTTGAGTTACTGACAATGAAACAGCCACCTTTCACTTAAACGAAGAATTTTTTATGGTGGTTTTTACAAGCATAGTACCTTTACCAAGTTTTTGGGTTTAGACTCAATGCTAAAGGGTCTACCATCAGGAAGATGAATGTACAGCTCTCGATTTTCAGTTTAGATGTGAAACGAATACATGGGTCATAGGTTATTTTCAACTTTATGAATTTTTATTGTATGACACTTGGGAAGTAAAAGTGTGCTTCCTGCATTTTTCATGTTATTTTAACTCAGGTAATGCAGGCTGTGGCTACTGCCATCACAGTAGCGTACTAGCATTGGGAATGTAACTGACTGGACTGCTTTTGTCTTGAGTGATGAGTCCCACTTTGAACTGAGCCACAATGATCAGCAAACATGTGTCTGGAGATGGCCCCGAGAGCGGTGGAATACAAAACTGACCATATCCCGCCATACGGCCTGACAGCCAGGAATCTGGATTGCATTTCATTTCATAGCAAGACCCTTTGGCTGTCACCTGAAGCACACTTACAGCACGGCAGTTCGTCAACGATATCTTACGTCCCGTTTTGTTGCCCTTCATGGCAAGCCACCCTGGGCTTACATTTTAGCAAGATAATGTCTGCCCACACACGGCGAGAGTTTCCACTGCTTGTCTTTGTCTAGGTCAACAAGGTCGCTGGATCTCTCCCCAGTTGAGAATGTTTGGAGCTTTATAGGCAGGGCCCTCCAACCATCTCTGGATTTTGAGAATCTAGCTCGCCAATTAGACAGAATTTGGCTCAACATCCCACAGGTGGACATCGAACAACTCTGTCAATCAGTGCTAAGCCGAATAACTGCTCGTATAAGCGTCAGAGATGGACCAACATGTTACTGACTTGCTCAATTTGTGAAGCCCTTTCTCGTGAATAAACCATCCAATTTTGCTAAAACTGTAAATCATTTGTTTGTCTCTACATGTACATCAAATCTACCGATATCCGTCCCGTTCGGATAATCCTTCGTGGTGCGTCATTTTTTGTATAAGAGTGTACATAGGGCAATTTTTATTTGTCGGAGGAGGTAGAAGAGAGGGGTGGGGAAACTGCATGATTTATCAGTCACATCATTGGTGACACAGAAACCGCCCAGCATAGCTACTAAAATTATTTCTGACGTTAGCATACTCGCATTGATGGTTGTTAGCACTATAGAAGCTTTGATTTTCTTGCACTAATTCCACAAGTTGTGAATCGTTCATGTCCGCTTGCAAAATCGCATGGAGGCAAAATGCAATGACAACACCCTTGGTCGCGCAGTTTTTTCAATGGGATTGCTCGTTCCAACCACTAGCAGTTCGTCAGAGACAATATTGGACTACTGAAGACACCGATAGAGGTTTCTGTAAAGTGGTAATCGTGATCCTACAACGCGGTTGCCATTCTAAGGGAGGAAATAATGCAGCAGTTCATTATTACTTCAAGTAGTACTTTCAGTGCAATGTTGGAAGCTATTGCTGCATTTTGTTACTTCATAAGCGACAACTTGCTAACTTCATTCTAGTCATTTACATATGTTTTATGGAAAGTAGTGACTTCCCCACAAGCAAGTGACTGCACCAACATGTCTAGCTGAATTTATCAGTCGGCTTCAGTGGCTCAGGCGAAAATTAATGGACTACTCATATACAGGTTTTGGGTTCAAATCTGTGTTTTTGCAATGATTACAGCTGCACCGTGGCGCGGAAACTGAATAAGTTAGTATTACCTCGGAACATGGCAACGGTACACTAGACACACTAGGAGCATTCTGATGGCAGCAATATACAGGGTTTCCATTTATCTTGACCATCCTAATAACATTTTGTCCAGATGCAAATTGCAAAATGTTTCAAGCAAATGTTCTTTACCCTCCAGGGGGACATCAATCAGCATGATTGCCTTCGTTGTAGCTTTGTTTTTTACAAAGATATGAACAGCGGTATGACTTTTTTTTAATGGCACCCTGTATTTTTTACTCGGTAATTCATTTCCTCTCCTGAAGACCTATTCAAAAATGTATCACAGCGTACCATCCACTGAAACACAACCTTATTAATTACATAACACAACCTTCACGTTGACGCTCCCAGCGCTTAGTGCAGGTACTGGGGTTAACGGAACACATCCACGTGCTGACGTTGACAGAAGACAAATGTAAACATAAGTAGAATGCACAACCATCATTCCTTCAACCATCGTCAATTGAAGAGTTGTGTGAGTAGAATGTACACCAACGAGGAGAAGGTGGAAATGCTACTCTTCTATGGGGAATGTAAGTTAGCAGAACAGTAATTGAAATACTGTTTTCTTACGTACGGGTACATTTAGTACAGTAGTTTAGTCCCTTTAAGTACTGTTGAGTAGTGTAGGCATAAACTAAAGGCTGTCCCCCCTATAAACTGCATCGACATAACGTTCCTTTTATTGTTGTTGTTGAAGGAAGACGAAATGCTATGCAGGTAGCTGAACTGTAGAGAGAGCGATATCCTGACAAGAACCCACCTTCCAGACGGATATTTTCTCGTCTTGTTGCGACGCTTCAGGAAACGGGAAGTTTCAACCCACGACAACGCAGCCGTCGTAGCACTCGCACAGACGAAGCTGCCGAAGTTACTGTTCTCGCTTCCGTTGCTATGAATCCACATATGAGCATACGACAGATTGAACACGAGATTGGCATTCCTAAAACCAGTGTACGTCGTATTCTTACACGTCACCGATTCCATCCTTACCATGGACACCTACATCAAGAATTGCTTGGGAATTATTTCCAGAATCGTGTACAGTCAGTGGGCACGGCAGCAAATCCTCACCAACCAGAACTTCTTCTCCAATGTTCTATTTACCGATGAATGTTCCTTTTCAGACAAAGGACAGATAACTACAAAGAACATGCATTATTGGACCAGCGACAACCCACGATGGCTTAGACAGGTGGAACATCAGCGTCAATGGAGAGTTAACGTCTGTTGTGGGATGCTTGGTACTACAATTATTGGCCCGTATTTCATCAGTGGTAGTCTAAACGGCACAGCGTATGCCAACTTCCTCAGACAAACTCTTCTTCTGGATGAAGTGCCGCTAAGAACGAGAATGCTTACGTGGTATCAACACGATGGATGTCCAGCACATAATACCTTGCGTGCACGTCGTGTCAAGGTATCCTGCCAGATGGATTAGTCGAGGAGAAACAGTTACTTGGCATGCTAGGTCTCATGATTTAAATCCTCTGGACTTTTTTCTTTGGGGATGCGTTAAAGACGTTGTCTATCGCGATATTCCAACAACTCCAGAGCACATGCAGAAATGTATCGTGTTTGTTTGTAACTCTCTTCAGCAGGCAACACTGGTAGCAGTAAATAATTCTTTCATTCAACGAGTGCACCAGTGTATCGGTGTCCACGGTCACCACTTTGAGCACCTTTGAATGTTCTACTCCTCGGCAATGGTACAGGAGAGTTAAAGTCAACTTTGTGTTATGTTTGTACTTGGGTTTCATTTGTTTTCTGTCAATTCCAGCAAGTGGACGAGTTTGTGATCCCGGGCTCAAAGTCAGTGTTGTGCTATTTAATTAATAACGTTGTGTTTCAGTTAATGGTACACTGTGATACATTTTTGAATAGGTATTTAGGAGAGGAAATGAATTACCGAATTAAAAATACAGGGCGCCATTTAAAAAAGTCATAAGTCATACTGCTGTTCATATCTTTGTAAGAAACAAAGCTACAACGAAGGCAATCATGCTGATTGATGTCCCCCTCACGGCTAAAGAACATTTGCTTGAAACACTTTGCAATTTTCATCTGGACAGACAGTTATATAGGTTAGTCAAGATAAATGGGACACCATGAACAAACTGTAGGGACTTATCGATGAGAGGGTACGGAACAAAAGAGGTCTAATGAACTTATGTCTGGAAATGCATGATTTCCTTGCCTGAGACAATTTATTCACTCATACTTCGTTACAGAGGCTTTAGTCTAATATACGCTGTACCATACAGCCACAGTTTAGTATGCATGGTTTCCTCCTAGAGGGTAGTACTGTTCCTCATACATCATGCCCTAGCGCCCTCTCCTGCCATAGTCGTTAGTAATATTGTGTCCGATTCATTTTTCTTTCTGACTCACCTTGTAGTGTATATGGTACAGTGCTGTACACAATGATTCTGTATTCGAATCAAGAGCTTGCCGACATGGTGTTTACTTATGGAAAGGCAAATGGCAGCAGGCAGTGGGCAGTAAGGTCGTGTCAGGAGACCTATCGCTGCCGACAACAACCACAGCATTCAATGTTTGCAACAGTGTTTAGACGTTTGCCTGGGACATGGTCGTTTCAGGAAGCAGGAAATCATGAAGGACGTATCCGAATCATTTGGACATTAGACTTGGAGGAAACTGTGATAAACGCTGTGGAAGGAGACTGCCATGTCAGTACCATGCAGTTGGCCCTCCAGTATTGAGTAAGCTAGACGACTGTGTGGAACATTCTCCATAACAATTATTATTACTCATATCACTTACATCGTGTGTAGAGCTTACTAGCGACAGACTTTCCACATCGTGAGCAGTTTTGTCACTGGTTTCTTCACCAGGAAACCACAATTCCATAATTTGTGTCATCCGTCCTATTCACATGGAGTGGTATCTTCAACTTTCATAACAGTCACATGTGGGACAGTATACAAAACCCTCCTGATATGGTGATAGCGAATCTTCAGTGTTGGTGCAGCTGGAATGTGTGGGCCAGGATAATTGACGACCGTATTTTGCGACCAGTCTTCATTCCACATCGCCTAACAGGCAGCAACAATAGGCGTTTCTTGCGGGTGACTTTGCCTCCCCTGCTGGAAAAGTGCCATTGATGATTCAAAGGGCCATGTGACTGCTACATGATGGTGCTCCAGTCCACTTCGGCGTTAACGTCCAGATGCATCCCAACCATGTCTTTTCTGGTCGATGGAATGTATGAGGGGTGGGGGGAGGGGGGTCCAGTTGCATGTCCTCCTCGTCCTCGTTCACTGGACCTCAACCTGTGCGATTTCTTGATATGGAGCATCTCAAAAGTGTAATGTATGCAGAGCCCAACACTGGATCAGTGTATTCATGCTACCTCTGACACTGTTCGGATGCAGCCTGGGCGATGTGAATGTATGAGGCAGAACATGTTATGGCACATACGTGCATGCGTTGAGGCACGTGGAAACCATTTTCAACACATACTGTAACTGTGGCATCTTGTTACAGCTTGTATTAGACTGCCATCTCTGTAACAATTTATGACACAATAAATGGTCTCTCTCGAAGTAAGTTCGTTACATATATATATACACTTTTCTCCATGACTACCCTTTGCTACCCACTATTGGTTGTGGTGGTAGATAGCCCTGCATCTCCTGCTGTTAGTAAGGGGGTTTGGTCATGGTGGGCGGAAGTGCGTGGCTGTTAAGTGGCGAAAGTCGTTTTCTCAACACATTGTGTTTGTGAACAGCGTCTTAATCGTTTTGAGTTGCGTTTCATGTGTCAGTGAGGGGCACAAATGTATTCGGAATTTTCTAGAAAATATGTATTGAACTGGTTTTTCCAGAAAGTTCAGTACCTCGGAAAATATATGTGGCTAATAATTATAACAACATTATCAGAAATAATTACAATAATTATAAGACACTAAATTTCTACAATTTCCGAAATCTAATCTCATCGAGATTGCCCTTCAGTTTAAAGCAATCGCAGTTTCTAATAAAGTTGAATTACAGCATGACCATCAACAAAGCACAGTGCCAAACATTACGATGTTTTGGTTCTAACTGAAAGGAATCATACTTTTCACATGGCCAGCTGCATGTCACATGCTCACTAGTTGAATTACCTCAAAATTTCCTCATTTATAGTCCGAACGATAAAACAACAAACATAGTATATATGCAAGTGTTGTGGAAAAATGAAAATATAACATTTATGCACAACAAAAAATAAATTTCTTATTAAATTAAATAAATTCTGATTGTGACTTGTTTTACTTCAATAATAATATTTTATCACTTCATTGATTAATTAATTTAGTATACCCTATAAACATCATACATTTAATGGAATATACACCTGTTTGTATGTTATAGGGAGAACGGCCCTCATCCCGTCAGCTGTGCAGTAGTTGAAGGGTCTAGGATAAGAATGAGGTAAGTCTATTTTCATAAATTTTACAGGACATTAATATTTCTGTTTAAATCTTTTCTTGATCTTACAGTTATGTAACAGTACACACTTAGTTTTCAAAATTATAAACCTTCGGTATTCAGTAAATGTACAACCATATTGTAACATATTTATTGATACTTTCGTT
The DNA here is from genome assembly GCF_023897955.1 of Schistocerca gregaria. Taxonomy (NCBI): domain Eukaryota; kingdom Metazoa; phylum Arthropoda; class Insecta; order Orthoptera; family Acrididae; genus Schistocerca; species Schistocerca gregaria. The sequence continues at coordinate 515,726,872 of NC_064931.1, read as the reverse complement.
GCTACATGTTAAGAAGTTGACTAAGGGTAACTTATTCATTGAAAGAAAGTGCTGGGTCCATGAATTCAAGGTAGCATAAAGATCTCTTATTCCTTTAGTACTTGAAGTAAGAATCAAGCTGTATTTAAGAAGCAGTTCAAGACTGCCTGTTCTGATTGTGAGAACTTCAAGCAACAGGAAAACTGTCATAATATTCTAGTGCTGCTGTCCCTCAGAAATTTTTCAAAACCTGCATATCCAGGTATTTCTCATGAGAGATGGATAGTAGGCCGGCCGCGGTGGTCTCGCGGTTCTAGGCGCGCAGTCCGGAACCGTGCGACTGCTACGGTCGCAGGTTCGAATCCTGCCTCGGGCATGGATGTGTGTAATGTCCTTAGGTTAGTTAGGTTTAAGTAGTTCTAAGTTCTAGGGGACTAATGACCACAGCAGTTGAGTCCCATAGTGCTCAGAGCCATTTGATAGTAGGTCTGAAAATATAAAGTAGTATAAAGTAGAACATTTTATAATTTGAAACTATATCATAGTAAAATAATTAGCAAGGTTTGGAAATTATCTTACAGTCTTATCGGTATAAGAAAACTCAGGCAAATCAAACTCTTGTCCATTGGATCCTTCAGCTGAATTAGTTGATTTCAGAGCTGCAGTCTCCAATGCTGTGTTATAAAACGCCCTGAATTTTACAAGCCTCTGTCTTTGACGAGTTCTTTAATTGGACGTGTACGAAAAGGACACTCCTGATTGTGCAAGGGCTTCAGGAACGCTGTTCATTGGCGAAAAGTTCCAGATGTAGCTTCAACAACATGAAATGGTGAAACTTTGACCGAGCTGATATGAAAACTCTGTCCAATCTTTGGAAATCTTTGGAAACTTCTGTATGAGCTTCCTTGTTTGTAAGTCCCATATCTTTATCACATTCCAAATAAGAATGTCATCTTATTGAAAACATTGCTTTTACAGTGTCTACTTTAATTAAATTGTGCAAAAATCAAATGAGTGTGTAGTTTTTTTTTTTTTACCACAACATGAATCACAAAACATGTTAGATATTTTACGGTCATGCCAAGGTAATTGTAACAAAATGAATGAATCACTGAGCATACTTTACCACTACCTTTTTTGGCAACACATTCAGGTTACAGGAAAAATGTACTCTCTGCATTTGATAAACAGTGTATGTTGAAAGCATACATAGGTAATTGCCGTTTGTGGTACCCAGCATTAGTTGTAATTTCAGGCAGAGGCAGATTCTTTTCAGAAGCCGGCCTGAGTAGCCGAGCGGTTCTAAGCGCTTCAGTCTGGAACAGCGTGACAACTGTGGTCGCAGGTTGAATCCTGCTTCGGGCATGGATGTGTGTGATGTCCTTAGGTTAGTTAGGTTTAAGTAGTTCTAAGTTCTAGGGGACTGATGACCTCAGATGTTAAGTCCCATAGTGCTCAGAGCCATTTGAACCATTTTTTTTCTTTCCAGAATCCGTACATATGTCTTCCTTTCCCATGGTCTTTCGAATTTCCTTCTTAGCTTTTTTTTTCCTTCCTCTTATAAAATGTGTTGGCTTGCAATTTGTAATAATCGTACCAAGTTTTCAAATTCTTCAATAGAGACTCAATATCTTTTACTTCTACTATTCCAGTACATTTTTGTTTTTCCAGCTCCTGGCATTTCACTTTGGCTATATATTCGTCACAGGTACTACATGTATGTGTGCAGGGATATCCAAAGCAAATGTTGAAGTTCGTATTAAATATGTGTATATATGTTTCATAAGATGCCTTAACTGTTGGGGAAGCCTCTTTGAATAAACTGAACATTTTACTTGTATCTTTTAACCCATAATAACTGTTTCTGCTTGGAAAGGAGGCAATATGCTGCTTAATGGTATTAACTGTTCCATCGCTTAATATCCAGGGCCTGTTCCCATGTTTCCCTCTCTTATCAGTACAGGCATTCCCAGTAGTTCAAAGACTAGACACTAAATATTGAAGCTTACTTTTTGATACGCCATGCATTGCCATAAATGCGTTACGACAAACTACAACTTCTTTTACTCCAACCCCTATTTCTCCTCGAACTCTCCACTTGTAGGTTGCAGTGTTACATCTTGCGTCACATTCGTCTTTCATAGGCCTTCTATGCTGTATGGGAAGTACAGTAATGAAACTGCATAGGTAAGCGTTCTGCAAATCTACAGATTCCATCAAGTTGAATTCTTTTAAAATATTTTGTCTTGTCTCTCTAGGCGCCTTTTTAAAGTGATGTAGCCTATACTGGCAGTTTCTCCCATCTCATGGAGTATTAAATTAATCTTTTTGTTTACCTCAGATAAGCAGCTAGGCTTTTTACTTTTCTTCGTTAGTTGCTGACCTCTTTCCATACTTTCACTACAGGTATCACTTAATGGTTCACATTCCATATCTGTATTTTCGCAAAATTGCAGACACTTTACTGCGCTATACAAGACCTGCATGGGACAGCTTAAGGTACCAACACCGCACAAAATTACAACAATGTTTGACAACAGCTTTTTATCACATCTACAATCTACATAATTATTTAAATACTAGCACTTAATGGAAAAAGACTTTTGTTCCCCTTTTTCATATGGACTGAGCTCTTTCTTTCCCTGTACTGCCTTTCTTCAAACCTCAGTTACAATCCGACTGAGCTTGTTTTTGCCATTTTACTCCAGTAGAAAATATGGGGTCTGTTCCACACTTTTATCTACTGGTGAAAACTCAAAAAATGAAAAAAATGGACTTAACTCATTCTTTTCCTCGACCCTTCATTTACTCTTACCTAGGCAGCGCCGGGTATTACAGCTAGGACTCATGTGTTGCAGTGTGTTCTGCATCTACACTCATAGTCTGAAAACCGCTTTGAAGTATATGGCAGATGGTACTCCTCGCTGTACTACATATCGAATACCATTAACATATACACTGTTTGGCCAAAGTATCTGTACACCTAATAGTGGACAATAACATTGGGTGTGTCCACATTTATCATGGCTTGACTGTGTTGGGGTACTTTTAGTTCTAGGAACTTTAGTCTGGAACCACGCGACCGCTACGGTCGCAGGTTCGAATCCTGCCTCGGGCATGGATGTGTGTGATGTCCTTAGGTTAGTTAGGTTTAAGTAGTTCTAAATTCTAGGGGCCTGATAACCTCAGATATTAAGTCCCATAGTGCTCAGAGCCATTTTTGAACAATGATTGGTGCCAGCTCCTTAAATTTACGTGGATTGAGTAGACATCCTCCCTCTTCAAAGTATAAAGCACGGAACCTTGCATACATGTCATATGCTAGGCTGTATACATTTTCATCCCACTGCAGGTGTAAAATATCATGCGGGTCGAATTCGGAGTTCAGGTAGACTCTAGCATTAGTTAATCTGCAATTATCAAATTTGGTGGAACCATTTGCTATATTCTCTCATCTGTTGGTCTGAAACGCAAGTGTGATGAACCTGAGATTCTCCAGCTGAGCAGAGGTTTGAATACACCACGTCTGTCTGCTTTCTGTAGAACGTCATTCTGTGGCCTCAGACCCACTGATTTAAGAAACTCGTAGTTTGCACGTGTTATCACCTTGCTGTTCTGGTGTGAAGTGCTGCGGCGCGTGTTGTCCACTTTGATTTTATACCTTCGCTGACAATACGGAACTGCTGCGATCCCTGACTGGTTGAAACTCGCCGCCGACGCAAGTTAAAGATCGTCGATTCTGCCTCCAACAGTTCCCAGCCGGCTGAAGGCCGCTGCCGCTTCTGGGTCTCTGAACGTTCAGCGTCACTGCTAGTTCCGCATTAGATGTAGCCACACAATGATTTCCTCGTCGAAAAAAAAGGGAAGTTGATTATACTTGTCCACATCACGCAGCTCCAGATAGTTCAAAACCTGAACTGTTACTGGGAGGTAAATAGCGTTGGTAGGAGTCTCAACCATCTTATACCCTGTTCACGCTGATGGGAAGAATCCGTACATTTTATGAATTAATTCTGTTCTTGAGACAAGAGTTTGCTGCAATGTTACATCGACACAGATTGTACTGACAGGGAGTATATCCACTGACTGGTCGAATCTATAGAATTTATTAGGATCCTTCTTCAAAACATGTCCTTTTGTAAAACCCAATAGCCATCGTATTGATCCTTTCTCGTTAAAGTCAATAGTTGCACTCATTGTCTTTATTTCAGATTGAAGTGTATTGATGTTTGCACGTAGCGCAATCCCTTTTCCAGTCCATTTTAAAACTTCGTTTAAATCGTCCATATCGTACGCATCAGGTTATATTTCCACAATTTCTTTTCCACCGGTAACCTCCAGACGAAGTTTATTGTTAGCCTCTGTAATATTCGGAATGCTGTTGTAAGCCTCCAGACCAGTCAGCGCAATACTCCACTCCCAGTTGCTTAAATCAATCGGTGGGAAGTAATTCGCGCATAATGCTGACGATCGTTCTTTTAAAGCCAGAGTATATGATACTGCATCTGTACCTCGAAGTACGGGCTGTTGCTTAATGCACCTCCTTATATATATGCTTCTTCGTAAACGTGAGGAGGAACGTGATGCACAGATGCCCGTATAAGTAGGTATTAAAGTCTTGGTAACGATAAAAATTGAAGGACACACGTCTTCTGTCAGTAAAGTAACTTTTCTCTGGCTGAAAGTCTCCAAATGAGTCGAAATAGTACACATTATTTGTATTTTTCTTAACATACGCCACCAATGGATTCCTGGGCCCTCAGACACATCTAAATTACAATTCCACATTCTACAGATATCCACATAGTCTTCTATAATGTATCCCACATAAACATACAATGGAATCTTGGAATGCTGAATTCTTTCCTGACGAACGTGAACAGATCTCGATTTGTAAGTGGTCTATCCGATAGGATGGGTTACTTCTCAAACGTTTTATTTATGAAGAGGCCTAGTCCTTTCTTGTGCGGCTTAACGTATATTCCTTTCTGGATGACTGCTGCTTCTATCATGCGGTTATGTCTTCTTGCTTCCTCTACCTGCTCCTGGGAGTTCTGTGCGTTCTTCACTGTTCTGGCGTTATCTGCAGTGCCACCAGCCAGTGAACCCATCGCTGTGACTTGAGAGGGCAGGAATTAGGAAAGGGATAATTCCACGCGATGTTTTGAATATCGGCAGAACCCTCGATACTTCAACCGGTCCTTTATGCTTCATGGCAGTTTTATCTGCATACATCGCTGTCAGGATAGGTTTTTAAACGCCCCTTCTTCTTCATCTATGTTTTCTTCTTCTTCAGTGCACTATGTGCACCGTTCATAACTTGCTTGAAAAGCACACCAAGGCCAAACTTAATATGACCATACATGGTTTTATCAACGAAAAATGCTGCAGTGCGCTGTTCTATACCAATACCCTTTCTCGTACATATTGCTTTGGCTTTATCAACTAAAATTCTATCTGCAGCATGGCGTCCTAAGAGATCTTTATGTTTTGCGTATGCAATGTCGTGTTTCGAACACGCCTCGTCAGGCGGTTTAATCCCTTTATCACTACAAGCCAAACGTTTTTGAATCTTTGTACCAGGTCCACAGTAATTATACCCTGGAATGTGCAATTCGATGGGAAGTTTGTCGAGAATACCTCCACCTCCTATACTGCGTCTTCTATCATGTATGCTATGCATCTGCACTGATTCTGCTCTGTGCACTTCATTATGTACCAAATTGTCAGCGTCAATCCAGCTGTTTAGTGTAGCAGGAAAACTAAGCCATTTAACTAGCGCTCTATTCCCTCGATGTCTTATGACATGCTCTATGAGAAACATGTGTGGTTCTAAGGCCTTCTCCGTTTCCTTGGTGTAAAAGCTTCCTGAAATTTCAATTTCATTGCTGTTCTTTAAGCTGCAAGTTCTGGGATTTGTTCGCTGCACTTTGGAAACTGTGAATATCTCACTTGACCAGTTAGGGAGGTATGACTTCTCAAATGTTCTCTTGTGTTTTGAGATACGTACCATATCACCCACATTTAATTTCTGTTTACATGGATCCATCATTTTAATACGATAGTACACCTCATTCACGAGTCCATTATCATGAGCATCGATTGGTCTCATTTTTATTGCGTTATGTTTGGTTCGAATATACTGTGCAGTTATTTCTGGGAGGGTATCTGTCCATTTGTATGAGCAGCAAAGATTAAAATGCATCCACATTTGATCTTTTATTGTTCTGTTCAGACATTCCACGATACTCGCCTTCAAGTGGGTGAATGTTGAGTAGTGATATATTCCATAATGCTGCATCATGGTCTTGAAACACCTATTGTCAGACTCTCCAACGTGATCGGTTTGGAGGTTGTTCGGGTATCAATTCGTCCTTGTCCGCAACAAACGCCCAAACACCACCACGGGATTTCTCCCCGGTTCTGTTTTAACACGTAATGCCCAGGAAAATTTGGAGTATGTATCAATAACCATTAAAATATATCTGGATCCATTATTCTCATGTGAGCATTCTCTCATATCTACAAAATCAGCCTGCAATAAGTCATCCATACTTTTAATCATAACACGCCTACAAGGGTATGTTTCGCGTGCTGGTTTGTGCAGTTCTTGAACTACTATCGCCATACTCATTCGATTATACCTCTCTCTCTAAGCTCTCAAATTATTGAGACAATCTCATTTGAATGAACGGTATTGCCCACAGTAGCTGATGCCATGAGCTGCCGTAGTCAATCTATTGTCTCATAGGTGTCGTCATAGTATATATACTGAGGAGACTGACTGCTGACTCTTTTATGCTGAATGTCAATACCCTCACCACTGCTTTACTGACTGTCTAATAATAATGGTTTTATAATGTCTGTATTTTGCATTGCGTTGGTTTCCTGCTTTCCTGTGTGCATAGATCAATAGTTGTATTTCATCATACATCTCCAGATTTTTGGGTGAAAACTTTACTGTTTTTGAGTGTTTTAGGAAAATAGAGTTCAGTATACCTGGTGTTCTTTTAAATTCTCTATCCCCTAATAGTACTATATTTTCGTTTGAAGTTACAGGCTGCATGCCCAACATGATTTTTCACCCCTGGCACTGAACGTTTTTCTATCCCAGCATCGCTGTGGCGTTAATGAAACTGGCAATAGCATCATCGTCGTCGTTGTGTAATTTCGTTGAGAGTTCGTTGAAGGAATCAGTAACTGGTTTAAACGTTTCTCGCAGTGTTTGCTCTCTATCCAAACGCCCTAACCTTAGCAACTGTAACTTCTCTCGCATGATCTTCCATGCAGCGATGACCTTATGCTTAGTTGACATCTTGCTATATACTAAGTGGGCTGCTTCACAGGCTGCACCTTATATACATTTCGCGCAATCTTTACAGTTAAGTCATGTACTTTCTTTTTCAGTTCCATCAACCCTTACAACTAAGTTGTCTACTTTCTTTCTCAAAATCATGCGAGTCTGTAGTTCCTTAGTCCTAGCAGCTACTTAGTTAATCAGTCTCAGTCTGGGCATACGTCCCTAGCTCCTTAACTTTACGTTCGAGAGACTGAAATTTTCCATCTATGGACAGACGCATTGTCTGTCTATGCACACCTATCCTCTTGGACTGAGTACCTCATATATCTGCACATATATTTACAAAATCACTGAATGACATGTTGGTTCCTACATGGGCCTGGTAAATATGTTTTAGGTTCAGACTGTCTTGTCTGAAAGCTATAGTGAGATTTGCATTATCCATCGCCAACTGTTTCGGGATTCTGAAATATGCCTGACTAAAATAAAATACGTCAGTACACATATGACGACTAAAATGCAAATATCGTAGAATTTGATCTTGGAGTTCCACAGCAACATCGTGAATATGAACACTATGTTTGGCTTCACTCTTTCTGGCGAGGAGATTTGATTGCTTTGACTGAATGTCGTGTATGTTAAACCATCAACACCCTGTAGTATCTTTTACAGTAGTTGGTAATTGGGTTGAAAAAGTTTTGAAAATACACATACATGCTCAAGGTTGACTCCATCGGGGTGTGTTACATCTACATCTACATGACTACTCTGCAATTCACATTTAAGTGCTTGGCAGAGGGTTCATCGAACCACAATCATACTATCTCTCTACTATTCCACTCCCGAACAGCGAGCGGGAAAAACGAACACCTAAACCTTTCTGTTCGAGCTCTGATTTCTCTTATTTTATTTTGATGATCATTCCTACCTATGTAGGTTGGGCTCAACAAAATATTTTCGCATTCGGAAGAAAAAGTTGGTGACTGAAATTTCGTAAGAAGGTCTCGCCGCGACGAAAAACGTCTATGCTTTAATGACTTCCATCCCAACTCGTGTATCATATCTGCCACACTCTTTCCCCTATAACGCGATAATACAAAACGAGCTGCCCTTTTTTTGCACCCTTTCGATGTCCTCCGTCAATCCCACCTGGTAAGGATCCCACACCGCGCAGCAATATTCTAACAGAGGACGAACGAGTGTAGTGTAAGCTGTCTCTTTAGTGGACTTGTTGCATCTGCTAAGTGTCCTGCCAATGAAACGCAACCTTTGGCTCTCCTTCCCATACAATATTATCTATGTGGTCCTTCCAACTGAAGTTGTTCGTAATTTTAACACCCAGGTACTTAGTTGAATTGACAGCCTTGAGAATTGTACTATTTATCGAGTAATCGAATTCCAACGGATTTCTTTTGGAACTCATGTGGATCATCTCACACTTTTCGTTATTTAGCGTCAACTGCCACCTGACACACCATACAGCAATCTTTTCTAAATCGCTTTGCAGCTGATACTGGTCTTCGGATGACCTTACTAGACGGTAAATTACAGCATCATCTGCGAACAGTCTAAGAGAACTGCTCAGATTGTCACCCAGGTCATTTATATAGATCAGGAACAGTAGAGGTCCCAGGACGCTTCCCTGGGGAACACCTGATATCACTTCAGTTTTACTCGATGATTTGCCGTCTATTACTACGAACTGCGACCTTCCTGACAGGAAATCACGAATCCAGTCGCACAACTGAGACGATACCCCATAGCTCCGCAGCTTGATTAGAAGTCGCTTGTGAGGAACGGTGTCAAAAGCTTTCCGGAAATCTAGAAATACGGAATCAACTTGAGATCCCCTGTCGATAGCGGCCATTACTTCGTGCGAATAAAGAGCTAGCTGCATTGCACAAGAGCGATGTTTTCTGAAGCCATGCTGATTACATGTCAATAGATCGTTCCCTTCGAGGTGGTTCATAATGTTTGAATACAGTATATGCTCCAAAACCCTACTGCAAACCGACGTCAATGATATAGGTCTGTAGTTAAATGGATTACTCCTACTACCCTTCTTGAACACTGGTGCGACCTGCGCAATTTTCCAATCTGTAGGTACAGATCTATCGGTGAGCGAGCGGTTGTATATGAGTGCTAAGTAGGGAGCTATAGTATCAGCGTAATCTGAAAGGAACCTAATCGGTATACAATCTGGACCTGAAGACTTGCCCGTATTAAGCGATTTGAGTTGCTTCGCAACCCCTAAGGTATCTACTTCTAAGAAACTCATGCTAGCAGATGTTCGTGTTTCAAATTCTGGAATATTCCATTCGTCTTCCCTGGTGAAGGAATTTCGGAAAACTGCGTTCAATAACTCCGCTTTAGCGGCACAGTCGTCGATAACAGTACCATCGGCACTGCGCAGCGAAGGTATTGACTGCGTCTTGCCGCTTGTGTACTTTACATACGACCAGAATTTCTTCGGATTTTCTACCAAATTTCGAGACAATGTTTCGTGGTGGAACCTATTAAAGGCATCTCGCATCGAAGGACGTGCCAAATTTCGCGCGTCTGTAAATTTTAGCCCATCTTCGGGATTTCGCGTTCTTCTGAACTTCGCATGCTTTTTCCGTTGCCTCTGCAACAGCGTTCGGACCTTTTTTGTGTACCGTTCCATCTCTTACCAATTTATGAGGTATGAATCTCTCAATTGCTGTTGCTACTATATCTTTGAATTTGAGCCACATCTCGTCTACATTCGCATAGTCAGTTCGGAAGGAATGGAAATTGTCTTTTAGGAAGGCTTCTAGTGGCACTTTATCCGCTTTTTTAAATAAAATTATTTTGCGTTTGTTTCTGATGGGTTTGGAAGAAATGGTATTGAGCCTAGCTACAATGACCTTGTGATCACTAATCCCTGTAGTGACATGAACACATTAGCCTTGCTGCAGTTGGATGGACCTAAAATTACTGCCCTTATGTTACTGGGTAGGAGTACCCCATTCTTCTCCTTCTTCTTCTTCTTCTTCTTCCAGTCTTCTTCCACACCATTTCAGGGTCAGTCACTTACAACAACACCTGGTGCTTCACCCACTCAGCCATGATACTGACTACATCAGATGTTGGTGTGTAATAGGCTTTTATACTTTTATAGAAAAATGAATGCTTGTAATAATGATAAAAATATACGTAGCCATTACACTATATAATGACAGGGAAATTAAATAAGAAAAATAACAAAGACTTGTGATTATATATATATATATATATATATATATATATATATATATATATATATATATATATATATATATATATAATTTACATTTCAGCAACGATACATAGGTTGCATTATGTCAAGACTAAAAACTACTGACATGTTTTTGGCAGTATTTCCCAAATAATTGTTTCTTGCATTCATTAAATTCCGCATGGATTTCTCTCAAACTGATGGGTGTGCCTTTAACTTCTTCTTTTGACACTTTAGTGATACACTGCATGCACACTATACATACAGAGAGAGTTCACGATGTCTTCATAAACAATAACCCACGATTCAGTGTTTCCGGCACAAGGGATAGAACCATCCATAGGGTGAACAAATTTGTAAGGGTGGAGTGTTGCAGATGATGTCATCATACAACGATGTTATAGACAGCATCAGACCAGCACAGTAAATGTCTGGAGACGGAGAATACTCGAAGGTCATCTGTTGGTTGATGTGTCCTGCATGACACAGTTCATCCCATTCCAACTCCATAAACCACTCTGTAACACTTCGTGATGCATTTTTAACCTCGAACACAATACGCAAGTCGCTATGACATTATTTAAACTCTTTAAACTGCTAGCTGGTAAATTAGAAGTTGAAGTGAAAAGCGGTAGAGCCCTGATAGGAATCGGCAGCTTCTCATCCACCACAACATCACTGTGTCCTTGCAGTAACACCAGTATGTTCTGGGATGGTGTATGTCAAAGACCAGCACTGACCTCCAGCATGTGGTGTAGGGTCCCCAGCACAGTTTTCCTGAGAGTCAGGGACTTGCTGGGTGTCTTCATTACAAAAATTAATGAGCAGGATGTCCTTCTCCAACATGTTGGTCAGGATCCCACAGTACTGCTACTGCAGATCGTCCTGATAGACCAAAGTTCGCTGCAGTTCTCAACGAGCTGATGGTAGCTGCTGCTAGTCCAGCACGCTGGATATCACTGCCGGTCCAGGCGCACCAGAGGCCACTGAATAAAGAAGAAGAAGGAGAAACACTAAGCATCCACAGACAATGACATGGAGTTGAACAAAGAAAGGGAACTTGACAAAGAAGAGGAGGAGGAACAACCACATGCAGAAATAGTACCGATGACACGTAATGAGTACTTATTTTTATGCTTCTGCTATGATGGAGAGGTAGATGAGGTTCTCGGCTGCTGTTGGTGCTTCATGGTTCTTCTTCTTCCAGCGACTGACTGTGACAGAGACTGGTGAGCTACTGTGTCGGCCTTATTTCCCCTACATCACGATCACATGAGCGGAAATTAATAATGCAATGAATTTATTGACTTCAGCAGTGTTTCTGTATCGACTCCCATCAGGAATTTGCCTTGGAAGAAGTTCTCACGTGCGCCGGTCCAGCTGTGACCGACGGCACGTGCGGGAAAGGCAAAGGTCCCGAGTTCGAGTCTCGGTCGGGCACACAGTTTTAATCTGCCAGGAAGTTTCATATCAGCGCACACTCCGCTGCAGAGTGAAAATCTCATTCTGGATTCTTTTACTCAATTATGAGTTACCCCAGGATATGATGCTATACGAAAGCAGAGAATGAAAATAGGCGTGGTAAGTTAATTTACTCAGATGTATATCGCCAAAATTTGCAATGACCCTAATAGCATAAGTAGCTGAACTCAAACGTTTTAGCAGATCCTCAGTGTGTTTTTTCCAGTTCAACCCCTCATCAATGCATAGACCTAGAAATTTTGAATATTCTACCTTAGCTACCGATTTCTGATCGAAGTCTATATTTATTAATGGGGTCATTCCATTTACTATGTGAAACTGTATATACTGTGTTTTATCAAAGTTTAATGAGAGCCCATTTGCAGAGAACTACTTAATGATTTTCTGAAAAACATCGTTTTCAATTTCACCAGTTAATTCTTGTCTGTTGGGTGTGATAGCTATACTTGTATCATCAGCAAAAAGTACCAGCTTTGCATCTTCGTGAATATAGAATGGCAAGTCATTAATATATATTAAAAACAGCAAAGGACCCAAGACCGAAGCTTGCGGCACCCCATTCTTGATTGTTCCCCAGTTTGAGAAATCACCAGTTTTTTGCATATTATGTGAACTGTTTATTTCAACTTTCTGCACTCTTCGCGTTAAGTATGATTTAAACCATTTGAGCACTGTCCCATTCATACCACAATACTTCAGCTTATCTAGAAGTATTCCATGATTTACACAATCAAAAGCCTTTGATAGATCACAAAAAATCCCAATGGGTGACTTCCGGTTACTCAGAGCATTTAATATTTCAGTAGTGAAAGTATATATAGCATTTTCCGTTGAAAAACCCTTCTGGAAACCAAACTGACATTTCGTTAAAACTTTATTTTTACAAAGGTGTGAACCTCAGTGTATCTTTATTAACGAAATGTAAACCTCAGTGGCGTCAGGTAGGACAGTAACCTAATATTTTCTCATTCTGTAACCAGCCAGGGGCTCAACCAGGAAATGAGCGTCGTACCCCTTAAATTGCGGATGAAAAGTGGTATTTATCCTGAGAGATGGTAATTCAAGTTGCGTGCGCTGTCTGCAGCACCACGCGATTTGCTGGTTAGATGGCAATGATTCCTATGCGGTGTTCCCGCCTCTTTATCTAACGGATACTCACAAATATAAAATTCAACTGCATTCTCATACAGTTATGTAGCCTTCTGCGTTTCGGTCATAGGAACGCTTTTGTCATAAATGCCATCAACATTCCTTGCTACGTTTTCAAGCTCAGAAAACCACTAATCTTCAGGTTTGCCCCCAACATACGAATCAATATGATTAAAACTTGAATCACACAGACATACAACGTGACGAGCGACAGCAAAAGGTACGTACCATTCTGTGAGAGTGGTATGTGAGGCAGTAGGATCACGCCCCCGCCATCCACAGGAATGAGAATACATTCAAAGTCGGCGTACCTTGCAAAGGGTATTCACTCCCTGTGGAGAAAATTCGTAAACTTTATTGTCCTAGATAGACATTACAACATGTAGCAGGTCTTTGGTAGAGCAATCTACCTGATGCTTTGTCAGGTTACCGCTCGTTTTAAATGAGTTCAGGCGCCTGGAGCAAAAATACTGAGGAACCGTATTTTTTGAAATTAAAGAAGAAAGAATGTGGGTCATGTAGCTTTGGATCCAACAGAAATGTTTTCTGTCACCCTTTGAGATTAGCAACAAATCTGCATTTTTCGCTTGCTGGCCAGCTACTTTAGAGAAAGAGACTGTCCCCCCCCCCCCCCCCCCCCCAGTTACCATGTGTGTAACAACACCGTCATGAGACCTGCATGGGCATATATATGAATAGATATATGAGGATATGTGTCTCTCAAATTTACCGACGTTCTGAGGGCTCATGAGGAATTTAATACCATTATGTTTGTAGTATCCACTAATATCTACATGTTATTATTTTGGACGATGTGCAGTTCTCTTATAATTTCTCTTGCAAGCCAGAAATGAACACAGAAAGCAGTGCTGGTCTTTATTTAGGATGTTAACGGCATTTTTATCAACAATATCCTTTGGAAGATGGATATGTGAGGCTGCTGCACGTATTGGATGTACACATGTATGTGAACTACCAAATACGAAACTCTATCGAGAGTTTTATTCGGATCTCTTTGTTGGAAATCAGACACCTGGGCAGTTGAGGCGCTCTGCGTTATCTCACCACTAGTACCTCACTTACGTATGACAAAATCCTTCAACACACCCTCCTCGGGTGTGAGAGTGAACTCGCAGCATATTGTAGTGAAGCATTTATTAGGAGGATACCACAGATCCTTTAAGATCTCGGGAAGTTCCCTTTCTAGAACAGGCAGACATCCATACATGAAAAAAAAAATTGGGCCTTGATACATGACGTGTTATAGTGACGTAAGTAAGCAAGATTCTGTCTCCAGGCGCACCTCAGGTCACTGAAAATGGTAGATCTGTGTGATGTACCTGAACATCCTCACCCTCAATGTCAGAACGGGCAGAGGGACTGCTGGTGCTGGATAGCTGATCGCCGCTATTACTGTGAACGCCCCACCGTGATGGCCAGGTGTCAGTGACACTCACGACAGTCCAGCTGTCCATACAAGTGCAACCGCTGGCGGAAGTGTGGCCGCAGTTAGCAGTTGAGGTCCGAATGTTGACACCAATGAGACCGCTCGTGACACTAGGTCACCGGCCCTGCTGCTCACAGCTGTGCTGATGCAGGTTTTGACGGTTCTAGGGACCGTAAATACATGTCACCAATAATTTCTGAAACAGCACAGAACAAAAGTATACAAGTATAATAATAATTTACACACTTACACCACAGTCGAGCAATTCTGTAAGTATCCAACAAAACTTATACAGAGACACAGAGATACTCATTTAGGAGCACTGGCTTGCCCAACTGACTCATGGCTGCATGCCGCCCCTCCCGCCTCCCCATTGATCCCCTCCTCCAGTTCCCTCAGGGGCTCATCGTTATTAGTACTCAGAGTGGAGGTTGCCTCTTCGGTGGTGTTGCAGGTTGGGGCAATAACAGGAAAGGCACGTAAAATGCATTGAACATTTCTGTGAAGCTACAATACAACAGCCCATGAGTATAAGAAGACAACTGCACACAGACACACACACACACACACACACAAATAGAAGAGATACTTATGCAAAAATTCAGCATTGTCGTCTTCATCATCAACATTGTCGTTGTCACATGGCACATGGCTTGAAGGAGCCACTGCCTCATCACAAAGAACTCCTGCTGGACTAGTCCACTAGAACAACAACGTTTTTTTTAAGTATACTTAAAAACAATTGCGGTAGATGTGTATACATGTTTGCATAACAATTCTTCTTCTCCAGTCTAAGGCGATACAGTGGAGGACAACGGCACCTCTGTATCTCTCTAACAGAAGCATTCTTGAAAACATCACGTATTCATAAAGATTTCTCACTACTTTTCGTGGATACAACTGCATCTGTGAGACAGAAATGTCGGAGTCACTAGATTTTCAAAAATAATTCGGTCTTCTTTCAAGTTGGTGCCATGATAATATAGGCTCAACCATGACACACTTTTCCGTGTATTGAGGCACTTGATGTCTTTGAAAGGTGTGCTTGGAGCCAGGATTGTAGAAAATAGTGTGTTAACTCGCCCTCGCCCATGAAGACGAAAAATCCAACATCTATAAATATCAAACGCCCATATTCACCATAAAAGCCTTGCACATCAATTACACTATTAGCAGTTTGAGATGGTATCGTGGAATGGTGTAGTTATTGTGCTACACGTATTAATTTATTCACATCTGTGCACAATTCCTGTAAGTGTGCAGTAGTTGACGTCCAGTCATGCAATGTTAAAGCGAATGCTGCTAGTTTTTCTGGGAAGTCCTTAGAGGCTGCAATTTCAATATGTACACTGATAGGACCACTCTTAACTGACTCGTTCTATATGGAGCAGTCATAAACGATAATAGGTGCTTGCTCCTTAAATTCCTTTGGACTGAGCAGACACGCACCTCTCATTCTCTTCACTCATACTACGCAGGACACAACCAAGCGTACATATCAGAAAGGAGCAATCTTGATGTAAGGTGTCATGTGGGTAAAACTCAGCTTGTAAGTATACTCAGGCGATTGTTTAACTACTGTTGTCGAATTCACCTGAATCACGCTTGAGGCTCGCTTTCCTATTGGTCTGAAATTTAAGGATGACATATCGAGGCGTTTCTTTCTAGACTGATGTCCTAACTGTCCCTGATTGACGGGATGAGTCTTGAAGTAGAAGATATTCAAACAAGTCCCATGATCTTAAATTTAAACAGAGGTGAGTCCCAGATCCAAGGATTTTCAAACGTTTCAGCCTTTCTTCATCGGTCATAGAGACATGGGATACTTCCAGATTAATTTCTCAAGCACAGTTCCATTCTCTTCTCTATTGTCACCTTCGATGTATGCATTACAGTCTGTTCCACTTCCTACAAATATAAGTTCCTGCTTCATATTAACAGAGTCCTCCTCATATCCTCAAAGTACCCCATAAGCATTTTGAAAGGTATGCATGCACTAAATGGCCTGTACTTGTTTGTTGATGGTGGGTTATCCATAAACCATCCTGTTTTCATCTGAGTAAACGTCAAGTAGTGATGTATTCCATACCATTCCATTACCATATTGAAATATCTACTATAGAACTCACCACCATAACCAGTTTGTACATTGCGTGGGGTACAATTTGTTCCTGTCTATAATAGTTGTTCAAACACAAATGCAGCAACCGTTTTCGCAGGTAAAGACCAAGAAAATTTCGAGTAGATGTCAATGACAACGTATTTATCACCATTATTCTCTAACAAATAATGTCTCATCTCTATGAGATCCACGTGCCATAAGTCACCCAAACCTCTAAATATGGCCATTTACATGGAAATGTCGTACATGCCAGTTTAGGCAGTTTTTAAGCAACTGTCCCCATGACTATTATTAAATGATACGTTTTTCAATAAGTTCGGAAATCACAGTAATAATTTCATTCGAATGGGTTGTATTCCCAGCTGCAAACGATAGTGTGAGAAAATGTAATCGCCCAACTGTTTCATTGCTGTCGTCGTAACTAATGTATTGAGGCGATCTGTTGTTAATATTCCTATTCTGTATGTTGATAATGCCACTGTCAGATACATATGCTAACGCATGTTTAATACCGTTTCTGTATTTCAAGCTGTTGGTACATTTCGCCGGTACTCCATAGGCTTTCTTATATACCCTCATCATATATAATATCAGGTCATAATTTTCAATATGTTTCAGTGACGAGCTGCCTAGTTTTGTGGTTTTTAAGAATAATAATAATAAATATAAAATAAATAATAAAATTGGTGTTCTTTCGAATTCTCTGTCTCTGATCAGTATTGCGTTCTTGGTTGAACTAATACGTTGGGTACCCAGCATGTATGGTTTGTCCTTGCTTACAGGGCAAGTTCTATCTATTCGACTACTACTGTATGTTTAATGAAATCACCAATAACTTCTTCTTGTTTAACCTTCAATAGTCGTTCGAAATGCTGTGACAGGCCTTAACGTTTCTCTGAGTGATTGATCCCTTTCCAAATGCCATAACTTCCAGCAGCCGAAGTTTCTCTAGATTAGCCTTCTGTGCTTCAACTGCTTTATGTTTTGTCGACAATACAACTAATATACACTCCTATTTGCCTTCTTTTCAATTGCATCAAGCTGTGCAGATAAGTCGCTTGCCTCCATTGTTTAACCTCGAAATGGTTTGAGAATAAGTATTTAACTACTTGATAATTTGTTGAATGTTCAAGCCAGGAAGTACGACCTTTAATACTCTTATTGAATGTTTGAATTTTCATGTCAACTTACACACGAATGTTCTGCCTACTCCTCTCAGACTGATTATGAGCAGAAGATCTCGCAAGCTTATCCATCGTGTAAAGTACAATGACGAAATCATCGTGTTGCTTCACTATGCAGGGTGTTCATTTTAACTGAAGGCACTGAACCAACACATCGGGTCAAAGAAGTTATAACTCCAGTTTGTTTGTTCGGAGGAGGACGTCCAATTATTGCTCACTCGACCCAGTGCAACTTCGAAATCTTCAATGGGAACCCCCGTTTGTTATTGGCACATTATGATTCTACAGCATATGATAGGTAGGTGTGCAGCCAGTACACAATGTGCAAATACTGTAATGTTTAGAGCTGCTGTCTTTTATGTCTGCACGAGACATGAGCTCTGGTCACAGTATACTGCCTGTTATGATAAGTCGTAGTTCGTTACAAGGCCACAGTGACGCGTCGAGTAGTCCCCTGTTTGATATGTCAAAGGAACACAACATTACGAACGGGGTTTCCAATGAGAAGTTATGACACACTGGGCTGTTCTATCCTCGCAGCATGGAGGTAGAGCACCATGTGCCACTGGATATTCAAGAGCCACTGAGTAGTATGTAGGAAATTATGATTGTGTACCCATGTGTGTTCCTCTGATTACAGCGCCATCTGTGGCGAAATGTAAATTTTACCATAGAATCGCAATCTGCAATAAAAAGTGGGAGTTCCCATTGAAGGTATCAAAGTTGCTCCCCACCACTTAAGCACAGGGTGGGATGGGACGTCGAGAGTGGTACCATTGGATGTCCTCCTCCGAGACACACAAATTGGAATTTCAACTTTTTTGATCTGATGTGTAGTTTCTGAGATATCTCTGTGTGTTCAATGAAAATGAACACCACGTACATAGACAAACATACACTTTCATCTTTTAAAAGCATCCTGAAAGTTGCGAAAGTATCGTCCTTCATTCAAAGGTTTAGTTTTATCGATAGCAACAATGCTATACTGGGAATTATCCCAGCAATCTATACATAAATTTGGAAATTCTCCGACGGTCACGTTGGTTCCTACATGTGCTTGGTAAATTTGTTTCAGATTCATATAATCCTGTTTGAAGGCAATAATAACGTTTGTATTACCTGTTATCAGTTGTTTTGAGATCCTTGAATTATTCTGGCTTGCAAGAGTTCTGTGCCCACCAAAATAGAAATATTTGCGTACCTGAACCTGATTTTTCACTATAACATAATCAAATATGAAGACAGTATTAGGTCCTACTTCATTAGTTGCTACGAGCTCATCACTTTGGGTGCAAGTCTTATACACTACTGGCCTTTCAAATTGCTACACAAAGAAGATCTGCAGTTGGTAAACGGGTATTCATTGGACAAATATATTATACTAGAACTGACATGTGATTTCATTTTCACGCAATTTGGGTGCATAGTTCCTGAGAAATCAGTACCCAGAACAAAGACCTCTGCCGTAATATGTCGCGATACGATAAACCGCAATCGCGATAGGCTACAATCTGACCTTTATCAAAGTCGGAAACATGATGGTACGCATTTCTCCTCCTTACACGAGGCATCACAACAACTTTTCACCAAGCAACGCCAGTCAACTGCTGTTTGTGTATGAGAAATCGGTTGGAAACTTTCCTCATGTCAGCACGTTGTAGGTGTCGCCACCGGCGCCAACCTTGTGAGAATGCTTGGAAAAGCTAATAATTTGCATATCACAGCATCTTCTTCCTGTCTGTTAAATTTCGCGTCTGTAGCACGTCATCTTCGTGGTGTAGCAATTTTAATGGCCAGTAGTGTATGTAATACTGTCAACACCTGAAAATCTATCCTGAAGTTGAAGCAGCAATTTTGAAAACATATACACATTCTCGAAGCGAAAACTGTCGGGATGCATCAGCAGGGACAAGAGGACATTTGTTTTTCCCGAAGATGATGGACCCATGATGAGAGATCTGACGCTGTTGGGCAGTACTACCATATTGTTGTTGTTTTGTTTTTGAGAAGTACTCTCAGACCAGCCAGTTGTAACAAACTCAGACCAGCCAGTTGTAACAAACGTATTGTGGAGAGGGTGATTTGTCTATCCACTCATGTCGAATACATTATGATTACACTAGCATACGTGATTTCTATAGGATGAAATAAAACACATATTATGTTACAGGTTAGCTGCGTATATAGACATACTCAAATAAGATGGCAGTTCTATTCCTGCATCAAGTGTTGTAAACTCATACAAAGTCCTGCATACTGACAGACAACACATGTCGAAATACTGAACAACGTTCTCTTCCATGACATTCAGGGTTTTCCACAAAAGTTCCTGTGAATTGGACCACAGTGTTTTGTAGAAGCTGTAAATGTAAGGCTGCCAGCTCAGTATCTGGTTAAGTGCATGCGGTATGGCGTAAGTGCTGTGCATTAAATTCCTGAAGGTGTGGCCCTGCATGTGAGTCGATCGTATTTCGTGAAAAATTTTGTTGTTTGTGGGAAGTTGCTTGCACTGATCTTGTGATCACCTAGCATGTCTGTAGGTCTATTTCGGGTAAACAACTGCTATTGAATTATCACACAGTCTGCACCACTCTGTAGGGGATATTATTACTTTCGTTTCACAACAATGCGGATTTTCAAAAGTCACTGCTGGGTTGAATTCATGATCAAAGAGCATTTCAGCACTAACACGTTTACATCCACTCGAATTCAGGGGGAAACACATATTGAACATGGATATGTACTATTGCTGAGACGTTCTCGTTAGCGGGTATTCCACAACGTCATCTGGAAATAGGAAAATCTTCGAATTAAACTACGAACCTACAGTACACTACACCTGTGGATATATCCAGGAACATTGATTATGCATACATGATGTTGACTGTTTAGGTGGACTTGAACTTGCATGATATTACCGTGCAAATGGTGCATTCTAACTGAAATCATTAATGTCAGTGGTATTTACGTTTATTCTGCAACACGTTGTTGCCAACATCATTGAAAAACCTGTATGATCGATGTGTGGCAGCTATATGCTGAGGGAAGGAACCTTTATTACGATAGAAGATTGTATGTGTATTGAATGGACATATTCCCACAGCTGTTATTGGGAATCTACAACTAAAGTAATTGTGCTACACTGATCATATGAGTTACATTGATGTATTCTTTGATTAGCACATCCGAATGTTTAAGACAAAATGCGCTGCTCTGACAACTCCAGATTTTCTCAATTGTGTGGAATATTTGTTCAGGATCCTGAGACGTCAAGTCTGCTATGAGTTGCACTGAAATTCCTGATGAGTGAATAATATGGAAGGGAAATGCATGTGTGTTACATACCCTGATGCGCCAAAGGAACTGGTATAGACATATGTATTCAAATAGAGAGATATGTAAACAGGCAGAATACGTCACTCCTGTCGGCAACGCCTATATAAGACAACAAGGGTCTGGACAGTTGTTAGATCGGTTACTGCTGCTAGACTGGTAGGTTATCAAGATTTAAGTGAGTTTGAATGTGGTTTTGTAGTTGGGCCACAAGCGATATAACACAGCAGCTCTGAGGTAGCAGTGAAGTGGGGATTTTCCCATATGACCATTTCACAAGTGTACCGTATCAGGAATCTGGTAAAACATCAAATGACTGATATTGCTGTGGCCAGAAAAAGATCCTGCAACAGCAGGACCAACGACGACTGAAGGCAATCGGTCAATGTTACAGAAGTGAGACCCTTCCGCAAATTGCTGCAGATTTCAATGCTGGGCCATCAATAAGTGTCAACGTGTGAACCATTCAATGAAATATCTATATGGGTTTTCGGAGCCAAAGGCCCACTCGTGTGCCCTTGATGACTGCATGACACAAAGGTTTACGTCTTGCCTGGGCCCATCAACACCAGCATTGGACTGTTGATGACTGGAAGCATGTGGCTTGATCGAACAAGTTTCGTTTCAAGTTGTATTCATTGGATGGAGGTGTATGGGTATGGAGAAATCCTCATGAATCCATGGACCCTGCATGTCAGCAGGGGACTGTTCAAGTTTGTGGAGGCGCTGTGATGCTGTGGGGCATGTGCAGTTGGAGTGATATGGGACATCTGACACGTCTTGATACGATTCTGACAGGTGACATCCTCATCACCTGCATCCATTCCGATAGACTTGGGCAATTCCTGCAGGACAGTGCGACACCCCACAGGTCCAGAATTGCTACAAAGTGGCTCCAGGAACACTCTTCTGAGTTTAAACACCTCCACTAGCCATCTAACTCCCCAGACATACATTATTGAGCGTATCTGGGATGCCTTGCAGCGTGCTGTTCAGAATAGATCTCCACTCCCTCGTATTCTTAAAGATTTATGGACAGCCCTAAAGGATTCACTGTGTCAGTTCTCTCCAGCACTACTTCAGACATTATTCGAGTCCATGGCACGTCGTGTTGTGGCACGTCTCTGTGCTCACGGGAGCCCTACACGATATTAGGTAGGTGGACCAGTTTCTTTGGCTCTTCTGTGTATATATAGCAGGCTGGTCACTTCCTAAACAGCAGAGTGCAGGGTGAGAACATGTGGAGATAGCTAGCAGGTTTAGACAAACATCCTCTGCCTCGACACCTAACTATAAATACAGCAGACAGGTTATAACATTTCAGAGTTTTCAATCACCTGAATACTAGTCAGGTTTCTCATGTGTGCTGACTGGTGCAGCATTGTGTTGAAGGCTACAGTTAGTTATTAATGGGTCTGGTGACCATCAATGTGACTGGAGTGAAGTCATACCACAGCTAGCTGCTTCACATGATAGATGCAGGCGAACAGTGTGTGCCATCAGCAGGGTGGTGTAGTGGGGAGGACAGTATTAGAGTAACGTCATGCGCCGCGTCAGCAGCGGATTTTCAAAGCTGACCGTGGGCAGGTGGCAAGCCCACTATTGCGGTGAGACCAGCTGCATGACGTTAACTCGGCTACAGATAGCGATGGGCCTCTGTGTTTGCAGTAAACACTCATTCAGCTAAGATCTCCTGGCCAGAGCAGTGGCAGTGGCCCAGACCAGCTGTGCTCTTGCAGTCGGTGCGATGACAATGGACATAGTTGGGGTAGCTGGCAGAGACAATGTGATACCTACATTCCTACTGTGGCCAATTTCTACACTGTTCAGATCGTATCTTATTTCCTGAAACTGGAATTTAAATGCATTGCATGTAAGATGAGTTGCTGCCACGGGCTTCCAATCCTTTTTCGGGAATTTACCTTCCAAGTAAAGGAAAATCTTGCTTGGGATGCTCAAAACGTCCTGGTGTTGATCACATTGCAGAGTTCTGATTTGTTCATCACATTCGACAGGGGTGGTTATGTTGAGTGATGACATTGTTCTTATGCGGTTACAAGCCTAGCCACTTAAGGAACATACGGTTTCCTGTGTTAGCACATTCAGTTTTGGTTGTAAAGTGAAATGCTGCTGACTATATACGTCTGTTTTATAAAGTACGCTGAAAATGACGGCATATCACGATCTTCTCACCAAGAAAATTGATGAGATGGTCTCTCTCGCCCACGATCCTCAACTCAAGATTGTCTAATGTCTGAACAGTGACTTGGAGGTAAGTTGCGTTACTTGGCGTCTCCACAGTTGTACATCCTGGACCTGCTGTAGTGAAGAACCCATAGATGCTATGAATCAGTTTGTGGTTGAGAAAAGAATTCGTTGCAGTTTTGCACTTGACTCGAATTATGTTAACCAGTATATCTACTGAATGATCTGACTCATAGAATTGTATCGGATCTTCCTCCAGAATTTGATCCTTTGAGGAGCCTATTAATGTTCTCACTGAATTTTCCTTTGTAAAGTCTGTTGTGTGCTTGGTCGTTCTTATTTCAATTTTAAGTGGGCTAACAACTACGCGTAACTCGAAACCTCGTACTGCCTTGTTTGAAATATTCGTGTAAGTCGTATAATTTGTATGTGCTGTGAGGTACTTGCACAACCTCATTACTTCCCACATGTAAATTGTAGTTTGATCCAATGCTGTTGGGAATTGTATTGTAAGTTTCTAAGCCTACTAGTGCGATACTCGAACCCTCTTTTCCTAGCACAAATGGTGGGAAATAATTTGCGCTTAGTACTGATGATCGACAATTTGATGTCAGTGTATGGTGCTACTTCTTAAGATCAACTGACGAACTGGTGTGTGTGATTACCGATTTTATATATTCTCAGTAACTGTAAGGATGATCATGAGACATAGACATCTGCAGAGGTACGTACTGAACCTTTGATACAGTTGAAAACTTTAAAATATACAGTTACTGGCAAATTAACGGCATAATTCTTCTGTTAGTTGCAAATACACCAAATGAGTCGAAGTAATAAACACTATTTTGAGTTCTTCTTCTAACATATGCAACCCAATGAGTTCCAGGTCCTCCCACAACATCTAAATTTAGGATTCCGCATTCATTAGATTTCCACATATTCTCAGTTGGAGCAGTCGACATAAACACTCTACGAAATCGTGGCATAGCGAACTTGTTTGACTAATTTAAGCAGATAGGTATTTGTCAGTGGTCTGTCAATCAGTATAACTAACAGTTCTTCTATGAATATTCTTAACCCTTTTCTGTGAGGTTTTAAATATAGTCCCTTCTCAGCAGCAACAGATTCCTTAAATCTATTACGCCCTTTCTCTTCATCGAGTTGCTATTGTGCATTTTTCACTGTTCTGGCGATAGCTGCCGCACTGCCAGCCAGGGAGTTAACCGGTCAGTTAACCAGTAGTAGTAGGTGGGTACGTTCAGTGCAGTAGTAATATTATTCTGGGTCATTATTCTATGCGAGCTGCAAATGTATTGTCATTGCTTGAGATGTTGCATTTGAATTTTCAACACTTCCACTTGGAAGACCTGAGAGCATTGAGTGTGCTGGATGTATAATTCTCGTTGCTTACTGACTCATGATGATTCTTAACTGAATTTGATTTTGTATATATATATTCAAATTCAGTTTGTGTGTGTTCACATTTTATATGTTAGTGCGCTCAATGTACCCACATTAAGAATGGAAGGAATGCACCTGATGTACTTGACAGTGATAGGACACTGGGCGTTCAAATCAGCTTTCCTTCAGGCTGTTTTAGCTGCAGCCAGTGATAACTGAATAAATTTTTAAAACGTCCTGACTTGCCTTGTTCTTATTCTTCAGTAGGCAACGATCGATAGGCATTATTCGACTGAATTTTAACCCCATAGCCGATCTCTCTTCTTGAATGTATTTCCTTCGCTCAGTTGGCTGATATTCTATCTGAAGTGTGACGTCGTGGAAGGTCCCTTATTTGCTGATATTGTGGTCCATAGAAGCTATATGCAAGGATATGAAGACAAATTGGCAGATTATCGAAGATACCACTATCTCTGCTGATGTGTTTCACACCATGCTGTTTGAGGTTTGCGAGCCTTGTTATATAGCAAATCAGTGTCATCCACCCAACTGTTACGCGGTGAAGTGAATCCTAACCATTTAACAAAAGCCTTTTTCTTCTTCCGCCTAATGACGCATTCTATGAGGAACACATCTGGTTCACTGCTCCTCTGTAATCTAAAAACTACCAGTAATTTCACTGTACATATCTCCATTGACCAGTGTGGGGGGTACGATTTCTCAAATACTGTTTTGTGTTTTGAAATATGTACAAAATAACCTATCTTAAATTTCTGTTTGCATGGATATAGTTTTCATATGACTGCTAATGACATTTAGAAGCTCGTTATCACATACGTCAAATTGACTTGGTATTTATTGTCCTGTGGACAGATTGGGTGTACATGTTGACGAATTATGGGAGGCGGTCGGTCCATTTGAAAGAACTGCGAAGGTTAAAACACATCCACATTCGTCCAATTATTGTTCAGTTCAGATGCTCTACAATACATGTCTTCAACTCAGAGAATGTCAAGTAGTGATGTATTCCATACCATGCCATTACCATTTTGAAATATCTATTATAGAACTCACCTCCATGATCAGTTAGTAGATTGTGTGGAGTGCAATTGGTTCCTGTCTATAATAGTTGCTTAAACACATGCACAGTACTCTTCCCCATCTTTGATTTGACAGATAGAGTCCAGCAAATCTCAAGTACACATAAATGACCAATAAAATGCATTTCAAACCATTATCCTCTAATGAATATTGTCTTGCATCTATGAGATCCACCTGCCACAAGTCAACCAAACCTCTAAATATAACGTATTTAAATGGGAAAGTCCTACAAGCCAGTTTATGGAGTTTATGACGAACTTTACAGAAATAATTCCATTTGAATGGGCTGTATTCCGAACTGCAGACGATTATGTGAGCAAGCGAAATCATTCAACTATTTCGTCGCGATCGTCATAACTGATATTTTGGGCGATCTGCTGTTAATTTTCTTATTCTGCGTGTTGATAAAGCCACCAACGTGTACATCAGCAAACGCACGTTTAATAATGTTTCTGTATTTCAAGCTGTTGGTGCATTTCGTCCCTACTCCATTTGCTTTCTTATATAACCACATCATATGAAATATCAGGCCGCGTGTCGGTGAAAAGCTGTCGAGTTTTCCGGTTTTTAAGAATATTAGATCAGTAAAGTTAGTGTTCTTTCGAATTCTCTGTCTCCAATCTGTATTGCATTCTTGGCTGAACTTATAGGTTGGGAACCCAGCATATAGGGTTTCTCTACGCTTACACCGTAAGTTCTATCTATAGAACTACCACTGTACGTTTAATGAAATCGCCAATAGCTTCTTCTTTTTCTTCTTGTTTAACCTCCAATAGTCTTTTGAGACATACTGTGACAGTCCTGAACATCTATCTGAGTGATTGATCCCTTTCAAAATGCCATAACTTCAGCAGTCGTAGTTTCTCTAGAATAGCCTTACGTGCTACAATGGCTTATGTTCTGTCGACACGTTATACACTAATCAAACTTTGGAATGGCATACAACTTATAAACACTACTGTTTACCTTCTTTTCAATTACGTGAAGCCATGCAGTTAAGTCGCTTGTCCTCCTTTCAGTTAGATGAACCCTCGCAGTTAATTCACTGATTAACCTCAGAATGGTTTGAGAATAAGAATTTAGCTCCTTAGTGCGTTTGTTGATTGCTTCAAGTCTAGTGGTATGACCTTTAATTCTGTTATTGAACGTCTGAATTTTCATGTCAACTTACACATGAATGTTTTGCCTACACGTTTCAGACTAATTATGGGTGGAAGATACCGTGAACTTACCCATCGTGGAAAGTATAATGACGAAATTTTCTTGTTGCTCCATTATGCAGGGTGTTATCATAACTGAAGGCATTGAAATATCTCGAAACCCACATATTGGATCATAAAAAGTTATAGTTCCAATATGTTTGTTTTGGAGGGGGACATCCAATGATACCACACTCGACCCTCCACCCCACCCTGTGCGTGGGTGGTGTTAGTGGGGGGCACTTTGAAATCTTCAGTGGGAACTTTGCTTTTTTTTTTTTTTTTTTTTTTTTTTTTAGACTATGATTCTACACCAAAATCTATATACGGTTTATCTGAAGAATATGTTCTTACAATTCTTACAAGGGAACCTCCCCATCGCACCCACCTCAGAGTTGGTTATAAGTTGGCATAGTGGATAGGCCTTGAAAAACTGAACACAGATCAATCGAGAAAACAGGAAGAAGTTGTGTGGAACTATGAAAAAAATAAGCGAAATATACAAATTGAGTAGTCCATGTGGATGATAGTCAACATCAAGCACAGTATCAGCTTAGGAGCGCCATGGTCCCGTGGTTAGTGTGAGCAGCTGCGGAACGAGGGGTCCTTGGTTCAAGTCTTCCCTCGAATGAAAAGTTTCATTTTTTATTTTTCAGTTTATGTGACAAACTCTTATGTTTTCATCACTTTTTTGGGAGTGATTATCAAATCCACAAGAAAACTTAAATCGGGCAAGGTAGAAGAATCTTTTTATCCATTCGCCAAGTGTACAAGTTAGGTGGGTCGACAACATTTTCCTGTCATGTGACACACATGCCGTCACCAGTGTCGTATAGAATATATCAGACGTGTTTACCTGTGGAGGAATCGGTTGGCCTGTGACCTTGCGATCAAATGTTTTCGGTTCCCATTGGAGAGGCACGTCCTTTCGTCTACTAATCGCACGGTTTTGCGTGGCGGTCGCAAAACACAGACACTAAACTTATTACAGTGAACAGAGAGGTCAATGAACGAATGGACAGATCATAACTATGCGAAAATAAAGAAAGTAAACTTATCGCTCTAGGAAAGACTTGAACCAAGGACTACTCGTTCCGCAGCTGCTCACGCTAACCACGGAACTCTGGAGTTCACATTGTCCTTGGTGTTGCCTGTGTTGCACATGGACTACTCAGTTTGTATATTTTGCTTATTTTTTCATAGTTTCACACAACTTCTTCCTGTTTTCTCGATTGATCTCTGTTCAGCTTTTCAAGGCCTATCCACTGTGCCACCTTATACCTAAATCTGAGGGGGATGCGATGGGGAGGTTCCCTTGTTAGTTGTACCACATATGACGTTGTAGTTGGAGGAATAGAAATGGGTACACAGTCGTAATTTACGACATTCTGCTCAATCGCCCTTGAATATCGAATGGCACCTGGGACCCCACCTCTATGCTGCGATGGCAGCGCTCGCCAGTATTTCATAACTTCTAATTGGAAACCCCATTTTCAACGCTGTATTCCTCCAACATATCAAGAAGGGGACTATTCAACGTGTCACCGCCAATGTATCATAAAAAGCTGTACACTGTGACTGGAACCCATGTATCATGCAGACATAAAACAGACAGTAGCTCTAAACATTACAATACTTGCACTGTTTTTATTGCCTGCGCGCCTACCTATCATGTGGACAACAGACGTGCAAGTGGACGATGAATGTTGCACCCACAGAAGAAAAAACTGAAATGATCCTAATTTATGGAGAATGTATGAGAAATGTTAGGCTGTTGTTGCCTTTAGGCACAGCTTTTTCCAGAGAAAGTTCACTCTCGTTCGTTCTTTTACAACATTGTGAACACCTTTATGTCTGACGGCAGCATGCAGACCAGCAAAAGGAAGGGAAGCAAACATGTTATAGGAAAGCTAATGAAATGGCAGTTTACCACAACCCACTAGCAGTTTACGACAACCCACTAATAATTGCCCAGCAGTTACACCGTGACTCCTTTATGTCTGTAGGTAGTATTGTCACGCTACTGCATCATAAGCCTCATCCATACATGTCGCTGCATCGAGAACATCGTGGAGCCAATTTACATGACCAGGTAGTGTTTTGTGAATGGTGATGTCAACAAATGCAAATGATCTCCACATTCTTTGCCGAGGTACCATTTTCTGATGAGTCAACATTCACAAACCATGGTAGCGTTAAATGGCATAACATGCATTACAGGAGTGCAGACAATCCCCTTTGATTACGGGAAGTTGACCAACATCCGTGGTCGGTTAACGTATGGTGTGGCATCATGGGGAACAAACTCATTTGTCTGTATTTTATCGGTGGCATGTTGAGTGGACGTAAATATGGAACACTTTTGGAACAGGAACTACCAGCACTGTTGCAGCATCTTGCCCTGGACATTCGACAATGTATTTTGCTTCAACATAATAGTTGCCCAGCGCATTATGCAACTGAAAAACGGAAGGTATCTGACTATGTTCACATTGCTCGGTGGCTCGGCAGAGGTGACCCCGTTAATTGCCCCGCTAGGTCGCCAAAATTTGTCGTTGCCTGGTTTCTTTCTGTGGGGGATTAAAAGATCCTTACAAGCAAGTGCCAATAGGCTATTAAGACACGGTCGTCCACATCAGAAAACCCTGTGTAGACATTCCCGCGCATATGCTTCCGTTCTGTGTATAGTCATTTGAAAAGTGGGCCACTGAGTGTATTGAACTCTTTCCTTATTGGAACAGTAGAGTAGCATTTGCCTTGAGCCATAGCCACAGCGGAGCATCGAGTAGCCCCCTGTTCGATATGTCGGAGGAAAACGAGGTTGCGCATTGGGTATCCAATTAAAAGATATGAAATACTGGCCTTTTCCACCCTCGAGCATGGAGATGACCCACGTGCCATTCTATATTCAAGGGCCACTAAGTAGAATGTCGCAATCTATGACTGTGTACCCATTTCTATTCCTACAATTACAGCACCATCTGTGTCGAAACAAAATGCTCCAGACAAAACGAATGTAGATTTTACTGTAGAATCGTAATCTGCAATAAAAACTGAGGATTTCAAAGTTGCAACCCACGTATGGGGTGGCGTTGGAGGTCGAGTGTTGTATCACTGGACGTCCTCCTCTGATTAGATTAGATTAATACTTGTTCCATAGATCATGAATACGACACTTCGTAATGATGTGGAACGTGTCAGGTTAATGAAAGATGTCTGTACACGATAATACATTACACAAAATATTGCATGACACTAATGTTTAAGTTAGTTTTTTCCCCCTCCCTTAATTTATATCTAAAAATTCAGCCAATGAGTAGAAGGAGTTGTCATCTAGAAATTCTTTTAATTTATTTCTAAATGTTGGTTGACTATCTGTCAGGCTTTTGATGCTGTTTGGTAGGTGACCAAAGACTTTTGTGGCAGCATAATTTACCCCTTTCTGTGCCAAAGTCAAATTTAACCCTGCATAGTGAAGATCATCCTTTCTCCTGGTGTTATAGCTATGTACACTGCTATTACTTTTGAACTGGGTTGGATTATTAACAACAAATTTCATAAGTGAATATATATATCCTGTGAGGATCCCTAGACCCTTAAATAGATGTCTGCAGGATGACCGTGGGTGGGCTCCAGCAATTATGCTGATTACACGTTTTCGAGCAATGAATACTTTTCTACTCAACGATGAATTACCCCAGAATATGATGCCGTACAAAAGCAGTGAATGAAAGTAGGCATAGTAAGCTAATTTACTGCGATTCTTATCACCAAAATTTGCAATAACCCTAATAGCATACGTAGCTGAACTCAAGACGTTTCAGCAGACCATCAATGTGTTGCTTTCAGTTTAACCTCTCATCAATGGACACAGCTAAAAATTTTGAAAATTATACCTTAGCTACAGACTTCTGTTCAAAGTCTATATTTATTACTGGAGTTGTGCCATTTACTGTACAGAACTGTATATACTGTGTTTCATCAAAATTTAAAAAGTCCGTTTGCTGAGAACCACTTAATAATTTTGTGAAAAACATCATTTACAATTACATCACTTAGTTCTTGGATGTTATTACTATACTTGTATCATCAGCAAAAAGAACTAACTTTGCATCTTCATCAATATGGAATGGTAAGTCATTATTGTATATCAAGAACAGTAAAGGACCCAAGACCGAACTCTGTGGTATCCCGTACTTGATAGCCAGCCCCCCCCCCCCCCCCCACCCCCCAGTTTGAGGAATTAGCTGTTGTTTTAACATTACATGAACCACTTATTTCAACTTTCTGCGTTCTTCCGGTTAAGTACGAATTAAACCATTTGTGCACTGCCCCCCTCAAACCATAATGATTTAGCTTATCTAAAAGAATTCCATGATTTACACAATCAAAGGCCTTTGAGAGATCACAAAAAATACCAATGGGTGATGTCCGGTTATTCAGAGCATTTAATATTTGATCAGTGAAAGCGTATATAGCATTTTTTGTTGAAAAGCCTTTCTGAAAACCAAACTGACATTTTGTTGGTACTTTATTTTTACAAATATGGAAGGCTACTCTTGAATACATTACTTTCTCAAAATATTTTGATAGAGCTGTCAGAAGAGAGATTGGGCGGTAGTTGTTGACATCCGACGTATCCCCCTTTTTTATGCAATTGTTTTACAATGGCATATTTCAGTCTATCGGGGAAAGCACCCCGCTCCAAAGAGCTATTACATACGTGGCTGAGAATCCTACTTATCTGTGGGGAACAAGCTTTAAGTATCTTGCTGGAAATGCCATCTGAGACATACAAATTGGAATTCCAACTTTTTTGATCTGATGTGTTGTTTCTGAGATCTCTCTGTGTCCTCAATGAAAATGAACACCACGTACATAGGCAAACATGCACCTTCATCTTTTAAAAGCAACCTGAAAGTTGCGAAAGTATCGTCCTTCATTCAAAGGTTTACTTTTATCGATAGCAACAAAGCTAAACTGTGAATGATCCCAGCAATCTCTACATAAATTTGGAAATTCTCAGACGGTCACGTTGGTTCCTACATGAGCTTTGTAAATTTGCTTCAGATTCATAGAATCCTGATAAAATCCAATAATAATGTTTGCATTATCTGCTATTAGTTGTTTTGAGATCCTTGAATTATTCTAGCTAGCAAGATCTCTGTGCCCTCCAAAATAGAAATATTTGCATATCTGAATCTGATTTTCCACTAGAACATCATCAGATATGAAGAGAGTGTTATGTTTTACTTCTGCAGGTGCTGGAAGCTCATTCCTTTGGGTGCAAGTCTTATATGTAATACCGTCAACACCTGAAAGTATTCCACGACGTTCAAAGTTTTACACAAAACTTCCTGTGAATTTGACCAAAGTGTTTTGTAGAAGCTGTAAATGTAAGGCTGCCAACTTAGTCTCTTGTCAAATGTATGCTGTATGGCGTAAGTGCTGTACATTAAATTCCTTACGGTCTATCCAGCATGTGAGCCGATCCCATTTCGTACAAAACTTTTATTGTTTATTGTATGTCACCAGCACATATGTTGTGATCACCTAGTATGACTGTAGGTGTTGTCTGAGTATTTATAATAAACATACTGCAATAGCTATTGAATTGGCACACAGTCTACACAGCTGTGTAGGGGATATTATTACTTTCATTCCACAACAGGGCATGTTACCAAAGCCACTGCTGGGTTGAATTCATGATCAAAGAGCATTTCAGTGCTAACACGTTTACATCCACTCAAATTTACGGTGAAACACATAATGAACTTACATATGTGCTCTCGCTGAGACGTTTTCGGTTGGGGGTACTCTACATCGTCATCTGGTAGTGGAAAATGTTCGAGTTAAACTACAAACCTATAATACACTACACCTGTGGACACACTCAGGAACATTGATGATGCTGGATGTATTTGGTGCAGCTTTACATTTCGTGATGTTACTGTGTCACTCACACATTGCTAACTGAACTCATTACTTTTTCGCAACACGCTGATGGCAGCCTCACTGAAAATGTGGCAGTTCTATGCTGAGGGAAGAAACCTAATGTTGGAATCTTTGTTATGATAGGAGATTGTATCTGTATTGAACGGACATTTTTACACAACTGGTATTGGGAATCTACAACCAAAGCAGTTGCACTGCACTGATCATATGAGTTACATCATTTTTTAGGTGGATGGTGGTCTAACAGAAATGATACGAATATGTGATTATCAGCTTCAAGCATCTTTACTCGCTGATTGAGTTCCATCAGCTTTGAATTGATGTATTCTTTGATTAGAACATCTGAATATTTAAGACAAAATGCGCTGCTCTGACATCTCCAGAATTTCTCAATCATGTGGAATATTTGTTCAGAATCCTGTTTAAACAGCAGATGGCAGGGTGAGAATATGTGGCAATAGCTAGCAGGTTTAGACCAACATCCTTTGCCTTGACACCCAACTATAAATGGAACAGACAGATTATGTCCTATCAGAGTTTCCAATCACCTCGATACCTGTCAGGTTTCTCTTGTGCCCTGACCGGTGCTGCATTATATTGAAGGCTCCAGTTAGTTACGAGGGTTGAAAGTTAAATAGTGGTAACTATTTATTCACAACCGATACAAAAGAGTTACATGTTTGCACCTTTTACTGTCCTTCAAAGTAGTCACCAGCGTTGTGTAGAACCCGTTGACAGCGATGTGGAGGGCGTAGTATACCGTTAGCAAAGCCTGTTCTGTTGACGGTGCAAATGGAGGGGGTGTACTCCCTGTCGAATCTCTGGAACAGTTCTGAAGCAAATGCCGCGAAGTGGTTCCTTCATCTTCGGAATCAAATCAAAGTCACAAGGACTTAAGTCCGGGGAGTATGGTACAGTACTTTCCCGTCCCATCCAATTTACAGAGTTAGCTGTTTCAGCAATTCACCCACACACAGCTCGAAAGCACATAATTATACCCTTTTGGACATCTACATTTGTACCTTAAGACAGTACATTAGAATAGAACTTTATGATAGCATTTTATGTTCTACAGTACATGTATCCTGAAGGTTTGCCATCACCAGCTTGCACAGTGCTTTGGTGACAACTTGTGTCCATGGCTTTGTGGGGTCTGCACCACACTAACCCTGCCATCAGCTCTTACCAACCAAAATCTGGACTTTTTGAGCGGGCCACAGTTTTCCCAGTACCCTAGGTTCCAACTAATAAGGGCTGCTAGCACTGACAACTTACACAAATACCACTGCTCTCAGTAGTTAACTGAGGGAAATAGGGCATTGCATTGTCCCTGGTGAGAGGTAATGCCTGAAATTTGGTATTCTTGGCACTGTGAAGAATGAATTCACTATTACCAAAATGGAATGTGCCACACATCTAGCTCCAACTACCATTCTGCATTCAAAGTCTTAATTCCCATTGAATTACCATAATGGCTTCAGAAACCTTTTCACATGAATCACCTGTGTATAAATGACAGTTCCACCAATGCACTCCCCTTTCATATCTTGTATACACAATACTACCTCCATCTTTGTGTGTAAATATACCTATGCCATGCCTTTTGCGATCTCAGTGTACATTAACGATTAGATTTTCATCTGATACTGGAGCGATACCATCTGTGTATGAGGGGGCGGGATACGAGTTCGTTTGCATACAAGTTTTTGTTCTTCCTTCTAGCAGTAGGACAGCTGCCCTCCCCACCCTCTCCCTGGGTATGCACCGAATAGAAATGGCTACACATAATTAAGCAGCAATTACACTGAGTAACAGAGGGAACATGCAAACCAGATTGTGTTAACAGCACATTGTTTCGAATCTTGAAACCAACACTGTAAGAAATGCATACTGAGGAGAACCCTCTAACTTTGTGCTCTTTTTTGCCCTGGATGGCAGTATATTATCTAGAGTAAAGTTCCCCCTCCCCCCTTTCTTTGAGCACACACACGTTTCACAGAAATTACTACTATTACTGTGTTTGTTGGTTTCTGTTACAGAAACTTTCATTCTAGAATGAGGCTAACAAGACAACGGCAAAATGTGTCGAGGTAGGTCCCATAGACTAGGCAAGTTCAGATGTGGTGCAACAAATTTCTCTTGGCCGATTTCAGTTATAAAATGCAGAATATTTTGTCAGGCAACATGCAGTACTGCTGCTTCAGCCCCTTTAGTTTCATGAAATTCTGATACATAAACTTCAAACTGGCATCTGTAACAGAGGAGCGTTCCAAGCGGAGAGCTGCTGTCGCTGAGATTTGGGGGGAAAACCAGAAATCATGTCTTCATAGGCACTTGCAGAAGTCTATGGATACATGGCAGTGAAACAAGGAATAGAGTCAGTGGGCGATCTGTCCTTCAACAAGAGTCACATAAACCTGTAATCTGCGTGCCGGCCGGCCACAGGCAGATGTGGTTCCTGCAATGTTGGAACGTGTGGACACTCATTCCAAGAGATTGACAGATCATAAACATCTCACTGCTCAACTGGGTGTGCTGACACACACTAGCACCAGTTTGGGTACTCAAAGGTGCATGCCCACTGGGTTCTCACCGCACAACAGAAAACCACGGAGATCAACGGACCATCTGAGCAGAGTTACTTGGACATTATGTGACTGATCATGACAATTTTTTGTTGAACACTCACATGCAATGAAACATGGGTTCATCACTGAACTAGAAACAGAATAGCTGTCCATGGAGTCGCACTACACCACCTCTCCACTGAAGAACAAGTTCAAAGCCACACCCTCAGCAGGTACAGTACTGTTGAGCAACTTCTTGGATCTATGGTGTAACGATCCTCTCTGAAGTCTGTTGTGCTATCCTCAGTTAATTTAAGACTCTAGTTTAGCATGTTAGCCACCACAAAAATGCAGACATACTTATTGAGAACACAAAGCCTCACGGAAGTCTGTGCACCCAAGAACAACTCAGGAAATTTGACTGTTCTTCCTAAATCCACCCTACAGCCCAGATCTCGCACCTTCTGACTTCAACTGTTTGGCCCAATGAAGGACGCTTTCTATGGGGAAACAGTACATGGATAATGGTGAGTTTATTGATGCAGCAACATGTTTGCTCCAATGGCTACTAGTAGAGTGGAACTATACGAGCATTCAGGTCCTACCAATAAGGTGGCATATAGCCGTCGCACTGATGGGGATCGTGTTGAAAAATAGGTTTTGTAGCCAGAAGAGTGGGTAATCATGTGGTGTATTGGAATCCTGAATGAAATCCACCTGCTTTTTTTTAAAAAAAAATATATGATGCAGTGCTTACTGTTAGTAATATAGACGAAAATTCCTTCAAGACATTTCTGAGCACTTCGTATGCTTTAAAAATACTAAGGCACAGCATGAAAACTTCAAACCAGCCTCACATCGCACAGAAATTTTAATTTGACACATACAAACAATTTTGAGGCTACACAAGAAGCATCGAGCAAGCCAAACCTGAGCATGTAGGGGGACACTTGGGACAGACAGACATGGCGTGGCTCAGGCAGCCAAGTCTGATTTCCAGCCTATTAAAAACCCACCACGTGAAGTGGAGTTTCAATCCCATATGCACAGTCTCATAGCATACGGTTGACTAACATAGAATGTTGTTTTTATCATGGTTGCTGTGTGTGCCAGTAGGCTGACTTACAGATTGTGTCCTGTTCGGTAGTATCTTACGTCACTACAAATATTGCTATTGTATATTTATAGTGCACATGTAATTGTGGAGCTGCCGTATGATCATGGTAATTTATTTCAAATGCTCTACTTGTTACACCTTTAATGATGTGAAAAGTATTTTATGGTTTGGGTATGTACTACCACCAAGGATGAAAATTCACTTTTTTTAAAATAGGAAGCATGGTAACATTACATTTCATATGGCAGTTATCTGTAAGTTCTGTGCGATTTCCCTCCATTTACTTCCATGTCCATTTTTCTGTGCCTTGGGTGTGCACATAGCTACACTTCTGTATGCTGCTAGTTAATTTGTTGACGAACAGGCAGAACCATTCCCACAAAAAATTTTAATGTTCTCTTGTCTGAAAGCACATCTTAAAAATGGCTACCTCTGAAAGCTATGATAAAAATGAATCTCTTAGTAATTGTAAAAATAAAGTCTTGCATCACAGCAGAAATTAATTTGACAAATGCAAGCAGCCACATATCTGGAAGACCATCTATTACTGAATTTATATCTATACATAACTTTATACTGCAATTTTGAAACAACCATCGAGTGAAATCATGCCAAAAGTTGTGAAGGTGTCCTGGAGGATGATTTCATGGAAGAGATTGCAGTCTCTTAATTTTGTTTGTGTGTGTGTAAAAAAATTAAAAAATACAAACTACCTTTGGATTTGTTGTCCCAGTGCCAGATCAGATTTACTTATTCTGCATAACCCTCTGTGGTAAACAGCCTGCAATGTATACTTTTCTGTAGTTTCCCTTAGGGTCAACTGCTTATTATTCTGTTCAAAAATTACAAGAAACTGCCTTATCTCTATCATTCCTTGCTCATAATTTCCACAATTGCAGGTCTACTATATATTTCAAATACAGCAATGAGTAATGTAAAGCATTATAAAAGTGGCTAGTCACGTTTTTGCTTTTCAAAATGAACCTGTAATTTCACAAAGCCAGGGTCCTGCTACATCAGTTTTTGCAAAATAGCATATTAACAGTTTTTATTAGACAGGAACATCCAAATTTTAGTGAGCATATTACTGTTTCTCAATTTTTAATCGAAGTTAACACACTTTCAATCTCTCCCTGTGATATACGTAAAGTTAAGATACTTTACTTGCCTTTCGAGAAATCCACTTTCAGGACAGTGCGAATAGTTTCAAGTGCCGGGTATGGTTTTAATCAATGTTTGTTTCACAACTGCAGTAGAAAATTTTATATCCTTGTCACTTCTTCTTGTCACCAGGGCTCTTAATGACAGTCTTTCATATGAAGATCAAAGGTAGTTATATATATTTCGAAATCCATTTCCAAAAAACTTATCAGCTTTGCCCTGCAACTGGCAAAGTAAACTCCGGCACAAAAATAGCCTTCACTTAATACGAACGTATATTGTTTGTAATGTCGGCTAATGCACATTCAAATGACGCCTGTGTGACCCCTATAGGTGTCAGACAGCAGACTTCAAAACATGGCCACAATACAGTCGAAGCTTATTTGAAGTAATGCGCATCTAAGTTGTCGTCAGTAAGTCGGTATAGAACATAATCCTACAGATCTTACAAGGTCTTGACGTCATCCTGTAGCTCAGATGTGCTTAGGAGCGTCGGTTATGAGCAGTACCTGCTGTTTCGGAGCATTACCGGCCCGCACTCTCACGTTGCCTGGCCGCACTGGAGAGTTGCGCGCCTGCACCAATGCCGCAGCGAAAGTGTTAAGCAGCTACCATTTTGTACATACATTCTATTTCTCGCATTTTTTATGCAACACAAATTGGGATCATAAGCCATAAAAGAATTTCCTCTATTACGAATTTCATACAAAATAGAAGATTGAGTCGTTTGCCACGGAAATTTCTGTTCTAAACCAACAGATGGGAGACGAGCAATAGATTTTAACCTGTCATCTGAACACACACCATTTGCTACAACTTATTGCATGCACTGATTTGTGCAGTTATCTGTGAAGACAATTTTTTGGACAGACCTTTAGAATATATCAACACTTAGTGAAAGTGTGTCCAAAATGATACCCAATTTTGTGAGCAAAAAGTTACAGCTACGATGCAGTGGCTTAATTTATACTCAGACACAGATGACGGGGAGTACTTACGAATATATGTTCACTTAGGATAGCAAACTTTAGCCACCTTGTTATCATGCACCCTGTGAAAATTCCTTTGCAGACCCTCCTAAATTTTCATGAGAAGTGGGAATGTAGAATAGTCCAGTTAACTTCAAAGGAGTGGTAATGCAACCACTACCAGTGGAGTAATTATTCTGGCGACATCTCTCTCCATTTTTGCTAGCTGAAGATCAATGAGAAAGTTGTGTGAACACAGCTATCATTGATCTTGGGATAAAACATCACCTTGTGATCAACTCAAATGATTACTATAGGTTTAATATCTTATGTTGAAATAACAGCTGTCTTTCTTGGGTAGACTGTGGTACCCATGTACTACAGTTCTCCAATAGCAACTGATTGAAGGACTCGCTTTTGTCTAAATTCAATGTCATTGCAAATCAGTGGTGTTCATGTTATCATTTGGTATTTTGCAATTATTCTTTCACTGCAGAACTAGTGTGTACACAGGGTGTTACAAAAAGGTATGGCCAAACTTTCAGGAAACATTCCTCACATACAAATAAAGAAAAGATGTTATGTGGACATGTGTCCGGAAACGCTTAATTTCCATGTTAGAGCTCATTTTAGTTTGTTCTTCCACCTACGCTCACTGGAACATGTTATCATGATATCATACGGGATTCTCTACCTGTGCTGCTAGAACATGTGCCTTTACAAGTACAACACAACATGTGGTTCATGCACGATGAAGCTTCTGCACATTTCAGTCTAAGTGTTCATATGTTTCTCAACAACAGATTCGGTGACCGATGGATTAGTAGAGGCAGACCAATTCCATGGCCTCCACGCTCACCTGACCTCAACCCTCCTTATTTTCATTTATGGGGGCATTTGAAAGCTCTTGTCTACACAACCCCGGTACCAAATGTAGAGTCTCTTCATGCTCTTATTGTGGACAGCTGTGATACAATACTTCATTCTCCAGGGCTGCATCAGACCATCAGGGATTCCATGCGACGTAGGGTGGATGCATGTATCCTCGCTAATGGAGGACATTTCGAACATTTCTTGTAACAAAGTTTTTGAAGTCACGCTGGTACGTTCTGTTGCTGTGTGCTTCCATTCAATGATTAACGTGATTTGAAGGGTAGTAATTAAATGAGCTCTAACATGGAAAGTAAGCATATCCGGACACATGTCCACGTAACATATTTTGTTTCTTTGTGTGTGAGGAATGTTTCCTGAAAGTTTGCCGTACCTTTTTGTAACACCCTGTATAAAAAGGATGTATTTTTCGATAAAACAGCTTTCTGGATAATTGTGCCTCAATGCATCAAACAGCATGGTAAAGCCACACTGTGAACTAACGCACTGTTGAAAATTCAGGGTTGTACCTGTTTGGTTCCAGTATTGTGACTTACACTTAACTATACATTGTGTAAATACTGCAGATTATTAAAATACAGGGTGCACAAAAAAGAATAATTTGATTTAAAAAATTATTAACTATTATGGTATTTGAGGTATGTGTATGTGTGGACAATATACTGTTGGAAAGAGCAAACATGGCTCCCACTAGGCAACAGCAGTGTGCACCCACTTCAGTTCTAGTAAAAATGATGTCGAGACAACATAGAGGGTGCATTCTACGATTTGCTCAGTTTGCCAGTAATAACTGTTCACTATGATTTTTGTCCTAGGTATGATGTGGATCATCCCGTAGCACAGAGCATTAGACAAAGGAGAGCAGAGCATTAGACAAAGGAGAGCAGAGCATTAGACAAAGGAGAGCAGAGCATTAGACAAAGGAGAGCAGAGCATTAGACAAAGGAGAGCAGAGCATTAGACAAAGGAGAGCAGAGCATTAGACAAAGGAGAGCAGAGCATTAGACAAAGGAGAGCAGAGCATTAGACAAAGGAGAGCAGAGCATTAGACAAAGGAGAGCAGAGCATTAGACAAAGGAGAGCAGAGCATTAGACAAAGGAGAGCAGAGCATTAGACAAAGGAGAGCAGAGCATTAGACAAAGGAGAGCAGAGCATTAGACAAAGGAGAGCAGAGCATTAGACAAAGGAGAGCAGAGCATTAGACAAAGGAGAGCAGAGCATTAGACAAAGGAGAGCAGAGCATTAGACAAAGGAGAGCAGAGCATTAGACAAAGGAGAGCAGAGCATTAGACAAAGGAGAGCAGAGCATTAGACAAAGGAGAGCAGAGCATTAGACAAAGGAGAGCAGAGCATTAGACAAAGGAGAGCAGAGCATTAGACAAAGGAGAGCAGAGCATTAGACAAAGGAGAGCAGAGCATTAGACAAAGGAGAGCAGAGCATTAGACAAAGGAGAGCAGAGCATTAGACAAAGGAGAGCAGAGCATTAGACAAAGGAGAGCAGAGCATTAGACAAAGGAGAGCAGAGCATTAGACAAAGGAGAGCAGAGCATTAGACAAAGGAGAGCAGAGCATTAGACAAAGGAGAGCAGAGCATTAGACAAAGGAGAGCAGAGCATTAGACAAAGGAGAGCAGAGCATTAGACAAAGGAGAGCAGAGCATTAGACAAAGGAGAGCAGAGCATTAGACAAAGGAGAGCAGA
Organism: Schistocerca gregaria; assembly: GCF_023897955.1. Taxonomy (NCBI): domain Eukaryota; kingdom Metazoa; phylum Arthropoda; class Insecta; order Orthoptera; family Acrididae; genus Schistocerca; species Schistocerca gregaria. Next base: position 515,685,371 of record NC_064931.1, on the reverse strand, counting down.
GCATTAGACAAAGGAGAGCAGAGCATTAGACAAAGGAGAGCAGAGCATTAGACAAAGGAGAGCAGAGCATTAGACAAAGGAGAGCAGAGCATTAGACAAAGGAGAGCATTAGACAAAGGAGAGCATTAGACAAAGGAGAGCATTAGACAAAGGAGAGCATTAGACAAAGGAGAGCATTAGACAAAGGAGAGCATTAGACAAAGGCATGAACAATTCCGAGAAACAAGTTTTTTGCGTAAAGGCAAATCACCAGACCATCCCAGAGTGCGACACAGATGTCCAATGCATCCCCCATAGGTTCACAAGGAGTCCACAGAAATCTGTTCACCGTGCAGCTCAACTGCTCAATATGCCCCCACAGAGTCCGTCTGGCTTGTGTTGCATCAATGTTTACACATGAAACTACACAAAATTCAGCTACTGGAAGCTTTTCGTGAAGGTGACAACATTTAGAGTTCTGCCGGCCAGAGTGGCCGTGCAGTTCTGGGTGCAATAGTCTGGAACCGAGGGACCGCTACAGTCGCAGGTTCGAATCCTGCCTCGGGTATGGATGTGTGTGTGATGTCCTTAGGTTAGTTAGGTTTACTTAGTTCTAAGTCCTAGGCAACTGATGACCTCAGAAGTTAAGTCTCATAGTGCTCAGAGTCATTTGAACCATTTTTAGAATTCTGCAATTTGGTTCTTGGCAAGATGGAGAATGAGTTTTCCTCCACTCTGTTTAGCAACAAGGCAACATTCCATTTAAATGAGGAGGTTAACCATCATGTGAGAATATGGGTTACGAGGCATGAGGTTTTAGACTTTAAAGTAACTCTCCAAAATTTAGTTTCACAGGAAATGGTGTATGCGCCATTTTTCTTTGCCAAGTACACTGTTACAGGAAGCACATATCTCAATATGCTTGAGAACTTTCTTTTCCTCCAGTTGGAGACTGATTCGACGACTTTATTTATAAACAGGGTGGGGCACCACCACACTAGCAGCTGTAACAGCAGGAATTTTTAAATCAAAAAATTACTGAACGATAAGTTGGTCACATTGGAAGAAATGATTCAAGCTTACATAACTGGCCTCCAAGGCCACTGGAACTAACTATGTTATTTCTTGTGGGGGTTTATAAAATACTGTTTATGTGCCTCCATTACAAAGAACAATGAACGAACTGAGAGAATGCATTAACAGCAGCTGTGGAAACTGGCTCAAGACAGGCTTGCTGCAGAGTGGGAACAATCTGAATACCATATTCATATCAATGGAAAGGGGGGGGGGGGCATATTAAACACCTCTGAAAAGGTATGGAAAATTTCTCATTCATCAAAAAACAAATTCATTGCATGTTAGTTTCAAAAATATAGATGTGTCAAATGGGATTCTTTTTGATACACCCTGTATAATCAAATTACTATATTAAAAGATAGTTCCTGAGAAATTTTTGCTGTACCTAATCAAAGAGGTCAGTGACTTAACACCTGCTCACAATATCTGTGAAGAAAGAGGATAGCCAAATTTCAAAGGTTGAGCTATGCAATTACCTGTTAGAAGCTATTTCCAAGAACATCTCAAATGTTCTAGTTCAGTATTCCATACAAAAATGTAAACTGGTAATTAAGTTTTCTTCTCCCACCTCACTGGTGATCAAATTACTATGTAATTTTCCAATAGTGAAGATGTAGCAACCTCAAAATAACTGCTTCAATCATTTCATGTGTAACTGTTTTCCATAGTCACTGCACAACTAAGGTAACAACTTCAACCTTGTGCCACAAACCCTCACAACAAAATAAATTACACTTCTGCCACACTATTTTTAATGTTGCAACTAAGTTATGTGGCTGTTTGGTGCACAAGAAAAGTTTCAAAGTTCATTTTTCCAGTACTACTCACCCCTTTCTTTCAATCACCAAATGTTTTCCTTATACACTGCACTTCAGATTTCTAAATGTAACCTGTGATTTTTACCTTTAACTATCAGATCACTTTCAACCGAACTTTGTACGTATGTCACTTAGTGTCTGGGAAAAAAACCACTGCTGAGAGATGGAGAGGGCAGCAGGGGGGGGGGGGGGGGGTTGTGTGTGAAAAGACCCCTACCTCTCAAACAGGTGGTTGGGGTGGAGGAGGGGTGTGTGAAAAAGTGCAACTCTTAGAAAACTAATAGCAGGACTAGATTCATCCAATGTTTGAGAATGACGGTACATAGTGACTTGCAACAAAGTTTACACAAAATTTTACATCTTTACCTAACACTTTCTCACTCATCCCCTCCACAAGATGATGAAAGGAAGAAAGCTTCACTTAGCACATTCACTGTTTATGCAGTACAACTGCTGCATCGTTCATTACAATTTCTTACTTTTTTACTGCTAACTATTCACAACACTTTAGCAGACAACTGGATACGCCTGCAACATTATACAACTGTACGACACAGTTCAGAAGATACGTCAAATATTGAGCGGCATGAAAACTTAACTGCAGCGCTAAATTGATTACACACACACACATGAATTATATGTACAAATGTGTGTGAAATATGTTACGTATGACATGTATGAAGGCAAAGCTGTGGGTAGGAAACTACTACTAAACCCCTGGATCCATTTCAACCAAACTTCATATGTATATTAGTTACAATTCTGTGGGTTAAGAACAGGGATACTGAAGCTGGGAGGAAAGGATGTACATACATGTCTGGAGGATGAGGACTACTAGAGCAGAATCAATACATACCCAGACAACGCCTGGTACTGTTCCACACAAGCTCATTAATGCCTTAAAACCAGTAGTGTGACACACACACACACACACACACACACACACACACACACACACACACACACACACACACACACACACACACACACACACACAGTGTCACATGCCACATCAGTTTCCAGGGTTTGGGTGAGATACGATAAACAAAATTAACCCAAGAAATAGGAGGCACTTTTATGGAATTCATTAAATGAGCATACATAATGAGTTATGTAACTTTACAATTTGTACACTATGTTACCAAACTAAGGTAGTCTACACCAGATAGACGCACTTGCTTTTTGGCGTTTAATATCCTGTGACACACACTTTGTTAATTGAGTTTTTACTCCAATAACTTATCACAAGAAATATCACTGAGAGGCAATAATTTGTTCTTTTGGTGTGCCTGCACAATTTATGATGGTCCAACACATTTCTCCATTAACGGAGAATATTTCATTGCAGAATTCCTTTACAGTGGGGCGATAAAGATGCTACTCCAGAGACCCCACAATGGACAGGAGAAATACCCCTTTAAAATATAAGGCTGCCTTAAAAATAATCTGTGTCCATACCACTCATATTTGAGTGCACACACAGGTACACCCACACACAAAGAAGAAAAAGAAAAAAATCACTAAGTTATTCAAATAGTTCAACAAACTAATTTACTTCAGTAAAAATTTGATGCTCCATGAAACACTTGTTTGAATTAAAACTGACAGGTATTGTATGTACTATACTTGTGGCATGCATTAACACACAGTTAATTCCAACAAACAAGAATCTCTCTGACATGCTGCTAAACAGACATTTATAAGAAATTCATTGAAATTAAATCAATTTAATTTTCCAAAATTAGAATGAAGCTTTGCATACACTTCCAAAATTTAATCAATTCACAGTATAACTTAAAAGTCTTACATTGTATATATATGTACAAAATTTAACACTTTAAGTTCAGTAACAAATTTCCTTTACAAACAAACTGAAATTCTGAAGCTGCTATTACATTACTGTACAGGTGCTTTAACTATAAGTGATGAAAAAATTACACTTAACTTCAAAACAGAGTACCTGCTTGAATCAGAATCACAGGTCAATGTGAACTACAAGTGTAACTGTAACAGCAGCTTCTTTAAGAAGAAAATAGCTTAAATTTTATCTATTTTCTGGCATGGACATTCATAAAAATCAGTTTCAATTTTAGAACATTAAGTTCACTGCTCCATGCAGAAAATTGTTATTAAATGTTTAAGTATTTGATAACAAAATTACATACTTGAGTTTTTTCATACGAGCAATGAGTTTACACTTCCACTTTACTTATCTCAGAAGATGACTTATCACACCAGCATTAAATAAGGTCTACTATGACCAACTTTCAACTTAAACAGCAAACTGGCTGATGAGACAGCAGAAGTAAACACAAATATTTAACTTTAGGCAAAAATAAACTAAAAACCTCAATTATTCTGATTCTCAACACTTTTTCATTGGAAGTATAGAAACGAAAATAGTCCGTTCCACTCGAACTGTAACAATAATTTGAATACAGTAAACACACAGCCCCATCTCCGTAGAACACACTTCCAATGAGCTAATTAAAGTCAGTCTTTTCCAAATACACATGTACTATTCACATGCACTATCCACTTTTGTCCCAAACAGCCTTTTCTCATCATACAAATATGGTAAAGTTGAATTCACGGAACAATGCACCTGCCTGGCACTGCTCTGAACACTTTATTGAACCAAAAATGCTGTCATTCACAGGAGCCTGGAGCTCATCTTGCAGATTAAGGCTCAAAGTGACTGACAAGGCACGAACAGTACAAACCTGTACTGCTCAGTGGATCTTAACACTGCACCACCAGAACATTTAAAAGATCTCACTGGCTTTAACCCTGTTCAAGTCAAAGATTCAGTACTGATTACAAGTTCAACTGGAATCAAACACTGTTTGACAACTGCTTTTACATTTTGAAGGGGAAGTAGTACACATTTCACACTGAAACTAAACCTGTTCCATAGTAACAAAGAAAAAAACTTTTCTCCATACAGACAAAACCAAACACACTAACTACTTCACTTAGTCAATTACCCTCAGAAGATGCACACTATCATTTAACATAAGAAAATTTGTTCACATTTTTGTATCAACAACAAAAACACCTGATACATTTTATCAGTAAGAAATTAACTGAAAATTTCTGGAAGCCACTAACACACACACACACACACACACACACACACACACACACACACACACACACACTTACTGCAGACATCAATACTACACTGTAACATAATTAAATAACATGCAGTTACCATTCCATTATTCATGACATCAATGGGAGGTATACAATGGAGAAAGTGCTGGGGAAAGGTAGTGGATGAACAGAATTAAACATCTACAAAAGAATCTTCTGAATTGTCCAATAACCTGTGAGATTTCATTAAGAAAGTATTTTAAAATAAATTTAATCTTAAGGCTGCAGATGTGAAGCCTTTTTCCCCGCAAATAATGCAATTTAAGATGGTGCATAGTGTGTGAATCTCACGCTGACTAAAAAATATTTTGACAAACAATTCAATACAGATCCATGCTCTGTTCTGACAAATGGTAAGAACACCAATCACACTTTAAAAAGTAGAGCTAATTTACATTACTGGAATTATAGCATCCCTAATTATGCGATCCATAGCAAATTCGCAAGGAAAAAGGGGATTACAGGTGGTAAGGATTGACACAGCAATTCTGCTTTATACTGTAATGGAAACTTGTATTCAAATCTTATTTTAGTAACAGCTGCTAGGCATTTACATAGGCTCCTGTATCATAATGATACAGAAGGCTATAACAATGTATTCAGATTCTCTCTCTTAGAATCTAAAAATTAACAACCATATTCCTGATTATTAATGTTAATTCAATTTTCAGACTTCTGAGGAATGTAAACTATTTGAATGTACATTGTTGCTTACAGCAACCAATAATCGAATCTGCAAGTAAGCAGAAAGCAAGTATCACTGAATGCAAAACAGCCAGAATTTGCATTCATTTTAATTTGTTGGGTGTGAGCAAAAGGAAGTTTCGGTCCAGAAACTGTACACAATGTTGTATTTCCAAATGTCTAGAATGACATAGCAGTGATGTCCTTGCCTTCACAGAATGTCACATCACTGGTTATTAACAATGAAAATTTTTTCCTTTCGAACACCACTTCTTAACATATGCAAAATTTTGTAGTATGAAGGGCTAGAAAAAAATACATCAGTTAACAATAGACGAGCAACATCTATCCAGCCTCCACAATATGGACCTATGTTCACACGAACATGGTTGTTGACACTCGAGCTTTCAGAAATTTTTAATTACTTCTTGGTTTTTATGAAGCACAGAAGTAATAGGATGACAGGGTAGTCAACAGGTAATTGAGAAAAGGCAAAGTTAAACCAAATTCTGAATTTGAAGGAAGCCAAGTGGCAGAACAGGCTTGTGAAATAATGCCCGCCACCCCTACAGCTCCCCCCCCCCCCCCCAATATTCTATCAGAATAAGAGAAACAAATAATCCTTCAGAAAACAAAATCCATCTAATCCACGTGCACTTGACCGCCAGTCTATATGTGCACTTATGTTCCTATTTCTGCATCTAAAATGAAGACACTACTACTGTGATATATCTAGTAACTTTTTTTACATTTAAATTACCATTAAAAATCAGAGCTATTACTAAAATATAGAGGTTCATTTCTTTTGCAAACAATCTCACTTCAAACATGTACCAGGCATCACCTTGAAAAATTTAGTTCCCACCTTGAAAGGTCACCTGCCCTATGATGACAAAAGTAACAGTACATCATCATCATCATCATCATCATCATCATCATCATCATCATCATCTCTCTCTCTCTCTCTACCCCCCCCCCCCCCACATCCACAAAATACGTCTATGTTCATTAGCCAAACACTTTGAGAGATGTAGTACCTGTAACTGAGGCACTTCCAGGAAGTTAAATGACTTATTTTGAAATAATAATGATGAACAAGAAAATTACATTTCAATTACACAGTTATAATTTAATACTGAACATGATACCTCTGGTCAGAAAGGATCCTCACAGAAGAATACAGAGTAGAATCCACTCCTCTGAAAAGTACAACATTTGTTAACTGGAGTACAAAATGTTACTATTAAGACTATATGTAGTAGTTGATATTGCTCTTCTTTGTTTCTAAAGCTTATCCACTGTAACAAGGGTCACACACTTCCCCAATATGTATATTCGAACTGCAGAAGACATACTACTTGTTGACAGCCAATGTAAACATCAAGGTTAATGACTGGTACATTTGTCCCTCTCCCTTAACACACAAGAAAATTTGTTTTTATAAAATTAACAGCTGTCTGTTAAATTTGTATATTCAAACTGCAGAAGACATGCTCCCTGTTGACAGCCAATGTAATTATCAAGGTTAATGGTTGCTACATTCATCCCTTCCTCTCCCTCAACACACAAGAAAATTTGTTTTATAAAATTAACAGCTGTCTGTCCTCAAATTCACACTGTTTTGATACAAAGAGGAATTTAAATCACACTACCATCAGTGGTCAGCCTAATAATGTTCACTGTTAAGTGTATATATTAATTTTCCACACTGCACACCAAAAATTTACTTAACAGACAGCAAAACACAGGCAGCAGAATCAATCACACACACACACACACACACACACACACACACACACACACACACACACACACACACACAAAACCTCCCTTGCCCCTTTCTTCCACTGCTAACATATCAACACGGATTAAAAACTTGCAAGAAAAATCTAACTGTAGAGCATTATTGATAAATTCATTTTGCACAAACTGAACTTCTTAATTTTAGTACAATATGCACTCAGCAACAAATTGTTGACTAGCCTGGTAAATTTTATGCAAGAGATGGGAAGTCATGGTCATCATCAAACTTTGGAGCACTCTGCTGCCGAGGACTACGATTCTGGAAATTCTCTTGTCTGTCAAATCGGTCTCTCATCTGAAACAGAAATATTTCTCAAAAACTCGTCAGTTAGATGTTCTCTTAAATGAATTGTTAACTTTTAATAAGCCACTGCATCTCTGTCTTTTTTATTTAATGTAATATAAGTTATTGTCAAACAAGAAATAGCATTAAATTATCACACACAGATGCAGTGATTGAACAGTTTAGGCTACAAGAAACAATCCTGCATTAACTATGTGGTCTGTTTTTCTGAAGACACTGGCACAGCCCATAGAAGTCACCAACGGAAATAGCATGCAAGTGATGAATGAGTCCATTGGCATGTACATACCTAGGATCATTGGGTAAATGAGGTTTTTTAAACCTATTTTCTAGTTATACCTCAAAAATCAAACACCTACATTATTATCAGCATGTGAATTCTGGCTCATCAAAACTTTTTATTTAGGTTAAAACGTGTGTCAGACAGAGGAAGTTTCCATAATCAGCAAATTTTACAGTAAAAAACATCTATGGGAAGAAGTGTCAGTCCACAAAGCAAACCAATCAAAGCACACACTTGTGCAACAATTTCTGACCAAATCTTTACACAATCAGACTTCAGTGACACTGCCTTGCAACCTGAGAGACCGAACACACAATTCTATGTTCTGGGGCAAGTTACAAAATAGAGTTTTATTGTTACTCAATTATTCTCTTGTCTTACCATCTGAAGATTTGTTCCTGCCAGTCATAATTCTTATTTAATAGGTACATCACAATTCTTATTTAGTTTATGCAGACAATCTTCACCAGCAATTTGTGAAATTTTTGCAACACTACAGCAGCTCAGAAAGCAAGCATCACAGGTAACTCGTCACAGTGTAATGAAAAACACGTGAAAATTAGAATTATTTCCCAAAACTACTTCTGCACAGATAAAAATCTGGACACAGCAGCAAAAGCTTAATATTAAAAAGGGAACCCTCATCCCATTCTGTCATTAGCAGAAGTATCAATTTTGTATGGTTACACACAGTATGCAAAGGAAACTTATGTAACAGACGGTACCTATTGTTCAAGATGTCCACGACAAATTAACAGAAAACTTGCAAGAAATCCTAGCCTTTTATCTCAATGAAGTCTATCCTCTTAAGACAGTTACTGCAGTTTGACTACTATCTGAAAAGTCAAGCAGCTTTAGAGGAAATAGAACCAATGATTCACCACTGTTAGATCTGATATATGTGCATCTGTCTTCAAAGCAACATTGGCTGTATATGGTGAATCAGTTACTGAAAGAAGCAACAAGGTTGGTTGCCTCGTCTACAAACTTTTATGCCAAGTCTGATTTTCCTTCGAACACAAGTCACAGAGGAATTTTGTTTACATAGTCAAATTGACAATTTGAAGACTTGCTGCAGCTTACTGCTGAATTAGAAATAAATAGCCTGGTAATTTATCGTGTTCATATGTATAATGCAAATTGTTGCTAACATGCTTCACTTTAAAGAAGTTCGGTTGTTCTTTTCCAATATATGTAGTATTTAATAGGCATAATGCACAAACTGTTAAATGCTATTAAGGTAACCTACAATGTGCAACTTCCAGGTGGACTATAAGTTTATGAAAGTTTGCTGTACAATTCATTTCCCTTTTTATTTAGTCCTCAAAATACTTTTTGTCAGTATTAGGAGCACTGTATAAGGGTCTCAATTCGCTCTTTAGTTACATTTTATTAGTTCACTCACTGCTTGCAACCCAAAACATGAATATAATTTCGGATCCTTTTAACAGTAACAATGTTCCGTCTGTATCTTTCCCACAGGACATGACAAATACCAAACTGAATAGTTATACTGTTAGTTCACTACCATGGGGGGGAGTTCATCTAAAGACGAAAGGGTCCCACACTTTTAGGGTCACACTAGACAGAATTGTAAACTGATTTCTTCAGTTTAACTGAAATAAGGAATAACTCACAGTAATTACTTAAGCTCATGGTACCTGTAGAGTGGCAACTGTTCTCAATGGATGCATTACACTATAATCCACCAACAGAACTTTAAATTAAAATTATTTGGTGTTGTGTCGGCATAAGCTGTCACCAGCACACCAGTCGGCAAATATGTAGCAAGAAGATCGACGGTCAGTCTGTCACTAGCGCAGTCACCTAGTCACTTGCTCAGCCACTGATGCACCAACTCTCACTCCAGTTTGGTGTCCATCATTCACTGCATTGCAGGACTTGCACTTCACCAGCAGTGAGGCCAACATGGACTAACATTGAAGAGCTTGTAACACAACACAGGGACACTGTTAAAGTTATGTAACAGTTACCTGTTTCAGTAAATAATGAACTCTTAATACATGTGGTGCAGTTATGTTGCAGAAAGAGAATACCAGCCAACAAATGACATCCTCTTCCAAGATTCCTATGGCACAAGACCCTACAGTGCCGACGAAGATTCAACAGTGGCAATGAGGATAATTCAGTGCAGATCGAAGATAATCAACTTTGATGAAGATTTTGCTTGCTTCTCATGATATAGCCTGCAGCTATTTGCTGATTTTTTGCTGTGTTCTTGCATTGTATTCCAGGAGGGGAGCAGCACAACTAATCAAATTTCTGTTTTCAGAGGCCTTGCTTGCTTTTTGATGTAACATTTGTGTAAACCACCCCATCCACCCCCTGCCCCTGTGCCTCAGTCACAGATGGCCAATGTGATTGAGCTAACACAGGCCTTTCAGTTTCAGAACCAACAAATTGCTGCCTTACTGATGAGAGTACAACAACTTCTGGCTGCAGAACCAACCAACCCAACAAGTGCCGCCGACCAGCGTAACACCGTTCCAAGCCCATCGTCAAGTTCATTGCATACAAGGTACTGTAAAGCTACAATACTTTCTTTTGTATGCGGAATCCCTAGTGTCCAGGTTGATACAAAAACTCTTCCCAATTGCATCTCCCGACAAACTCAGCTATGACGAAGTAATCTCTGCATTAAACAAATACTATGACCAGCAAGTTCAATTGGCTACAGACAGAAATCAGTTCTTTTGCTTGCAGAAAAATCTGGAACAGAACAGACACCATACATCAGTAGTACACAGAATTAATGAGTATGACTAGGAAGTGTAAATACAAGCATAGATGTGGCAGCTTTTACAGTGATTTAATGCTCAGCAATATGATAACGTTTAATGTCTCAGATAGCAGAATACAGCAAAAAACAGATCTTACAGTACTCTGATCCATCACTTCCCAAGTATTGCAAATATTAGGGAAATATGATTTAAGTGCCATAGCAGCCGGTAAGTTTGTCAGGTCAAGTCACTCCTTGCTCGCGACCGCCCCAAGCAGCCACAACAATGAACGTGTACACAGCCATATAGACAGGAAAACAGGACTGAGTTTAGTGAAGTCTTGCCCTGAATGTTTTGCTCGCCAGAAGAGACAGGATTACCAGTCACGTAATGCAACGCATTACGAAAACTAAAAAAAAACTACTCCCAAACAGGCCATGAAGGCCCAAACGGTACAGACCAGCCACCCTGTCATCTTCAGCCCACAGGCGTCACTGGATGCGGATGTGGAGGAGCATGTCGTCAGCGCACCACTCTCCTGGCCATATGGGAGTTTCCAAGACTGGAGCCACTATTTCTCAATCAAGTAGCTCCTCAGGTTGCCTCACAAGGGCTGACTGCACCCAGCTTGCCAACAGTGCTGGGCAGACCGGATGGTCATCCATCCAAGTGCTAGCTCAGCTCGACAGCACTGAACTTCGGTGATCCGACGGGAACCGGTTTTACCACTGCCGCAAGACCATTGGCCACAACGCATTACACATGTGGAAAAAAATGCCATGTCCAAGCAGTTAGTTTGCAATGGCACAACGCCAATTTTGCCTGCTCCCAGAAAAAAACAGGCTCGTGCACATGCAGTGAATGCTGCATGTGCAAATCCTACAACAGTTTTTGACAGAAGTAAAGTTAAGGTTGTGCCACCACCTCACCATAGTGCAGTGCAACAACATTATAACAAACTATTTGTCTCATTACGCATTGCTGGCCGTTGTGCTAACTTTCAGTTAGACACAGGCACCTCAGTAACTTTCCTTAACTGTGCCACACACGAAAAGATAGGCTCACCACGCCTTTCTCAATCTAGCAAGCACGTCACTGCTTACAGACAGACAGATTTCACTCCTTTGACAATGTAGTTTGCCTGCCACTTACCAATCTCACATTACGACAGTGAATTTTATTGCGTTCAAATCAAGAGACAGTGAGAACATACTCTATTTAGATGCCTTTGATTTGTTTGGCCTTATCATGTAAGACAATGTGCTTTCAGTATGAGCAGCTTTTGCACCAAGAGACGGTGTCATTAGCTTGCTTAAAGAATTCCTGAACTATTTTCCGAAGGAATGGGTCCTTTATGAGAAAGTAGCCAGTGAATTTAAAGAATTCCAAGTTAATGGTGTAATTGCTCCCATACAAGCGAGTCAATGGGCAAGTCATCATTTTGTTGCCTAGAACTTCTGGTTGCATTCGAGTTGACTACAAGTCTACAGTCAACCCACAGACAGCTGTTTACACCTGTTACCTCGCCCTGAGGAACTCCTGGATAGGCTTGGTGCACGACATTAATTTTCTAAGATAGATTTGCATTTTGCTTACTTGCAAATTCCACTGAATGAACAATCACTGAAAGTGTGTGTTGTAAATACACACTTAAGGACTGTTCAAGTATTTCATTTGCCCTTCAGCAGTGCTTCCGCACTCACCATTTTTCAATGTTACTTGGAACAGCAAAAAGAGCCATTTTGTTGAAACTACCTTAACGATATTGTCATCTCAGGTCACATACTAGAGGAACACATTGCTAAGTTGCGTACTCTTTTTCAAGTGTTGTCAGAAGCAGGACTCTGCTGTCATCTAGAAAAGTATGAAGTTTTTCAAACATCTACAGTACTTAAGTCATGTGATAAACAGTCTGGGTGTGCAACACCTCCAGAGTCATTTGCTTACAATCCGTGACCTGCCTGTTTCTCGTGATGTGTGTGAACTGCAGTCAGTAGTAGGCAAGATGGATAACTACATTCGGTTCATACCCAATGCCTCAGATCACAAGATTGCTTGCATCGCAAAAATGTACTTCTTGTGTGGACAGAAGACATTTCAGAAACTAAAATGCCTTACACAGTGACAGACATTTAGCATATTTTGACCCTACCAAGCGAATTGTTTTGCAAGTCGACACTTCGTCCTACAGTATCAGCACTGTGCTTTCGCACAGAATTGGTGCGAAAGAGTTGTCTTTGCCTCAAAGTTGTTAACTTGAATGCAGTGCTGTTATTCTCAAACTGAAGAAGCTGCTCTTGCTACTGTGTATGGTGTCACAAAATTCCGTCACTATTTGTATGGTTGCAAGTTTTATTTAGTGACAAATCACAAGCCTTTGCAGTCCTTGTTTCATCTGCGAAATCCGGTTCCTATATGCACTGCTTAAAAACTGCAATTATCAGTTTTGTTGTTTTTGAAGTATAAGTATGAAATTGTGCACAGACCTATGGCAAAGCATAGCAATGCACGCACCCACCCTATCTTGCCATCCGATAAGCCCAGACTGATTTTTATGCATCTGCGACAGCTTGTTGCAAATCAATGTGCAGGACTCTGAATAGCTGTCATCTCTCTTGCACTCCAGAAAAATATCACAGGCCATAGAAGCAGACCGAGATCTCAATATTTTGTTCCATTGCATTAAGACATCTTGGCCTTGTTCATTGAATAGTATCCAGAACTCAGTTGTGAGCCAGTATTTTCCACATCAGCATTACCTTACAATTCAACAGGGTTTGATTCTAGTTCAAAATGACACTGGACAATTGCGTGTGCTTATTCCCAAAGTGTTACAAAAGAATGTGTTGAGATTGCTTCACCATAGACATTTGGAAATTGTTTGAACTACTTAGCAGGGTATGAACGCTCACAGGAACAGATGAGGTAAGCGTAGTGCATGCACAGAAAACCAATCCCACTCAGTCACAGATATTCTCAGCTTGGTCTGACTCATTCGTCATGGCAACGAGTGCACACACACTTTGCAGGACCATTTTGCGACACTCATTGGCTCATAGCGGTAGACTCTTAGCATGTTCCCACTTTTGGTGCCTGTGGCTTCTACATAACTTAGCACCACCACGCTTTTTCCTCCTCATTTTGCATAGGTGGTTTGCCAGAACTACCTTTGACAACAGACCATATGTCACTTCAAGTGATTTTGAACAGTTTTGTGAACGAAATGGCATTCATCATCTAACAAGTGCTCAGTTTCACCTCTGGTCTAATGAACGCTTCGTATGCACTTTCAAACAACGGATGGTTAAGCTTTGCACCACTCACACATGGGAACAGTAGCTATTATATATATACCTCCTATTGCTCCCACCCATGAGACAGACCATCATCTGGACTGCATGACTGCTGAAATCTGACATCTTTTACTGTTACACTTGCTACACCCACCGCAGCATCTGGCACCGCCAATGGTCCATAAGTATTGCTTTGCACCACACGATCATTCATTTATGGTTTATGGGCAACTGTAGGCACTGGAAAACAAGACGTGATGGAATGTATTTGCTCTTATGTATTAGACTGCAGGTCCCGATGGTTTGCAGCGCAACCATTAGCACCAAATTCGTGCGTGTCATTTGCCTGATGATTCAGCTCCTTTGAATGATGAGGTCATTCACTTCTTTTCCACACAGGTGTGCATACACACACCACTCATCACATGTAGCTGAATTTATGATATACTCTACAGTAATTTGAACATTATCAAGCACCCTAACGATGACATCTTTCCTGTCAATATGCTTCCCATTCAGCTTTGAAGTCAACAGCATACTATTTCTCAGCTGACTTTTTCACTTTAACTTTTGTATACAATGTAGTATCTCTCATACTTTAACCACAAGAGACGTAACTCACACTTTGATGCCAAACTTTGTGGGAGATTTTTTCTGTCTGACCCTTACAGTAATGTGTCCAGTAAGAGACTTGTGGAATATTTGGAAACACTTTTCCCTATGAACCACTTCCGTAAGTTCACCGAACTGTCTGTCCAACATAATTTTTGTCACTTTTCCCCTGACAAACTCATTCTTCGAGCCAAGACACTACTACACATTGTGACCCTCTTCATGTAATTCACAATCTTCCAGCATTTACCACACATTAGGGTGTCAATCCACGACATACGACAGTAAAATATTTCTCTTTAAGCTTCTCTAATGTGATTCATCTGGACAATAAAACAGGACCACCAATGCAAAATGTCTGGATGCTCTAATAGCACATTTCTTATTTTTGACCATACCATAACTTTCCTAAGAGACACTGTGGACTACTTCACCAGATTTCGTGTTGCAGACCTGGAGGAGTCTTTGCAAACTCTGCACAGTCTTTCTAACTGCAAACAATTCTGCCATTGTGTCCCAGGTCATTCACTGCTTGGTATAATTAAGCATTACTTGGAGTTCTCCACCTTATCGTATGTAAGGGCGGCCAACGATTTATAATCGAGTAACTTTTACTCTGAAAATGTGTTTTAGAACAATAATAGAATAACCAATGGTGTTTCTGTGTGAAGCACTACAGCAGTTTTACGAAGTCCAATATAAAATAATTCACACCGATTAGGTGCTGCATCAAAATGTTATCTAATAAAAGATCTGGGATGAAAACTAACCATTACTCACGAGTTTTCAGCAATTTAAGCATGCTTTGTCCTGCATACAAAGCTGCACTTAGTGAAGATTTTAAGACGGAGATGAGAAATTCTATCTGCCCCCTTTCAATGTTGGCACATTCAGTCAACCTTTTCAGCATCACTATGTAGCAACAATTAACTTCTGGCAGCATCACCAAGCACTAAAGGTGACAATGTGAGTCAGGAACTATCTAACCTGTTGTCCATCTTTCGGGAACATTTTTTATGTATGAACCACAGCTTTATATCACATTTAATTGCATTTTTCGCGAGAGAAATAAAACAATTATTTATGTACATCATAAACACACATTACTCAAAATACAAACAAAGTAGGTTTATTTTTTCCTGTAAGTTATTTACACTATCATTAAAGCAGACTATTGAAAAGATGGTGCTGTCATAAATTGTGGTAAAGTTTTTAAGTATGATTATCAAAAATTTTGGATTTGAATTCAAGGTCTTCCTTCAGAAAAGAATTTTATTTTTAAAGTCACAAGAGTAGTCTACTTTTTAGTTAAGCATGTTACACAAAATTTAGCTCACTATCTTTAATAGTTTTTAGCCAAAGGGTACCAGTGCATGAAATAATTTAACTTTTCGGATATTCAAGTTAAAGTTAAAACTTGCTTTCTCTATTAAACTTTCATGGCACTAATACATCCCAGGTACATATTCATCTTGTTTCTTGTGGTGTTCTTCCTCCCTACTCTTGTTCGCACTAATTCTTATTCTTGCTTCCTTGGTGGCTACCAACACCGTTTCTGCTTCGAAGAGTCTCCTTTGGTCAATGGCTATTAGATTGGTTGGTTTCTTTAAAAAGGAGGGTGCAAAGTGGCCAAACTGCTTGGCCATCAGTCCCTTGTTCCTGTTACAACAATACTGCAAGGGAAAGAATGAAAGTACTTTATGTACAGCACAATACTGGAAGGAAGAAAAAAAATGATAGAAAGGCAACGTATAATACAAGGAACAAAAGAGGACAAGAAAACCACAGAGAGATGCAAGAAACAGGTAGAAGATATTAAAACAAGAAAGCAGGGTACCATGGCTGACTGACCACGAGAACAACAAGGAGAAGCCAGCCACTGCGCAACACATTAAAACCTCCAGCCTAAAAGCTCACTAGGGTGGAGGGGACAGAGGCACAAAGACCATGTGCTAAAATGTAGAGAGAATGATAAAACCCAACCTCACGTACAAAACTTAAATCTAAATCAGCCAATTAGGCATTGTCAGCTAAAATTAGTGGCAACAAGTCCGGTAACCAAAGAGCATCACAGGGTAGCCAAAGGAGGACAGCGCAACAGAATATGGGCCACTGTCAACACAGTGCCGCACGAGGTGGGTCTTCACGGTGCAGGTAGGTAACCCAAGCGTGGCCAATGCAGAGCCGACAGAACCACCGAGACACGCCCTTTAGAGGGCATAGAGGGACACTACCGAAGTATGGCGTGGGTACCACTGATCGATAGCTCGGAGGCTGTTCGAGGAGTCACTACAGAGAAGAAATGACTGCTACGGCATGAACGGATGTGCTTAAGAGCACGAGATATGGCCACCAGCTCTGTAGTGAAAACCCTGCCACCACCGGGCAAGGAATGCTGTTCGATATGGCCTCTGAACATAGGCAAATCCAACACGGTCATCGGCCAGTCTGTGTAAACCACTTCAGAGCCCCGATAAGAATCGAGATGAAGTGACAACGGGGAGCTGCAGGGTTAACCGAATCCTTAGGGCCATATGGAAGGTCGGCCTAAGTTTACACCGTGGAGATGTATATGAATGGACCTGGAGCAGAGGTGATAAAGGGAAGGACTCCAGTTCAGACCGAAGGCATCGGACGTGAACAGCAATCTTAAGCACTGATCTGGGCCATCAATGGGACAGATTAACCCAGTGGTTGGAAAAGAGAGGCTGTAATTTGAATGCTCAGAGGAGTTACAAATGTGTGCAACTTAACTGGTGAGCAGTTGAGCACGTGTGATCTGCAATAGAGGGACTCCAGCCTCCACCAGTGCCCTGCTCACAAGATTCTTCCTAAAAGCTCCCGACGCTAGACGAACTCCACAGTGGTGCACTTTGTTGAGTAAACAAATGCTGAGGGCACTGCCGAACCATAAACCAGATTCCCATAGTAGAGGCAGGATTGAAAAAGGGCTCTGTAGAGCTGCAGCAGTGTAGAGCAATCTGCACCCTCGGTGTTTCTCAGGCAGTGGAGGGCATCGAGGTGCTGCCAGCACTTCCACTTAACCTGACTAAGATGAGGGAGCCAAGTCAATCGAGCGTCGAAAACCAGTCTTAAGAATCGATATTCTACTATTATCAGTGGATTGTCATTAAGGTAAGGTTCTGGCTCTGGATGAATGGTACAATGCCAACACAAGTGCACAAGACACGACTTTGCAGCTGAAAACTGGAACCGTGGGCTAGTGCCGAATGCTCTGCCTTGTGAATGACTCCCTGTAGGCGCTGCTCAGAAACACCCGTACTGGAGGAGCAGTATGAAATGCACGAGTCATATGCATACACAGAAGGTGAGACCGATGTTCCTACAGCTGCTGCTAGACCATTAATGGCCACTAAAAATAGACATTCAATACAGAGCCCTGCAGGGCTCCATTCTGGAGGGAGGGGGGGGACTATGGGAGGCACCAACTTGGACATAAAGTGCGGAGCAACAGGAGACCCCACTCATACAATGTGGCAAGGATATGATGTCGCCATTTCATGACAAACTTTAAGTCAAAAAAGATGGCAACCAGGTGTTGGCATCTGGAAAATGCTGTTCATATGGCAGGCTTGAGGGACCCGATTATCAGTGGTAACACGACCCTGGCAGAAACTGCCCTGGCACGGAGCCAGTAGGCCCCGTGACTCCAGGAGCCAACACAACCGCTGACTTACCATACGTTCTAACATCTTACGAAGAATTTTGGTGAGGCTGATAGCTATCCATATCCAGCAGGTATTTGCCAGATTTGAGCACTGGAATGGTGCTCTACCACCATCGTAATGAAAAGATGCCATTGCACCAGATCCAGTTGAAGATTAAGAGATGTCACTTTTAGTCGGCGGGATATGTTTGATCATCTGACTATGGATCTGATCTGGCCCAGAAGCTGTGTCCGGGCAATGTACAAAGGTGCCGAAGAGCACCACTCTGTAGAGGACTTACCTTTCCATCTGCCATTTGAGGGTGCAGAAGGTGGGGGTCAGTTCTGTGATGCACAGGCTCAAGTGTAGTGCTCAACAGTTTCATTTGCATTGGTAGATAACATGCCACTGATGTTAATGCCAGTGTCGCCTGTCAGGATCTGGTACCCAAAAAAAGTCTTCTGACCTTCATCCAGACTTGGGAGGATGACATATGGCACCCAATGGTCGAGACTTACCTCTCCTAACACTCCTGTGTGTTTTTTATAAGCTATGAGCAAGGAACAATTTAAAAGCTATTAGGTGCTCTCGGGAAGGGTGTTGCTTATGTAGCTGTAGAACTCACTGATGCTCTTTAATTGCCTGAATTATTTTCGGCGAACACCAAGATACTCACTTTCTCTCAGGGCACCCTAAAGAGCAAGGGATCGCATTTTCCAATGCAGAAACGATCGTTCTAGTGACCCACTCAACCACCACATCGAGGGTACCATGTGGGGGAGATTCAACAGTGACAGCAGAGGTGAAAGCTCCCTAGTCTACCCTATTTGCTCATATGAGTAGACGACCGAAGAATGTCACTGGAGGGGTGACAGGAAGATGGGAAGGTGGTCATTACCACAGTAGTCATCGTGGGTTCTCCAGTGGATAGATATCAGGACATAAATGCAAACCCCACCACACACTATTACAGTTGCTATAGCTTTTTTAATATCCCTATAGTCAATGGCTGTTAGAGCTCTATGCATATTTAGTCCAGACACTCCTGTCAGTTCCATAACATTAAGCCTTGACACTGCAGCATCACTGAAACATAGATCAGCATCTAGTACACCTATTTTCAAACCATTTAGTCCTGTCAGAACAAGTTTTTTTATCTGTTCACATATACAATTGTTGGAACTTTTTCATTTAGATTTTTGAGTCCTACCATGTAAACTTTTTTCTAATATTCTTTTGTCACTAAGATACTTACACATAAGCTTTGTAACTTCCATTATAGCAAATGGCAAAAAATGTTTGTTGTAGTGCTCACCTTAAGCAACAGCCCTTTGGTATCCACAACACAAATCACTGCCAGGTGGGCATCTGTAGAGGATTCATGAAAGAAGCTAACCCATGCTGCCTTTTTCACTCCCTGAAGATCATTTTTATTGTTTTATGGCTTGCCCCTAATAATACTGCAACCTGTCTAAGCCAACCACGTCCACTAATCCACCAATAATCAACTAATTTCTTTCCCTTCAAATTCCTCTTCCAGTTCCTCAATCTTACACCTAACAACAAAAACAAAACTTTCAAGTCCAGGAACACTTGGTACTCCAGTACCTCCTCGAACAATAGCAACAGTAAACCATCCGTTACCATGACCAAACGTATCATTTATATCTAAACTAAAATTAAGTCTACAACCGACGAAAACAGCAAGACCATCCAGCAGAGCTTGTGCAGCGACAGACTTAACTGGAATACGATTCTTCTTGTCTCCAGCTGTTGTAGCAAATTCGATGTTCTCGATGGTCTTTTAGACTGTTTGTTTAGAACGACGGCGATATCTTCTGTAAGGCATCTTGGCAGCGTTCAATGCAGTTGCCTGTGCAGCAGCAGCAGCGCGACATAGCCGCTACGCGGCACTCGCTCGCTTATATACATGTCCGAACACGCGTGACCTTGATTCGGACTTAGAATATTTCTGCCAGCTGGCGGAGCGTTATCCCGGACGCGAGCAATAGGTGTTCTAGGTGCTCGCGTCCTCTGTGCGCCAGCCAGGCGCGCTGCCAAGATTACGTAAGTTGGTCGGCGGATTGCGTCAGCCGCCTTTGTGGCGTGACATGCTGTTACCTCCTTGAGCCCCCTGGTTCTAGATGTACCCATGTCCGGTTCTAAGCTACGCTACAGATCAGTTTGCAAAAAAAATAATTATTTATGGAAATATACAGTACAATCACCAACAAATTTTACTGGACTTTAAAGTTTCGTTGACAGAGACATTATTGCCTTTCGCACTTACCATATTTCTGAATTAGCTAATAAGGATTTTGGTAAATCTGCATATGTTTCTCCTTCTTCCTTGTCATTGTATACTCGTAACAGGAGGAAAATATCTGTTAACGAATCTGTATTCATTTGGGTTAAAGGCAAAGGTGTATGTGAATATGTAAAATTTGTTGGTGTCAGCATAAGGTTTGGATTCAGAAATTTTTTGGTACCCTTCTAGTCTCCATCTCCTAGGTAAAATGTATGTATCACACCATATTTCTCCACTGACCTGTGAAATATCTTCACACCTTCAGATTCCATCCTTCCACTGTAACCACTAAAATTAATCAAACATTTCACAATTTTCAGTTCCACTAGTTCAGCCATGACAGTAGTTGGTAATACATTCCACATCAATGACAACCATTGTCCAAGGAGGTCACTGTCACTACACCATTTAGGAAACTATGGACTCTTCATTGCCAGGATGCACCCTGGGCTGCATACATAGATCATGTATTGCCATCATTCATGTCTACACTTTCCGGAACAGCATCTTTCGTACTATCATTTGTTATTTCTTCTATAGTATGTAGAATAATTTTATTGCATCTATCAAATCTTGTAGGGGAGGTAAGTGCCTAAGAACACAGAAAATTTGTGCACTTCTGTACACTTTTGCCTATATACCTCATAGCATAAGCAAGTTTAATATTAGTGTTACACACACTTGTTTAGTTACACCACAAGTGTAACCACATTCTCTTGGATCCCAAAAATTACAAACAATTCTTAATTTTATGCACAATGTTTTCTAGCACATATTTCCCAACTACCTTCATACCACTATTGCCACATTCCTTACCCTGCAAAGCTTTATTTATTAGTTCAGATAGAGCGAAGTTCAACAATGACACAACCTGAATGAATAGTTGCCATCTATTTTATCAGCATCAATACTGTCAAGCCCTGTCCAAATATTTCAGTTCTAGCTTCAAAGCACTGAGTAGTTGAAGCTGATTCAAATCTAGTATCACATATTTCAATATTAGCAGTTAATCCATTTGGTGGACCAGTTTCCATAAAAATTACATTGGTTAACACCGAACTACTTAATTCTTTCCATGTATGCAATTACTTCGCTGTAAACAAAATATTCACACCAAAGTAACAACAAACAATAAGTAACACACACTATAAACGAAACCATAAAGCTCTTGCACGTGAGCCAACTTAAGGGACTACTAAGTCATAAAAACGAAACAAATGAGAGCAAAACTTTATTTTTAACAGAGCTGACTGTTACATGGGGATGATGTGGTGCATGCAGCCACTTTTAAATTCCTCTAATTTTGGTACTTTCTGTGGTCCTTTTTTCTGGAAGTAAACTTCTGTCAGTTATTCAAGTGCAAGCCCCTTAAGAAATCGTTTGCAACTGTGAAAGTACGAACAGTAACACTGCAGACAATGGCTACGCTGCAGTACTGTCAGCTACCTAATATTGGCTGCAATCAAAAACATGTTACTACCAGCTGAAGCCTTCAGACTACTGATTCACAACTAGGGAGTGGGTCAGAAAGTGGATTGGGCAACTTTGATTTTGTCCATGTGTCCACTATTTGCCGACCCCTGCTCACCTGAGACCTTGCCTGCCTGGCTGCCTCCCAAGTGAGCACACAAGCTAGAACAGCCTACTCTCCTGCCTATGTAGTTTCAACCTAAGGCTTGTCATGCTGAAACGATCTTTTGGTTGGTGACTGCTATACATTAACAAAAGCCAAAAGTATTTTCACATTCATGTATCAAGATTGGTCACTGCTCTGTGTTTTATTGGTATAGTACTGCATTATTTTTTACATAATGAATTTTGTATTCCAAGATTCCCACCACTCCAACAATATTTTATTTAGACAAACACTTTTTAGTAAGTTATATAGAATTAAACAAGTCCCTTAAACAACTGTAAACGAACTTAATGGAAACTGTTTATCATGATTGCAGAGGAAAAAAATGGATACAAAATACAACACGTGGCATAATTACATACAATTCGTTCAGTTACATAACAGGTGAATAATGACAACTTTAAACCGCAACATAAATCTAGGAAGTTAATTCTGTCACATCATGTGATAATTTTGCTTTCTGCAAATGTAGTTCACCGAGTTGAACTTTTGTTTTAGATACAGCAACATTGTCATTTTCATGAAAATTTGACTGCTCAAAAGCCACTGGAACATAGAACAACAGAATCCTCTCCCCCCCCCCCCCCTCCACACACACACACACACACACACACACACACACACACACACACACACACACACACACACACCAGTTCCTTGCAGTTGATGTGTTACTCAGTCAATAATATAATAAAACTAGCGTGTATAGTATGTCAAATTAAGATACTGTACAATTTAAAATACTACATGAGAAATTAAAAGTTTGCCACATTTATCAAACATACCTGATTACGGTCACCCAATGGTCCTGCTCTTCCAACACCTCCATTACGGGCAGGGCCTACAGGTCCTGTACCTCGCATGCCACGGCCACCTCGCATACCACCACGACCACGAGCTCTACTGCCACGTCTCGAGTCAGCAAAGTGAATATCTATATCCAAGATGTGCTTCTGTCGTCCAACACGCTGCGGGTATTCTGATGCATCGTATTCCTGAACAAAATGTTCCCAGGTAATTGGAATGATACCAAAGGAGTACACAAGGTAACTTGTACTACATCTTGTATACTGAATATTATGTTGATAGGGATTTGAGCACTGTACATATAAGATATACAGACAGAATTTTACACTGTGGCACACACAGAAACGAAACAGTTGTGCAGTACCTTTAACTTTTCAAAATAATTGCAAAGTGTTCACTATGTAAGTCACCACATTTATTTCATACCACTATGTTCACTTCAGATATAAAAATCACACAAACATTTTATTAATGATGCAACTTTTTTGTGAGGGGGCAGTTTAAGTAATAACCAGAACAGAAAGATGAGACAATACAGACAAGGACAGCACACCGGACGAGTCAACATGAATTTATTTTTATTTATTTGGGGGAGAGGGGTCGCACTTTAATCTGTTTACAAAAAAATGGAGAAATGCACAACCATGACACAAACCAATAGAAACATATACCTACTCAGCTGAAGACAGCAGCAGCAGTCGCGATGGATGTGGAATATGGCCCACATGTTCAACAAACCAGCCCTATCAATTTTAAATGAAAACACTTTCGTCAACAATAATGTAAAGGAAATCTTAATGCAAAACACATTCTGTCTAGTATTTTAAGGCTACGATGCATAAACTCAAACAGCCTCAACCTCTCCCTTCCAATTAAAATTTTAAGAAAGCTATGTCCTGAATACACTGAGGTCACAAAACACATGGGATAGAGGCATTCACATATACAGATGGTGGTAGTACCACGTACACAAGGTGTAAAAGGGTAGTGCATTGGCAGAGATGTCATTTGTACTCGGGTGATTCATGTGAAAAGGTTTCAGTCACAACTACAGCCGCACTACAGGAATTGATGTACTTGGTACACAGAATGACAGTCACAGCTAGATGCATAGTACATTCCACTTTGGAAATCGTTATGGAATTCAATATTATAAGATCCATAGTGGCAAGAGTGTGCTGAGAATACCATATTTCAGGCCTTACCTCTCACCGTGGACAACGCAGTGGCCAACTGCGTTCACTTAATGACCGAGAGCAGTGGCAATTATGTAGAATTGTCAGTGCTGAACAGACAAAATTGTTTGGACCCTGGACTAGAAAACCATGGCCTGGTATGATGAGCCCAATTTCAATTGGTAAGAGCTGATGGTAGGGTTAAAGTGTGGCACAGACAAAACAAAGCCATGGAACAATGTCAACAAGGCACTGCGAGTGCTGGTGGTGGTAGTGGTTCCATAATAGCGAGGGCTGTGGAATGGACTGGGTCCTCTATACCCGGGCCGCTGAAACATGGCACTTGACGTTTGCATATGAAGTTGGCAGCGTAACAGAGTAACAAGTGAGGAACGATAGGCGCTAGGCATTCAGCGTGGGGCGCCAGCATCACAGCGCATTGAGCTCTGATGTTACGTGCTGCGACGTCAAAGTTGTCACAGTTCCCGCGTTGCCGGCTTTGTTTAGCGAATGTGTATACAACGTGAATTGTATGTTGTATACCGTGTGTTTTCGTTTTACTGTGTGCTATATGGTTGTGACTTTTGTTACGTTGTGAGTGTAAATACTTGGAAAATGCCACCGAAAAGACTTCGTTCACCTAATGACAATCCTTTGCATCGAGGGGTGCCCCTAAACAGCCAGGCACTGGAGTTACTACGCAGAACTCTTGAGTTTTATGAGCAGGAGAAAAACTACATAAGCATTCATGGACAGCCATCAATTCCTGCCTACGGTGGTGGAACGTACGTCGAAACTCTTGGTACTAGTGCGAGAACCGTAGTAAGTAAGGGAGTATTAATACAAAAAAAGTTGGAAGATATTGAAGTGTGCCGTAATGATTCCGAGCTGTCTGCATCAAATAATACATTTTTTTTTATCAACCTCGGAAAAGAAGAAAAAGCGGCCTAGTCCTATCACAGATTCATATTCTTTCCAGACTGATGCAATTCGTAGGCATGTTTATGCTTACAACAGCAGAAAAGAGTATATGACTGTAGCTAAGTTATTAGTCTCTTTAAAAGAACTCTTCAGGGTTGGTAAAACATCACTAACAATTGTGCTAAAAAATATGGGTTTCCATTACAAAATGCTAGATGGATACAAAGTACTGTTAGAGAGGGCACATGTTACCGCTCTTAGCATTTTCTTGCACAAATTTATGGGCAGGCATTCATTCCATAATTTGGCTAGACGAAACGTATGTTAATGTCGGGGAAGCTGTCAGTAAATGTTGGACGGATAACACACCCAGCAGTAGCGGCCATCAGCCAACGAGGAGCTAGATTAATTGTGGTCCATGCAGGCTCCTCCAGTGGTTTTGTCCCTGACACACTTAGTTTTTAGATAAAAAACACTGGTGATTACCATGAAGATATGGATCAAACACTGTTTGTTGAGTGGTTCAGGAACCTTTTCAAACAGTTTCCTGTCCCTACAACAATTGTAATGGACAATGCTCCATGTCATTCGGTGATACAGAACAAAGCCCCAACCACAAATGATCGGAACGAAGTTACGGTGCAATGGTCACAGGCTCGAAATATGGCATCCGATATGAGTATGACAAAGGTTCTGTTATATTCTCTTGTTAAATAAAATAAGCCTACGACACCTACATATTTTGTAGACGAAATTGCCAAGGAGCAGGGTCAAACTGTAAAAAGGCTGCCACCATATCACTGCCTTTTCAACCCCACTGAGTTAGTATGGAGTGATGTAAAAATGTGTGTCAGGAACAACAAGAAGTCCTCTACAATAACAGAGGTGGAAAAGCTGTTGCGTGAAGCTCTTGTGACTGTGGATGCAGCCTCATGGAGAAAAGTAGAGCATGTCGAGAAGCTTATACGAGCAGCACAGACAATAGAAGGCATTATCAGTGGCCATGAACAATTAATGATTTGTCTTGCTGATGACGACGACGAAGACGGTTTTGGCGATGAATCGGCAACAGCGGCGATGAATCGGCAACTGTGACGATGGCGAGCTGGATGGAATTGCGCCATTATCGCTGTAAATTGGTGAGTGAAAAATTACTAATATTGGTTGTTTATTGCAATCTGTTATTTATTTTGTAAACTACGTATATTATTGATTTTAAAGTACCAGTCATCATATGCTTGTTTTTTTTTTAGTTCTTTGCTCAGTTATCGAAAGGGTGCCCATTGTTATGCTTTTACATGCATTATTATACGGTTGTTTACTTTCTGTCATTGTAGTACAACTAAAAACGAAATTTTATATACACTGTAATTACTCAATCGCTTGGATTTAGGAGGCGTGACGGAAAACTGTATCATCTGCTGTGTGTATAAAGGCTGCTGTTGCAACATTGCTATTACAGTATAGCCAACCTAACTAGACAAAAAGCGAACTGCCAAGTGCAATGTTTCGCCAGCGGGAGCATAGTCCAACTGAACCCATCACTGACTGGAAATGATTATGTTCAACTACTTTGAGATAATCTGCAACCGTTCACGGACTTCATGTTCCCAAAATAAATAAACGATGCGCCACATCACTGGGCCACAACTGCTTGCAATTGGTTTGAACAACATTCTGGACAATTTGAGCGAATTATGTGGACACCCAGATCACCTGACATGAATCCTATCACACATATATGGGATATAATCACTGTATCAGTTCATGCACAAAATCTCGAACCAGCAACACTTCCGCAATGATGGATGGCTACAGAGGCAGGATGGCTCAATATTTCTGTAGAGGACTTCCAATGACTTGTTCAGTACATGCCACAAGCTGCTACACTGGATTGGGCAAAAGTAGGTCTGACAATATTAAC
Source organism: Schistocerca gregaria (assembly GCF_023897955.1). Classification (NCBI taxonomy): domain Eukaryota; kingdom Metazoa; phylum Arthropoda; class Insecta; order Orthoptera; family Acrididae; genus Schistocerca; species Schistocerca gregaria. The sequence continues at coordinate 515,658,182 of NC_064931.1, read as the reverse complement.
AGGTATACCATGCCTTTTTGCCACCTCCGTGTACACTATGTACACAGAGAGTGTTATTTCATTTTAGTTTCGATTTGAATTCGAAGCACAAACATTCTGCTTGTCCTGTGTCTTTTACAGCTGTTCACACACACACACAAAGCAGATATGTATTTACATACAATATTATTGTTTATATTTTTGAATATATTACAGTGACAGTGTTTTGTCATTTCTTAATTTCATAGCCACTGTCATCTTCAGCAAAACTTTGAAGCCATTTTCATTTATTAGCTGTTGACCAAAACTTATTTTGTTTGCAAATACTACTTTTTTGTTGTTGCAAGTGGTCCATCTTTACCACCGCCAACCCATCTTGATCCCACAAAAATACCATAATCACAACACAATGGGGACAACACATTAGGAAGAAGACACATGAAAAGGGGAAAGGCCAGCATGTAGGCAATGACAAAGGCTTCTGAAACCAACACAAACTCCATTTACAGAAGGAAGGACCAATCAGCTTTGCAAAGAAAGCCAAGAACAGACTTAACCATGTGAGGGTTGTTTGTTAACACCCGGGACAAGGAAGGTGCACAGTGTACGTAGTGTAAAGAGCCAAATGGTGCAGGCAGTCCAGCAATATATGGATCATTGGGGAGGGTGTGGGGGTGGAGAGGGGGAGGGGGACTGGAAGGGGGTGGCTCATTATAGAGTAAAAAACCATGGTTAAATCCAGGATGACCAATGAAGATAGCACAATGGTAGATTTCTGCTGGGAGAGGTGGAGGGAAGAACGCCACAGAGTGGGAGTCCCATTAATGAGTCAGCCCACAATTGAGTGGGGGGGGGGAGTCGCAAATCCACATTCACAGGGTCACAGAGAACAGAGTAGGTATTTAACACATTGTTATCCACTCCAAATCTGGACTACGTAAGATTTCTGCACTTCCATCAGTCAACATAGTGCCAGAAAGTTATGAAAAAAAAGAAAAAATGAAAAAATAACAGTAGTCACCTCCTCCTCTTCTTCCTCCTCTTCTCCTTCTTTCTTCTTTGTTAAAGCGTACATTTTCTTCCACTGAGATGGATCTTCACCTTCTCCTGCTTTGCGTATGTTATAAGTTGGTTTCTGCCGGTGACGACGGAGTGCATAATATTCATCAAGTGTGAGTACCCTAGGTCCTTCCTCTTCTACTGGCTGTGGTGTATCACCTTCGGAGTCTGAAGCTTGAACATCTCTGCAAAAATAAAAATTATAGGTAATATAAGAGTAGTTTTTCAGATCACATTCCGAGCCAATAATAAAATAATAATAAAATTTGTAAAATCCTTTGACTTTCCTACAAGCGCAAACTATGGAGAGGTGAAGATCAGAAACATGGGGAGAAGGTTTTGGCCATTGTGATGGATAGTGCCGTGTACATGCTGAAGGCCGCAGTGTAGCTCCTGGTGTTTTACCCTAAAATTGTTCACCTCACGTGTCTCCAATCCCAATCCTCCCGGCCGCCCCATTGTAGCTGGTTACCAAGCCCCCACAGAACGTATCTCTGCCTACGTAGATTAACACCTTCAACCCATTACATGCAGTCTCCCATCCTGCATCAAAGACACCAACCACTTTCTCGAACACCTGGAATCCTTACCCAATCTGTTACCCCCGGAAACCATCCTTTTAACCATTGATGCCACTTCCTTATACACAAATATTCCGCACATCCAGGGCCTCGCTGCGATGGAGCACTTCCTTTCACGTCGATCACCTGCCACCCTACCTAAAACCTCTTTCCTCATTACCTTAGCCAGCTTCATCCTGACCCACAACATCTTCACTTTCGAAGGCCAGACATACCAACAAAGGGAACAGCCATGGGTACCAGAATGAACCCACCCCCCCCCCCCCCCTCGTACACCAACCTATTTATGGGTTGCTTAGAGGAAGCCTTCTTGGTCACCCAGGCCTGCCAACCCAAAGTTTGGTACAGATTTATTGATGACATCATGATCTGGACTCACAGTGAAAAAGAACTCCAGAATTTCCTCTCCTTTGGTTCCATCAGATTCACCTGGTCCTACTCCAAATCCCATGCCACTTTCCTTGACGTTGACCTCCATCTGTCCAATGGCCACCTTCACACGTCCGTCCACATCAAACCCACCAACAAGCAACAGTACCTCCATTATGACAGCTGCCACCCATTCCACATCAAACAGGCTCTTCCCTACAGCCTAGGTCTTCGTGGCAAACCAATCTGCTCCAGCCCGGAATCCCTGAACCATTACACCAACAACCTGAAAACAGCTTTCACATCCCACAACTACCCTCCCGACCTGGTACAGAAGCAAATAACCAGAGCCACTTCCTCATCCCCTCAAACCCAGAACCTGCCACAGAAGAACCCCAAAAGTGCCCCACTTGTGACAGGATACTTTCTGGGACTGGATCAGACTGAATGTGGTTCTCCAGCAGGGATACGACTTCCTAAAATCCTGCCCCAAAATGAGATCCATACTTCACAAAATCCTCCCCACTCTACCGAGAGTGTCTTTCCACCGTCCACCTAACCTTCGTAACATCTTAGTTCATCCCTATGAAACCCCCCAAACCACCTTCCCTACCCTCTGGCCCCTACCCTTGTAACCGCCCTCTGAGTAAAACCTGTCCCATGCACCCTCCCACCACCACCTATTCCAGTCCTGTAACCCGGAAGGTTTACACTATCAAAGGCAGAGCCACGTGTGAAAGCACCCACGTGATTTACCAACTGACCTGCCTACACTGTGAAGCTTTCTATGTGGGAATGACCAGCAACAAACTGTCCATTCGCATGAATGGACACAGGCAGACAGTGTTTGTTGCTAATGAGGCTCACCCTGTGGCTAAAACATGCCTTGGCACACGGCCTGCACATCTTGGCACAGTGTTACACTGTCCGGGTAATCTGGATACTTCCCACTAACGCCAACCTGTCAGAACTCCGGAGATGGGAACTTGCCCTTCAGTATATCCTCTCTTCTCGTTACCCGACAGGCCTCACCCTCCGCTAATTTTAAGTTGCCACTGCTCATACCTCACCTGTCATTCAACAACATCTTTGCCTCTGTACTTCCGCCTCGACTAACATCTCTGCCAGGAATTATTTGCCTTTACAAATGTATGTGTGTGTGTGCGCGTGCGCATACCTGTCTTTTTCCCCCTAAGGTGAGTCTTTCCGCTCCCGGGATTGGAATTGACTCCGTACCCTCTCCCTTAAAACCCACATCCTATCGTCTTTCCTGATGAAGCAACTGTTTGTTGTGAAAGCTTTAATTTAGTGTGTATGTGTACCTATCAACCTGCCAGCACTTTTGTTTGGTAAGTCACATCTTTGTTTTTAGATAAGCACTATATATACTCTGTAATAAAACAAATACAGTGTTAGTGTGTCTCAGCAAGACTAATCAATTTAAAACAGAACTACAACACCCCCTTTTACAGGTTTGATGTTTTCCACACAATCTGCCAACAAAACACACACACACACACACACACACACACACACACACACACACACACACACACACACACACACACATATATATAAATAAATAAAACAGAAAGAAACTTCCACATGGGAAAAATATATTAAAAACAAAGATTCCAAGACTTACCAAGCGGGAAAGCGCCGGCAGACAGGCACATGAACAAAACACACAAACAAACACACAGAATTACGAGCTTTCGCAACTGGCAGTTGCTTCGTCAGGAAAGAGGGAGGGAGAGGGAAAAATGAAAGGATGTGGGTTTTAAGGGAGAGGGTAAGGAGTCATTCCAATCCCGGGAGCGGAAAGACTTCCCTTAGGGGAAAAAAAGGACAGGTGTACACTCGCACACACACACACACACACACACACACACACACACACACATATCCATCCGCACATACACAGACACAAAAATTAGTAACAGCAGCTGGTAGAAATGGAAGAGACTGGCCAGTCTTGCTTGCAAGATTAAAAGGCGGAGATCACTATCTGCAGCATCACTGGTATAACTGTCTGATCCTTTGCTGCAGAGCTGAGTGGAGGGGGTAGGTAAAACACACGAAGGTAGTTGTAGCAACAATACGTATTGTAGTTCTGAACTGTCGCTGTGCTCAGAAGAAAACCAGAGCTCCAAGCCTTAACAGAAAGCATCAAAGCGTAAATACTCATAGGTACGGAAAGCAGGCTAAAGCCGAAAATAAGTTTAGCCAAATTTTTTCCAAATGACCTAACAGTGTTCAGAAGGGATGGATTAAATGCAGTTTCTGGTGGAGTATTTATTGCTGTCAGAACTAGTTTACCTTGTAGTAAAATTTAAGTGGATAGTACCTGTGAAACAGGATGGGTAGAGGTTACACTTGACATTGGATTAAACTACTAACTTTATCGTTTCACCGACCCCCGACTCGGGAGGTACAGTTGCTTAACAGTTCAAAGGAAAGGTGAGTCATTTTAAATTGGTACCCCACTCACTTCTACAATTATAGTCAGTGGTGACCTTAATCTACCCTCAATATGCTGGAAAAATTATATGTTTAAAGCCAGCAGCAGGCATAAAACGTCATCGGAAATTGTACTGAATACTTTCTCAGTAAATTATTTTGAACAATAGTTCATGAGCCCACTCTAAGCGTAAATGATTCCAAAAGCATACTTGACCTCTTAGCAACAAATGATCATGGACAAATTGGAAGTATCATGACATATACAGACATTAGCAACCCCAAGGCAGTTGCTAGGCTGAATACCATAACACCCAGAACCATCAAAAAGAAATGCGAAGTACATCTATTTAAGAAAGCTGATATCCTCAAAGCCTTTTAGAGTGTCTCCACTCCTTCAGAGCTGATCACATAAGCATAGAAAAGATGTGGAATGATAGCAAAGAAAACAATGGCAACTGAGATATGATAAATTAAATTAGTAAGTGATTGTACTGGTCCCCCATGGTACACAAGACAGGTCAGATCGCTGTTGCACACCCATCCAAAAAAAAAAAGCATGCCAAATTTACAAGAACGCAAAATCCCCAAGATTGGCAAAGCTTTGCAGAAGTTCGAAATATAGCGTGTGCTTCAATGCAAGACGATTTTAATAAAATGAGGAACACAGAAGTAGATATCCTCAGTGTAGCAAAGCAGCTCTAATCACTTAATAAACAAAAGGCCTCCAATCCGGATTTTATACCTGTCAGGTTACTCTCAAGTGTATGCTGATGCAATAGCTCCATATTTTGCACCTATATACAACCACTGACTCACAGAAAGTTGCGTACCTAAAGACTGGAAAACTGCTCAAGTTGCACTAATACTCAAGAAGGGAAACAGGAGTAATCTGCTGAATTACAGGCCCGTATCACAAATATTGGTTTACAGTAGGGTTTTGGAACATGTGTGTTTGAACATTATGAATTACCTCAAAGAAAATTTCTTGACCTATAGTCAACAAGGAATCAAAAAATGTTCTCCTAAAACACAACCAGCTCTTTATACTCATTAGGCAATTAGTGCTATCGACAGGGGATGTCAAATTGATTCCATATTTTTTAGATTTCCAGAAAGCTTTAGACACTGTTTCTCACAAGTGTCTTCTTACCAAATTGCATGCTTATGGAATATCGCCTCAGTTTTGCAATTGGATTTGTGATTAGGAAGAAATTAGATATCAAAGCAGTCTCAAGGACAATTTTTTCCCCAAAGGCAGAAAACAAGGGGACACTGCTACTTCAAGATCAGCGGTAATTCCTCTTCATTGGATCTAATGCCATGACCATTCCACTGGGGGAGTCATGACAAGGAAGGGGGAAATGAATGGTTGTCTCCTCAGCAGCTGCTATGTGCCAGCCTTCAATGACACACTGCAACAGAGCACAGAGGCTGGAGGACCCTGCTCCATGATATCCACAGAGGCATCAGCAGTTTTGGCAGTTTCTCTATGTTGGCCTGCAGATTCCAGCACAACAAACAGTTGGTGGTGCACATCAGCAAAACAACCATTGGCCAGGTGCGAGTATGACATGAAGACACGGCGAAAGAGCATTTCCTAGTCGGCGAAAGAGAAGACCATTTTTCTTTCTTTGATTTCTAACAGCCTTTACAGTTGACAGATGAAGACTCATGTTTGTCAGCTGGAGGGATACAGAAGGCCTTCATGGGAGTATTCCTGGTGTCCTTTCTGTCCTGCCGGTCGTGTAGCAGGTGATTTTGCTGTAGGAGGCAAAGATTTGGTGGCTTGTTACACAGGAGGAGGAGGAGGAGGAGGAGGCGGAGGAGGAGGAGGAGGCGGAGGAGGCGGAGGAGGAGGAGGAGGCGGAGGAGGCGGAGGAGGAGGAGGAGGAGGAGGAGGAGGCGGAGGAGGAGGCGGAGGAGGAGGCGGAGGAGGAGGCGGAGGAGGAGGCGGAGGAGGCGGAGGAGGAGGCGGAGGAGGAGGCGGAGGAGGCGGAGGAGGAGGCGGAGGAGGAGGCGGAGGAGGAGGCGGAGGAGGCGGAGGAGGAGGCGGAGGAGGAGGCGGAGGAGGAGGCGGAGGAGGCGGAGGAGGCGGAGGAGGCGGAGGAGGCGGAGGAGGCGGAGGAGGCGGAGGAGGCGGAGGAGGCGGAGGAGGCGGAGGAGGCGGAGGAGGCGGAGGAGGCGGAGGAGGCGGAGGAGGCGGAGGAGGCGGAGGAGGCGGAGGAGGCGGAGGAGGCGGAGGAGGCGGAGGAGGCGGAGGAGGCGGAGGAGGCGGAGGAGGCGGAGGAGGCGGAGGAGGCGGAGGAGGCGGAGGAGGCGGAGGAGGCGGAGGAGGCGGAGGAGGCGGAGGAGGCGGAGGAGGCGGAGGAGGCGGAGGAGGCGGAGGAGGCGGAGGAGGCGGAGGAGGCGGAGGAGGCGGAGGAGGCGGAGGAGGCGGAGGAGGCGGAGGAGGCGGAGGAGGCGGAGGAGGCGGAGGAGGCGGAGGAGGCGGAGGAGGCGGAGGAGGCGGAGGAGGCGGAGGAGGCGGAGGAGGCAGCAGGGATGCCACCATGACACTGCACGATTTGACAACTGTCATGTTGAATTTGACGTCACAAGTTTACATTGCCATGTTCTTCGTGGAGCGAGGCACGGCAGGAATAGTACTGTAACTGCCAGATGGTAAAAATACTTTCAGGTAGCTAACAACTTGCAAGTGACAGGGTAAGGCACTTTTTCCTTCACTCTGATCTCCTGAATGGCCAGATCATTGATATTCACAGGACATTCTCGGGATGAGGCTGCATGGTCGACATTACAAGTGATACAGCAGGGAGAAGAGGTCAGCAGTAGCCCTCACGAGTATCCCTACCACAAGTAACGCATTTTGACAAGACATTTGAGTCATTTTGACAAGACATTTGAGTGTGGGTGTAACGTCAACACTGATAACAGTTCATCGGGTTTGGAATGGACAGCCTGACTGAATACTTCATAGCCAACTTTCATCTTTGAGGGAAGCACTTCTCTATGAAAGGTGAGGGGAAAAGTGTGCATTCAGGCCCTAAGGTTGCATCAACCTTTTTTATCATCTGATGCAAATGACACCCTGATCTGAGAGGTAAGTTTGGATTTCTCCATCGATCAGACTATCCAGCAGCCTAGTGTAAATACCACCACACAAAGAATTCAGAATCCAATGGGCCTTGACACTAACAGGATAGCCATGGAGGAGTGAGCTGCAAGCAGCAGTTGTGCTTCAGAATCCGAAGTAGTCTCCAACAGCAAAGTGCCATTGCGTAAACGAGAGCAGGATTTCACACGGCCGGCAATTGCATCAACATATTTCTCAGTAACTAATGGATTTACAGCAAAGGACTGATCACCTTAAGTATGTGAAATCACGAGGAACCATGGTGCAGCTGGGAGGGTCTTTGAATCTTTTGCCTCATTCTGTTTAAGTTTAATGGACGCTGTCTGAAGATGATTGGCTCATTGCGAGAAAATCCCTACGATTGCCAGCATCTCCAATGGCACGCTCCTTCCAACTGAGGGACTCCCTCGCAGAGGGTTGCCCACCTTAGGTGATTGTTCACACCTCACACCACACCTGAGCAACTGACAGACTAATTGGCGATTTGGGAAGGTAGCAACTCAGGCAATCTTCCTTGTCTGGGCCTGGCCTGTACCAGGGGGTACATACGAACCCTACCTCTCGACCCAGGGCTGGAAATCACTTATTACCCAGTCACTGGTTACGCATCAGATGTGGGGGCCAGCCTTCAGGGGCATACAGGGTGGAAGAAGAAACAAAGAGGAACATCAAACACTGAAGTAGAGGAAAGATAGTATATGGAGAACAATGGAAGAAAGAACAAAAGAAAGGAAAAAACAGTGGAAGGACTGTTGATGTCAGGCTACTGACACTTCTGGAACACATTCCCAAAAATATCCAAGACATATTCCCAAGGGAGGGGGGAAAAAGAACAGTAGGAGGATAGACATGCAGCATGAAAAGAGGAAAGGTGCTGCTAAGGCTGGGCCCCGTGACAGCTAAGCATGAACTAACCAAAGAGTTGTGAGCCCCATGTGGAGTGGGGTAATTTGAATTTTGTCTGATTTATATTTAAATTACTTTAAAGCAATTAGTAGCTTCTTAGTAAATATTGCAGCTTCATATACAAGACTTCCTGCACAGTAACTGAAAAACTATTGTGGCTTTTGTGTTTTTTTGTAGTTTTTATGTCAAGAAGAAGACTTCCAGAATGAGATTTTCACTCTGCAGCGGAGTGTGCTCTGATATGAAACTTCCTGGCAGATTAAAACTGTGCCGGGTTGAGACTAACTCTGGACCAGTGTGTCCCGAGTTAAAGTCTCGGGCCGGCACACAGTTTTAATCAGCCAATCGATTTTATACCTCCAGTTAGTGTTCTACAAATAAAGATAGTCTTTTACATCTTATATTCGAATTAATTACCAAAATGAATACTGTGAAACTCAGAAGCTTTAAAGATGTTAATTTTGTTTGAAAGCTGTATTTCAATAGCGATTTACCATTTCTGCGTGAAGTTCCAAGTTCTATGGTCTCAATGTTATTTTTGCACGTAACACTACAAACAGAAAAAACAGCACTACGAGAAGAAATGATCCGGAGGTCAATCAATCAAGTGGGAAAACCCAATGTTGATTCAAGAGAGGCACATTCCAAGTACTGCTGACTCTAAAACATTCTCTTTTGAGACTACACAATGAACACAACAAAAATAAAAATCCATCACATTACTAAGTAAGACGTTGGACTGAGTCTTGTGCTAGAAACTGACATTACAAAAGTTTCTTTGTAATATGACTGCTTTGAGAACCAAGTATCTGAAGCATATATTGTTGATTATTTGTAACACTTCCTGGTGACAGCACATAGCAGCCAGCAATGAAAATTTTAAATTTAGCATACTCCAGAGTGCAGTGGCAGATCATTTGTATTAAACTACATATGGTTGTGTGCATCAGTACCATGCATTCTGCTGCACAAAGGGTTAAAAATCCAGTACTTAATAATGGCATTGGTACATAAAGCAAATGAATGCCAGTTCTTGCCAGCAGTCCACTACTATGATTTTCGCACCATTTGTGCACAAACTGACTCAGTGTCTTAGTCACTTTTTTTTTTTTTTACAGAGGAGAGATCAATTTTTGAGCTCAAACATCTGAAACTAAACACTACACAACTCAAGTTTACAAACCCCTCTATCTACCATGTCTTTCTGTTATGCCTGAGTACCACATCTGTAAGTTGAGCAGATCTTATCACATATGCCCATGAAATACCCACTGTGGATTCAGCCTGTAGACCAAGCCATACTTGCCATAGGGAATATGTCATTTTACTGAGGAACACAACTGCCACACAAAAACAGCTCTAATCCTATCAGCACGGTGAATTTTATAGATTTTGTTCTTACACATTCCTTGCATTAAATATATTAGTTACCAATTTTTATGTTGCATATAGTGTTAACACATTTATTGAAATAAGCATTGCCTTTATATGTGTACACAATGTGTCACTGCAGAATCTTATGTTTTTCGAACTTTTTGAAAGTAAAAACCAGTGGATCCAGAACTGGCAAAAATAACTATCATCTGCTACAAAATTAACACAGAAGAGGCAGAAATTGAAAACAAATGGAAATTTTACGAAAACATTTGTCGCACAAACAGCAAGTTCTCTTTCACTTCTTACTTTGTTGGATTCTCTGGCACAAATTCTTCAGCTTGCCATTCAGGATCGTCTTGAACTTGGGTGTTCAGCTGCTCCCTGTGAAACAGCAACAGATGTTACAACCTGTCCCAATAGACATACGAAGATCCATTAACACTCCAAGATGTTATTGGAAAATATCAAACTGATACAATTCTATAATGAAGTGTTAGTTAATAGATCAATTCACATTTTGAATTTTAGTATGCAAAGCTAATTGAATACGATAAAAACCAGATGGTGCCCAACATTCAATATGACCATGGCAGATGAAGCATGGAAGTATCTAAACTAATTTAACAACCCCTTACTTTTAAACAAACTTCTCAGAATTTTTAGTTTAATTCACAATGCCTAAACAACATAAAAGAAAAATATTCCAATATTTTACTTAATTTAATAATTCTTTAAGTATACACTACATATATATACAACACAGTGACTACAAAATTTGTTAACACCAGAAAGCATCTAACTTTAGAAATTTGATATAATACCCTAAATCACCAGATGAGGCTTGACAAAACTAGTAATATCCGCAAAACACAGTCCTATGGCAATACCACACTTCACATCATTACAACCTATTTTTAACAGCTTTACTTTCTGAAGTCAGCATGTTTTACGAAGCATGAGCATTCAGTGCCATGTGCCGTTACCTATCAGTATCACACAGTTAACACAAAATCCAAACATAATTAGACAGGTTTTTGTTAATACAAAGGCTTGACAAGCCACCTTAACCACAAAAAAATTGGAGGAAACTTTTTACTCTTTGTTCAGCAGTACTACAATTCAAGTGCAAATCAGAAGTCCTCTATGTTTAGCAATATAGTGAAACTGAAAAAACTCCCATTAACAAATGCACTTTTAACAAGTATTTCTAATAATCCCTGTGACACTGACTATGCCAACAATAAACACAAACTACCAGCACTTTAAAAAGCAAACTTAACTTTTCAGGAAGAAATACAAATTAAAACCTCGACTATGTGGAATGCGTAATGTGTTCCAAGGCAAAATCAAAACAGCAGACAAATTAAAACAAAGTGACTGCAGTGGTGACCTCCACCTGAATTTGCATGGTCACTACTAGATATAAAACCTCATGTCAGAGAAACAACTGTCAAATCTCAATTGCATGATGATCACATTCTGTTTCCCTGATTAACAACTTTTACTCCAGTGCTATGCCCAAGTGTACCACATAAAAAAATAAACATTCAGCACAAAATTGAGTGTTACTGTTATTCTATAAAATTATGACACACACTTACTGGCTAGTACTAATGTACAGAAGGTTGAACAGTACTGGCAATACACAAGGAAGTGCAAGACACTATCCTAGGTTGATAACTTTTGGTTTCTTCCTCAGAGGTGATTGGGATAGGTTGGGACTAGTTAAAAGAACAGACCACTCCGATGCCAGGATCCAAGGGTTTCATTTGTTGTGGGGAAGACAGGAGAGAAATACTGAAGTAGTAACACCAATGTGACGAACAATAAACGTAATATATTGGTAGATACTGTGCTAACTTCCATTCAAAGATGACGAGAGTTAGGAGCCAAGATGAATTAAAGGAAGAGAGATGATTAAATATTTAGAGCCGTCAAATTTGTGGTATCTACTGAAAAATGATGAGACCAAATGCTGGAGATTAATGCTTTCTCCAACAAAGAAAAACAATACTTGTGTATGATTTAAATGTTTAAAAAACACCCTAAAATGGTTTCAGGGAAAGTAAGGATTTCTACAAGGAGAAATGTAATTGATTGAGAATCATGAAAATCACCCTTAGGGTTAATAGTTAAGATTTTAGTTTATCAAACTTCTGAATCATAGTCCCTCGTGTTAAAAATGGTGACAGCCTGTGAGGTGTAAAATTGTCAAATACTGTGTCGCAGTAGTGATGGGAGGTGTAAATTAACTGTCATTCATGTGAGAAGTTTGAAACTCCTAGGTGTTACAATGACACTGTTTTAGTTCATTTATTTTTATTTACATCTCTAATGGCAATGCAAGGTTGACTGCAGAAATTTACTAGGTCTCAAACGTTTAGATGCCAGAAATCGGGAACAAGAAAAACTTTTTTCTTTTTTTACAGTTGTCCTGCACATCCGAAGGTAACATCTCCATAACAACTATTTCTTAATTGCATTGTCCCGATCACTGGAAAAAATCTATTTTCAAAAATAGGATAACTTCCTTAAATAGGGTGAATATACTGACACTGAAGCATATGTAATACAGTGATTACAAGACATGAAAGTGCAGTCGACATGACACTTTGAAGTCACCTGAGGTTTGCTACCAGACCCTAAAATCAACTTTATTCAATATTTCAGCGATTCAACTGTGTGCCATCTTCAGGAGGAGGCTGCTGCTACATCCCACTGGAAACCATGGCCACTGCAGCTGCCCCCCCCCCCCCCCTTCAACTCTGCAAGGAATGTCCATTTGCTACCCTCTTACAGCAATTTGCAAGCTACACAGGCACTTCAGAAATTAAGTTCCTTACATCATCCCATGCGATGACCATTGTGCACAAGAGTGGTGCATTGTCAGAAGATAATACGTGTTTCACATTTGCTGCAGAGAGACTTCTGCTGCAGCAGGCAGATCACAGTGTGCAAGTGCAATGGCACCAGCAACTGGAAACATTACAAGGTTGAAGTACACAGCAAAATTCTTATGGGGAGAAACTTGTAAATTGTACGGAGATTTACCATCAAATTCTGGCAGTATGCACACCAAAGCCAATGTCATTTAAAGCCATTGAGAAATGGTTGCAAACCATGCGAGCAAGGTCACACAGAGATGGGTGATGTTCTCTGCGAAGTGCGGACTTTAATCGTGCACTTTCCACATTTTCGGCAAGCTGAAGAGACACCTGGGGAAAACTATTTTCAAATGATGTGGATATTCACACAGCAGTTCTCTAGAAGCTGCATGACCAAGAACCTCATTTCTACCAATGACAAACTGAATGACGCTCCCCTCTTAACTATATAATGTTATGAAGCAGATTGGTCTTAAGTATTTTCTTATATACATATATTTACAACTTGGAGGTGGTGCTAAACCCAACTGATTCTGTAATTAGAACCACCACCTTAAGAGGAAGATGCTACAAGTGATGATCGCAAAGGGCAAAGGAAGTAAAAATGAACTTTTAGATGATCAGATCAACTCAGTCAGTTCCTTCTACTTAAAGCAAATGTCACACTCAGAATCCATTATATTAAAGATCGTCAAGAACACCACACTCACCACTCCTCGAGTTCCACTTCAGGCAGTGCATATACTTAGGGAAACAATAGCTGCTGTTACACGAGACTGTACATATAACTAACTTCACAATTACATAATACCATTTGAAACATCTCTATGCTGATTATGTTAATCTGACTATACTCAATCTGTAACTGACAATGACTGGCAATCTCCTTCTGAAGATTGAAATATTTTGGCAGCAAATTGTGCCACTGCCACGATTGTGAAATAGGAATGCTGAACGCATTTACTCAACCACACACCAATGTTCAATTAGTACAAATATTTCTTTATATCTTTAATAGCCATTTATCTCTAGCTTCACTTGCACACATCACACATGTAGCACCCATTTCTTCTTCCTCCCCCTTCCCCTTACATTCCTATGTAACCGTATTTGCATCCCTACCCAAATAGGAACTAGTTCTTACTCATACTACTTCCCAGACAGTAAGTGGTGTATGTACCAAATATGGTATGGGAGGAAAGAGACATTTTACGCATTTTAAGGCTGTGCAAGTTTTCATCCTTATTGAAAACCTAATTTTAGTTACTTTGTAGAATTGTTTTGCACGGTGATCAATGAATAATAATGTAAGAGTATGGTTTTCAATTTTGTAGACCACAAACATTTGAAATTTCTTATGGACTTAACATACTGAAATGAGACTTTTGGTATAACATGAGTATTAACATTTCAGCAGGATGAACTACATGATGTACTTACTATTCAGTATGTATGGATCTGAAAATTTAACTTCTATTTTTGACAAAACAGGCATCCAATTGTTTTCTTTTGTTTCTAAATGATTAGACATACAAATTTAAAAGATGGTTGTGCTATATGCCTGAACACGAAGTCTCAACATACTTAAATTGATCGATAAAAAATTGTGATTAGCTACATTTTTTACTGGAATGTTTGGAAAAGACTTGAGATTTTTGCAAAAGCAAAGTTAAGGTTTTTTCTCCTTTAAGCTCTATTTAAACTTCCAATGAATGTCAGTGAGTGAGCAGCATTTTTCTGCCAGTGAACTGAGTGCTCCACTTTAAGGTGGTTCCCAAAATTTGTTCTTCCACACCACTTTTGTAAAATTAGAATTATGACTGCCAGAGGGTATAGTCATAGGGATCATTGTAAACAAACTCTGATGAATTAGTTTTAGTCTTTTTACCCATTCAAAGTAAGGAAGGAAAACAATGAGCAATGCACAACACAAAGTGTTTGTCAACAGCTATTTCACAGTTGCTTGTACAAGGTGGCCAAGTCATAAATGAAGTAGTTAGACTCTACTAGTCTAACAATTACAGTTCTAAGCACCTGCCATAAAATAGTGCATTAAAGTGTGTGCATTCACTACATATTCAGGGTCTCCCAAAACTGGATATCAAACTAATTTCCCAATTCCTCATGTAAACACTAATACTGATTCTGGAAATACATATTCGGTTGTAACTTCCACAATTCATTTTCAATCCCATGTAAATGCACAACTGTGGATGCTTGGGTTGACAGGTTACATCTTGCTAAAAAAAGTTTCCACAAATGTGGACAGAATGACTGTCCAGTGAAAGAAACCTAGAAATATTGGACTAAGTATGAAGTTGTCTACCTCTAATATAAAATTGAAGAGAATCAGCCAGAATGCTGACTGATTCAAACACCAACAGCTGTTTTCCAGTCCATTTTTGAATGGACTAGTGTAATCATTTCAGCCCTAAATATGTAAATACAACAGTGAAGCAACTGTTTCTGAAATCAAATTTTTGTCTTCCAGAAATTTTGCCACATAAATGCTGTGATTATACAAACTTTCGGACTTGAGCTGGCACCTGTTCTATGAGTCATTATGCAGCACAAAGAGACCATTGACTCGCCCATGACTGACGTGGCACCGAAGCATTGAGCGTACCAATACCTTGTTGCACTCACTTTTTTTTGCAAACGCACTTAAGCACATTATCTTTACAATGTGTTTTGTCAGGTAATATGCAACACCAGTAACTGAAAACTCATTAATTTTCAATATTTATATGCATTCAATAAAGCTACTTCATATCATCTATGATAAAATAGTTTCTCTCTCTACAATTCACTACGAATTAGTGAATATAGGGTAATATCACATTTTGAGGTGGAATTCAGATCTATATTCACATTTCTTGCAAGATGTTAATTTTTTGGGCCCTATTAACGTGGTTGTAAATTCAAGGATGAGGCCAAGGCAACACAGATACAAGACTCTAAAGTGGCTGTAAATCCACTAAACTCTCATAGGCTGGACAAAATTATAATCTGACAGTCCATGTTTGACTAGTGTGGCAATAGTTGTTAATTTTGTTCATACTATGCAATTTCTCAAATGCAAAAACTCAAATTTGCCTTTCAACCGTAATTATGATCAAAAAGTACAATTATTTCAAATATTTCTGTTACAAGTCTGATTCACTCATTTAGCTTCATTGAGCTAGTTAAATGAAGTACAGCATGGAACATTTACTGGAATCACCAAAGTAAGTATCTACAAGTTATGCTTCAAAAATGACATCAACAAATCACACCCATTGTCCACTGCCATAAAAACTGCACTTCATCTGATCAAGTCTTGTCCACTATTTGCTACTTTGTAAGTCTATTCAAATAATGTGCAGTGTGTCCATGCATCGAGTCTCCGCATGAAATAAGCATACGAAATAGATCAACACACTACACACTACCATCAAAACAATATGACAACCACTCACCAAACAGCCAACATATTAGTGATAGAAATCCAAGGTTTTACACTATTTTAATGCATCCACAGACATGCACACCAATTTGTAGTCCTTTAGTTTCCCAAGAAAGTCATTATTACGTACACTTTTGCAACAAGATGTTGCTGCCCAAGGACTGTCAAGCTAACAAAACAACTGATCTGCACACACAGAATTTCTTAGTGACCAGTATTAAAAGATGTCAATCCTGAGCCCTTACATTTCATTAAATATTTAAGTAACAATGGCTGTTGAGACGAAACTGTCCAATAGTATGATATAAGCCTTCCATTGTCTTTGCTGCTCGAATGCTTTTAGTGTGCTTGATCTTTTTCCTCCACTAGATTGCATCGACAGTCATAAGAGCTTCACATAACAGCCTTTACAATTCTGTTATTGTAGGACTTATTGTTCCTTATGTATATCCTCACATCACTCCATACTGACTCAATGGGGTTGAAATGACAGTGATATCATGGCAGCCTTATTGCAGTATAATGCTGCTCAACTGTGATTTAGTCTATGTGTATAGGCTTATTTTCTTCAATAAGAGAATATAACAAAAGCTTCATCATGTTTATATTTGCAGCAATATTTCATGCAGTTGTTTGTGGTTGAGGCTTTGTTCTGTATCAGTAAATGATTGGCCATTACAATTGTTGCAGGGGCAGAAATTTGTTTTAAAAGTTTCCTAAACCCCTCAACAAATTGTGTGTGGTCCATGTCTGCATGGTAATTACATGTATTTCTGGACTGAAACACAAAGTGCATCAGGAACAAAACCACTGGAAGAACCTGTAAGGACCACATCTAATCCTGCTCCTCTTCCCATCAGCTGATGACCACTACTGCTCACGAGTGTCATCTGTCTAGCATTTCCCTACAGCTTTCCCGGCAATAACCTATGTTTTGTCTAAACACTTTAGGGAATGTATGTTCTGACCCTCACTAGTGCAAGAATATGCATGAAGACGCAACAATATGCATCTTTTCTAACAGAACGTTGCGTCCATCTAGTGCTTTGTAATGGAAGCCTGTACTTTTCAGCACGGTTTTCAGTGACATTCTCCCACCCTTGAAAAGTTAATTTTCTTTTAACCATACCAGACAATGCACAATTGCATCGAAGAGCACAGATGGAACAGCTCTTGGAACAAGAGGGTAATTTATGAATGGACTGGCCTATCTGTCTGTCCTTAAATCCCATTGAACAAGGGTGAGGACACACTGGGGAGAGAGATTGCGGCATGTCCATGTGTACCACCATCCCTCAGTTGCTAAGTGCACTGATGGAGGAATGGAACACCCTATCACAAGAAATTTAACTAATTACCAACCTCGTAGCCAGCATGCATGGCATGTTCTGCTTTCTTTGGTGTTAACCCACTCCATTAAGGGTTATGTCCCTTTTTTCAATGTCTAGAGGACCATCGTAAACTGTAGTGACTGCAATGTGATTGTTAATGGAAGTGTCAGTTCTGTTCGTCTCACTGCATATTTGTTTCAGACAGCTTCAGTATTATACTGTATCAATTCTTTCATACATAATGGCCAAGTGCCATCAACCGATGTACTTGTCTATCACGTCATGTGAAAGTTACTTTCATCCCCAAGATTCGCACACCAATGTATTTCAAACAAGAATGACTGGCCATCATGTTAAGAGAATACCTCAAAAGCTGGCAATCTTCACATCATGGCTGTAACACACAAGCAAATGGTGATAGGAACATCACATCAGATGATTTAAAGTTTATGGAAAAAGATTTCATCTGAAACTTTTCAGAAAGATAGTTAAGTACTACACAAATTACCTCCGAGTACATATGAAAATAAATTGTAGGGGTGTTGCATTCCAATTCTAGAATCAACCTGCAGCGAACACTTCCTTAACCACAACTTTAAAAATCAGTTTAGTTTACATTGTCAGTGTGAAGGAGAAACAACAATGTGTGACATAGTTACCGAAAGTCAGTATGAGGGAAAGGCGTCATTATGAAAAATCTTCCTAATAATTATCTATTTAAATGTAAAATTAAAGGAAAAGCCAACTCTTACACAGTCTAAGTATCAGTATTTTACACATTTCAACATACCTTTCCTTTGACAAACTCTTGACCTCTCAGAATCTAACAGCTAACCCTCTCCCTTGACTTAACATACCACTTACCTAGGAGTGAAATAAAACTAGCAACCCACAGAAAGAAACAAAATCATTCACATTAGAACTGGCAACAATGCTACAGCGTGTGCATGCACGCACTATTTTTGGCTACAAATGTGGAACACTTACTCTTTAATTCAGGTTGTGTGAAAGTGTTGACAGGTGATTACTAAGGCAGACGAAGTCTCTCATAGGACTGTCAGTCTTTTTTTGAATGAAACCGTGATCATGCACATGTCAAACTTGTGACGAGCACGAGGCAAAGTGTAAATAACTGACGAGGAGAAAACAGTAAGTGCAATAACCCCATTTCTCAGAAATTTTGCTCAGTAGAACAGGGGTCAAAATAAGCAAACACATCTGCTTACACACAGATACTTCACAGTTTCTGAAAAAAATTGGCAAAGTTCAATGTTTTCCAGGTACTTTGTGTGTTTTTTACTGATCAATACCATCAGACGAAGTGGCTGCACAGTGGTTAGTATCATGGCTTCATAGTTTTGTGTCCCATGTTCACTACCTGATTATTACTTTTATTTTTCATTAATATACCTATATCTGTATAAGATTCCTATGCAAATGTTTTCCAGTGTATACTGCAATTGCCAGTTTTTGGAAAAGTGATCCATTACCCAGCATTTGTCGCAAAATTAATGCCAATGCACGAAAACTTCAGCAATGTTAATGGTGTTTCTTTCCTTGAGAGATTCAAATGAAGAAATGTAAGTGGCAAAACAGCCTTCACACGATGCTCGTGGTTCTCTGAATGTGTGTTTTCAATTATTTTATAATCAATATCATCTAAGAGAAAGCACAAAAACTTTCTGAAGAATAAACATATGAATAAAATATCAGAATAAAATATCTTAGAGAGACTAACACCTCAACATACTATAAACACACATTACACAGGTCAAAAAAATTATCACCAAAAAGATATTTGAACACACACACACACACACACACACACACACACACACACACACACACACACACGTATTTCAGAGGCCCTAAACCCCAATATGGCTTCACTTTTTCCAGATTGGCTGTAGTTCTGAGGATATTTATGTATTTGGATTTTAATTAAGTGTTCCCATAGCTCCTGATTTCCCATCAGTATCGTCAATCTCTATTTTAATCTAACTTTTTACACTCAAATCTCACAATTTAATATATTTTTTTAATTTCGTATTTTTATTTTATCTGTTTCAGGAAAATACAAGTTCTTCACAAAGAAGATGCATAAACAATCCTGATGTGTTCTGTTATGTTTTCAGAAACAAAGACTGAACACATAACAGACTTTGTAAAGAAGGCACATCTTGCATATAGCTTGGAGACCAAAATAGACCATGGGCTCCCCACACTGTTTGTAAAAATTGTATGGAGTATCTTCTACTGTGGAAAAATGGACAAAGAGAATATTTAAATTTCCGTGTACTGACAGTATGATGAGTGCCAAAAAACCACAACAACTGTTACTTTTGTGTTGCAGTTGTCCAATGTTTCAACTGAGTCAAAAAACATAATGGGAGTATACAAATTTAGACTCAATCAGGAGACCTGTGGCAGCCAGTTAAGTAGTTCCTATACCAGTGTTTACTGAACTACCTGAACTTGTGCTAAGCCTGAAGAACAACAGGATTTGTAGTGCAAAAGCAGCATCAGCAATGGAAGTGAATACGGAGAATAAATTCCTGCACCTAACTTTTTCACTAACGAGAAATTAAATGATCTGGTATGAGATCTTAATTTGTCAAGGAATGGAGCAGAAAGTTTGCATCTAGGACACACGAAAACAACCGTCTTAGCCCAGAAGCAAAAGTTTCAGTAAAGCGAACATAAGAAGCAAGTCTTCTGGAATACTTCAGCCAAGATGAAGGATTTGTTTTATTGCAGTAACATTCCCAGTCTACTCATTCAGATGGGGTTCCAGGAATATCAACCAGAAGACTATATGGTAAACCTCTTGCTTGGGCAGCAGTGTGGGTACACAAAATCCCTTGTTTTATATGCTTATGGAACAGCAGAACAAAAGATCAGACTAAATGTGACCTGGCCTTTAACAGAAATTCTTACTGTAGGTGCAGCTAACATTCAGGAGCCATTAATTAAGAGAAAAAAATAATTTTCCCTCCATTGCATCTAAAGCTACGACTGATTCAGCTGTGTGTTGTGGCCTTAGATAAAGAAGGCAACTGCTTCAAATACACATGTACATTTTTCCCTGCACTGAGTACTGAAAAATTAAAAGCAGGTATATTTGATGGGCTGCAGGTTTGCAAGCTCTTTGATGATTACAACGCGACAAATTTCATTAATGATTCAGAACTGTTGGCCTGGCGTAGTTATATCATAGTTGCGAAAAACTTCTTCGGAAATAGTAAGGCAGGCAACTACAAAAATTGACACACACACACACACACACACACACACACACACACACACACACACACACACACACACACACACACAATTATCCTAAAGACCTATACAGAAGAGAATCAGACCAAAACTGTTTTGTTAAAGATTAATTTCTATAGTCTCACTGAATGAAGGCATACTGTTTTTGTCAGCAATGAAGTAACAACATAATTAATTATAGTAGTTAATGTCATTGTTGTGTTATTTGGGAAGTAATCATGTGACTCAAGTTCCAAATATAACACAGCATAGCAATAAGACCATGCCCAACAAACATTTCTTCTACCACTTTGTCAGATATGTCTTAATTGCCATCTAGTTGTGAGTTGTCCTTCAATAACACATGCACGCAGATATCTCATATTAAGTGCATAATGGCACTGTTCCTCCAACTCTTACAGTGGGCTCACTCCTTTTAAACAGTTCATGCACTAGTATTGTGTGTGTGTGTGTGTGTGTGTGTGTGTGTGTGTGTGTGTGTGTGTGTGTGTGTGTGTGTGTGTGTGTGTAAAATGGATGGGGTAAATCAATGACCACATTGAAGTATTATAAATATTTTCAGATTTGGCCAATATTTCCAGCAATTTTATTGCTTTTATCAATGTTATTAATGTTACCACATTACTTTGAGTAATAAAAGCTACTATGCAGAATGTTTGAGAGGCAAAGTGGTGATAACTAATACGTTCTTTCAAAAATTCTTTTTCTTTGAAACAGACTATCACTGGCAATGGGTGACACTGCTCATATACAACCCGAATCACATATTTTTGTTTCCCAGTTTTCATAAATAATTATTACAGTCCATGAGTTTTACAACCCTCTCAGCAAGATAATTTACAAGTTTCAGTTTAATAACTAGGTGCACAGCACTGATGAATTCTTTATTCGCAAGCCCTTGTTACAATTTACCTGAAGGGACTTTTCACTCAATCTAATAATAATACCCTAATTATATTATAAACAATCTGTTCAGTCCCATTCCTGCTAACTTCTTTAATCTGACTGACCCTTATTTGAATTGTTTCAATATTTTAATCCTACTTTTCTGCCTAATGAGCCAACACTTTGAATATTTTCGTTTTTGTTCAGAAACGTAAGTAGGACCCAACATACAGCCAAAGCTATGAAACAGGAACTCTAAATGACCTATATTTTAATTTTTGAAAAGCCAAATTAAATCAAAATTAACAAGCTGATAATTACACAGTTTTGGAAGAATGCTGTTGGCTTCATAGTGGGACACTGAATCATACTGCAACATCCACAACGTCAACCCAAATACAAATATCACAAACACCACTTCCTTCTTGAGGCGCTTGTACATATTAATACTAGGAAATGCTTTCAGGCAATCTATAGCCCCTGGAGCATGTGACCATACTCTAAGAGATTACTTTCTGACTAAAGAGAACACTTTCGATATGAAATTTCAATATTAATCTTTAAGCTGCTGCTCTCTAAGGATTTGAGACATATCAACTTGATCCAAGTCTGTCTGTCCGTCTGTCATGAATTACACTTTCAAATTTATTAATACCAATTCCAGGCCAGGCCTTTTAAAAACTTTTCCAGATTGGTGTGGTCTGGCACGTTTTCCTACAGCCAACCTTATCCTCAAGTAAACTTCTGACACTGGTTCCATTTATTCAATGTTTGCAAGTTAATAAAAGGTTTTCAAAAATATTTTCAGTTAAAAGATATCTCGTGAAGTGCCTGTATCTAATGCTGCTGTTTTAAAACTACTGCTTCTACACACAACTGAAAGCCTGGTTCAATGAGCATGTCAGAAGTTCTACCTGCTTTTTCCACAATAAATTAAATGACTGAAGTAAGTTTAAAATTTCCAGCACTGATTGAGTATTGGTTTTTTCCTTTTTTATTCTGAAGTACAGGCATGTGAAAATTATATCAATACATAATTTACAGAGTTGCCGAATTAGATGTTCACTCTCCCACAGCTAGCTGTGCTCACTCTGAATCTTTTTCTTTAATAGCTAGCAATTGATTCCATACACGAATCTCTGCCCTCCCTTCTCCAGACATTTGATAAAATGCAAGGTGTCTGCTTCAATAGTAATGACACTCTCATCACTGCTATGTGTGATGTCTTTTTTCCATCAAGTTACCTTTCGTGTGTGAACGTCTGAGGATCTTTAAGCAGATTCTTTAGTTCCTGTCCATTACAGAGTCCAGGTTAATTTTAGTATACCACTTCTCAGCACCTGTGACAATTCTTTTTTAAACAATCAATTCCAAACACCAGGTGTAGCACTTTACTGCACAGGTAATTTACATACCTGCATACTGTACAGAAAACCATTAAATGTTTAAAGGCAATTTTCTTTCAGCTGTTTCATGCTAACAATATCCAAACAAAGTATCTCCTACACATGAACTGAGGACAAATACATACTTGCTGCAATTGCTATCTTCCCTCAAAAGTGAGAGACTACTGTCAAGGTTTGGAAAGGAATGGATTGGCTCACTCTGGCTCAGGATCAATTACCTGTCAAAGAACCCAACCAACATCTCTGAAATAAAGGCACATTATTCAGTTAAAAACTGAATAGAACAAGTTGTCTACTTTCAGTAATAAATTCATTTAGCATTCGAAAATTCTACTTTGCAAAGTTTGCACGTATTCACCCACAGCTTTCCGATGTTCAGTCCATATTTCAAAAATTATTTCTCATTTTTACATAGATGTAACCTAACAGGAAGGAGAGAAAAAATAAATAAATTGCCAATTCCACTAAGTGCCAGGAAGAGCCATTCCACTATGCATATGAACACCTGACAATGAGCAGGAAACCAATTATTTGTTACACAAAACCTGTCTGAGCAATACTTGGGTACAGTAATTTGGGTGCATTGCCTTAATCTGAGTTATAGTATGGTTTTATCACAGAAGTGACAGTGAGGTCCAAATCAAGAAGTTTTAAAATCAGATTTAAAAGGAACATTATGGCACAGTTCATTAAACAGAATTTTAAGCAGCTATTGAATATACTTAAACTTTGCACACATAAAATAAGTAAATGAATTTAATATTTCATGAGTTACCTGACCAGAATAGCACTCAGTCAGCACTTAACAGGTTCTCACTTTATTTAATCCTTTAGGCAATGGACGAATGTAATAATCTAAGTCTCATGCTGCTAATTGAACCTGTGATAATATAAACAAATTATCACTAACAAGGATTCATAAAATCACCAATGTAAAAATTGCAATTGCTACAGAAGAAAATCGCCTGATAAGTAACAATGAAAACATTACTCCAACTCCTACAGCAATAAAATGCCAATAAAACAAAACAAATGCCATGGAAATAAGCTCACCTGACCAAACATTAGTCAATGTTTATTGAGCCCTAGTCCATTTGAAGTGCTTTCGATCACCCATGAATGGTACCACGCAGCCCTCTGACCTGCCATCACGGACTGTAGTGTAATGACAGTGAATAAATTTAGGTTTCAAGAGCTATTAGTGTGTACATGCATCACTCCCTTGTATGGAAGCAGTGCAGTAGCATGGGTCAACAGAACAATAGCTGAAATTAACTGTTCTGAAGTGGATATAACCACCCCGTGAATGAAGTTGCCTGCAGGTGAACTGCTCATTGTGTTTGAGGAATGGTTTATATGGCAGCCATGTAAATTACGGTTGTCAATGCAGGTCGATATTAACCAGTTTCTGAGCTGACACTCGGGGCATCTGAAGTTAAGTATGTCGCAAAGGCTAATGCTTAAGAGTGGCACAAAGCTGCTCATCTCCAATGGACCAAACACTGAAATGGCCGAAAGTGATTCAACATGTGAAGCACAGTATGATGAGTCATGGTTCCGACTTCTCAAATGACGTAAGGTGTCTAATGTAACAATGACTGAGTTTTACCATGCAGTGTGGAGGATGTATTATGGCCACATCAAAAGATGTTCACTGTCAAGAGAGGAGTTAAAATGATGGTGGTGGTGGTGGCGGTTAGTGTTTAACGTCCTGTCGACAACGAGGTCATTAGAGAGAGCGCAAGCTCGGGTTAGGGAAGGAAATCGGCCGTGCCCTTTCAAAGGAACCATCCCGGTATTTTCCTGAAGCGATTTAGGGAAATCACGGAAAACCTAAATCAGGATGGCCGGAGACGGGATTGAACCGTCGTCCTCCCAAATGCGAGTCCAGTGTGCTAACCACTGCACCACCCCGCTTGGTGGAGGGGTTAAGAGGGAAGTGCCCTGTGTGTGTGTGTGTGTGTGTGTGTGTGTGTGTGTGTGTGTGTGTGTACACGCGCACGCACACACGAGTTGTTGAGGTCCTTATGGTGATCACCAGCTGTCTCAATTTAATGTGGTAAGTGAGCCAATGACACCACCTGATTCATTTAGATGCTTCTGCAAGTTGTCTGGGTGCAGCAAAAGTAGTACAAGTCTGAAGTTGTGTTTGGGGGTATTTTCCTATCGTGACTTGGGCTAAATGATTCAAGTCCATGGGGCTGCAGCCACACGTTCCTGGTTTGACAGACACTCAGATATACTCTACGAACCAGCTAAATTACCCAACCTTAACCCCATAGCCCCTCCTCTTCAGCAAACTGAGGATATTATCAAACCTAAATGTAGTGTTACCTAAATGTAGTGTTATATTGTATTATAAAACTTCTCTTGGGGATGACTGAGTAATTGCTTGGTTTGCTCATATTTACAATATTATTTCCATGTCACATATGTTCCTTTTGTGAAAACCTTGGTGTTGCAATACCTTTTCAGACACCAGCAAATTTTTGAGAACACCTAACATTTAAGAGGACTTCAGACCCATAGGGGATGGATAATCCAACATCAAAACTGTGACTAGTTCCTGTTATAGGTTAAGGCCATTCTACAACATTCCCTTTCATTCTTGGGATGCATACAGTGAGCACGAGAGTGTGACAATGAACTATTAAAATACAGCTGAGGTCATTACTGGTGGGAGTTCACTTTGAGCATCAAAGCATAATTCCACAGTCACTGATTAGTCTCGTTTGCTAAATGCTTTTGCGAATGATCCATTGTTATTTTGACAGTTAACAAAAGATTTTAATATATTCAAAAACAACCTTAATCGTAGATTGTTTAAACACTGCACCCTTGCAACAAAAGTGACAAGCCAAAAATCTTCATTGTTCGAGTGTTACTATCACAGATGAAGAAACTGTACCCATCATCAAAAGTTTGTTCCTATTATCTTATAATTTGACCATTATAGGGCAGCTGTGTCACTAACTGGCGTAGTGCTGGAGCTGGTACTCATAACAAGCATGTTGCAATGCTGAGAAGTGGATTACATAGTGAACAGATCACTAACAAGTTCACAACTGGGTCCTGTCATTCTTTTAGACTGAAGTCACAAAAAGGCATCAGTTCAGGAACTTTCAAGTCAGTTTTAATTAACAAACTGAAATGTGCTTTGATCGTAAAAATGCTGATTTTTCTAATTTAACCATTGTTAGTTCTCCAAAGTAAACATGATACTGTTGATTAAAGTGTGAAGATTTTATTACTTGCAATGGTGCACTATTGATATTTCAAGTTCCTTCACTTTACAAAAATTGTTTTCTAACAATCAGTTTGTGTTTTGAAGTCAATTGGGATATTTTGCACTTTGTCTCTCTAAGAATATACTTATACACTGCTTTTTCTGATCTGCTTCCATGTGGAAAACTTATGTTGTCATTGTGTGCCCACATGCACAGGACAGATGTTCTGCTAACCTAATGTGTAAAAATGAAAGAAGCCTATAATACAAATGAAAGTAATGTGGTAGCAAAGAAAGAAGACGATATACTTCACGAGCCACAGCACGAAGGGTGTTCAAAGTCCACCAATAAAAAAATCATTCCAAAGATTTATTCTAATTCTTATAATGAAGACATTCTCTGTACATGCTGATTATCTTAACAACTGATCACCATGTTTCAGTCATTTTAGTGACTTACTAATAGGCTTTTATATGGCTAAAGGAACTGTGATCCGACTGAACAATTTCGTCTCATTTCCAGAAACGTGTTTGCAGCAATGGACACCAAAAATCTATTAGTGAAATCTATCTTCCACAATGTCCCCCTTAATTAGAAATGAAACACTAATAAGCATAAATCACTGAAAGTTAAATCTCCACATGTTTCATTCTAAAAAGTTATCTTTAATCGTCAGCTGTATGTCTGATCGCAACACTAAAAGAGACTTCACAAGCTTCTGCAATTCGTTTGGGTGCAGCAAAAGTAGTTCAGGTCAGAAATGATGTTTGGGGGTGTTTTTCCTACCATGACTTGGGTTAACTGATTCAGGTCGATGGGGCTGCAGCCATACATTCCTGGTTTGACAGACACACTGTTCTTTGGGGGTTAACACCATGAATGACAAAACACAATTTGATCCTGGCATTAAATCTGTTCTTGTTAGTGCTCATAAATTTGTCTTACTGCTTTATTATCACCAAAAACATTTTCTTGATTGATAGAAAATCTAACATTCTGTATTGTCACTTTTGTAGCAAGAGTGCAATATGCACAAGCATATACTAAGTATATTACTCCCCTTCCAACCCAACCCAATACATAAAATACCAAGTAAAACTTATGCGAGAGAAATACTTACTAATAAAGAAAAACTTCTGAACACATGTATGTCTGACAAAATAATGAAGAATTTTCATTTTCTAATGAAGAAGAACACTGCATTGAAACACATACTGATATGAATACATAATACAGCAATGATCTAATACTCACAGTATGTCCTGGCTGAAAGACTGGAAATGGATTATTCTGAGCAATCAGGGATACTTCAAAGGTGTGAACCATGTTCAAATGGTTGACCTTGTTGGTAAGAACGTGAGTTTCTTGCTAATGAGATGTGTATAGGATAATGCTGTCTTTCATGGTGCTACGTTTAAAGGTATCTTGACTGTTCCATCCCCTATCATTGCTGCTAGCCGCTCCAAAATACTGCATTCTATGGCAACCAACAAAAAGAAATCCTTTGTTTCTCAATTACAAATGTTCACACAAGTGTTGTTGATATTCCGAACCCTTCTCTCAGCGTAACAGAGAGAGAGAGAGAGAGAGAGAGAGAGAGAGAGAGAGAGAGAGAGAGAGAGAGAGAGAGAGAGAGAGAGAGAGAGAGAGAACTGATAATTTTGTAATTGGTGATCTCTTATCCACCTATGTGCCTAGTGGATACCCTATAGCCACACAGGTGGTAGAGGGAACCTGTTCTGTAAATAAGCAATCGTACAAAAGGTGTCATTTCCAAGTCACCAAACAAAATTATACAAACATTGAAGTACACCCCTTCTTGTGTTCCCACACTCCAGTAAACACCTGCCACACCTTGCACTACAAGGCATTTTCTTACTCTGATAAAGTGCTGTATGCTTCCTTACACTGGACACTGATTTTTTTTAATAACTGCTTTAAGTACTATCATAGGATGCATCTGAAAGAATACTCTCATAGTATGTTTTTTGCAGTCCTGCTTCGTGTACTGCCTCTTCAAGGAGCACATCAAATGTTACTGTGTCCCTTAAATCTATGTAATGAATGGATAAGAAGCTTTACAGACTAACAATCTGAAAGACTACAGTTGAGTCTCTTCCCAAACATAAGCTGTGATTGGGGGCACCAACTGCTGCTAGGAAGTTAACTGACTACCTATCAATGGCTTAACAAAACCCCAAATATGGTAACTCATCTACCAAAACCACATCTATTTTAACAGCACAACAGTTATCTAACTGATAAAATTGTACAAACATGATAGGCACAATGACACCCTGGAATTCACAACCCATTTCTTTAAGTTTTTCAGTATCATATTTAACTGTCAATTTTGCATTTACTGCAGCAATTAAATTTTTGCTACTACCAAATTCACCATGTTCCTTTACCTCAGCCACTTCGATATCCTTTAATTAGAATTTTGGTCCCTTAGAAACCAAAAAAAGAAAGGTATTTACATGCATGTTTCTTGAATCTGGATTTATGTACTAAAATGGGCAACAAGACTTTAAAGGGACCAGAAAACTGTATTAATACAAAGTAAATACAGCATAGAACCCGAACTATTACATTTAAAAAATAGAAAGAAACAGCCAAGCTCTCGCCAGTGGAGGCCACCACCTGCATCCCCACAAGAAAATTTAATCAGCACTGAAGAACGAAATTCCACTGAGCTACTACATTGTATCCCAACCATTCACCACTGGATTTCACATTCTTAAAACTGATTAAAGATTACCCAGTCACATGTTCATAGCATTCACAGATTGACAATGGGGAGGGAAATTACACCCATTTTCCAAATATACATAAACTGTACAGCTTATAACACACCAACCATTAATATTTTGCAGTAAATTATCTGAAGTGTAAAAGATTGCCTCATTTGTCTAAAATTCATGAAGTATGTGATAGAAACTAATTTGTTTTCGAGCCAGCAATGTAAAGTTCGAAGTAATAAAAACTCAAACTATTTGGAACCAGGTGGAAGCTTTATTACACACTAGTGCAGATCAATAAATTTGCCAACTTCATCAGACAAGAAACACAGAAACAGCACCCTAATCCACATTTACTCATACACATCTTTTATTGAATTTAAATGCACACCACAGAAGCAAGTATCAAACTAAAATTTTAATAATCATATGCTAGATATATCTGTACTACAGGGAGTAAGAGATTTTGAAAGTGACAGGGAGGTCCACTGATCGTAATCGGACCAAATATCTCATCAAAAAACTATGAAGAACAAAACACTTAACTTTAAGGGGAAACTAGATGGCACTGCCATAGGTCAAACAGATATCAACTGCGTTTTTTTTTTTAAATAGGAACCCCCATTTTTATTACATATTCATCTAATATGTAAAGAAATATGAATGTTTTAAATGGACACCCCCCTACCCCACACACACAGTGTGCCCCCCATCCTTTTTCCACGAACATTTGAAATACATTAATGCTCCAGCTGCAGGCGATTTTCCAATTTTTCTGTATGAAATTGGAAAAATTTTATTGAATAATTAGAACTATCATGAGGATTGTATTAAAGGAATGTAGCAAGAAAAACAAATTAGTTATTTTTAATTGACATTTAATGGGCATGTACATGTCATTATCATCTTGAAGCTAGGTTACAGATGTAAGCTCTTAGTGTGTGGGTGAAACTAGAATGTGACCCAATTTTCCAGAGCAGTAGAAAAACATTCTACAGGAAATTGATTTCCGACATACAAGTTGCCAGGAAATTATGCCTGATGCAACAACACCACAACCCATGAAATCTTTCAGAGGTGCATAAATGCAAATGAGCATGTCACCTGCAGCTTCAAAGTTAAGGACATGAACAATATATTAAACTGCACAGACAGTTCACAATGAAAGTAAGTAAATGGTAAGAAATCCAGCTGACTGGATCATTGGAACCTGCACAGACACAGAATCAACAGGAATCAAGAGTATGAAATGGACAAAGCTTGAAAGGAACCATCTGATCTTTTCACAGGATGATTTTGAAAACACAAGAAAACCTGAAATGAGATGTTAGGGTGAGGATTGGGATTTTCTATCTCCAATACATGTGGAGGTACTAACCACTGCATATGTCTGCTCAAATTTTCAAAAACTTTAGTTGCAAGAAACCAATATTACAAGGCTTACCTTTCTCCTGCAGAGTAAAAATTTAACTTACCTACGCTGTTCTCAAATTTCAATTGCTCGAAGTTTTTCTTCCATTCCAGTTAATTTTCAAGCAAATTATTTGAAACACCAGAAATGTTTTTCTCAAACTATGGGGCACAAGAGGAAATAGTGATTTCAATTTAAGTTTACTGTAAAGAGCAAAACCTTCTGGGATATTCTAGCAATGACTCAATATACATGGTAGTACAATGAAACTACATAAATTTTATTTTTATGTAAATTTTTGAATTCATTCCTAGTTCAGAGTCCCGTGCAATTTGTTATTTTATTCCATCCCCATGTTCACATTTTATGTATCGTAGGAAATTAAGGTTTAACAGTATTGTCTGCAAGAAATAAAACCGAACACAAAATAGTAAATGTTAAAGCAATTTTATGCTGCAATAAATTCTCAAAGGAGCTCCACATGAATGTTTACATTACCACATAACTTGACAATTAAACAGTTGTGTTGTTGCAGCTGAAAAAAAGTTTAACTATTTTGCAATTACAAGTATTCACATGAGAAGTTTCACACACACCCTGCCAGCATGACTGTTGGAACCTGCAGCCAAAATGTTACACAAAGCAAATTGATTCATGTCATAGGACCTAATGTGAATTACACAGTTATACCCACAGAGGAGGATAGTATGACCATGTTCTGTAACTTACTGTATTTCATCCCTGTGATTTCCCCAGTTATGAGCGCCACCACCTTCTCTCTTGTCAACAGGTTTCACACCTCTGAAATATGAATCAATGTCACAGTACAATAATCAAAATTCCAAAAGCAGTTTAGTTTTGCTGATAAATGAATGTAATACTAACGTTTTATCGGATCCAGATTGACGATCATATTCACGTTTTCCACGAGTGTCATAGCCCAGACCACCACGCATTCCACGCATAGGCGGACCTCCGCGGCCACCACGGAATACGCCACGGCCACCACGACCTCTAAATCTTCCTTCTGTACCTTCTGGCCTTGCAGTATCACGATCTCTTGGCTCCCTACAAGAAAAAAGAAAAAAATTGTCCTCAGTGTTGTGGGTTTAGTTACTCCAAATACTTTTAATTCTTACCAATCACCACCAACCTGTTGAAATCATTATTCTGACCACCTCGCTCTTGATTTTTCCAGTTATTACGTTCTTCTCGGTCACGTGAATCACTGAACTTTACATTCCTCTGATCTCTATCTTGAGACGCACGCTGGGTAGTTGGCTTGCTTTTCTGATCTGGAACAAATCTTTTGTTTATTAAATCAAGTAATTATTTTACCTCTCAGTGCACAGTCACTAAGAAAGTATTTTATTGCCCAATACAATATCACATGGTACTGGGAGACACAAATATTGAAGTACAAGTCTAAAACACTGTGCTGGCAGATGCAGCAATGCCATATTTCATGTTCTGTAGCCTCCATACTTTGCAAAAAATTTTCCAATTACATACCAAGGCTGGCATATGTAATTATGTTATTGCCTGATCAGTATCACACTAAAGCACTCATCGTACAGGACGAGTTAGCTTAACAATGTGGCACTTTACGAGTTTTGCGATGTTGCTTCCTGCTATTTCATGCTGAGGAGCCATTCCTTATGTGAAAAAGTAAGTTCTGTGATTTTTGGCAATGTGCTACACAGTAGAACCGATATGAAGGCAGAATCCTCTCTACATCACAAGCAGAACTTCTGAGACAGCAAATGATATTTGTTTTGTTCAGTAGAAGCCCATATTTGGAGGGTTTTACACACACTATGAACATATACTAAGTGCCATCACATAGTGCCCTAAGAATGCATCATTATTGATGATTTGTTATAATAAAATGACAAAGTGTCACTGGTGGTTTAAAAACTTCCATATTAAGTTATTTTTATGTTTTAAGTTGTGCTATGGAAGTGCACCAAAGGCAATGACACATTGAAAGATTCATCATGTATGTGTCATTCTTTGTAGGATCTGTTATAATTAAATGTCAGTAACAAAGGCTATTAAAGCCTTCAGAAACAACATGACATACAAGGTCCCTCATAGAACTTCAGTTTTGCACCTCAATATGAAGCAGTAGATAGCTTGTTCACCTCCCACTGTATCTAATTTGTTTTTCCACTTCTGCATTTCATACAAGTTTGTGAGACTTTCTGACTAAATCAATATAAAAAACCTCCAATATTTTTGTTACATAAATTAAGTGCACTTTCAGGAACGAGTTTCCTGATTTTGTGAACTTTTATAAGTCATTGTCCTTACCGAGTGGACATGCGCCTTTCTTCTTTGTCTTATTACAACATGTACATGGATATTGAAGTTGTTTTTATGTGTACTACAGACAGAACAACATACCTAGTATATTACAAGACCCGAAACATGCTTTTTAGTACAGAAAACATAGGAATTTTATGCTTGTCCATACTGTGAGGTTCGTGAGACACAAAGTCAAGAATTGCCGCTGGAGAGCGCAGAGAACACAAAATCATGTCAACCAGCTTGTGCAATGGGCTAATGGCACTGTCTCTAAACATTGGATTTCCAGTCATGCACGTCCCATGCGATGACAGCATATCACTCTTCAGCAATCATCTCACTTCACATGTCAGATCAAGAAGTGTCATTACAGGTTGCTGCTGATTGTCATTAATTAATTAATTCACTGCAAGAACTTAGTTGTCAGTGGCTATATACTATGAGAGACCATGCATGCTATTAATGACAACAATCTTAACAACATAATTTCCAATTACAGCAGTTATAATTTATGTTTGCATATGGTTTGTGTAGATGATTGCTACTTAACCTGAATGAGGTTTGAGAAGTTATCACAAAATATGATACTGTGACTTTATAGAGTAAAAGGAAGTTAAGTACACCTGTTATATATATATATATATATATATATATAAAAAATCAACTGTCACCCATGCCAAGGAAATGGGATGTAGTTGTGCTGCTGGAACTTACTGCGACACAATCTCCCTTGAAATCATTGGATTCAGCTTTCATTCCATAGATGCAAAAATTAGACGATTCTCATTGGTGTGGAACAAGTCAAGTGTAACAAAAAAACATAGAACACATGAATACAATACTCACCTTACTGATCATTTGTCAGGAGATTGTCAAGATATGTGACTACACCAGTCAGCTGGAGGTGCTAATAGTTACAGAATTAAAACTGTCTGAATGAAACAGTTGTGCACTTTTTAAAAATTTATCATACCCAAAATACCTAATCTTGACATGTAACAAATCCTTTCAAACTAAAATCTAACATTTTTATTTTAAGTTGGTGTAACAGTTTATGCTAAGATATTCACCTATAGTGTAAGAGTTGCTTACCAAAAATTTCTTCAAACAGTGTTCCAAGTTTTTAATGGTTGCAGGACAAACCCTGAATATTGGACCCTTTTTGGACCAATAAAGTGATTCTTAGGTATTTGTGTGTGGTGTTCTTATTCCTACTGTTGGAACTATGTCTTCAGCTATTGGTTGGAAACAATTTACAACAAATGTTCAGATGATATCTCCCTTAAAACCATGATCAAATGGTCACCCTACTGTAAACCAACTTTCCAATGGTTTCCACTATTGTCTGTCACAAAATTCCTTTCCACTATTACTCAAGTTCATTAAACTTCTGCATATAAATGGGTGGAAACCACTAGTAACTTAAGCTAATACTCCTGTTACATACATATAGCTTTTGTCTTACTCCTAGCCTCTCTGGTCACCAAAGTTTAAACTAGTAAGTGTTTTCAAAGAGATGACAAAATATTAATTTTATTATTTTTAGTTTTAATTACAGATTTAGAATAACCACACTATAAATCAGATTTTTAACAAAATAAAATAGCCTATTCCTTCAAAAATGTTACAATCTTTTTTCACAAGACAGTGTTACACACAAATCAGTAGAAATATTATTTTGTCAAAAACTGACATTGAGACTGTGTGTACAAAATGCAGGTTTATTTTTACAGAGAAGAAAACAGCAACTAGCCACTGTTATTAATCTCATTTATTTAAACAAACTGCACATTACACATTTTGAAACAACGGGTTCCTGTTAACATGGCTGTGTAACATTGAGTATAAGTGACCTAAAACTTATCTGGGCTATCTACAAAACCAATGTAAACAAATCTCATTTATTATTACATACAATTTCAGTTTAAAAAAAGCAGTTTCTCACACTTTCTGCTGCAGAGCACCATCACTGCAACAAACTTTTGCAACATGAGAGAAAACAGCCCACAGTTAACATAAACAACAAATGTATTCTAAATGTTAACCACCTGAGGATGAACCTGCCACTTCAAAACCAATGACAGAGCTATTTGTGTAAATAAATAGCATTATTAACAGGAGATGATCACTGTATTACTCTTTGCAAAAATGTAATATCACTTTAATTCTTCAGGAAACCTTCGTAACATATACGAAAGTGGTTCATGAACCTTTACCATGGATTCCAATTTCACCCGCTATACTCCATTTTAACATTACATATTAAGATTGTACCTACAATTTACCTATAACGAAAGCTAAAGCCTACTACAGCACTCTTTAGAGCAATTTACTTGGTTCACCAGAATTTAAGTCTTGTAACTTATACAGACATGTTTAGTTTAATCATTTTTTCCAGTGGAAAAAAATACCCTCAACACCAATAGAACTTCTACTAACTGAAATACCACCAGTCAGTTGAAAGGTGCCACAAAATTTAGAAATGAAACACTTAATTGCCAGCAAAATATTAACTGCATTATATACCCATTAAACCCAAGTCTACAAATGAGGTGATCAAAATACAGTTTTGATTAAGTATTAGGAAAATTCTGATAAATGTAATTTTATTCCACATTACTATACTTTAAAGCAAATAAGAATTACACTGCAGAAATTTATGGAGAACTGTGTATAACAGGACATCAGATGCAGGGCACTAACAACAATGAAGAAAGGGGACAATGCTTAGGGTGTGAGCGGGAGCACAAAATCAAAACAAAGTTAATTGGGACTTTCTTCAAGAGGTTCCCACAGTGTAATTGCCTTCATGGTGGGGAGATGCAAGAAGTTACATTTAAAAACTCACTGCAGGGTGTGCCAAACATACATACACCATTAAATGGGCAGGTGTGCCACTGGACATTTTTACACCTACCACAATGAACACCACACTACCACCTATTTCACGAGGAGATATACAGGACTGTTACTACCTGAAATCATTTGTTGCACACCAAAGGAACACCTACACTGGTGTCTTAATTATACATCTTATTTCTATTTTTATAATGGATATTCCAGCATAATTAGCACTGAAACAGCAACCCACATCAAATATGGTTTTATGTACATTATCTCAACCCCCCCCCCCCCAAAACAAGGGTAGTAGTCAGCAACACACATGTCCCAAAAATGTTTTGTATTGGTAGATCTGGGTATGAAAACTGTTGGAAAGGAGTGATTGAATAAGATTTTATCTTCCACAGGCAACAGCTTCTGTAAATTTGTAACTACAGTCAATAACAAAAACTTCATGTAAGTCCCACACAATCCAGGAAGTTCTGTGGAACTGCACACCTATGCAATCCCACTTTTCATAATGCATTACCTCCCTTTAATGACCACATTTACTTTGAAGAAAATTCATAATACGCTCTCAATCTAAAGATCAAAAATTAAATGTGACAGGAAAATTAGTTTAAGAAAAGACACCAAATAATAAGGCCTCCTTTGGCTTGTAGAAGCACCCACACTAGGTGGGTCAAAGACAGGACAACACTCTTTTAGTTTTATTTATTTACCTTCTTTACACAGCCCAGTTCACATGTGCTTACAAATCTGCTTTAGCCAGTGTTATACAATACTTTCACTGCCTGACTTCATCGAAACTGCAATAATTAACACACACATTCTCACAGTCTTATAACATTCGCAACTGTGGTCCCTAGATGCAGAGCAAGCCACTTTGGTGTCATTCTTTAAAACAATGCCAAAATAATGAAGAGGTTGGAGAAACAAACAGCTTTTAAAGCAGAGTTGAAAATCTTTCTAGCTGAAAAGTGGTTCTACAGCATCACAGAGAATATCTTAATCTTAACATGTACTGAGAGAGAGAGAGAGAGAGAGAGAGAGAGAGAGAGAGAGAGAGAGAGAGAGAGAGAGGGGGGGGGGGGGGGCACAATACTGTCCAAGATGATTTTCAGTTACCTCAGTTTCAGATGCAGGACAGTACACCACCTCAGTTAAGGTAATCAGTTGCAAGAATACTTATGATATAGTGTTGGCATGTGTTCGAACATTATATTTTCTTAAGTGTGCTGTATGCTCACTCGTTTTCATTTATTATTGTTAGATTTGAAAGCTTCATGCTCTATTATTGATATTTCTTGTACATGAAGTAGGCTCCTTTTAGACTTTAGTACATTTGGTTCCTTCACAGAACATATTCAAAGTAATGTGGTTAATGCACTGGACTCATTTGAGAGCAACAGGGTTCTCACCCCATCCAGCCATTGTGGGTTTTCCAAGCTGCCAAATGAATTTGCATGTTATTGTATCTGACATGTTCCACACTGTTGTACAAAATGGTCACAGAACAAATAAACAAAATAGAAGGCATACTCAATCTGTCAGTAATAAACTTATTATAAACTTCTAAAATGGCTTCAGTAACAGTGCCAATGGAAATTAACTTACAGGAAGTTCTACAAGCAGCAATCAAAAATTTTCCATTTTTAAGGCTGTGCAGTCCAGAATCGGTACACCAATCAGGCAGAACTGCTGTGAGCATCAAGATGATCACACTAACACACCACATTGAAGATACACATTTTACCAAACATCATGTCCTGCTGCATTAAGTAGTTTTATTGTCTGCTGCACAGTCTCTTCTGACAGGATTTGCTCACCCTCAGACATTATATTGATCACCCAAAAGCATGATAATTGTATGGTGAGAGATCAGGACTACAGGGCGGGCACTTCATTGTCCCCCACTTGAGTTGACATAACTTCTACATTATGGCACTGCAATATGGGTATATGTTGTCATGAAGCAGTGGAACCCCTTGGTACACCATTCCACAATAACTGTTTTTGGCAGACATGCTGCCTGATACACATTCTTTGTTCTCCAACAGATGTCTATTTGTCCTTCAGCAGCAAAGAAAATACTAATTGATCCTGTTTGGACACATTTGTTCATAGGCACACCACACACAGCACCGACAAAGCAGAGGCCTAACAGGGCAATAGAGTTTCTGCAGGTCAACACATACTGTCCACAGAAGAGCTCAGTAGCGGCTCAGCACTCGTGAAATCCACTTCAATGTCCATACCGAGTGTGTGTAAGTTAGACTTAGGTTCTGTGATTCAGAACTCTGGACCCCTTTACATTCCCTCAGGTGATGAGGCATTTCTGTTACTAACTAAATTCCACCCTACCCTAAATGCATAGTTACTGCTAATGACGAAGTTTTTAACTACCTACTTTCTCATAATTGTCAAATTGTGGAGTGGGCATCTGGTACACCATGTTCCAGATTTCATGTGATTAAACAACCTTACGAGTGTAAACTGAACACTATGGATAAAATTGTAAATGCCATATGCATACCTCAATTACTCGAGGACTGAGAATATTACATCAAGTGATCTCACTGAGGAGGAAATGGGACCACTGAATACTAACCAGCTCCAAGTATGTGTAGAAATATGAATGATTTTGTTCTGAGGGAAAGATTAATTAGTATTTTAATTCACTTGGAGGTTCCATTCAATGGCAGTATGGAGCTTTTTTAGAGAGAGATAGAGAGAGAGAGAGGGGCGCATAACTTTCTTCCAATTCCACCCTTCATTATTTCATGGAAAACTGTTCAGTTGCCTTAGTATCACATGGCAAAA
The DNA here is from genome assembly GCF_023897955.1 of Schistocerca gregaria. Taxonomy (NCBI): domain Eukaryota; kingdom Metazoa; phylum Arthropoda; class Insecta; order Orthoptera; family Acrididae; genus Schistocerca; species Schistocerca gregaria. The sequence continues at coordinate 515,619,731 of NC_064931.1, read as the reverse complement.
TAATATTCTTTGTGTGCTATCGTTTGCCAAAATATTGTTTCAATGTCTCAAACAGTCCAAGATATTAGGCGTTTACGAATATTTTGTTTTGGGTTTTCCCTTGGCACATATGTTCGGGACAAAGTGCTTCACATACAATTGATTTTGTCAAGATTGGAGACATGGCAATACATATGTATTAAGAATAATCCAGTATGTTAGCTACATCTCATACACAGCAACATATGATCTGACATGCAACTAACACCCACCAATAAGAACTGTTTCTCAACACACATTTTATGCGAAGTACACGACATTCTTACTCTCTATCACAATGGCCAGATTGCACATTTTGCCATTCACGCAATCAAGCGAACATGCCAGCTGCCGCACTAAATCAACAGGTCCCAAGAGAATGTTGCAGATAGAGGAAAACTGTGTGGGTCTGACAACAGGACAGGGCTGCCCTAGCCAATGCCTAGTCCTGCACCTCTGCTGCATACAGTGTGCAGTGCCTGACTGCCTGCCAAGTGTGCTTTACAGAAGCCACACAGGCTGCGTTCTGCCTCTGCTGCCATAGTTTACATTTCTGCAAGTACTGCACACACATCCAAAAGTCGCATTGCCCACACATCTGTGCTTATATACCAGCCCAAGTCTCCACTACTTTGCATATATGCTGCAACACCACCCTTACACAGAACATTTTTGATAGTCCTTTACACATGTCATCCTCACTATTTGGAATACAACCAATTATTAACAATAAACACAGCATGTAGTATTCACGTAACTATAGCAAATCTTAATCATTTAAAGGACTCAAGAGCAGCACTTCATATTGACGAGTTACAACAGCATCCAAATGCATGCACCAAACTTAAAATTACGTACACAGACTAAATGACAAATTTGTGAGAAGCTAAGCAGTGGACAAATTCAAAAATCTTCAGTTAATCATTGAGCCCAGGATCTTGCCTGACCGTTCAGTATATATTGATGCTTGTCAATGCTTTGAGCACGCGGGAAAAATGCAGTGAAGAACATGCATTACAAATTAAGGAAAGTCATGTGTTGGATCCCCTTGCATATTTCAATATGCTGTGAATGTTAACGTTAAGTTTCACCACTTTTCAAGTTGTTACCACAACCAGGTTTTCTCAAATCACATTCATTGACTTCGTCAATTCAAATGTTCACCTTCCAACCTCCATACACATTGGGCTGCACTGCGATTCACTCTGCCATTGGAACCAAGAGGAGAGGCCATCTCTAATACCACACTAACCTGAAGTAGTCCACCCAAATAACTGAAGGGGACAGGCAGTTTTCAGTTCACAGGAAGGCACAAGCATTTAACTATTCCAATATGATCATATTCCGAAACTCACTGTGGGTATGTCAGATGCGCTATACCTCAAGGGTACCGAGTAATTCATCAAACTGCTCCTTGCCCACTATATCAACTACCCTTTCTTCCACTACCAATTACAATAACATGACAAACTTCATGTGGCATATTTGTATCAACATTGTAAGTACACTTCAAACACTTATAACATTTGTTATGGTGTCACTAGTATCAACATACTGTAACACTACCTGCAGTTAAGTTTAACAATATAAGAATGTATTCCAATACAACAACACTCTTAGAATGATAGCAAATGCTTGCTATCTCAGGTATTCTTGTACAATTAACTCTTGAGCCCATAGTGAAAGCTACGAGTTAGATGCATTTTTTTTACAACTTACAATTCATACACGTCATATCTAGCCTGGAAACGAGCGGAACAATCAAATATTAGCTATGATGGATAAGATAGTTTACATAAACCACAGATTTCTCACATGCAATAACTTCACACTAACAATTTGGATGACATTGGTCGCACAACTTTGTTCTTATGATTTTACATGTGACCAACACATGTTACTGCGAAAATTGAACTTTCCCAAGTAACGTCAATAAACTTTCAAAGTAAACATTACTTTTACAGTGCCACAGCAAAAGGGACAAAATCTAGAGTGTTTTTATGACATCCATAATTTATCCATCATCTGTGCCTGGTTATCAATGGGAGTAATTCACAAAGTGAAAAACACATTGAAAACATCACCACTATTACAATGTATGAGTAATAAGAGGTACAGAAATTCTGGATTAGAAACAGCACTGTATCCCAACACAAAAGAAAAATATTCTGTACGAGAATGTATAACTAAGTATATTTGTAGTACCTACATGGGAGCTATCTGATCAACAATACAAACTTAATGGACAAAACAGAACACACAATTTCCATTATCACTAAAATCATTTGGATATTTTCACACAAAAGATCATGCAGGAACTTTCACACCACACAGGTTCAATAATCAATTCACATAAAAGACAATATTTCTAACAGTTTGGAGTGGGGATGTGGGGCAATTTAACAATACCACTCAGTAATTTAACAGCCAGAACAAACCAGTTTTTGTCAACTGTGTGGAAGGAAGTTTACTCTAACATCCAACACCATGTATCAGGAAATAAATTAGACCTATATTGAATGATCTACAACCATTCACTAAATACTTCACAATGCCTTTTAACTGTATAGTTTCTCATTTAACAGTGAAATGAAGTTCTGAGGACACACAGAACATACATCATGTTTCAACATTTATCAGTAAATTAACATTTGTGAGGCTATACTCAACCTAACATTTGATTTCAACAACACAGTGACTTTTGCTGCATGATTCCAATTGTGATGTTATGCCCTCACCTTTATACAACATGGGCATCAACTCGTGCAGTTACTTGAGAGGGCAATTCAATCAACACTTTCTTATAGGCCTACTCAAGGCATTGACAACATTAAAATCCAAAGAAAATGGCAGAAAATCTGGCCCTTTAAATCTGCAGATAACCTAACAGTAATCAAAACATGGCAATTTGAAAACGAAGCCATTATGTCTAAACTGCACAGAACAGGATTAATAAAAGGTGAAAAATTGTATCTACACAACACGAGGACTTAATTTTAGTTTCTTTGAATCTAGCTGGTACTGTAAACCAAATCTGTATTACCAGAGCTTCACAATTATTTGATTATCATTAGACTTCCACATCCAAGCACAACCTAGTGAGACTTTATGGTTAAAATTTACTTGTCTTGGACTGGCATTTTTAGAATCTCCATTACCACTGTCTACAAATACTTTTGTTAAGGATAGCACTAAACATGACTGCAGTTATCGCATGGGAAGTATTGTGTGGTTGATGAAATAATTTCACAATTGGGGATGGTATTCTTTTTTAAAATATAAAGCTCAGTTTATACTCACTTTCGCAATTTTCAGAACATTCTCAAACAAAATGAAAATAGTTATAATTTCTGGCGTTCTTTACACTGTGGGGAAATGTGGTAAAACAAAAATGAACAGCAGACCACATTTATCACCCTACAACTTACAACGAAAACGCCACCAATAATGGAACTACAGCAAATAGCTGTTACCTGGATTAGAAATATGAGCGGCATACCTCTCGAAAAAATCGACGAGACAGGTTCTCGTTCGTTGTGAATTGCGTAGACATATCCATCGTTTACGACCGAGCCTCAGTGGGCACGAATAAGATGAGAACGCGCTTATGTTGCGTATAACACGGTATGGCAATGTAATCAATTTATTAACATAAAATTATGTAGCATTGTATTCAGCGGCAAAGAAGTCTCTTACTGTACTACAGGATGATACGATTACGCTAAAATCGGCTTATACCAAGTAGTTACTTTTTACTTCCGTTTCACGCACGTGTTTACATACAAACCACAACGGATATGGTGACGATGCTATTTGGAGTAGGCGCGGCGTAAAAATAGATATACTATCTTCCAAATATGAATATATGTAAACTTTGTTTTGCTACGGTAATTTATAACACTTCAGACAGCGATTCAATTCTGAACAACACGACGAGAAATAATCGCCATTTGTAAAATGATACTGTCCATTCTCTTGCGAGGAGCACAATTTGAAATTTTAGCTGCGAACACAGTTCAACGTTTAAATTCTTTAAGTACACAGACTCTTGCACACTTATCCCAATACTTATCCAAGCATACTGCCATGCATTACATTCATTCCACACTGCTACCTTTACAACAGTGAGAAATATATACATATGTCTTCACAAAGCAATATAAGTTCGAATTACACAGCATTAACTGGATTCCTACTCCAAAAATTTTTTTTTGCGCCCTTAATTACAGCTGAAAGAAACACACACTGGAAGTATACCCAAAACCAAATACGCATTAATAAATACGCGCGCGCAAACAAACCATTTAACTGCTGAACAGAGCTATAAATAATACATTACCTTCTTTAATCTTCCCTGAATCTACAGATTTCACACTTTGCACAGGTTCCCTCACGTTTTTGCGAACTTGTGGAGGTTGCTTAGTTTTTGATTCCGGCTTGCTCTTATTTTCCTTCTCCTTTTCGCATACCTTAGTTTTCTTCTTAGCTTCTTTAGCCTGTTCTTGGACTTTAAGGACTTCTAATGGGTCCTCATCGTCGTCCAAGAACAATCTATACCGATTAGTTACCGTGATACCGTAATTATTTTCCATCTCGCTGATATATTTCATGCACGAACTCTACAATATGGCGACGCCTGTAGCTGCGAGCTTCACAACTGCATCCACGAGGTCCTGACACTAAATTGCAGCTGCGACGCCTCACGGGAAATCTGGAACGAAGCGTAACACTACAAGTTACTAAAATGAAAGCAATATCGTTAAGAATATGTAAACGTTGATAATTAGAGACAATAGAATGTAAATTCTTTAATAATAAATTAATTAAATTAACATAATTCAAATTGTATTGGAACACTAAATACTCTTCATGTTTTCAAATGCTTGGCGGGAAATTGTAGTAGTGGGTTGCTGCTACATAGAAGAAAATCTTTATCACTCTTAAAAACTGATGTAACATTGTTTCACTTGAAGCTGACTATTTTCTTTTAGAGAACAGAATTTTGTTTGGAGTTCGATACCTCAATTTTCTACGATGTTTTCGTAACAAACTACTTCCATTCCAAAATAGCCAATAGGAGCGGCAAGAGAAACGCGCGTAAATTTGTAAACAGTAATTGGCGGCAAGAGTAGTATGATTCGTGTTGTACATGGTGGAAGTGAACAAGGTGTAATTGTGTCTTGTGCATCAAAATGCCGCTGAACACCACTGGCAATGTCTCAAATGGTGATGATGTTTTGAATTACAATGAAATAGTTACTAATGATACATATAGCTGGAACTGGAGCTGGAGTGGAGATGGTCCAAAAATCGAGCTTAGTCCTACTAGCTCGTGCAGCTCCTCATCAGAACTGACCACGAGACATGAGAGCAAAAGAGGGAGGCCAAGGGCAGATACGATAACAAACTTAATATATGAAGGTTCAACATCACCGAGCGCTATAAAATGTCGATTTTGTAATAGGGTGTTTCCTAGAGAGAAATCTCTCCAAGCACATCTAAGGACACACACAGGTAATTTCTGTGTTTATATGGAGTTGTCAGTGATTTGTCTAAACTAATACTTCATTTAGATTAGCGCAAAAGAAAACAATTAAAAATATAACGATCCCGGCAATATAAGAAACCTTTCCAGTATTAAGCTTTGGTTTTACTTGGGGGGGGGGTTGCAAAAAATGCTAATCGCATGTGACACACATAACTATGACTATTAATGAATGATGCCTTGCATTACATCAGGAAAACTACATATTGTCAAAATTCTTTGTTGACAACTTGACTGTAGCTGTGCATTTCACGCCGGGACTTGAAGTAATTTGCTGCCAATATTTCGAAATTTGTCAAAGTAACTTTACACTTTTTTCTTTTAATGTAATTTCACATTGGATTTATTAATCACATTGCAATATATTCTGATTAGTGAACCGAAGCTATGTAAGTAGCAGGGAAATGCAATTGTAATTGAACAATCCCTAGGTACTTTTTACTGTGCTATTACTTCTGCAAAGCTGCCCAGAAATTGACCACGTTATTTCGATAAGACTCAAGAGGTTCCAAGGATATTTGGTTACATTATCTATACTAAATACTAGCAAACTGTATATGCTGACATAAATTGAAATTAAACTTACTTTATATATGTAGCAACAAGTGATCATGATTTTCCTCTCTGCAAAAATGTAAAAACATGACTAATTATTTATATATGCTTAGAATCTCGGAAGTGGGTATAAGCTTTTGAAGTAAATGGTGTGACTATCTGTAACTAGAAGTAGGCTTTGATACACTTGCGTAAAATAGAAACAACTTGCAACATGCTTGCAGCTATGTCTTAGTTGCAGGTAGCCTGCCCAATTTGACGGACATCTGTGTAAAGAGGCACATAATCATATCAAAATAAATTGAATTTGAAGAGGAATATTATAGTAAATTGCTCATGCGCTGACTCTGTAAAAGGTGTTGCATTGTGCGCTTGATATTGAAAATGATGAGCAATGATTTGAAAACTTGTGGGCAAAGTGTCGAAGTACTTTCATACTAAGAAGTTGACATCAGCTAAAATTGCATCTGCGATTCAGAGTTTTAGTGAATCAACTAACTTGTTGCTTCAGAATATTTATCTGTAAATTAAAGAGAATAGAAGTTAAGTTTAAATATGGCTTTTCAAAAGGTTAAAATCATTTTCATGTACTAGACTGTAGCTAAGATTCCAACACAATACTAAAAAATCTTGTCTAATTTGATGGACCATAGAAGATAAATAATGGACTCTGTTCCTAGAAACAGTCCTGATGATGTCATAAAAAGTATTGTCTGGTAATGATTCTCCTACTTTAAAGTGCAAAATGGCTAAGCAGGGATGGCTAGAGGACAAATGTAAGGATGTAGAGGCTTCTCACTAGGAATAAGATAGATACTGCCTACAGGAAAATTAGACCTTTGGAGAAAAGACAGCCACTTGTATGAACATCAAGAGCTCACATGGAAACCCAGTTCTAAGCAAAGAAGGGAAAGCAGAAAGGTGGAAGGAGTATATAGAGGGTCTATACAAGGGCGATGTACTTGAGGACAATATTATGGAAATGGAAGAGGTTGTAGATAAAGATGAAATGGGAGATACAATACTGCGTGAAGAGTTTGACAGAGCACTGAAAGACTTGAGTCGAAACAAGGCCCCGGGAGTAGACAACATTCCATTGGAACTACTGACGGCCTTCGGAGAGCCAGTCCTGACAAAACTCTACCATCTGGTGAACAATATGTACGAGACAGGCGAAATACCCTCAGACTTCAAGGAGGATATAATAATTCCAATTCCAAAGAAAGCAGATGTTGACAGATATGAAAATTACCGAACTATCAGTTTCATAAGTCATGGATGCAAAAAACTAATGCAAATTCATTACAGACGAATGGAAAAACTAGTAGAAGCCGACCTCGGGGAAGATCAGTTTGGATTCCGTAGAAATGTTGGAACACGAGGCAATACTGACCCTACGACTTACCTTAGAAGCTGGAGTAAGGAAGGGCAAACGTACGTTTCTAGCATTTGTAGAATTGGAGAAAGCTTTCGACAATGTTGACTGGAATACTCTTTCAAATTCTGAAGGTGGCAGGGGTAAAATACAGGGAGCGAAAGGCTATTTACAATTTGTACAGAAACCAGAAGGCAGTTATAAGAGTCAAGGGACATGAAAGGGAAGCAGTGGGCTGGCCGCGGTGGTCTCGCGGTTCTAGGCGCTCTTTCCGGAGCCGCGCGACTGCTATGGTTGCAGGTACGAATCCTGCCTCGGGCATGGATTTGTGTGATGTCCTTAGGTTAGTTAGGTTTAAGTAGTTCTAAGTTCTAGGGGACTGATGACCTCAGGTGTTAAGTCCCAAAGTGCTCAGAGCCATTTGAACCATTTTTTGGAAGCAGTGGTTGGGAAGGGAGTGAGATAGGGTTGTAGCCTCTTCCCGATGTTATTCAATCTGTATATTGAGCAAGCAGTGAAGGAAACAACAGAAAAGTTCGGAGTAGGTATTAAAATACATGGAGAAGAAATAAAAACTTTGAGGTTTGCCAATGACATTGTAATTCTGTCAGAGACAGCAAAGGACTTGGAAGAGCAGTTGAACGGAATGGATAGTGTCTTGAAAGGAGGGTGTAAGATGAACATCAACAAAAGCAAAATGAGGATAATGGAATGTAGTTGAATTAAGGCAGGTGATGCTGAGGGAATTAGATTAGGAAATGAGACACTTAAAGTAGTAAAGGAGTTTTGCTATTTGGGGAGCAAAATAACTGATGATGGTCGAAGTAGAGAGGATATAAAGTGTAGACTGGCAATGGCAAGGAAAGCCCTTCTGAAAAAAAGAGAGATTTGTTAACTTCGAGTACAGATTTGTCAGGAAGTCGTTTCTGAAAGTATTTGTATGGAGTGTAGCCACGTATGGAAGTGAAACATGGACGATAAATAGTTTGGACAAGAAGAGAATAGAAGCTTTCGAAATGTGGTGCTACAGAAAAATGCTGAGGATTATATGGGTAGATCATGTAACTCATGAGGAGGTGTTGAAGAGGATTGGAGAGAAGAGAAATTTGTGGCACAACTTGACAAGAAGGGACCGGTTAGTAGTGCATGTTCTGAGGCATCAAGGGATCACAAATTTAGCATTGGAGGGCATCGTGGAGGGTAAAAATCGTAGAGAGAGACCAAGAGATGAATACACTAAGCAGATTCAGAATGATGTAGGTTGCAGTAGGTACTGGGAGATGAAGCAGATTGCACAGGATCGAGTAGCATGGAGAGCTTCATCAAACCAGTCTCAGGACTGAAGACTACTACTACTACTACTACTACTACTACTACTACTACTACTACTACTACTACTACTTTAAAGTTAGTGACCTGCAACCATCCACTTCTCATATATGTAGACCTCCATACTATGCAACAATATATTCAGACTTTTTATGTAATGCGTATTGACATTGGGGTTTTGCAATGGAAATAATGATGAATACAGTGGAAGTGTAGTGACAGGTCTGAGTCATTCCGTGTCAAGTCAACACACTTTAAATAAAAATTTTACCTCACCCTCTTAGATTTTGCTGAAAGTTGGTGTACTTATAATGGCTGTGGAAACTAAGATAAAAACCAAATTTCAATTTTTTACCTCAAACCATTTCTGAAATATGGCCATGTAAACTTTTCAAAAACTGGCCAAAAATGTGTGAACGGACCTTTTTAAATTGCCCTAGGAGCTGCCCTAATTGAGCTAGAGAACTGGGAGAGGTGTCATTTTGCAGCATTTTTCATGCTCTTTTCAATGATAGACAAAAAAAACATAGCTTCTAATTAATAAACTTTTTCAAAATGGTAATTAATATTTTGATTTAATTTTTTTGCAAAAAGTACGTAATTGAATTTTTTTTAAATATTTCCATAACTACTTCATACTGTTGTAAATCACATGGCAAAATATAAATGTGGGATGATGATGGGTTCAGTGTTAAAAAAAATTATTCCAGACTCTTGTTTTCCACTAACGGCCCTAGTTTGACCAAACTGAGCTTTAAGGTAGTACGTCAGTAGAGGACCGTATACTTATCCTGCACATGCAGATGTCCTGTGGGTGTCAGTTGTGGATGTTCTCACAAAAGTGAATCCATTTTCTCCGATAGGGAGAACATACATTCTTAATGAAATTGATGTAAACCAAACCCAGTCAGCTTTATTAAAATGTAATATGTGAAGTTCCAAGACAAGTTATTGGGAGACTGCTTTCAACTCAAAACTTAATTTTTGTCTCAAGTTAGTGTTAATGTATGTTTTATAGAAAGTTGTTTCAAAATTATTGTTAGTACCTATTGTGTTAAATTTAGCTATGGATACCTGTTACTCAAAAACAAGCATTACCTATTTAATAGTTCCATTGCAAACATCATGGACCAGAACTATTATGTAAATACTTGTACTTGAACATACTTTATTTCAGTTCGTAGTTAAATGCTCCATTGCTTGTTTTTGTTATATCGGTTAATGTACTGTTAGTGAAGTTGTATGAAATTAAAATAAGCATTCAACTTAATTATAAAATATGCTGATTAGTTTTGGTTTAATAAGGTGATGTTTTGATATTTCTAATACTTTTTTAACTTACCTTTCAGTATATTTTAGAGAAATTCCTGTTTGTTAAAGGTCAATTTGGTCAAACTAGGGCCGTTAGAAACAAGAGCCCGAAATCATTTTTTTAACAATGAACCCATCATCATCCCACATTTGTATTTTGCCATGTGATTTACAACAGTATGAAGTAGTTATGGAAATATTTTGATAATTTTCAATTATGTACTTTTTGTAAAAAAAAATAAATATTACCATTTTGAAACAGGTTATTAATTAGAAGCTATGTTTTTTGTCTATCACTGGAAAGAGCATGAAAAATTCTGTAAAATGACACCTTTCCCAGTTCCCTAGCTCAATTAGGGCAGTTCCTAGGACAATTTAAAAAAAGTCCATTCAAACATTTTTGGCTGGTTTTTGAAAAGTTTACATAGCCATATTTGATGAATGGTTTGAGTTAAAAAATTGAAATTTGGTATTCTTCTTAGTTTCAATGCCCACTATAAGTATACCAACTTCCAGCAAAATCTAAGAGGGTGAGGTAAAATAGGTGTGTTGATTTGACATGGAATGACTCGTCTGTTTATCATCACAGCCCTTCTTTCACATTCACATTTGTTTGCTGTGTTAACTTGCAACCAGATTCTCATTCAACCAAATGTAGATTTTGGACTACACTATAGATAAGTGTTCCACACAACTCTTCTCATGTTGTTAACTTGAGAGAAATTTGTATCAAACCTTCAGTTGCGTTCGATGAAAATAATTAATGCTGACATAATTGTGTGTTTAATAAAGTAATTAATTAGACAATTCGTTTAGCAGTGAAACTAAAACTATTGGCATTAAATTAATTCCGAGAATTTTACAGGTTTTACAAATGAGTGGGTGGTGGTAAGAGTGCTCCCGAAGGATTTAGGTGTTTGAATATTTGAATTTTAAAAAAAAGTTATGCTCAATAATTTCTCTTGATAGTACATCCTAATCACTCTAAACATATCATACTCTGGAAAGAACAGTGACACAGCTAAAAAATGCAATACTTGAGAAAACTCAACTTTTCTAAAACAAATATTGGAGTAGTAAATGTTAAAACATATATTGAAGCAGTATAAGTTGCCTTTAAATTTCAAGTAAGTGTTATTGGTGTCTTAGAAGCATCAGGTTCCCTCCATTTGCTTTGAACCACAAAGTCCTTAATGTGGCATAAATAGCTAGTTCCACAGTATATAGTATTGTGACAGTGATGTCAAAACTCCAGGGGGCCGCACGCGCCCACACACACGCAACAAATTGTGAACAAAATGGCACAATGTCTCACTCCAAAAATAAAATAAAGCTAACAGGACAGCTGCAGAAAATTGGGGGCTAGCACGGGGACAAGCTAAGTATACAACAATTTAAAAAACACTGCACAATCCTAAAAGAAATATCTAAAAAGCTAAATTATAGCATTACACTACACCAACAAAACCACAGGTATAGGACCTTTACCTTGACATGCATAGCTCAACTGCAACTATAGACACCAAAAAACCAACACCTACATCCCCAAAAAGTGGAATCGGACATTTCTCTTTACATATGTCAACTCAACTGGACCTTTTGATACCAAAAAACCCTAAGCTTACAACTCTGAAAAGTGGAATCAAAACCGCAACAACTCAAAAATCTAAATAGTTCATATACACTACATTATGTAATATGCTACCGACCTACCATAAATATCCAACAGACAAAACATCACAGAATGGAATAAAACCAAAACAAAAATTACCAACAAAAGCCTGTGGCAATACCACCTAGGTTGGCCATGACACACAATCAGACCTAACAAAAATATCACTCACACAAAACAAACAAAATTATGCAAATAAATAGTGGAATTTCTGATAGAGGAGTGATTAGTTGTGAGCATCTTCAGATAAAGAATTCACACTGAATGGAAATTCTTTCAGGGTGACAGGAACTCCTGAAACCATGTCATGTTTGATATAACATTCTAACATATGTGGCAATTTGTCTCTAATTCTAATGCAGTGCTGGATATTTACTTTTACTATGTTGAGGCTAATGTGTGCAGTACATAATTTTCCACTATATCCCAAATTACTCTCTGCAAGTAGCAGAATGATTGTTAGAGTAAAATCAAAGAAAATTCCTGCATTTTCATAAAAAAATTGGTATAATGCAGCCTGATAACATTCCTGCTGTGTTGAAGAGAGACTTTTTTGAAAAGTATTTGTGCAGTTGCTTTATCAACGTTTTTGTGGAGTATGACATTTTATGTGGTGGTGGTGGTGGTGGTGGTGGTGGTGGTGGTGGTGGTGCATTTCATTAGGAAATTGTACAAATAATTACTGATGGACACACAAGCTATTTCTACTCCAAAATTTTTGAGATGGTGTCCTAGTATAGTACCTCACCTTAGCAAAAATATTATTCTTAGCAAGTCACAGTTTGCGTTTCAGATGGGTTGCTCTACTGTGAATACCATTTACCTGTGCACTACCAGATTTTATAAGAATTAATTAATAAAATAGCACCAGTTTGTATTTTCTTTGACCTCTGAGCATTTGACTGTGTGTTTCACACTATTCTCCTGGATAAATTAACTTTTTATGGGATTGATGGTCTAACCACCCAATGGATGTCATATCTAACCAGAAGAATGCAGAAAGTAATTCAAGCAATATAGTCCAGGGACATGATTCTGACTGAGGAGAAATCACGTATGGGGTTCTTAAAGGTTCAGTCTTATGTCCACCAATTTTTCCTCATATGTGTAAACAATCTTCCGTTTACTATACAACATGAAGAATGTATGTACAAATTTGCGATGTGAATTTATAAGGACTCATTCCACATCATTACTATCTATCGTGCAAAATGATCCATGGAACATGTTACTAACTTTATCATCTCATTTAAAAATATGGATGGTGGGCTAGGTTAAGGTTAAATGAGACAAGTTGGTGAAGA